>NC_083721.1:95446056-96071056 GCF_028564815.1 Eubalaena glacialis
TTGATTAGGTCCCATTGGCTTAATTTTGTTTTTATTTCTATTGCCTTGGGAGACTGACCTAAGAAAACATTGGTACAATTTATGTCAGAGAATGTTTTGCCTATGTTCTCTTCTAGGAGTTTTATGGTGTCATGTCTTATGTTTAAGTCCTTAAGTCATTTTGAGTTTATTTTTGTGTATGGTGAGAGGGTGTGTTCTAACTTCACTGATTTACATGCAGCTGTCCAACTTTCCCAACACCACTTGCTGAAGAGACTGCCTTTTTCCCTTTGTATATTCTTACCTCTTTTTTTCAAAGATTAATTGATTGTAGGTGTGTGGGTTTATTTCAGGCTCTCTATTCTGTTCCATTGATCCATATGACTGTTTTTGTGCCAATACCATGCTGTTTTGATTACTGTAGCTTTGTAGTATTGTATGAAGTCTGAGAAGGTTAAGCCTCCTGCTTTGTTTTTTTTTCCTCAGGATTGCCTGGGCAATTCTGGGTCTTTTATGGTTCCATATGAATTTTAGGATTATTTGTTCTAGTTATGTGAAAAATGTCATGGGTCATTTGATAGGGATTGCGTTAAATCTGTAGATTGTTTGGGGTACTATGGCCATTTTAACAATATTAATTCTTCCAATCCAACAGCATGGGATATCTTTCCATTTCTTTGAATCATCTTCAGTTTCCTTTATTAATGTTTTATAGTTCTCTTTCACTTCCTTGGTGAGGTTTATTCCTAAGTATGTTATTTTCTGGGTTGCTTTTCCTTTATGACATTTCATTTTTGGTGTAAAGAAATTCAACCAGTTTCTGTATGTTAATCTTGTATCCTACTACCTTGCTGAATTTATCAGTTCTAGTAGTGTTTGTGTGGAGTTTTTAGGGTTTTCTATATGTAGTATCATATTATCTGCATATAATGACAATTTTACCTCTTGCCTTCCAATTTGGATATAACTTATTTCTTTTTCTTCTGTGATTGCTGTGGCTAGGACTGCCAATACTGTGTTGAATAGACGTCATTGGAGTTGGCATCTTTGTCTTGTTCCAGATTTTAGCAGTGAGTATTATATTGGCTGTGGGTTTGTCATAAATAACTTTTACTATTTTGAGATATGTTCCCTCTATACCCACTTTGGTAAGAGTTTTTATCATGGATGTATGCTGAATTTTATCAAAGGCTTTTTCTGCATCTACTGAGATGATCATGTGGTTTTTGTCTTTTGTTTATGTGGTGTAACACATTGATTGATTTGCATATGTTGAATCATCCTTGTGAACTTGGGATGAATCCCACTTGTTCATGGTGTATGATCTTTTTTATGTGCTGTTGGATTTGGTTTGTTAATATTTTGTTGAGAATTTTTGCATCTCTATTCATCAAAGATATTGGCCTGTAATTTTCTTTTTTGGTGGTATCTTTGTCTGGTTTCGGTATCAGGGTGATGGTGGCTTCATAGAATGTCCTTGGGTGTGTTCTTTCCTCTTCAATTTTTTGAAAGAGTTTGAGAAGGATTGGTATAAGTTCTTCATTGTATGTTTGGTAGAATTTGCCTGTGAAGCTATCTGGTCCTGGATTTTTGTTTGTAGGGAGTTTTTAAATTACAGATTCTATTTCACTTCCAATGATTGGTCTGTTCAAATTATCTATTTCTTCTTGATTCAGTTTTGGTGGGCTGTGTGTTTCTAGAAACTTGTCCATTTCTTCTAGGTTGTTGAATTTGTTGGCATATAATTGTTCATAGTTGTCCCTTGCAGTTTTTTTTGTATTTCTGCGGTATCAGTTGTTATGTCTCCTTTTTCATTTCTTATTTTGTTTATTTGTGTTCTCTCTTTTCTTCTTGGTGAGCTTGGCCAGAGATTTGTCAATCTCGTTTATCCTTTCAAAGAACCAGCTCTTGGTTTTATTGATTTTCTCTATTATTTTTTTAATCTCTGATTTATTTATTTCCTCTCTGATCTTTATGATTTCCTTCCTTCTGCTGACTTTAGGTTTTGTTTGTTCTTCTTTTTCTAATTCTTTTAAGTGGTAAGTTATGTTGTTTATTTGAGATTTTTCTTGTTTTTTGAGGAAGGCTTGTATTGCTGTGAACTTCCCTCTAAGGACTGCTTTTGCTGCATCCCATAGATTTTGTATGGTTGTGTTTTCATTGTCATTTTTCTCAAAGTATTTTTAAATTTCCTTTTTGATTTCATCGTTGACCCATTGGTTTTTTTAGTAGCATGTTGTTTAGTCTCTATGTAATCATTTTTTTCTCATTTTTCTTTCTGTGGTGGATTTCTAGTTTCATACTGTTGTGGTCAGAAAAGATGCTTGAAATAACTTCTATCCTCTTAAATTTGTTAAGACTTGTTTTGTGCCCTAGTATGTGGTCAATCCTAGGTAATGTTCCATGTGCACTTGAAAAGAATGTGTATTCTGATTTTTTTGGATGTAATGTCCTGAAAATATCAGTTAAGTCTAACTGTTCTATTGCATCATTTTGTATCTCTGTTGCCTTATTGATTCTTTTTTTTTTTTTTTTTTTAGTTTCAAACTTCATTTCCATTTAATTTAAACTAGAATTATAAACAAATACAGCTAGCTGCAAATTTATCTACTTTCCTTTGAAAATGCAGTTTTTATTAATATTTGCATACTTCGTAAAAAGTGTGGTAGGAAGAAATACTACAATAACAATTTTGCATTATGCTAACTGGAGATAACGACTTAGGAGAGCAAAGTATTCTTTTTTTTTTTTTTTTTAATCAGTCATCAATTTTATACACATCAGTGTATACATGTCAATCCCAATCGCCCAATTCAGCACACCACCATCCCCACCCCACCGTGGTTTTCCCCCTTGGTGTCCATATGTTTGTTCTCTACATCTGTGTCTCAACTTCTGCCCTGCAAACCGGATCATCTGTACCATTTTTCTAGGTTCCACGTACATGCGTTAACATACAATATTTGTTTTTATCTTTCTGACTTACCTCACTCTGTATGACAGTCTCTAGATCCATCCACGTCTCAACAAATGACTCAATTTCGTTCCTTTTTATGGCTGAGTAATATTCCATTGTATATATGTACCACAACTTCTTTATCCATTCGTCTATCGATGGGCATTTAGGTTGCTTCCATGACCTGGCTATTGTAAATAGTGCTGCAATGAATATTGGGGTGCATGTGTCTTTTTGAATTATGGTTTTCTCTGGGTATATGCCCAGTAGTGGGATTGCTGGGTCATGTGGTAATTCTATTTTTAGTTTTTTAAGGAACCTCCATATTGTTCTCCATAGTCGCTGTATCAATTTACATTCCCACCAACAGTGCAAGAGGGTTCCCTTTTCTCCACACCCTCTCCAGCATTTGTTGTTTGTAGATTTTCTGATGACGCCCATTCTAACTGGTGTGAGGTGATACCTCGTAGTTTTGATTTGCATTTCTCTAATAATTAGTGATGTTGAGCATCTTTTCATGTGCTTCTTGGCCATCTGTATGTCTTCTTTGGAGAAATGTCTATTTAGGTCTTCTGCCCATTTTTGAATTGGGTTGTTTGTTTTTTTTGATATTGAGCTGCATGAGCTGCTTGTAATTTTGGAGATTAACCATTTGTCAGTTGTTTCATTTGCAAATATTTTCTCCCATTCTGAGGGTTGTCTTTTCATCTTGTTTATGGTTTCCTTTGCTGTGCAAAAGCTTTTAAGTTTCATTAGGTCCCATTTGTTTATTTTTGTTTTTATTTCCATTACTCTAGGAGGTGGATCAAAAAAGATCTTGCTGTGATTTATGTCAAAGAGTGTTCTTCCTATGTTTTCCTCTAAGAGTTTTATAGTGTCCGGTCTTACATTTAGGTCTTGAATCCATTTTGAGTTTATTTTTGTGTATGGTGTTAGGGAGTATTCTAATTTCATTCTTTTACATGTAGCTGTCCAGTTTTCCCAGCACCACTTATTGAAGAGACTGTCTTTTCTCCATTGTATATCTTTACCTCCTTTGTCATAGATTAGTTGACTATAGGTGCGTGGGTTTATCTCTGGGCTTTCTATCTTGTTCCATTGATCTATGTTTCTGTTTTTGTGCCAGTACCATATTGTCTTGATTACTGTAGCTTTGAAGTATAGTCTGAAGTCAGGGAGTCTGATTCCTCCAGCTCCGTTTTTTTCCCTCAAGACTGCTTTGGCTATTTGGGGTCTTTTGTGTCTCCATACAAATTTTAAGATGATTTGTTCTAGTTCTGTAAAAAATGTCATTGGTAATTTGATAAGGATTGCATTGAAACTGTAGATTGCTTTGGGTAGTGTAGTCATTTTCACGATATTGATTCTTCCAATCCAAGAACATGGTATATCTCCCCATCTGTTGGTATCATCTTTAATTTCTTTCATCAGTGTCTTATAGTTTTCTGCATACAGGTCTTTTGTCTCCTTAGGTAGGTTTATTCCTAGGTATTTTATTCTTTTTGTTGCAATGGTAAATGGGAGTGTTTCCATAATTTCTCTTTCAGATTTTTCATCATTAGTGTATAGGAATGCAAGAGATTTCTGTGCATTAATTTTGTATCCTGCAACTTTACCAAATTCATTGATTAGCTCTAGTAGTTTTCTGGTGGCATTTTTAGGATTCTCTATGTATAGTATCATGTCATCTGCAAACAGTGACAGATTTACTTCTTCTTTTCCAATTTGTATTCCTTTTATTTCTTTTTCTTCCCTGATTGCTGTGGCTAGGACTTCCAAAACTATGTTGAATAATAGTGGTGAGAGTGGACATCCTTGTCTCATTCCTGATCTTAGAGGAAATGCTTTCAGTTTTTCACCATTGAGAATGATGTTTGCTGTGGGTTTGTCGTATATGGCCTTTATTATGTTGAGGTAGGTTCCCTCTATGCCCACTTTCTGGAGAGTTTTTATCATAAACCGGTGTTGAATTTTGTCAAAAGCTTTTTCTGCATCTATTGAGATGATCATATGATTTTTATTCTTCAATTTGTTAATATGGTGTATCACATTGATTGATTTGCGTATATTGAAGAATCCTTGCATCCCTGGGATAAATCCCTTGATTGTGGTGTATGATCCTTTTAATGTGTTGTTGGATTCTGTTTGCTAGTATTTTGTTGAGGATTTTTGCATCTATATTCATCAGTGATATTGGTCTGTAATTTTCTTTTTTTGTAGTATCTTTGTCTGGTTTTGATATCAGGGTGATGGTGGCCTCATAGAATGAGTTTGAGAGTGTTCCTTCCTCTGAAATTTTTTGGAAGAGTTTGAGAAGAATGGGTGTTAGCTCTTCTCTAAATGTTTGATAGAATTCACCTGTGAAGCCATCTGGTCCTGGACTTTTGTTTGTTGGAAGATTTTTAATCACAATTTCAATTTCATTACTTGTGATTGGTCTGTTCATATTTTCTGTTTCTTCCTGGTTCAGTCTTGGAAGGTTATACCTTTCTAAGAATTTGTCCATTTCTTCCAGGTTGTCCATTTTATTGGCATAGAGTTGCTTGTAGTAGTCTCTTAGGATGCTTTGTATTTCTGCGGTGTCTGTTGTAACTTCTCCTTTTTCATTTCTAATTTTATTGATTTGAGTCTTCTCCTTCTTTTTCTTGATGAGTCTGGCTAATGGCTTATCAATTTTGTTTATCTTCTCAAAGAACCAGCTTTTAGTTTTATTGATCTTTGCTATTGTTTTCTTTGTTTCTATTTCATTTATTTCTGCTCTGATCTTTATGATTTCTTTCCTTCTGCTAACTTTGGGTTTTGTTTGTTCTTCTTTCTCTAGTTCCTTTAGGTGTAAGGTTAGATTGTTTACTTGAGATTTTTCTTGTTTCTTGAGGTAGGCTTGTATAGCTATAAACTTCCCACTTAGAACTGATTTTGCTGCATCCCATAAGTTTTGGATCATTGTGTTTTCATTGTCATTTGTCTCTAGGCATTTTTTGATTTCCTCTTTGATTTCTTCAGTGATCTCTTGGTTTTTTAGTAACGTATTTTTTAGCCTCCATGTGTTTGTGCTTTTCACGTTTTTTCCCCTTGTAATTCATTTCTAATCTCATAGCGTTGTGGTCAGAAAAGATGCTTGATATGATTTCAATTTTCTTAAATTTACTGAGGCTTTATTTGTGACCCAAGATGTGATCTATCCTGGAGAATGTTCCGTGCGCACTTGAGAAGAAAGTGTAATCTGCTGTTTTTGGATGGAATGTCCTATAAATATCAATTAAATCTATCTGGTCTATTGTGTCATTTAAAACTTCTGTTTCCTTATTTATTTTCATTTTGGATGATCTGTCCATTGGTGTAAGTGAGGTGTTAAAGTCCCCCACTATTATTGTGTTACTGTCGATTTCCTCTTTTATAGCTGTTAGCAGTTGCCTTATGTATTGAGGTGCTCCTATGTTGGGTGCATATATATTTATAATTGTTATATCTTCTTCTTGGATTGATCCCTTGATCATTATGTAGTGTCCTTCCTTGTCTCCTGTAACATTCTTTATTTTAAAGTCTATTTTATCTTATATGAACATAGCTACTCCAGCTTTCTTTTGATTTCCATTTGCATGGAATATCTTTTTCCATCCCCTCACTTTGAGTCTGTATGTGTCCCTAGGTCTGAAGTGGGTCTCTTGTAGACAGCATATATATGGGTCTTGTTTTTGTATCCATTCAGCAAGCCTGTGTCTTTTGGTTAGAGCATTTAATCCATTCACGTTTAAGGTAATTATCAATATGTATGTTCCTATGACCATTTTCTTAATTGTTTTGGGTTTGTTTTTGTAGGTCCTCTTCTTTTCTTGTGTTTCTCACTTAGAGAAGTTCCTTTAGCATTTGCTGTAGAGCTGGTTTGGTGATGCTGAATTCTCTTAGCTTTTGCTTGTCTGTAAAGCTTTTGATTTCTCCATCAAATCTAAATGAGATCCTTGCCAGGTAGAGTAATCTTGGTTGTAGGTTCTTCCCTTTCATCACTTTAAATATATCATGCCACTCCCATCTGGCTTGTAGAGTTTCTGCTGAGAAATCAGCTGTTAACCTTATGGGAGTTCCCTTGTATGTTATTTGTCGTTTTTCCCTTGCTGCTTTCAATAATTTTTCCTTGTCTTTAATTATTGCCAATTTGATTACTATGTGTCTCAGCGTGTTTCTCCTTGGGTTTATCCTGTATGGGACTCTCTGCGCTTCCTGGACTTGGGTGGCTATTTCCTTTCCCATGTTAGGGAAGTTTTCGACTATAATCTCTTCATATATTTTCTCTGGTCCTTTCTCTCTCTTTTCTCCTTCTGGGACCCGTATAATGGGAATGTTGTTGCGTTTAGTGTTGTCCCAGAGGTCTCTTAGGCTGTCTTCATTTCTTTTCATTCTTTTTTCTTTAGTCTGTTCCGTGGCAGTGAATTCCACCATTCTGTCTTCCAGGTCACTTATCCGTTCTTCTGCCTCAGTTATTCTGCTATTGGTTCCTTCTAGTGTAGTTTTCATTTCAGTTATTGTATTGTTCATCTCTGTTTGTTTGTTCTTTAATTCTTCTAGTTCTTTGTTAATCATTTCTTGCATCTTCTCGATCTTTGCCTCCATTCTTATTCTGAGGTCCTGGATCATCTTCACTATCACTATTCTGAATTCTTTTTCTGGAAGGTTGCCTATTTTCACTTCATTTAGTTCTTTTTCTGGGGTTTTATCTTGTTCCCTCATCTGGTGAATAGCCCTCTGCCTTTTCATCTTGTCTATCTTTCTGTCGCCTTATTGATTCTTTATCTGGAAGATCTGTCCATTGATGTGAGTGGGGTGTTAAAGTCTCCTACTATTATTGTATCCCTGTAAATTTCTCCATTTACGTCTGTTAGTATTTGTTTTATGTATTTGGGTGCTCCTATATTAGGTGCATGTATGTTGATGAGTGTAAAATCCTCTTCTTTTTTTGATCCTTTTATCATTATATAGTGTCCTTCTTTATCTTTCTTTATAGCCTTTGTTTTAAAGTCTATTTTGTCTGATATGAGTATCATGACCCCCGCTTTCTTGTCATTTCCGTTTTCATGAACTATCTTTTTCCATGCCCTCACTTTCAATCTGTGTGTGTCCTTTGCCCTAAAGCGTGTCTTTTGTAGACAGCATATGGTAGGCTCTTGTTTTTTTAATCCAATCTGCCACTCCGTGTCTTTTGATTGGAGCATTTATTCCATTGACATTTAAGGTAATTATTGATAGATACGTATTTATTGCCATTTTCAACCTTGCTTTCCCATTGATTTTATATTTCTTCTTTGTCCCTTTCGTTTTCTTTTTGTTTTTCCTTTTGTGGCTTGATGATTTTCTTTTGTATTATACCTATGTTCTCTTCTTTTTGGTTTCTGTGACTCTATTGTATGTTTTTGATTTGTGGTTACTCTGTTTTTCAAGTTTGTTAACCCCCTCCTATATCTATTTACCTTAGACTGGTAGTCATATAGCCTCAAACACATTCTAGGAAAAACAAAAACAAAAACAAAAAACTACATTTTTTTACTCTCCTCCTCCACATTTTATGATTTTGATGTCGTCTTTTACATCTTCAGGTTCATCCTTCTGCTGTTCATTGTGGCTATCATCACTTTCACAGAAAATTTTTTGATTTAAAAAATCTGTGTACTGGCTTATTTAAGTGATTTCCAATTGTGATTTTCTCTTTCCTATAGATTCTTACTTCTTTTCTCTTTGGAGAAGAGTTTTTAATATTTCCTTTAGGTTTAGTATTGCTGTATTCATTTAGTTTTTGCTTGTCTGAGAAATTTTTTTATCTCTCCTTCTATCCTAAGTGATAATCTTGCTGGGTAGAGTATCCTAGGTTGCAGATTTTTCCCTTTCAGGACTTTGAATATATCTTGCCACTCCCTTCTGGCCTGCAGTGTTTCTGTAGAGAAATCAGCTGATAGCTTTATGGGGGTTCCCTTGTAATTAACTGTGTTTTTCTCTTGCTACCTTTAAAATCCTCTCTTTATATTAACTTTTGCCATTTTTATTATAATATGTTTTGTTGTAGGTCTGTTTTGGGTTTATCTTGTTTGGGACCCTCTATGCTTCCTGTACCTGGATATCTGTTTCCTTTTTTAGGTTTGGGAAATTTTCAGCTATAATTTCTTAAGATACATTTTGGATCCCTTTTTCTCTTTCTTCCCCTTCTGGAATTGCTATTATGTGTAGGTTGGCATGCTTTATATTATCCCATAGGTGTCTTATATTGCTTTCATTTTTTTTTAAATTTGGCTTTCTGTCTGCTGTCCTGATTGGGTGATTTCCATTATTCTATCTTCCAGGTCACTTATTTGTTCTTCAGCATTATTCATTCTGCTATTCATTGTCTTTAGCTCAGCTTTCGTCTCTGCAAATGTGTTTTCTAATTTTTCTTGGTTCCTCTTTATAGTTTCTAGCTCCTTTTTACAGTACTCTGCATTTCTGTTGATAGCCTTTCTTAATTCCTTCAGTATTCTCATTATCTCCTTTTTGAAATTGGTGTCTATTAGACTGAAGAGGTCTGCTTCATTGTCGGTTCTTTCAGGGGAGTGCTCTTGGTCTTTTAATTGGGAGTGGTTCCTCTGTTTCTTCATTTTACTTATATTTCTCTTACTCTGTGAATTTAGGAGAAACATTTATCTACTGTGGTCTTGGAGGGCTATTTATATGTGGGATCATCCCTGTGTAGCTTGTGTGAGTTCAATATATTTGATGTGAGGGCTGTTTTTAGTATGGATGCCTGTCACCTCTTTCCTCAGTGTGTGCTGGTCATTATCCCCTTGATAGGGGGTGTGCAGATGCGGTGGCTGGTGCCCAGTCTTGCGGTTCTTGGCAGTGGCAGGCAGCTCAGGCATGCCCCTGGGACACGCTATGCATGTGGACATGGCTTGCAACCACTCCTGGAGTCTGGGAGGGAGGTGGCAGGGGCCCGTGACCACTCCTGGCATCCAGGGGGGCAGTGTCAGTGGCCTGAGACTGCTCCCGGGGCTTGGGAGAGAGGTGGCAGGGGTCTGCCATTGCCCCTGGAGCCTGTGCAGCCAGTGTCCTCCCCTCTGTGAGCGCACGCACAGTGAAAAAGGCTACAATCCAGGTCCCGCCACTCCCCTTGGGCACCCCCCCAAACAATGGCACCTAGCCTCTAAGGTGGCCCAGGCTTCCTCTATGTACACCCCCTCCTGAAGTCGCACTGAATTCCAGCCCCCCATGTCTGTCTCCACACAGCCACCCCCAGTCCTCTCCTTGGTTCTGATCTCCGAAGCCTGAGTTCCAGCACCCAGCCCCTGCCAGCACTGGCAGACACGCGCATCAGCCTGGGGAGTGCAGGGTGGTGGCACTGACTGTGCAGTTCTCCCTCTGCTCTGGCTGCCACAAACCGGCTTCTGTGCTTTCCTTTGAGGCTCTGAAGCTACCCCTCTGTCCTGGCTGATCTCCCCGCCAGTGAGGGGGCTTCCCAGGGTGCATGAACCTTTCCTCTTTCACAGCTTCCTCCCAGGGGTGCAGGTCCCATCCCGATTTCTCTCTCGCTTTTTTTTTTCTTGTTTCCTACCCAGTTATGTGGAGATTTTCTTGCCCTTTACGTAGTCTGAGGTCTTCTGCCAGAGTTCAGTAGGTATTCTGTGAGAATTGTTCCACATGTAGATGTATTTTTGTTGTGTTTGTGGGAGGGGGTGAGCTTCACGTCCTACTATTCTGCCGTCTTGATCACTCTCCTGTATATAATAATTTAAATAAACCCATTTTGCAATACAGGATAGGTCTTACGTGCTTTCTATCCTAGTTGGGAACCTTCCGGTCTCTGGTGTCAGAAACCCAAGTCCAAGTAGCTTAAACACAAAGGGGCATAAGGAAACCGGGGAAGAGGTCTCAGAGAACCTAAGGACAGAATAAATGGGGCCTTAACTAGGGATCTCCTATCACATCTTTGCCCCTCTTTTTTGCTTCTCTTTTCCTGCCAGCATGTTTTCTCTTACCGACCACTGGCTTACTCTACACCAAGAAAACCAGTTGCTCAAAATTTTCAAGGTTTTCATCTTGCAGTTCTGGTATTAGAGCAAGACTAACTTGATTCTTAATCCCAAATGGTTAGGGACCCATTCCTACAATAATGTCCTTAAGTCTGGGCAAGGGATTTTTTGAAAAACACAACAACTTGTGGAGAACCAAGTGGATGGAGTTGGAGGTGAGACAGGATGCCCCTAGCTCACTGCCCAGAGGAGGGAGTGGCAGACAAATCAATAGAGACCCATTATTTTTTCCTTCTCTCCCACATGACTATTGCAAAACCAAAATCTATTATATCTTATCTCAGGATCTGCAAAAATAACATTATTGAACCTTCAGGGTTCGGGCAAAAGCACCGTAACTTTAGAAAAGCTAATTCTTGCTGCGAACATGGCGCTGCAAGCGGTGCGGAGCGCGCAGGCCGCGGTCTGTAGGCTGCAGGCCACCTCTGCACCCAATGCGCCCCTGACCGCTGCGGCCCTGGGGACTGCGGGCGGGCGCCCTCTGGCCTCTGCGCACTGGCCCTGCTCTGGTGTCGGTGCATAAATTCACAGACAAACATGAATGGGTACCAACAGAAGACAGTGTTGGAACAGTGGGAATCAGCAATTTTGCACAGGAAGCTTTGGGAGTTGTTGTTTACTGTAGTCTGCCTGAAGTTGAGACAAAATTGAACAAACAAGAGGAATTTGGTGCTTTGGAAAGTGTGAAAGCTAGTAGTGAACTCTATTCTCCTCTATCAGAAGTAACTGAAATTAATGAAGCTCTAGCAGAAAATCCAGGACTTGTCAACAAATCTTGTTATGAAGATGGTTGGCTGATCAAGATGACACTCAGTAACCCTTCAGAACTAGATGAACTAATGAGTGAAGAAGCATATGAGAAATACATAAAATCTATTGAGGAGTGAAAATGGAACCTCTAAATATACTAGTTTGAAACAACTTAATCTAGCATAGTTGTCTTAAATTAGTGGTGGATAGATTTTTAAAAAGCAATTTTTAGCAAAAGAAACTACTTGTAACAATGTTTCCTGAAGAAAATACCCCTTAACCTCCTAATGACTTCAGATAAACACTATGCATCTTTTTCACAACACCCTATGATTTTTAGGCTAGTCTCCAGTTATAATATTCAGAATTCCTGAAATTATCTGTGGTAAAACTAGTTATAAAAATTATGTAATTCAAGGATAACATTGCTATCTTACGCCTTATATGATATTGTAACTTGCTTACAGCCATCCCTGGATTTGGGTCAAAATACTCAATGATCTTCCCACTGGAAATAACTGGCAGTGGAGAAAAGTTTGTTAGTTGTATAGTGTCCAATGAAGAACATTACTATCTTAATTTTGCAATATACTGTGTTTGCGGGTGCTATTTTCATACAGTGAAGCAACAGCCTTGCAGGAAAATAAGAAACAGTTTAATAATAAAATATTCAACTTCTTAATTAAAAAAAAAAAAGGAAAGCTAATTCTTAGTCTTGTGAATATTCCCAAGTATCAAATGTGAAGATATGCACAGTAAGACAGGAAGGTATAAACAGGTTATTGAGGCTGGTAGGGATCAGCTATATGAACTTTCTAGTTCAGTTCAATTTCCAACTCCATGTGGATTGTGATTTTTATTCCCACTCCTTTTCCCCTAAAATAACTCTTTTCACCTGAGGAAAAAAAGAGTATATTTGCAGCCGCTAACTTAAAACATGTGTTGTGTTGCATAGACCCATTTGTATTTTTAGGAGGCAGGGTTCCACAGTGCATTGTTCTCAAACTTTAGTCATTTGCTTATCAGCCCTATGATTTCTGCCATATCTGAGTATCACCTGCACTATTTTCTTGTTCTGTTTCTTTTGTAAACTTAAATATCCACTTTAATCTTATGTTTCTCTTTGATATGCTAGTTACAATTTTCCCTAGCCCAGATGACAAAAACTACATAATTTAAAAGGTGTTGACAATAACCACCTAGCTATCTTCTATGCCTCCTCACTTTGGGAAACAATGCTATAGTGGAAAATCATAAACATTCAATGGCTCATGACTGCAAGAAATTGTGCTTATCCAAATTGAACACATTTCTCTTATAACTTGTTCAGATAGAAAACAAAATCTGTACCTTCGTCCTAGGGGAAAAAATTAAGGAGCATCTTTATTTATCCTTTGGCTCAGAAAAGGGGGAGGAATTTTATTTCTTCTGTATGGTTTTGTTTACCATAAAACTAATTTTTATTACACAATACATAAATTCATCTTTCATCTAAAAGGCAAACATATTACAGTTAAGACTAAAATTCTCTTTGATCATCACCTCCCCACTCCTCACTAGGGTTAATCCAAGTTATGAATTCAGATTGTATCCTTCCAGACTTCTTTCTTTGCGTCTGGCCACTAGAATATCTGTTGTGTTTAATGGTCAGTTAAAGAATGCTCACAGATTTCCTTAAATGCCTTGAGCCAGTCAGTCTCCCTTGACAAAGTCAAGGGGCTCTGTATGCTGGAGCGCACCTTCAATGCACAGGGAATTTACAATTCTGCCTTAACCTTTGCTCCCTGACTGCACAAGGCCTGAAGATCAGTCAGAAGTGAAATCGGGGCCTTCTCAGGTCTTTGCTGAGCATGCACACAGCCCTGCACGTGCACATGGCCTTCTAGACCCCAAGAACTATGTTGCAAGCTTTTAAAAGCCCCCGAGGACATCTCATCCCCCAGATCTTGCAGTTTTGGGCCAGCTCTTGTTTACCCCCGCTGGTATTGCAGCCTAAAGCAGCTGCAGGGTTAAACAATTGCACTGACTATCTTTCAACAAATGCCCTGGGTATAAGGCTTTCCCACAGAGTGAGCTCTGAGGCAGGTTAAACACAACCACCCTGCCAGTGGGGCTTTTCCAGAGAGCCTGTGAGACAGGTTAGATGGTGACAATGCGCTGGGATGAGCCATTTTGAGGTACTCCAAACCCAGTGTGCCCCCTCTAGTGGTTGCAGGGCTGCTGTTTTTCAAGACTAGTGTGGAGCTGGGGAGGGGTAGGGTGTGGGGTGTAGACTGAGTTAAAATACCACAAAACCTGCAGTTCTTACCAAGGTTCAGATTGTTATAAGCATTTGGTTAATTTCTGGAGCTCTGAAAAAGTTTTCAGAACTTTCGGGACAATTTTTTTTTGCCAGTGTTTTTGTTGCTTCTGTGGAAGAGCAGATGTACAGACACCCTCACTCCATCATTCTTGGAAGTCCCGCCCCCCGTTTTCTCACTGTTGATGGAAACAAGGCCAAGAATTTTTCTTCTGTTAGACGGGACATCATCATCCATATCCATGTCCGGGATTTGGTGGGAAATGTGGTCGGGTGCAGAGCAAATGCCAACCAGCAAGGACAGCTACTATTCACCCCTGTCCATAAGCACCATTCCAGAACAAGACCTAGAGTTGCCGGGTCTCTCAAACTTCAGTGGAATCTGGAATCCCAGTATTTTGTGGGAAATTGCCACATTCTAATTTATTGACTATAATTTTTTAAAAATCAAAATACTGCACCCAAAATAACACACCGTGGCAAAAGACTACAGTTTGGAGCAGTGAGTATCTTAATGGCTCTCATCACTGTTATGTGAACTTTTCCGACCAAATCAGTCAACTGAATTCAACAAATCTTTTTTTAGCTTCTATTACGTGCCAGAGAATATGCTGTGTGCTGCAGAGCTGAATGAGACTTGCTGCCCTGGGTACATGTTCCCTTCCCCCAGCTTTTGAGGCACTTAGAGTCTAGCAGTGGAGGTGGGAACTTTTTTTAAGTTACCACCCTGAATAAAGGGTACCAGTGCCAGTACACAGATTTAATTGTTAATTAACCCAAGGCAAAGTGTTTAAAAGGGTCATTCTGTCTCCTCTCTGTAGAGGGAAGTGTGTGTGTGTGTGTGTGTGTGTGTGTGTGTGTGTGCGTGCGCGTGTGCTTGCCCACCATGACTGGGGGGTAGGGAAGGGATAAAATGAAAGCTGCGTAAATCCTTCTGAGGCAAAGGGCCAGAGAGCCAACTTCTGACCTGCGTGAACAGCACTGAAGGCGGAATCCCGTGGATGCTTCTTTCTTGGTTTATCCACTCATATAGGAGAGCATACCCTCTAACAGCTTCCTGAGGAAGGGTGCATGGGAGGCAAAGTTGTGAGGGCTCCAATTTCTAAAAATGGCTTCATGATACTTTACCCTTGACTGAGAGTAAGCAGGTGGGAAACCTTTCTCTTTCAATATCGTGACATACCTGCCTGACGGATTCCTCGCTTCCAGTATTGCTACTGAGAAGCACACATCTACTCTGACTTCTAGCCCTTCCATGTGACCGGTTTTTCAGCGTGTTGGGGAGCTTCTCTTGGTCCCACTGTTTGGAAATTTCAAGATGGTGTGCCTTGACAGAGGCTCTAGTCCCATCCGCTGTGGTGAGCTCCCTCGTGCTCTTTCACTCTGGAAACTCAGATGTTTGATGACTTCATCCCCTACACTTTCTATTCTTTCTGAAGTCCTTATTATTTAGATATTGAATGTCCTGGTCTGATCCTGATCTTATCTTTCCATTTTTTGCTCTATTTTTAGGTTAGTCTCAATTCCAGCTTCCAACCCTTCTGAGTTTCTAATTTCCAATAATGTTTCCATGTTCTTCACGTGTCCCTCTTCCATAGCATCCTACCCTTAGTCTACAGATGACTTGTTTTTTTCTCATCTCTCTGGGGATAGGATCATTTTCTGAAGGTTCTTCTCCCTTAGCCTCTGATTCTTCCAAGTTGTTGGCTTTGGACTTTTCATTCATGTTAGCAGCTTTCATCAGATGTCAGGTTACCTTTGGCTAAGTTGGAGGACTAAAAATCTGATAGAGGATTGTTGACCAGGAGTTTCACCTTGGGACAGTGGTTCTTGATCTTGGCTGTACAATGGAATCACCTGGGGAGCTTTAAAAAACGTTGATACTCCAGAAATACTCATTTTATTGGTGTAGGGTCTGAACATAGGGATTTTGAAAAGCTTCCCGGGTGGTGGTACTGTGCAGCCAAGGCTGAGAAGGATCACCAAAGGGTGCTCTGGCTGAACCACTTCATCTTCCGGTAAGACTAACATTCTCTAAGTCCAGGTCTCTAAGGTCTCTAAGTCCAAGTCTATTTTACCTTCTCCTGTGGATAAACTTTTTGGTTTCTGCAAGGGTGGAGGAGCAGTTGTCCAGCTGAAAGAAAGTAGGGAGGGATTTTATAGATGTAATGGCATTTTTAACAGCTTTCTACCAATACTATTTTAGGCTCCTCTCCCTCTTCACCCTCCCTTTAAAGGGACCTGCTGCTGTCAGTTTTTGAGCCTTCAGTGTATTCTGCATGTAAATTGAGTTGGTGCTCATTTTCTCCCCCGCTAAATGAGAATTCAGCTTTCTTCAGTCAGGTTTCCAAAATTCTGGTGCTAACAATTCCCATTCTTCTGTGTTGAGAGCAGTTATGACTTAAAAAAAAATCCTTTACTGTATTTTCAGGAGTGGAGTGTCAGGAGCATGCAAAAGTTGATGTGTTCAACTTGTCACTTTCACCCAAAAGAATGATTATCGCCATTCTTTATGAGAAAGAAAGCTTTTAGTTATAAACGATCGGTTCCCCCATTCATTTTTCCCTCAGGGGAAAAAAAAGATAGTGGGGATTCCTAGCAAAACAATCTAAACATCAGGGTGAAACCATGACTGTAGTAGGAACACTACACTTTATTGCCATTGTTGTTGTTGTTGAATGAGACCCGGAGGAGGGAAGGAGGTCAAAACTGTGCGAGTCTGTCATGGAGAAGGTGCACCCCAGGTGCTAAGTGAAAAGAGCTAGGCCTGGGCTCCTGAGTCTGGCATATAGATAAAATGTTATAAAGACACACTCTTTATCCCCACAGACTCTGACAAAGAACTGACAGCCCATGGGCCTTTACAGTCTGCAATCCCATGTTAGTTGGCCCATTTAGGGAGATCTGGATTTGTAGCTGCTGCTGCTTTTTTTTTTTTTTTTAATTGGTGTGTAGTTGCTTTACTTCTGAAACATCAGCCTATGTGATTGTGGGTGGCAATCCTGCAGGACCTCAACCAGGAGCAGGGTGGCAGCCGCCCCTTTAGATGGTACAGCCAGCACCGTGCGCTATGCCACTTGCCTGGCCTATAAACGCATTTGAATTTACAACTTCTGAGATGTGGTTTAAGTTTTTAAAAAGTAACAACAAAAGCAATCCTATTCATGGCAGAAGAACCCTACTTAAGTCAGAAAGAATTAAAACATTTATTGGGCATAAATATATTACATATACACTACAGATACAGTTAGGTATTACATATAGCATAGTATTTGCAAAATCTATACATTAAAATTGATATGGCAGTTTTAATACAATGTATATGAAATAGTCTAAAATTTACAGGAAAACATATGATTATTTTTTTTTTTCTCCTAAAGTTGAAAAGCTTGGAATGTATGTCCAACAGTGAGGTAAAACATTTTGTCTTTCAATTTAAAGAATTGTGCAAGGATAACATTCAAACACATTCAGTTAGGGCACTTTTCAATTTTGACAGGAATACTGAATTACTGTAGCCAACAAAACACGGTTAGAAAATGCCAACATTTCAAGTTGATAAGAACAAGGCAGGTAATATGCAAAAAATCTTTTTAAAAAGTTGTTTTCTTTTTAAACAATTTCTTTGAGGACAAAGGGCATTTTGCTTCACATGACTGGAATTTCTTGTGCCAGGGAGGAGTTTGACATATAGAGCATCAGAAAGCCACTCACTCGTTCCTACATATTGCAAAAGGGCAAAGAGAGAAGGTTAATATAACACTTTATTTTATTGTTCATGTGTAATGGCAATATATATATAGTTATATATCAATATCACATATACATATTTGTGATAGAAAACAGTGCCAGATAGATAGTGTAATAACTTTTTGACTGAAGGGATTATAATGACACCGAATAACGGAGAGCAATAAAATAAAGTGCCGTCAGCTAGTGTTTCACACACAACAGCTTTCTGGTGGTTAAACAGATAGATAGTATGAAAATCTCAAAGATCAAATATTCATAGCAATTTTGGTTTAAAGTATTATTTCATTAAAAAAAATTCCAACCAATTCAGAGAATTTCTTTATAGCAGCAGTTCTGAAGTGTTTCCAAAAAAGGGACTTTTTTTTTTTTCTCCTGAAGACAGGGTTCTCGTACTCAGTTGAATCTTCATTGCTTAAGAAATGCCTTCTCCCCAAAACACCTGCATGTGATTGTTTCAGAAAATGCAGATGCAGTGTTACAGTGGATCATAATACACATTTAAATAGAGGGATGAGTTTTGGAAGGCCAGAACTTTGGCAAAAAAATTTCACCTTGATGCCATCAGTTTGCAAGGCTAATTAAACTAATTATTCTAGTCAATAACAAAATACAGAACTTTCTAGTAGTACTTATTACATCAACGTAGGCACACAGAATAATTCATTGATCTTAGCACTTTCTTTCAAGAGATGATTATGTTTTTCTTGGGTACATGTAAACGTTTCAATCGCTGACAATGGATTTTTTTTGGCATTTAATGCACTAGATGCTCTTTATCTTTAAAAACACAAGAAAATGTCAGAAGAATGACACTACTACAGATGTTGCCAAGGAACGAGACTGACCTAAAATTACAAAAGTATAAAACACAAAAAAATAACATGCTACAAGGGAAAATTAGTACATAAGTACATTTAAAAAATTTTACAATAAATAAAGATTGCACTGTAATTGGCATTTAAAGTACTGTATGCAGAATATAGTATAAATAAACCAAAAACAAAATAATGTTGGTTTCCCCATGACTTTGGTATGGGAATATTATAAGCTAGTACAGGATACTGCATTTTAAGACAACACAGACCAAGCACAAAATAGCTATGATCAAGAAAAACCAAGTAGCAAAAATATACAAAAACAGAAGCAGGGGGATACACTGTGTCTGTTGCACCCTTTTGGAATATATTTGCACCTCCAACTCTTAAATGTCCCTGAGGTACGCGAACATTATGGACTTCATATAAATAATCCAATGACTTTGGGTTAAAATTGATTATCTCATGACTCAGAATAAACATGCAAGAGTAACACTTTGCACTCCAATAGCACCTATAGATCAAGGATCTCAAAGCACTTACGAACATTAGAATCCCCATTTTATTTTTTATTTTTAATGCATGGGAAAACTGAGGCACAGAGAGGTAAAGTGACGTGTTCAGATCACGCAGCAAGTTAGTGACAGATCCAGGGAGATAATCTAGGCTCCTTGACCCCCCAAACACCCTGTGCTTATTACCACCAAATACCATTCCCTCTCCACAAATGGCCAGGTCAACCCCACAAAAATAGGAACTACAAATTTAGATGACTCTTTTGGGCTTTATCAATTTTCACCTGCTGTTAGATTAGTATTATGTGCACTGAATTAAGCTACTGAAATTCAATCACTTCATTGATACTTCATTGAATAGCCTAAAGGCAAATCTTTCAAAAATAATGAGCTGATGTGTAAGAAGATTGATCACAATTAGTGTAAGTCATGGACAATGGGCAGAGGCACTAAACTGTCACCAGTTCTCGTCATATAATTCTGGTCAAACATAACAGAATATAATAACTCTAGTGATTAGATCAGAAGTAGTTATATACAAAGACAGACAAACAAGTTAAAGCAGCTTTTAAAATAGCTGAACAAGGAAACAACTAACTATTGCACAATGCCCTCGAAAAGTTACTGCTATGAATTGATGTGGTAAAATCTACAATGCTCCATAATTTATAGATGCATTTTGGTTACTTGATTTCTTAGACAGGCAGCTCATAGTGTTAAAATCATAAGAAATACAGATTATTAAAACATTTTAAAGTACACATTTTGATCTCAATGAACTAAACACAGTTAAATAACTGAGTGACAAAATGGTTGTTTAGGGCAGCCTTATCTGAGTGAACACATCTTCTGTGTGTGGTTGCTGTGTGGTGATACTCTGACAACACTGAAATCCTAGCCCTGTAACTACACACACTGTGATTCATGTTCACAGGTAAAGATGATCAAGACATAAGAAGTGACAGGTGAATATAAATTACTAAATGGTGACATGGAAAAAAAAAATCAAAGGCTTGCAAAAGACATCAGTGAAAACAGAATAGAGGCAAATCTGAAAATTTTAAAAGAAAACGTAAGCTAGCTTTTGGTATCTGGTTTGCTTCCTTTTTTTTTTTTTTTTTTTAAATCCAGTTTAACCTCTTCCTAGTTTTGCATTTCAAAAAGGTGCACCAAAACACTGATATTTTTTTCCTAGCTAAATCTGTAAAACAAGTATATAAATCAAAGAACAAAAGGGCTTAAAAAGGGGAGTATCTGAATAAATGTGTGTATTAAAATGTGTGGCATTAATTAAATTCATACCTCTAGTTTTGTTGGGTTTGTTTACTTCATTAAGAAGTACTGTAATATAAAGGCAAATAAAATGGACAAAGTTGCAAAGCCAACCACAATGAGGGCTGCGAACTGTTCATCAGTAGGCATCATGCTCTTCATTTTGGGATCATCTAAGCTCCCCATGTCCCCTGTAAGCATGACCTCACTTCGTTGTAGTACAAAAGCCGCAGAGGGGCTGAAAGCTCCGCTTAGCTCCTGAGAGGTGTCTAAACAGCGACGACACGCACACACGCGGAACCTGTAGTCTGTGTTGGTCTGGAGGCCTGAGATTTGGAATGTGGCTTCTTCTCCCTTGTACACCTTCAAGAAAAAGAAAAGTCCTGGTCAATAAATTTATAACAACATTGTGGTCCCTAAAGTAATAACTGTATAACATTGGGGGCCTTGTAGACCTGGCTTGGTTTATGCGAACTCTGCAACAACAAAAAGTACACGGAGAGGCATTTGTCCCAGTCTATATTTCATCTGTAAAGTATTCTGACCTACTCTGAATAAAATAAATTCAGTGACTCTGCTATTGACAGGAGATACGGCACTGACCAGAAATGCAGCTGATACAAGTAATGATGATGCATCTAGCTAAATTTTAATAATTTAGGCTATAAATCAGCAGATGACTTAATTCATACAAAGGACTCTCTGATCTTGCTGCAAAGAATTAATATTTTTTAATGCAGACAATTAGAAACAAATTATAGAAATAAAGTGCAAAGTCTCAGTTGAATGATTCTTTGACTACTGACTACACCACCTAACACTACTCCATCAAGATAGCCCACCTCCACCCCAAGAGGTAAACACTATTCTGACTTCTCATTCTGTAATTTGTTTTGCCTACTCTAGAAGTTCATGCAAATGCAATCAAACACTACGCACTCTCTTGTGCCTACGAGATTCATCCATGTAATCGATTCAGTAGTTGTTCCTTTTACTGAAGAATAAGTACTCTATCATAGGCCTATACTTTGATGTATCCATTTGCTTTTTGACAAATATTTGCATTGTTTCCAGTTTGGAGTTTTTGTATAGTAAGAGTGCTATGAACATTTTTGTACAGATCTTGAAGACTTAAGTTTCTCTTTTTCTTGCGTGAATACCTAGGAGAAGGGCTGGGTGTAAGTCTGCATCTAACTGCATGAGAAAGCTGCCCCAAGCACATCCCCCTGCACTCCTGCCCGCTAAGCATGAGAGTTCCAGCTGTTCCACACCCTCACCAACATTTGTTACTGTCGGTCATTCAAATGGGTGAGTATGGTACCTCAGCTGCACTTCCCTGATGCCTGAGAGTGTTTCCCCCCTTTTCATGTGCTCATTTGGTCACTCACATACCTTCTTTTGTGGGGAGTGCATTCAACTGTCTTGCCTGTTTTTAGTTTGTTTGCTTTTGTTTGTGGTGGCTCTTTAATCTGGATGTAAGTTCTCTGTCAGGGATGTGTTGTGAATATTCTCTCCCAGTTTTGTGTCTTGCCTAATCATTTCTTAAGAAATTTTTTGATGCAGTCCTATTTATCACAAATTAATATTTAATTAATTTAATGGTCTGTCTTAAGTGTTTCCTGTCTGTTTGACCAACTGGTCCTTTTTCCATTAAGAATCTAGGATATTTTCTTCCCCTTTGTTAACACTGCTATAATCACCATGAGGCTTACTACTATGAGGACCTGCAATCTACCAGTTTACTTAGAGATTATCAACCTCTGAGTTGACTGAAGAAAACAGGTATCCTTGAGGGAGGGTGGCAGAGGGAGATCTCACGTGGTTCTTCAATCAAAGTGGTACTGATCCTCGAAACACTCAGAGGAAATGATAACCACCTTAAAATTACATAAAAATCCAGGTCTTATATGAAATAGAGATAGGAAAAAACTAGGTGGAACTCAACCAAATCAGTAAAGAGATTTGGCTGATGAAATAATTAAACAAGGAAGTAAAATTAACTGAACACTTTGTAGCTGAGTGGCACTGAGTTAGCCTCTGTAAAGTGCTAAAACATGCCTGGTACATGGGTAAGTGCAGAGAAAAAGTTAGCTATTATTACTACTACTACTATTTAGAACTTAAAAACAACTCCAAATATATTCTTAAAATACAGTGATTAAAAGTGACAGGGGCATTTTCAACCTAGTGACAGGTCACCTTAAGTAAAGCTGTGAATTTTGCCCATTAATACAAATTCCCTAGAAAATAGAGTATTTCCAACAATTTCAACTGTGTCTGAAATACTCTCCAGCTAAAGAGAGTTAGTGGGAATCTACAAACATTCAGTGTTTCTAAAGCCTGGCACGTAAACTTCTACAAGAAGCAGGACATGGTACCAGAGAACCTAAGTGCACTGGCCACTCAGCGTTGAGCAAACTGAAAGACAGCAAGAGGATCACAGTTTAGAAAAGGGATCGGACTTCCAGTGTTCACCTGATATTCAGCCTTTTTAAGATTTTTCCTCCTCCATTTTCAAACTTTAGAAGTAGACTTTAAGAGTCTTACTGTACTTTCGTTTAGTGATTAAGCCCCAGAAAACCAATTCTGTTTCTCATATTTTCCTTTATGAGATTTGAAGCACGTTCCTCCTGGTGAGCTACTCTGTTTCTTTAAAGATTGTGGCATGTGTCTTAGCAACTGGGGTTACAGACAGAACTGGGCTGGAGCAGCCAAGAACAAAAGAGCTGTAAGAAGACCCCCAGCGATCCTGAGAGACCACTCCTTTCTCATAGGTCACTGTTCCAATGATGAGTTAGTTAAATGGATATTTTAACATGAGCTCGTTGTCATGGTGACTGCCCCAAGCCATTCAGGAGTTCAGACTACACCATGAGAGCACTGTCTATGAATTATGTCCCAACATGTGGGTGGTCTCAGGAAAACAATGGTGTACACTTTTTTTTTCTTTAAAGAGACCTTTTCATTGTGAATGTTCTTAATTTCCCAAATTTAGAATGCTCAAGTTGGTATTTTCCAAGACAAGTCTTTTCTTCGATATTGTTGGGACCATTCACGAAGGGAATGATTTGCAACCTTTGGGACCAGCATACTACCAATCCCTTTGCCATCTGAGCTTTGGGTTCCTATCTGCAATGGCCCAGGTATACAATCTGTTCTGTCTCTATGGTGGTGATAAGTTAATGTCAGGCTGTTTATGGAGTTGGAGAAAAGCTGCCATCTAAGCCTTAGCTGCAAGGTTTCTTGATATACCTCTTTCATCAATTCTTTTGGAGGCCTCACCTCTTGAATGTTTACCCTTATCGAAGGGTGAAATATTGTAGCTGCTGGAGCTCTTCTGTGCAACCCCGGGGAACCGGGTCTAGTCTGACCTGGCCACTGGGAGGCGCTGGGCAGATTCTTCTCAATGGCAGGACCAGGAACTGGCATCAGGATTCCAGGTCTAAGTCCTTGCTCTGACCCTTTCTAGGTCTGTCACCTCGGGCAAGTAACAGCTTTGAGCCTTATTTTTTTTCATCTTTAACATGGGGACAGTTACAGTACCTAACTTAACTTAACCCCAAGGGGGATTGAGTATTAAATGAGAAACTATGTGAAAAATGCCTTGTGAAAGGAATATACTGGAGATAAGTCATCTTTATCAAATTTAATCCTCCTGATTACTCTGGCAGGTATTACTCCCATTTTAGAGATGATAAAACTGAGGATCAGAAAGCTGTTCATTTCTCAAGGTCTCAGGTGAATAAGGGTAGTGGTAGACCCCAGACGAGATCCCACATCTAACTCAAACACCCCTGGCTCACCACTGGAACTGCTCCAGCTCCACTGGTTCCACGTCTTTGGTGGAACCCGTCCTCCCCACCTCAGTCCTCATCGAATGACTACGGTGTGATACCAGGTCCACTTCTCCTGACCTTCTGACTTTGTCTTCCCAGGGAGTCCCACAGCCTCCCTGGTGTTTCCATGAAACACTTCCAGATCACCCCACCCTGGGTCCCACTGCCCCAGAAGGAAAGCACTGCCTTTCCTATATGATGTATGGAAAGCAGCTCCCCAACCCAGTCTGTGCCAAGGAAAGGCTTGGGCAGCATTTCTGTGACGTGGCCTCTTAATTTATGCCAAACAATCACCTCACGGCTGAAAATCACTTAATAACCTATCCCTACAGATGTTTGAGAGACTTTTGGAAAGTAGATATAAATGTTCATTTATATCTAGTATTAAATGATTTCTATGGTTTCCAGAATTTGCATGGCTAGCTCCTTCTAAGAAAGTTGGCTCAGAAGTATATTTAATTTCCCAGAAACTCAATTCATGGAATCTTGAACACAGACTTTATATATTAATTTTGATGGTACTTCCCAACTCTAACTCCTTAAAGATCCCTAAAAATGTATTGATACTTTGAAAGCAAAGGAGTGCTACTTTTCTCATAACCATTAAGCAAAAAGCTTAGTGAAGGAAAAATGTATATCTAATGGAAGGGAACTTCCTCAATGACAAGTCCAATTGAAAGTTGGGCTTTAATTCGTAAATATGTTTTTCTTTTAGCTATTCTTATTGTTTTAATTAGAAGAGCTCCCCCTTTTCACAAGCACTGTCAACACAATGTTAATATTATCTTTAAAAGTATATATATGATAAATATATTGAGTATGGGACTGTGTTCTATTATCTCCAGAGCAACCAGCACAATGGCTATTAACAAAGCAGATGCTCAGTGAATGGTCTCTAATTAGAACCCTTAAATACTTGAGAGTAGATATGCTTATACCACACTTTGAAAAGAGAGGAATATTACCAGAAGCAAGTACATGTGAACGTTAAGTATCAGAACCCGCACACAAACCACAGAGTTTAGAACAGGTACAGCCATGATTATACAAAATGGAATTGTTAACAAGGATTGAGTTGTTTTCAGTGTATTGATAGTAGTCAACAATGCTTATTATGCCTTTTGGATCTTAGTTAAGGAAAAATTAAAACAATCCCAATACTCCATTTCCTGAGGATTCTGGTTCCTGAGGTTTGAGATAACTGATTTGTTTTCGTGTAAATAATCACAGCCACGAGATCGCAAAATCAGTAAGGTCATCAGGCCTGCAGCACAGCTGAGGTGACTTTTCATGGGACTGTGCCTCTCGCCATGGCAGGGCAGCAGGCCATGCCTCTTATCCCTTTGTTTTCATTCATTTTGACAGGGGCACCATTACAGGCTCTTCCTCCTGCCTCAACCCAATTTAAAAGGCACAGTTCCATTTAAGATTATCTTTATTGAAGTAACCAATCATAATATCACAGTAAGTATACAAACAATATTATTTTTACAAAGACTATTTCTGTCCTTGATTTGATGTGCAATATATGTTAAAGTAATTCTGACATGTTTGTTCCAAATGAGAGGATTTAAAGTAATACCCAGATAATCGAAATGAAGAATCAGTGACCCTTAATTCAGAGTAACATGCTGTGTAGTTGAAATCTTTGAAATAGAGAGCCTTTGGGGGAGGTTGCTGGAGGCTGGGATCTGGGCCAACGCCTGCATCTCTTTACTAATGCTATCCTTCTGCCAGGAACTGGAGAGGGAGACATAACTGCCCAGCATTGCCATCTACACAGCGCCCTCTCATGACTGAACAGATCTGACGCTCACAGTAACCCTGAGGTAGAGAATTAGTATCTCCACTTTGACAAGACAGCTGAGGCTCAGAGAGGTGAATTAATTCCTCCAATATCACATGACTACAGAAGGCAGATTTCACCTCCCTTGCCCCCCAGCTACAGTGGGAATTCACTAACCTGCAGACTTCCTCTGTAGAGGGTGCAATGCTGGGCAGGAATTGTTGCTCCTGAGCCAAAGAGGACAGGCAAAGGTACTGTTACTGAACTGCTTCTTGGGGGCACGCTGTTTCCACCCCAATGGGCCCAGAAGCTCTGAGAGCACAGACTATGCTGTTCTGTTATACGCCAGGCAGCCCTCACAGTGCACAGCACCTAACAGTTTCTCAACGAACCAGGGGCCCTACACCTGAACGCCGTGAAACTGAATATAAATTTGTTTCATATGCAATTTAAAATGGATGTGTGCATGAATATTTTTCTGACAAAATGGGTCATATCCTTCATCAGATACTTAAACGGACCTATAAACCTAAAAAATTTAAGAATAAGCAAGACAAATGATAGCTTTTAAATATTCCCTCCTTGATCTATTCTTACTTTGCTTTGGATTTGACCCTTTATTTACACAAAGATGAAGAAAATGTGCAATAAGACAGTCACAGCCTATTTAACTTCTGTGTTCGGGAATTAAATCACAAACTATTAAAAATATGTAGGCTCCAAGTCTTTAAAATAGTTCTCTCAAGGTCAAGAGAAGATCTTTCTTCACAGTAACTTGTGTGATACCACAAAGAATCAATACACATCCCAATACTATATTCTAAAAATGATACAAAATAAAAATAAATTTATACAGAGATGCCATCAAGTTAAAGGTGGAGCTCTATAAATTTTCAGATGCTTCAAAGGTTTTCATAATGCAACAAATCTGAGCACCAACAATATTAATAATTTGTCACAAATTTTGACTTCCAATAGGTAATAATTTCTTGCAGTTTGTTACCCTTTTCTCATCTTCAGTGTTTATATTTAAATACTTTATGTAAAAATCATTGCTGTCTGAACAGGGATATGAATGTGAATCATTTCGCTTTACATTCTTATGTATATATTAAACTGTTCATGTTCTGTCTTGTGAGGCAAAAAAAATCAGTCACCTGCATATACATACAATTTTCATTCTTTTTAAGAATGCTTTACAATTAATACTGTTTGTTTGAAAAGAAGTTTTAAGCTTCTTGAAAAAAGCTTGTGCTTGAAACGTTTTTTAAATGGCAGAAAAGCCAAATCAATATATGCATGCATTCTAATACAGAGTAAAACTTTAGGGTAAGGACTTAATACTTTAAGTTAATAGACTGTCTCATAATTAGAACCAGATGCTCGCCCCACATCATGATAGCTCAACGAAAGAAAGCTAATTACAGAGTTAAAGTCAATGTTTCCAGCAAAATATCAGAAAAAGACTTGGCCCTTGCCATATGTCGCCTGTAAAACTGAGCTAGGGGAACAGAAGGACACTGTTCTATTATGGGTGATGTTTTTCACCTCAGTTACAAACATCACTTCTAAATCCCCCCTATGGTGAAGTTTACTGATTCTCACCACTGCAAGTATAAATCACCCTGTTCCTGTGAAACTGCCTCTTTCACACACACAAGAAACATTTACTGAGTGCCTAGCTATGTGCCAGTCCTGGGAAAATAAAAATGAATAACACAAGCCCACACATTAGTGGATCCTGCCTGATTAGCGCTGTAATTGAAGTATACACAGTGCTTCCTCTAAGCCCATAGCTCTGCCGTGGTGTATGCTCTGCACTGATGACCTCTCATTTTCTTTTGCTTTGCCTCTATGAATTCAAAGCCTGTTATCTCTGGACTATAATTATTTTAACCATTACTCTGCACACATAAGATAAATAGATTTCATTCCCTATCTCGTGTCCAGAACAACTGAATGAAGTACTCAAAACATCATGTTTAAGTTAATGTTTATTGAATAGGGAGAAGCAAAAAACTCAGTACAAATTGTCCCTGACTCAACTCTGGCTTTTCAAGTACCACTACCTGCCTTAATCATTTCTTGGTAAATGCAGGAAACACACGGTTACGAGAAGAATGCTAATTCCCCAGCTACTGAGCCCGCCCTGGTGTACTGTGTTTTCACCTACTTTCAACAAGAAACTCTTATTTATAGCTGTTTACAATAAGAAATATATTTTGAAGCATATATGTAATTGTGTATTAGTATTTGTATGTTCATGAGACAAAATATATAACATTAAACAAATAGCAAGATTCAAAATAGCCAATCTGCCAGTGAAATCTAATTTATGAATGGATTAACCTATATTCTGGCAATGCCTAATGTATAGATATTGAGTAAACAATGCTTTTTCAATGTAAATCAACAATCAGTGTGCTTTGAGAAGCAGACCATTTTTTCCAAGAACAGGTTGGAAAAGCATGGTGGTGGAATAAAAGGTTTATAAAATACAACGATGAACATGCAATGAATGTGCTGCTGGGAAGTGAATATTGTTAAGTGTCAAGTGATATGTTGTAAAATTTGGTAACATTTCATCTTTAGCCATTTGTTACATTGCTATGCGGCAGGACAATGCTACTGGTGTTAAAGATGACTGAATCTAGCAGGGAAAATCCTCTGCTCTTCATGCGCGCTGAGACTCTGAAACCAGTAATATATTTGTGGTAAGGTGAAACAACTGCACACGTAAAATTACTGACTGTGAAGTGAAATATGCTGTATAAAACGAGATTGTAAGGTGAAAGGAAACAAGAGTGGTTTTGCTTTTATTTCAGAGGAATGATGGAAACTGGTGAAATCATCCACTGGTGTTAATCAATACTGGTGATGCCTGTCATGTTTAAAACAAGTTTTTGCAAAATGTGCTTAAAGCAATTCATTCTTTTATCTGGCACTTCATACTAACAAAGTACAGTAAAATTTACTAAAATTTTCTTTGATTCTTTTTACTCATTTTTATTTACAAGTATTCTTTCTTTATTATTATAATACGAGGAATATTAACCAGCAAATTAACAAAAACTCTGAATCAAATTATTTTCTACTTGTTTTGTGTATCTGGAGCCTCAATAGTTGAATACAAAGAAGTGTTCGCAAATTATATTAATGATTCGGAAGGCAGGTGGTATTTATCTTCAACTTCTTGAGTTTGACATAAATGCACTCCTCTATTAAAAGTGCTGGTAAGGAATGGGTCCTCAGCTTTTCTAATGGAGTAACAATGTTATATTCTGATTTCACATAATTATTAAGTTCCTGGGAACGTTATGGAAAGCCACAGAGTATCTGAATCTTTCACATCCAGTGACAAGATAATGTGTGGCTTTGGAAGAATTAGGATCAAAAAGGGTGTCAAGAATGATAAACCCAAATTCTTTATCAGGTTATATTCCAATCACATTCTTTCTTGCATGGGTTTATCATGTGAACCGTACAGGCTTGCTACTCAAACCATGATCCATGGACCAGCAACATCAATGTCACCTGGGAGCTTGAACCTCGACCCCAGACCTACTGAATCAGAATCTTTAACAGATTCTCAGGTGATCCTATGCACATTAAAGGGTGACAAGTAGTGACCCAGAGCTTCTGAATCACAGGCCTCAAGGGCTGATAGGTCATTTTCCTTATCCTTCAATTATAACTTCCATAAAAAAGGCAAACAGACATGGGCTTTAGTAATTAGGTTGACACTACTTTCCTATAAAGTAAAACCACTGGCACTTTAGTTTTCAATACATACGAATATCAAATACAAATATAGAACTTAAAACCCTTCACAAGATTATGCTTGTGGAACTGAAAATGTAAGAATACCACCACATACAAAATAAAATGTAAGCTAGAGCTATTACCCTAAAGAATTAGGTAATGGGTAGATGTGAGGCAGTTTCTACGACCGATTTTGAGAAAAATGTAGTTCACTGGCTACTAAATTATTCACCGCAAAGGTAGAGGCAAGGAGCCAGCCTGACCCTGATAGGCCACGCACGCTGGTTCTTACCTGTTTGTACTCAGATTCTCTTCCAACCAATACCTGCAGAATGTAGTTGACAGGGTCGCCTTTCATGGGTGGTACCGTCTCCCATAAAATTTCACATGAATTTCCTTCTAACTGTGTTACTCGAGGTGCTGAAATACAAATCCACACATCCAAGCTCAAAATTCAAAGTATCATATGAATAGTCAATATTTTAGTAATATTAGTGAGAACCCAGAGAGAGAGAGAGAGAGAGAATGTTTGTGCCCGCCCTGAGAGGGGAGTTTATTTGCCCAGCCTCCTAGAAAACTAGCAGGGTACCCTTTACACAGAGAAGACATTCCGCGCCTAGCAAGCCATTGGTGAAGAACCCTTTGCTCACTATCCTATTAATAACTGTTTGGCCTGGGTTGCATTTTTGTTATTTTTTTGATGGCTAATGAGCACCTTCTATGATTAAGCCCTGTGTTAGGTTCTTTGGGGGAAGCAAAAATAGGTACCATAAATACTGCTTTCAAGGAAATGAAGATCTAGTTGAGGGAAGGGGAGAGAAAGGTATGAAACAAGTACAAACAAACATAAATGTAAGGCAGATTAAAACGAGAGGTACAAACAAAATGTTGGGGAGTTCCAGGGGAAGGAAGTCACATCCGTGTGAGAGTCTAAGAAAGGTTTGAGGAGCAGGTGGCATTTGAGGTTAGCCCTTAAAAGTTATCTTACATTTATATTTTTTAGTTTATTTTTTACCTACTGGACTCATCATTCCAGATTAAAGTGAAATTATGTTAGTTTGCAGCAAAGCACTTACATGTTGTAGAATTTTAAAATATTTTCTCACAGCTTATACTGTATCTCTACAGCTTAATTCAACATCTGATATTTTTCCATTTTGTAACTAGCATGTGTAACTGCTCTTGCTGAATGCCCTTATTTTTATTTTCTAATTACATGAATTCTTTAGAGGCAGTTGTTTCTACTTTCAATTCTGTACAATGCTGTTTCAGAAAAATAAAAGCTGTCTTAAAAAAAGAGTTTGTCTTAGTTGGCCAGAACTGCAATTTATGGAAAACTAAATAATCTCATCAGACTAAACAGTCCTCCGGCTAAGACAATCTCCTGAACCTAAGCATGAGCGGAGAAGACCTGACGTGTGGCAGTGGAGGACATTGTCCTCCGGAAGAAAGTGTACCACGACCTGCATGGGCTATCAGGTTGGTGGTGTGTTTTCCACAAAATGCATCTCCCCCAGTAATCATTTCCAGAGGCAAAGGTAGTGCTGGGAAGACCCCTGAAGTTATTTAGCTAATTGGTAAATGTGGCAAAACTTCCTGTTACAACAACTAACCTATCAGCCACAGCGTGCTCAGGAATCTCCTCTGTTAGAGCTGAAAGGCGAAGCTACACCAAAGGGCCAGGGCATTTACTGCCCAAGTGACCCAGCAAGTGTACATCCATTTATACCAGTTATGTTCGTCACATGAAGAAGCCAGAGAGCTTCTGGATCGCTGAGGGGTAGGGGAGCAGGGGGAAGGTATTTACCATAAAGCGCCCTGAAAGGAACTATGGGAAACCTTCACAGAATGCAACCAGACCGTGGTCAGATCCTGACCCAGGCCCTGGAGAACCCGCACCCTCCTGTAACGCACTCCGTGCCCTGGTGTAGCTGATACAGCGCCTCTGTGCGGAAGCAGTGGGTCAAATGGCCTTTCTCCTGGGGCCAGACACAGAACCTTCTTAACAAATTGTGCTCACTGCCTAGCCATCCAAATAATACAGCCAACCCTCACTTTACCCCATGTAAAACCTGGTTCAGGTGGGCTGCTTATCTGTCAGCCTCAGTCATTTTGGGCAGCAGCTGGATAAAGCAAAGACAGACAGCAGGGACCGTCACAAGAATCACACTACTGGGGAGGGGAGGGCGCAGGCTCAGGAGTCCATGAGGGGCTGGGACTGGGCCCAGCGCTAGGTGGGAAGGGCTGAGCCAGCTTTGCCCTGTTGCTGTCTGCCCGGCTTGGCCAGTCGGCTGTGCAGTGGCTGAAAATGGGAGATGAGGGCTCAGCAGAGCCATGGAGGGAGAGCCTTGGGGGAGTGGCTTTCGCTCGCTCCCTGATCCCATGAAGGGGGCAGAGGGTAAACCAGTCATTCACAAACCTCAAGACAAATACTCCAGGAGGTGAGAACAGGCCACTGCTACAGCTTTCCAGTGAGAGCTGCGGGCTGGAGGAAAGGCTGTGGATGCTGCCTACACCAGCCTCTCATCTACTGACGCACCACAGTTATCCAAAGACGCATGCGAACCGCTGAAGAGAGACACTCAAACCTCTCCTGGTAAACTGCCATAAGCGCTACATCACCAGGAATTCACCCTCGTTCCTAACCCCACATCTGTCACTCAGGTCGGCTTCTTTTCTTTGTCCACCTATCCACCGTGGGGAAGAGGCTGTCTCACCATTAAATTATTTGTGATAATAATTTACACATACTTGAGAAAAGTCATTACCGGTAAGCCCTCTCCCTTAAGGTCTCTCATTTCCCCTAGAGAACCCATTTCTCAACCTTCTCTTTCAGAAAGTTCTTTTGATTCTATCTTGCTGATATGAGAAATATTAGGAGAGCATATTCAAGGTCAGAATCGAGCCTCCTCCTCTTAAATCCCAACATTTCCTCACTCTCACAGAAGAGCATGACTGAATACACGGTCCACAAACCTTTGATGCTGGGGGGGACACTCTTGGTTGTGCTGAAGGTGTAGGTTTCCGAGAAAGGCCCTTCCCCAGCCTCGCTGGCTGCCTGGATTCTGAAGGAGTAGCATGTGAATTCTGTCAGCCTCTGGACCTTATAGGTGTGGCTGGGTCCTCTGTAGATTGAAATAAACCTAGAGAAAGGAGCAGAATCCATTAGCCACCTGAACTTTTATTAGTGACAAGAAATTATGATACAAATGTGGAACAGATTAGACCAGCTTGGTAAATGCTTTTCATACCATCTGAATTAATAATCAACCAGTTGCTATGTTACTGTTAAGTTTAATGTCTAATATATGCTTACATAAAAGAAAAACACAAATTTAAGAACGTATAAAGCTTAGAATGAGATTCCTTTAATTGTTATAGATTCTAGAGACATCAGTTGTTCATGCTTTTGTTTACTGATAAAGAAATTTCATATTTTTCATAATGGTAATATCTATATAATCTGATATGTTACCTTACCTTCTACTATGTACTAGGCAATGAAGTTAATGTTAATTGGGCACCGGAGAAATACAATGTCCTCTTTACCAGAATTTTCTAAATAACTGAGGTTTAGCTAGTAAGATGACATTTACGATTATAGATCTTTGAGAAAATATGTAAAAAGAAAAAATATATTTTGCTCAGAATCATCCATCAGGTTAATCAACATAACAGAAAAACAGCACAGGTGGGCTGGACAGTTTAGACTGGCAGCTTCTGGATCCTTCTCCCTCCCATCAGGACTATTTTGTACTTCTCTGCTAAATAATATTTCCATGAGACACAGGCATAAGAGGCATAAGGATAAAAAAAACAGGCCTTACATTTTGAGTGTTTCCCCTCAGGTCTTGGAAAATTAATATTTTCACAGTGAAACGGGATTACTTAGAACTGCAATATAATGTTACCGTTTGTCTTTTCATAGTTAACTGTAAAATTTTGGAAATAATGTAACTTCCCATAAGTTATCCAGGATCTTTAGTAGATTCAGAATCTGAATCTGCTGGCCCGGGAACACTTTGAGAACTTCTATATGAGTTAATCCAACCACACTGCCTTGTTCCTACACAGGCCAACTGTTTCTCCCAGTTTCCGGTGCTTCGTCCCAGCATCTGAGGACAATCCGCTGTCTTCAAATACTGCTCGAAGTCAGGCAGTGATAGAATCACACACAATTCAAAATGTCTCTTAGGCTGATTTGGCCTAAGGGTAAGCAGAATTTATGCACTCATTTAGCAAACATTTTTTGAACATCTGCTGTGTGCTAGACTCGGCGTATTCAGAGATGAATTAGACCTAACCTGTGGGTTAGTTGGTCCTGTGTGTGGGCAGGGTTTTCTGAAGGAGAGCAGCAGCTTTTCCATGTGCTAGAGAACATTCCCTCTAGATGGATGGATGGATACAGAGATTAAACAGCTTTTTTACAAAACCTGTCAGAGTCAATACTTATCTTAAAGTACCCATGCATTAATCAGCCTTTGCAGTTGAGTTCCTGAGCCCCAGTCATTTCACCTATTTAATGTTCCTCTGCTTTGCTGTGTAAGGAAGCACCTTTTACTGAAGAATGAACATTTTTAATTTCAGGAAAAGACAGAGTCCAGGCTGAAACCCAAATACCATGGTAACCTACTTAGCACTCCTGACACATTACCGCCTTAATGAAGATACCCCTTGCTAATGCTAGAGGCTATTTATTAACTCAGCCTCACCCAGGCTAGAATCTCTCACCAGAGTAATTGCCCTTATTTATACCACAAAATGGAAGTCATGGTTTAAGAAGTAAAAGTGTTACATCTTCATTACAAATTTGCAGTAAAGCCGGGTTTTTAAAGGAGTTTGGAGAGGAATACTAGCAATAGTACTGCTTCCTTGTCCGTGCCCTGCTCTGAGAAGAGTATTTCCTTTTGAAATAAGTTCAATATATCTATGTAGGCAGCAGCACTCACATTCACGAAGAAATTTACTGAAGCAGATTCAGTACTCTAATTTTGTAGTATAATCTAAACTGAGCAAATAGCATATTTTCAAATATTTCAATTTTCAAGTTCATCAAAACCTGCTGTTTTTGGAATAGCTACTTTGTTCCTTTTTCTTGTTTTCCTCTTGTACCACAGCATTTTATTAATCGTTTAAAATTGCATTCCTATTTAGAAAAAGCACTGTGGAACAGGTGATTGAAAAACTTTACAATGTTGCCATTAGAGGTTTGTTTGCCTGGAGGGACAGTGCAATAAAGCTAGTGACAGAGCCCACCCCAGGTTTAAATGGGTTGATACAAGTGCTTAGAATAGTCTTGACATGTAATAATCACTCAATATGTGTTAGTTATAATCATTTCATAAGGCTGAGAAGACAGCTAACACTGAGGTCATTTTCTTTCCTCCCGGGTGGAGGGTCAGCCGCGTGGTGAGAGGCTGCCCTGCACACACTGGCTGTTTACCCTCTCCCACCGGACCTGTCAGTGCAGTGCAGGCAAGAGCCCCTCCCTCGCAGGACTGGTGGGATTCAATGTGAAAATTCATGTAAAAGCCCCAGTTCCTACACAGAGTAGGCCTCAAATACGTATCTGTTGATCCTAAGCTTCTTTCTGTACATGCTGACAGTAACTTCTCTTTCAAACAATAAAGACCAGCCAAAACGAAATAAAAGCACACAAGCCAACACAAAAAATATAATCCCTCTTTCACCCCAATTCTGTAATTATTTTCCATCACTCCAAGAGGCAGGAGAAGAAAGAACCTTCTTTCTTCAGTGCCAGTGATTTATAGCCAGTTGCATGATGGCCTCTCTGGGAGGCTCCATAGGTTAACACCCTGTGGCTAGAACCACTCAGGGAGGGATTAAAAATATTCATCAAATATTTGTTTTAAAAAGACCAACTTAATTTTAAAATTCATTAATAATAAGCCAGACGCCTTTGGTGATAGAATTAAACATGCTACACGCCCCAAGACACAATGATTGAAGACTCCTCGTTTTAAAACCACCAGGGACTCAGAGCTTTGAGCAAGGCTTTGCCATGAAGAGGGGGAGAACAGTGGCCAGCCAGCCGTCCCGACGGCTCTTCCCCCCACTTACGTCATTCCCTCGACTGCTCAGTCCCACGGGGGTGGCCCAGGTGACAAGGGACGCACTATGTGGGGAGTCTGTGCTCCCCTGGGCCACCCCTTGTCTACGCTGCCTGGTAAACACTGGGCCACCCTTCACTTCTCCCCCTGCCTCCTCCACACTGTTGGTGTCAAGGGGTGGGGCATGGGGACTTGGACCCAGGAAGACTGGCCATGAATCTCAGCTCCGCCCGTAAGGCTGCCAAATCGCTCGCCCCTGCTAATCATTTCTCCATCTGCAAAACAGGGACAGTATCCACCTCATAGATCGTTTTGATGAGCCAAATGCAGAAATGTGGGGAAAAAGCTTAGCACTGAGCCCGACACGTATTAAGAGTTCAATACAGGGTACCCATGGCTCCAGACCCTGCACCATGAGCGCCACCAACCATCCTGATCAGGCTAAGGTGCCCTGAGGATCACTGTGGCTCTCAACTCCCACCACACAGGCCTTTCTCCAGGCTGCTGGGGCCACAACCAGTTCATGCTCCAGCAGGAAGAGGTCCATCTGAATTCGTCCTGCCACATCTGTTATGGCCTGTGCTAGACATATAGCTCTCCCCCAAATAAGTTAATCTAATCTGGTGACCAAGGAGTGTACATGAAATGCTCACTGTTATTTTTATTACATGAATGCTCCTATGCTACAGAAACATAATGAAATTATATCAATATATAGGTATGGTTCCTAGAATGTAGTTCATGCTCAATAAAGTCGCTGAGTAATTTTAGTATCAGTTCAGGCTGAGGCATGTGTAGCCACAGGGACCCTCTGTAGTATCACAGCCCCTTATAGGTCTCCCTGGAGCCCTGGGCCCACACTGGCAGTGCCTCTGAGAGGCCTTGTACTCCACCCTCAACCCCTGCTGCCCATAGCCACATACATCTGGAGGCATCAGCCCCATGACCTAGGGCTCTTGTGAAGGCCAAGTAAGAGGACAGGTGTGGAAACACCTTGGGGCTCCACTATGGTGCTGCCCCACTGGTGCAGGGGCTGAAGGTACAGCGGGTAATAACGATCATTGCAGACAGCAGACTTGAGTTTGAGTTCAGCTTCAACAGCCTGGTGGTCTTCACCTCTATAGCCAAGTAAGCTGTTTCCTCCTGTGTGAAATGGGCACGATAACAGTGCTGACCCCCTCAGAGAGTTGTTGTGAGAATTAAATGGGATAATGCAGAGAGAACCCATTACAAAATGCCTAGCACTTGTGAGTGCTAGATAAATATTAGTGGTTATTGTTTATAATAACAAAGCACCAAGGTTCATGAATGATTTACCTCGTTTCTCAACACTGGAGAAACCTGAGGATGTCCCCGGACGGCATCCCTCTCACTTACATTCCCTTGGACTTTCCGGAGCTGGAGGGAAAGCTGTGCATGTGAATACCATCACCCTGTCCTGGAAAACCCAGGCGGAGAGCCGCTGTGGAAAACAGACGAAGGTGGAGCAGCAGGGCCTACAGAAATGCTGGCCATTAACGGGAATTTGGGCCTTTCTACTTAGGGAGAGGAAAAACGGACAGAAATGCTCTCACGTACTAAAACAGATGTTTACTTGCAAGGGGAAGCATAAACAAGGCAGAACGTTCGGTGGGTCACTGAAAGTTTGCGGTCTAGATGAATTCTTTATGGCTCTGCCCCCAACTGGCTTTAGCTTTGACTATAATGTCTTCTTGAAACTGAACACTTTGAAGGTAACAAAAACACGTGGGCTTTAATTTGGTAATTTGGCAGTGGTTTAAAAAAATATTTTACATATCTGTGAATACAAAATGAATATGCTTATTCTGCTTGCCTGTCAGAGTACTCCATGGTGGGTACAAAGAGGTACAAAGACCCTGACCACAATGCACAGTCTGTTACCTTCATGATGAGCAAGTCGATAACTCTCCAGGCTGTTTCTGGACACTTGGGATAATAACTGTCTTATTCACCTGGCAGGAATTTTTCTGAGATCCAAATGAAAGGACCAAGTAAATTCTATGATTTGTCATTAAATATACACTAGGAAGGCAAAACAACAGATTTTTGACATTTTCAAGAAATTCTTTTAACCTCAGTATTTTAGGCTTTAATATTGTGAAAGATGACTTTTTTGCACTGAAGTGCAACTGAAGGAAGAAATTCAGACATGTTACATCTTTAAATGTTTTTTTAAATCATTTTAGGGGAAAATGATGATATACAAAGAATTAATTTTAAAATGTTTCCTTAAAACAGTTTTGTTTCAGAAGAAACATCCAAGAATTCTCTGGATGGAGTATAATAAATTCACAGTAGAAAATAAGAGCTAATGCTGAGGTCTGTATGTTTATTTCCTTGTTGCTATCTACCCACTGCAGGCTAACAGAAGCCCATTAATATTTACTCCTCAAAGTGATCTAACCTGCTGACCTAAAATGGCCTGTGGTCTACAAATGGCTGCAAATGGCACAGTTCAAAACATCACAAATTAACACTCTTAGTAAGCTCAGTGTGGCTATATTCCTTAGCAGTGACATGTCATTGCCTTTGTTTTTTCTTAGTTTCCCTGGGCTCCATGGATTGTGTGTGTGTGAATTTCCCACATGACTCAAGTGATGTTTGGGAATGGGGGATGTTCAAAACAGGAATGAATAGTATGTGCCCTCACTCCACAAAGAACACTGAGTCCCGCCATGTCTATGCAGAAGCAGATGGCAGCAGATGGTGTCACGTGGGGACACCTGAGGCAAAGGAGGTGCTTTTCCAAAACTGGTTCTGATGCTGCTGAGAGTCCCAGTTTGGAGACTGAATGCTCAAGTGTCAAGAGCGATTTCCAAAAGACCAATGAGAAAAGGAGTTAATTTCCTAACCCCCATGTCCCCAGCTCCACATGGGCCTTTGGCTTGTGAGTAATCAGGCTGCAAGATGCTTTGGTTATGATCCTTTTTATGCTCCTTTTCTAAGAAATAAAATGTCACTATAGCTACTGATGAAAATCTGTACACAGAATAAAATTCCTATTTTTGATTCTTTTTGTCTGCACTGCACTTATTGATATACATCAAAAAAGAAATTTATTTATATTCAAAGAAAGGATGACTAGACTCTCTGAAGACCACCTGAGAACCTTGAAACTTTCCATTCTTCTACTTGGCTTTCAAATACGTGCAGTGAATCTCATCTTCAGGCATATTCTTCGCAGAGTCTTCCAAATTTCTGTTAGCCTACTTTTATTTTAGTGGCCTTACCTCAATCTTACCTCATTTAGGAAAAATGGAGAGGAAAATGCTATCCATTTCCATTCTGTTACTTATTTATTTTTAAATAGAAGAAAAAACTGTAGTCTGAATTCTACTTCTGGTCTAATTAAGATCTCAAATAGTTCGTTTACCACTCCTCACCTTGGGCTGTCCTTAGAACATTTTAGCCTGAAACTGAATAAGCTAGCGATACTCTTTATTTTGCAGGATGAATCTTTATGCTCCTTTTTAAAAAAATAAAAATGCTTTTTTCCCATCAATCAGGGACTGAAGACAGGTATCACTAGCTTCATTTTGTAAAGGGAGAAACTAAGGCAAAAAGAAGTTAAGGGACATGCCTCTAGTCATCTAGAGACTCAGTAACAGATCTGGGATTACAACAGAGAATTAACACCCCTGTCGAGAACCATAACTGCCTTCTGGTGACTGAAAGCAATATAAAAATGCCATTTATCCAACAAGGGTGGTCATGCGAATTGGGGACTGCTCCAGAGAAGCAAAGGAAACTAATACTGAGGGTCTTTTGTGGGCCCTGAGGTAGTCGTGTTACATCTATTTCATCTAATTCAGCAGTATGCTCTGAGAAATAAAGCAGGAGTTTGTTCTGTAACAGGCATACATTAAGAAAGTTCACTCCTGTAGTGCTCATACACCCCGGCCACTTTTGTTAGTTGCCTGGTGTATAATTTTTTAGGGTTTCTTTATGCAGATTATTTTCCATCCCTCTCTAACAGCAAACAGGCAGTCATACTGTACACATTACAAAGCCCCTCCAATTTTGCTGGCTAAAGGTAAAAGTGTCACGGGCACAAGGGCTGAGTTAAAAGGAGAGCAAGTGGCAACTATCCATCCTATTAGAGCCCTCTACCCCATCCCCATTTTGCTGGAGCCTTGCTTTAAAATACACTGGCTCTCTGAATAACCTGAACAACAGATTAACCATAAATGTATTCCTGGAACTTAAGTTCCTCTTGCCTCAGTGCTGTGTACAATTATCAGGAACAGGGACACACAGGGTCAGGATGAGAATCAGCATCAATTCAAATTCTGTTAGGGCAGCATAACATTTCATTTCAATAACACAGACAAATGCATCTTCAAAATCATCATTACACATTATAATCTTAAAATGCATGAGCTGATCTTTATTCTAATCCCTGTATTCGGTTAGCAAAGCATTATGAAAATGTTTACTTCTGGGTATATATTTTTCTTGCTTACATAGGAACCAAAGACATTTGGATCTATGCTAGATCTGTTAAGAATAATAGACTTAATCACTCTATAGCCAAACTAACAATTTTTGTTTTTCTGTTGAAATTAAATAAAAACTCTTGTACTGTCTGCTCATTTTTTCACATTAATTTCTCAGCAAGATAAGCTCCTTATAGACAGGCTACATACTTCACAAGACCTAGCACACTGCGGTAATTTAAAAAAAAATTGACTGAACAATCATAATATAACTGCTACGGATAAACTCAGTCCTGCTTTGACGTTGCTAAGTAAATATGTAGTCAGTGACCTTGGACTGGGAATCTTGTGGGTCAAAATCTTGAATACATGGGAAACAAATGTCCTGATCAAGGGGGAAAACCTTCTACACAGCAATTCCAGGTGATCGGGATGAATTTTAGGTTGACTTATCTTGGGGCAAGGATTTGGGCAAGGTGCCCTTCTGGTATCCCTTTTATTTACATGAAGTAGCCCCAAACTTAAGAAAAAAAAAAAAAAATCCAAGTGTAAAAGTACCAGAATAGAAAGGCATTTACATGGAGAAAGACCCAGGGCATGTTTCTGTTCTCTGGAGATTGTATCCTCGGTTTCCACCCAATCCTGAGTCCTTATCACTGGTCTCCATCCTAAGGCTCTCCAGCATGAGGTTATAAGATTGATTCCCTTTTAAGACTCACCCAACTTGTTACCTTTTCTAATAAGCCTTCTCTGTTCAATTTTAAGCCTAAAGTACATGCCATTCTTCTACCTTTCCTCAACACTCTGTGCATGTGTCAATCTTTAAGCCCTCCACACCATGATTTGCTGTCTCTTCTACCTATCCCCGACCAGACTGTGATCTATTCAAGAACTAAATAATGTAGATAAAGCTCTCAATGCCTGGCACTTTGTAGGTGCTCAGTAAATGGTAGTGTCCTTTAGAAAGTTTGAAAATATATCTATGGCTAAACGGTATACTTAGAAATCTCTGGGTCATTTCAGATTTTTTTGATTGTGAGGTATATAAATTAAACATAATAAACCAGCAGATCACAGATGCAAAACCTTAGCAGTTTTGCCCATTAAGTGGTCACTCTTAAGGAAAGTCAGTATCTTTCTTCTTATTTGTCAACAGCAGAAATTAAACATGAAGAAAAAAAGAGATAACATTCTCTAATCATTTACGAAAGACATCTTTTTATATAGGATTTAGCTCACAAATAATCTACAAAGATTCACTGCTATAAGGTGAAAAGGTGGCAAGGATCTCAGAGTTCAGCTTCTAGTTCAACCCCTTTGTATTTCATGGATGCGGAAAACGCAGGAGCAGTAGTTTAGCAGCTGAAATCAACTCAACTCTTTAATCTGACAATTACCAAGCATGGAGTTATTCATTTTCATTGTGCTTCTGTTGCAAAGCATGTTTAAAGACTCAGATTTCTTGCATTGGCTGGCTAGGACAGCGACAAGACTCAGACACCGCAGCCCTCCTTCCAAATGCCCCCAGTGACTGGTGAGACAAGCGTACATGGCAAAAGAAATATTTTGAGAGCTGACAGCTAAGAAAGTACATTAAAACCACAATCAGACCTAACTCGGATTCTCACCTTGGCCACAGCAGTATATATTATATTTTTGCCACATCCATAATAGGAACTTATTAGTGCTTAATGAAATCAATACACACGCTAAAGAATGTGTACACTTTTCCCCAAAGCCACAACTAGAAACCACTCTAGCAACCACAAATTCAATGAAAAAGACAGCTGTCACTTTGGAAGAAAACACTGGACAGGCCAGATCCAAGTCCTAAAGAACCTCCAGGGGATGAGAATTGACAAAGAGCTGGTTAAGAACAAGTATTATGATCTATCCAACTCAAAGTGTTTCTCCCTCATCTTCACTACTCAAGAGCCAAAGTTAAAAGGCTTGGATTCATGGGGCCATTCACTACAAGAGCTCAGTTTCAAGACACTAAGGAAGGTCATCTTCAAACTCAAATTAGGTCAATTTCATCCTTTTAAATCCCAGGAAAATAATTCCACAAATGGAATGAGAATTTATTATGCTCTATATTCCTATTACTTTAATAACTTCTGGGAGCACTGACAAATCTAATTTAGAAAAAGATAAATTTGGACTCTAGCCCATAAAATTAAGAAAAATACTGTTCCTAATGGTAAGTTTTCTTAAAATGCCATTTAAATTTAGGCAAGTCATTTATTTGATTAACAAGCCAGCCCCCACCCCCCTTTTTTTTCTTTTTTATGAGGAAGGAGCCTGTATTGATTACTAGACTCTGCACTATTTTCTGTCTGGCATATTTAAATGTCTCACACAGCATTCTTATTTGGACCAGCATTCTTATTTGCTCATGGAGATTTTGTTCTAAGCATCTGTTCAGTTCTCTGTACAAGGCACCTCAGGTGGCTGCCCTGCAGAGGGCAGGACTGCAGCACGTTGGGGATGGCAGGTTTGGTGCAGAGCTGTCATTCTTCCCATATTCTTGGAGGTAATATTAGAGGCAGCTGCATGGGGAAGTCAGGAGGTGCTGGCTCTGATCCCAATTCTGCCACCAGCTTCAAAAATGTTCCTGGGATTCATTTTTTCTAAACAGTACAACTAGAAGGTATTTTCTAAGGAAGGATCTCCCTGCCAACAATGTAAGCCAAAAGCCCAGGAAAAAAGAGACTCATGTACAAATTTCCCCAAATTTTATAGCTTTATATATTTATCATGATTTCTGTTAGTCCATAATTCCTGTTCTTGCCAGTAAGGTCAAGGAGTCTCCTACCAGTAAAATAATGAGTCCGTGAAAAATGCATCCAAAAGCACACAGCACAGTAAGATAAATGGTCTTGTCTGTGAATGAGTATGAATTTAATCTCTAATGAACCTCCCCAAAAGAAGCCTTACCTTCTCTGTCCTTTCTACACTAGGACTCATTTCCAAAAGGACGATCACTTTTTTCTTCTAAGTCAAACTACTGTGTTTTCCAGGTCCTCCAATGTCAAGTTCAAATGTTATCTGTTTCAAAAAGCTGTTCCTGATCTTTGCAACCAACCAGTCTCTGCACTTTGTTCCCTATGTCTGCCCCCTTCAAACTCCCAGAGCGCTTTTCTCCAACGGCACTAGTGTTCTATGACTATCTGTAGGTTGATATTATGCTTCTGGAGGGGGAAGCAGGGCCTTGCTTTCGTTCTTGAGCTTGGTGTCCCCGAGGGCCCACCTCAAACAGTGCCTTCCACACAGCAGGACTCCACTGAGCTCACATGAATCCGAGTACTCGAGTACAGAGCAGAGGTAGAGGTTGGACAGGGGTCTCTGTGCTAATGAGAACCAGGTCCCCATATAAAAGAGCAGGATACTATGATGCATTAAGGGGAAATAACAGAAGTACTTCCACATATACCGGTTTGTGCCTTGGCAGGTATGCACAGGAAGGGGCAGTATGTCTACTCCATCAGGCTGTCCTGGTTTTATGGTCATCTCCTACCTCCTTCAGCCGATTCTCTCATTTGAACTTTTGGTAACAGAACTTTCTGTCATTAACTTTTGCTACGCATCTGAATTATTCCTAAATACAGTTCAGCTGCCCATCTTCTGATCGGCCATTTTCAGAGGAAATAAAGTTAGATTCAATAAATACTATGTGAAAGGCTGTATTTGATTTCTGTAGCCAAGAGTGTTCCTGAGCATGGAGTTTTATAAAGAATCTCCTATTTGCTCTACTTAATTTGATATTATATTGCATTGCCCATAGTTACAGAGCACAATCCCCATCTGTACATCACCACAGCTATTTCAGACTGGTAAACATGTTTGTCCGGATGGTTACTGAATATTTAAAGAGGTTAACATCTTTTCCTGAGTCTTATTTCCCTCTGCACTCGTGACTAATATAACACTATTAAACAGCATGGACTTGAATTCGACCATTTTCTTTTTGGATAATTTCTCTCCATTTTCTGGCTTTATGAAAGAAAAAAACACATATATTATCACATGTAGGGAAATCAGGATCACTAGAATGTTAATTTAGAAAATTCCAAATGGAGAATGGAGGGTGCAACTTTGGGTATAAAATGCAGGACCCAAATACCTAGGGAGTCTTTCAACAAGGAGGAAGAGTGCTTCAGAGGACAAATGAACAAGGAAGATCCCATCCCACAACCCAAAGCCATCGAATTTTTGGATGAAGCCTCAGGCCCTCACCTCTTGTTTCTGTCCTCCAGCTGCAGTGTGTACACCGTGCCATCAGCCGCGTGCGTCCTGGCGTTACCGTCTCCCCATTTCAGCTTCAGGCTCTGGGGCCCGGCAGCGGCACATTCGAGCCTAGGAGGCAACGGTGGTAACGGCCGAGTTTTTGCTTTAATGAACTGACTAAATGGTCCAGCTCCAATTTCATTTATGGCCTGAATTCTGATCCTGGAAAAAGGAAAAAAAAAATCACAAAGATTGTTGGTTTAAGAAGCAGTGATTCCTCATTTGAAATAAACATTGTGTGGTGTATTTCTTACTTGCCCCTATAAGCAGTGTCATGGAATAAAGGAAAACAAGTTAAAAATAATTCAAGACAAATAGAGAAATGGGCAGGTCGGAAGACAGGTTATCCTCTCCATTCCAAAAAATAGCCCCAAAAAACCACATTAGCAAGATATCCCTTAGTTCTTTAATAAGAAAGAAAGAAAGAAAGAGAGAGAGAGAGAGAGAAAGAGAGAGAAAGAGAGAGAAAGAAAGAAAGAAAGAAAGAAAGAAAGAAAGAAAGAAAGAAAGAAAGAGAAAGAAAGAAAAAGAAAGAAAGAAAAAGAAAGAAAGAAAGAATGGCAGAAAAGGGAAGACATACTAAAGACTTTCATATTTTGTTCTAGCCACCCTTCAGCTGCCTCAAAGTCAATTTTGGAAGTGAGCTATAAAGAATAAATGAAATAGGAGAACAAGAAAGTCTCCTTCAAAGTTCAAAACAAAGGATAACAGCTCTTCAACAGCACATTTTCCTCCCCTTTCTCCAGCCTCACCCATCAACCTCCGCTAGTCCTTAACCAGTGCTATGTGTGCAGGCACTGCTGGTAACAGAGTGTCATTCAGATGTGCAATTATCTTAACTGGATGTTTACTATGTGCAGTGTTATGGGTAATAAAGACATACTAACACTGCTCTCATGGTCTAGGAACTGAAAATCAAACAGTTAAAATGTATATAGAAAAAATTTCCTATTATCATTCCTATTTTTCTTGTTCCTCTACTTCCTTATTAGTTGATTGAAAAAGTTCTCCAAGGTCATCACACAACACATTGATGGCACTGCTCCACCTTCATCCTCAACACTCCTTCCCGCAGTGACTGCATGTTATTGAAGCTTGTTTCCTCCTGGAACTGAGTGGCCTGCAGGCCCCTGCAGAGGCCTTTCTCCTCTGCTTCTTGGACCAAAGGTCTCACACTAGCTCCCACCCCACCCTCTGCTCTTCCTCTCTTCTTCTGTACAATATGGACAGTCCTCTCAATAACCGCAGCATTCCACAGCTTCATCCACTTAAGATCTTCCCCAGGTCTGCCTCTCCTCCATCTCTTCATGCCTCATTACTAGGCCTCTAGTCGAAACTTTCACCCAGATCCCTTGCTAGGTACATAGGCATCTTATTGGGCTGAATGTGCAGTGTGGTGTCACTAGTTCTAAAAATTTCAACATTTAAACTTGATTAGAGTTTTAAACAGTCTTTCAAAACACAGGATAATAAAAAATACAGTCAAAGAGAAATTCTCAAGAAACAGATCAGTTTAAAATATTCTTATAATTTAGTTTTATGTACTTCTCACAGCAATTATTGCTTGTATCTAAATAGAAAATATCATTTAGGTATTACAATACCTTAATCCATCATATGACCTCAAATTAACCTTAATTCTTCAAATTTAAAATTACATAGTTCAGCAAGTCAATCTAATGACACATCTGTAAGTTGTTAAGAAGAAAAAATAAACAATAGATTAATTCCAGGTGAGGTGGAGTAAGCACACTCCACCCTGTCTCTCCCACTGAATGCAGCTATTAAACCTGGACAAAATAAACAGAGCAGCTATGTAAGAAGTCCAAAAAGGAAATAGTAGCTGAAGGATTTGGGGAAGAATTTGAACTATCACCAAACCAGCAGTGAATTTACCATTTTTCCCCTTCATTACTCACTGGATTAGACTCAACGCAGCCTGAAATCCAGGAACAGACATTTGCATGGGCAGAGAGCTGCCTGGCTCAAAAGAAAGCAAAGAGTCTCTGAATGGTCAGAGTGAATGGGGGAAAATTCCCCCATTCCTCTTTTTTTTTTTTTTTTCTTTTCTACACTGTCTCATTCTCCAATCCTTAGCCAGTTCCATCATATTAACAGCCTAAAGAAGAAAAACCACATGATCATACTCATTGATACAGAAAAAGCATCTAATGAAATCCAACATATATTCATAATAAAAATTCCCAGCAAATTAGGGATAGAAGGGAAATTTCTCAACCCAAAAGGGGCATCTATAGAAATACCTGCAGCTAACATTACACTTAATGGTGAAAGACTAAATGAAAGATCAGAACAAAGCAAGGATGTCTACTCTTACCACTCCTATTTAACGTCAGGTACCAGTCCCGGCCAGTGGGGGGGGGGGGGGGGCGGGGGGGAGGGGGGGGCTGGAAAAGGCACAGAGATAGGAAATAAAGAAATATACTGCAAGACACTGCTGAGACTATTGAAGACCACCTAAATAGTGAGAGATATACTGTGATCATGAATTGCAAGACTCTACAGAGAAAAAATGTCAATTCTTCCAAAATTGGATCTATAGATACAATGCAATTCTAATAAAATTCCAGCAGGATTCTTCTTAGTAGATATAGATAAGTTGATTCTAAAAGTTACGTGGCAAGACAAAGGAACTAAAATTGCTAACACAAATCTGAAAAATAAGAATAAAGTTGGAAGAATCACACTATCTGATTTAGAACTTACTATAAAGCTTACTATAAAGTAATCAAGATAGTGTGGTATCAGACAGACACAAAGACCAACAGAACCAACACATATATGGCCAACTGATTTTCAAAAATGTGCAGAATTAATTCAACGAAGAAAGAACTGTCTTCTAAGTGGTATTGGAACAACTGGATATCAAAAGGAAAAATAAATCTCAATCTAAACCTCAGATCTTATTCAAAAGTTAACTCATGGATCACAGATCTAAGTGTAGAATGTAAAATATAAAACTCTTAAGAAGAAAACAGGAGGAAATATTTCTTACCTAGAATTAAAGAATTTTTAGATATGATGTGAAAAGAATGTATCCAGAACGCATCTAAGACCTTTCAAAACTCAGCAGCAAAACAACACAAAACCACCCAACTAATAAAAAAATGGGCAAAAGACTGGAACAAACATTCCACCAAAGAGGGTATACACATGGCAAATACGCACACAAAAAGATGTTTAACATCATTAGCCACTAGGAAAATGCAAATTAAAACTACAATGGGGTAATACCATATCCCTATTAAAATGGCCAAAATAAAAAATGCTTATTAATACCATTCTGGCAAGTATAAGGAACAACTGAAACTCTCCTATTTTGCTGGTGAGAATGCAAAATGGTATAGTTACATTGGAAAACAATTTGCTTACAAAGTTTCTTATAAACTTTAACATACATTTATCATATGACCCAGCAATCACACTTCTTGGACTTTACTCTAGAGGAATTAAAGTTTACGTTCACACGAAAACCTGCACATACACGTTTATACCAGCTCTATTCATAATCACCCAAAACTGGATGAATATCTGCCTCACAGTTTGGAATGTAGCAAACACTTATCGCTGATAAAGTACAGCAGAAGTTCCATTACAAAGAGCCTAACTCTTCCCAGATTCTATTAAACTAGGGCTACATCAGGTCTCTTGTAGATAATGCAATGTCAGTCTCTCAACATAGCATTGAAAGACTACAATAAACTCTTCTTTGCTTCCCAGCATGAGTCTTGTAAAACAGCTGTATGGTATTAAGAGTTTTTTCCCTATGATTTGAAAAGTAAGAAATTTTTCTGCAACTGGAGAGGAAAAATCTTTTTAAAAAGGTGGTCATCATTGTGGTAGAAATTACTACCTTTTTTCCCTACTCAGGAAAAGGGAATTAAGCCAGACTTTAAGTCTCAGTCTTTTTTCAATGGTGTACAAATTTCCTCACCTACAAGGTTTATATCAATGTCTTTCCACTGTCCAGACTGCCATTCCTTCCCTTTATTCTGGGCAGAGGTATTCCTAGAGCCCAGAGGCCAAGATGCTTCCTTCCATCTGCTTGCCCATATTCCTCCAGAGCCAAGCTCACCTGTATTCAAGGTGATCTACTGTTTTGCTCCATGCAGCCTCAACGGCCCTTAGCTACATTAATAAGTAAAAGGAAGGGAGGTAATGGGTTGCTTCAGATTGTTGTTCTGCTCAAGACAAAAAATTATAAGAGATCTGAATCATTTATAAGAATTAGAAATAGTTTATAATACACAAGTATCAAGATGCAGAAAGAAATGTAGATTTAATATTTACTTTCTTTTGTAAATTCATTTTCTTCACAAGGCCTCCCCAGTATTTTGATAGGTACTAGGTTCCTAATATCTGTAGCTCTAGGGTTCTCTGACCTTTTAACTGGGAAGTATTTGGTAGGCATATCGAACGTTAGCCATACATACATACACATAAACACACACGTACACACACCAAGAACAAGAATATCATGGTAGCATTTTAACTCTCTTTAGCAGTGAAGCCTTTCTGGCTACTCTGCTCATCACTTTGGTGACCCTGGGGAAAGTATCTAACACCTTTAAGTAACAGTTTCCTCCTCTATGAAATCGGGTAGTCATATCTTCGCTGCATTTACAAATAGGATTACTTAATTAAGATAAGGAATATGGGAAGTACTTTCTATTTTTAATATTTTATACTTTGCCATACAATCAGAAAAGGATTCAAGGTGGCTAAAAGCACTTTGGTGAACTTTAAAGTGCTACTTTATAGAGTTACTATTTTTATGACTTCTTTTAAGACCGTATTCCTCCCTAGAGCAGTGAAGAAAACGTGTTGGGCATCTATAGGAGGGGCACTGTACTGGGCACACAAACGTATATCTTCGTTTTAGTTGTATTACTACCACCACTTCACTTTATTACTTGAGGAATTTGCTGATACGATCTATGTTTTTCCCTCCTCTAAATTATGGCCAAGGACCCAGCAATAGCTAAAAGGACTGCCTTCTCAGAAGGTGAGATAACAGCTTAGAAACAGATGAAAATGTTAATAACCACTGCAGCAAACAGCACTGAGAACTTGCTCTGTTCAAGGGACTATGCTATGGAGTAGGAACTAGTCCAGTTGTCCCTCAGTACCTGCAGAGGATTGTTCCCAGGACTCCTGTGGACACTAAAATCCATGGATGCTCAAGTCCCATACATAAAATGGCACAGTTCAGTCGGCCCTCTGGACCCGTGGATGTGGTGAGATAAGTGTTTTCTCTTGTATCTATCTATCTATCTATCTAATCTATCTATCATCTATCTATCTATCTATCTATCTATCTATCTATCTAATCTATCATCTATCTATCTATCTATCTATCTATCTATCTATCTATCTATCTATCTATCTATCTAGGCCACACCACGTGCCTCTTGGGATCTTAGTTCCCCAACCAGGGATTGATCCTATGCCCCCTGCAGTGGAAGTGCGGAGCCCTAACCACTGGACTGCCAGGGAAGTCCCTTCTCTTGCTTTTAGAGATGAGGAAACTGCAGTTAAACTCAGGTTAAATAACTCCATCTAACTGATACAGTGGCTACTAGATGCTGAAGTCTAGATTTGATACTGTCTCTAATTTCTACCCCAACCCCATGAGGAAGGAATTACTCTATTTCACAAGTGCAGGAACTGAGGCCGGCTAGGTTCAGTCATTTGCACTAATCTTCACAGCGGATATAGGTCAGATCTGGGTGTGAACCTGGTCTTTCTAGGCTCAAAGTCTTCGTGCATTCTGACACACCATTCCCTCCAAGCATAACTTGAGCCAAACGCAGCTTCTAATACAACCAAAAGATAATTTTAACTCAAACCACACTTTCAGTTCAACAACTGCCTTTTGCCAATGAAACAGACATTTAGAACAGTCAAATTTATTTTCACATTATTAAAACAACTTTTGGCCTTGGAATGAACTGCCATGGTTTTAAAATACTTGCTTCAATTTATTCAAATAACAAAATGTGTTTCAGTAAAAATGCATGGAAAACATTTTTCCATGTAGCTGATGTACTGAACTAATGTTAATCAGTTTTAATGATAAAGTAGCACTCAAAACTGAAATAGAACTGAGGAACTGATCAAATGAGGCCATGTCTTCTAAAAATATTAAGAACTCTTAGTCTAGGAGGCTCAGAAAACTGAACAAGGACTAAGGTAGTTAATATTTCTTTTGTCTTGGGATGAAAAATGCAGTGTGTGAAAATAATTTCCTAATCCCAGTGAGAGCTCACCCAGGACTGATTAAAAAAAAACCCAACAACAAACACTAACCTGAGGAACAATTCTAAAAATTCCCCTCAGAAAAAAATGATTTTCAAGTTTTATTAAATTAGTCTATCCCAAACCCAAACTTGAGACATTTTCTCTTTAACTGAAGTAACATGTTAATCTTGACATTTAGATAGGGTCTGCATTTTTTTTTTTTTAAACATGCAATGTATATCATTTTCTGAATTCTTCAGCTCTGCAAAGTACAAGGGAAATGGAATTTTGCTTTCCAATTCAGGGAAGTGACTTAACTCTGAGAAGCTCTACCTTGGCCGGACTAATGTGAAAAATCTCTTTAAGTATCTAGAAGTCTGCAATATCCATCAATACACTGATAATACTGATTAAATAAATTAAGAAGTATATTCTTTATAAATTTTGATTGAAAATCCACTATTAAAATATCTTCTAATTTTAGATGCCAAATACATTACTGCTTCAGAAGATCATAGCCTAACATAATGCACTTTACACACTCTCTCTCTCAAATGACACTACGTATGCTAAAAGAAGAATGACTTTGAAAACTGGGGAAGGTGACTTCTCAATCACAATTAGCCGTCCCAGTACTCGGGATGCCTCGAGTGAGGGGACAGTGAGGACAGCCCCCCCTTCCTCCATGAAGAGTTGGGGTAAGAGAGGCCTAAGAAGCAAAAGATGGGCTTTTTACCCCACCAATCTACCTAATCATCCAATTAAGAAGAGAAAAATATGAAGGAGTAGTATCATCTTCAGATAACTTCTGAGGAAATAATAAATAGTAGCTTAAATACAGGAAACCTCTTTAGGGGAAAAGACGTGTTCAGAGTAAAGTTACTCGGAGAAGGCTCCCTGGAAGGGTAACCTTAGCTAGCTCAGAGTTATCCCTCCCCTCAACCAAGCTACTTCTGACAGCTCCTCAGAGACCAGTGCCACATTCCGTCTCCAGGCACTTAGACTTGCTTTTCTTCGTGCCCTGTCTTGACAGGAAAGAAACCTTAAATGTCTCCTGTGGCTTAAAGGATAATGCCAGATTCCCACACACATTTCTACCTGTAATCTGGTCATAACCCACCTGCCAGCTCCTTTCTTCCCCACCCTACCAGGCATTAGCAACAGATAATTTATTGAGTGCTTACTTACCAGGTGTCAGGTCCCACACAAGGTGCCTGAAGTCTAAAACATGACAACCCTATTATGTAATTATCCCCATTTTACAGATCAGAAAACTGAGGTACAGAGAGCCTAAATAGCTTGCCAGAGGTCACGGAGGCACCAAGTGAGAGACTCAGGATTGATGTCAAGGCTGTCTGACTCCAGTCCACTACTTTTGAACTACTTAGAACTTGTCTCTTTATAAAGCCCACTTCATCTTGTTAGAATGAAATTATTTATGATTCACTTCTTGACAGGTTTATGTAGTGCTTGACATATACTAAGGACTCAACAAATGTTATTTTCATCCCCATTTTACCTAGCAAAAACAGCACAGCAAACAAATCTACCTTAAGTTTTAGTTATTTGACAGCTCAATATGAGTCAGACATATAATGAAGTTGCCAAAAAAAGTAATCTTAGGCAACCTTACTAACTGCTCAATATGGAGAACAAGGAAGGTGACAGTCTTGCTCTGCTCTGAGCCAGCCAGACCGTTACTGGAGGTCAGGGCACTACTCATTAAAGAGGCCATCAAGAAACAGAAATCACCCGATGAAGAGGATTGAGGGGGTTATAGAAAACCCATGCCAGTGAAGACAGATCTGAATGAAGTGAAGATGGTTAAGTAGGAGACAGCTGAAATAATAAGACAATGATGTCTAGGCACTAGGAGTGGGGCTCAGACTTCTGTATTTTGCAAAACCTCTCCAGGTGATTCCTAAATACATTAGCATTCCAGAATCATTGCTCTAGGGCAGAGTTCTCAAACTTTTAACATGCTTCAGAATTTCCTGCAGGGCTAATTAAAGCGCGGAGTGCTGGGCCCCACCCCGAGGGTTTCTGATTTGCAGGCCTCCAGTAGGGCCTGATACATTGCATTTTAATAAGTTTCTAGGTGATGCTGATGCTGCTGGCCCAGGAACCATGCTTTGAATATCACTGCTCTAGGGGACAGCCCTGAATCAACTGAGTAGATTCCAGCTATAGAGAGGTTTTGACAAAATATAAGGGAAACTCTGTAGAAATAGAGTTGTCCACGACTGGAATGCACTGCCTGGCGAGTAGAAGCTGAAAGCACTGCTCCATCACTGGAGATGCGCACGCCAGTGTGCTGGGAGGGGGTGACACCAGGCAATCTTGTCTCAGCTCACAAAGTCTATGGCTCCCTGTGGCAGGAAGCATGCAAAGGAAAGCTACGTCTCTGTTTTTAATAACATTTTTTTCTCTGCAAACCAAAACACAAACTCAGTTCTAAGCTTAAAAGTAATGTCTTTAAAAATATCATTGTAATTCCAACCAAATTCTATACAGGGTGTCAGCGAGCCAGTGGATAGTTTGGCAAGCACCAGTGGAGAAGGGATGGATCCATTTTTGTGTCAGTAAGTTTGCTGGAGAGGTGCACATTTCTGTCCCAGCAAGACAGAGAAAGAATAAACTCCGTGTGAGAACAATGTGTAACTGCTAAAGGTTAAAAACAACAACAACAACAACAAAAACCCAAAAGAAACAAGCCCCATTGCCGCTTAAAATGTTTCATTCCACATTTTTATCTAGAACATCATGATCTGTTCACTTATATTTTAACCAATTTATGGGACAAAAAAAGGTGAGGTAAAAGTTGATTGGACTAAAATTATACCCTTAGTTCCCTGAAATACTCATTTTGTATTTCACCACAATTACTGCAATTGTGTTTTTGAAACATAAAAGAACAAGACTATGGGTTGACTGGAGTTCTACTATAGAGAATCCAATTAGGTACTATAGAAATAAAATTCCTTAAGTTGGACAAAGATGACCTTAAATATGAAACATCCAATTTATTTACTGATTGGCCAGCAAATACTCTGGCTAAATCTTTTTTTTTTTTTTTTTTTTGCCAAGAACACAATATGACTTAGGGCCAAAGATCTGTCTTTTCTAAAGCTGTACATTTTTCACGCAATCTGTCTAAAATGGTGTCTTCCAAGCTACCCTGTAAGGTTAAGAGGTGACATCCTCCCAATGTGACTTTCCACGTTCAGCTCAATATAGTTAGCCTTGCATATTAATACTGAAATGAATTATTTATGCTACATCCATTAAATGCTTTTAAAATAGATTCTTGAGGTTTCACTATCCAAATCTAAGCTCTGTACATTACTAAACCATTTCATCTTCTCCAAAACAGAATTAATCTCTGAGGTACTTTTTAACATGTCTTTAATCAACCACTTATGTGGAAGATATTCTTGATAATTTCCACTGTAACTGGCATTTCATCAATAAGCAAAGATCTCCTACGTCAGTTCCTTCATTTGAGCTTTTGACCTCTAGATTTCTTTCTTGAAGTCATTCAACTATATGTTGACTAATAAACATCAGCGTTCCTCCAATATCAACCTTCTAAAACCCGTAAAGTTTTATAATCATTTAAGCCACCTTTAAGGTATGCATAATGGCAGGAAAAAGCAAAATTCTCAGGTTGACACCTTGCCCTAAAAGCCCTTTTGTGATTTCTGACCCGAATGTTCAGAGGACTGACCTGAGGATCTGAGTCCAGTCTGCGTAGACATGGGGTGGATCACATTGGACAAAAGACCTTTCAGTGAGCCCTGAGCCACTGGCTTCTTCATAGGTTTTCTGGCCTGAGGAATCCAAGTCAGGCAATGTTCTGGACATGCAGTCTCTTAGAAACAGCTAGGGGATGACATTCACTTGGTCATTCTCCCCCAGAGATACACCTCATGGTCAGGTCTCCTTACAGCATCATCACTGGGGAATGTCCCTGAGGTCAAGTTCTGGGTTTAATTCACCTCTGGATTTCCTCAGCACCTGATTAGAGTGCTCTGGACACAATGGTCAGTCAGTATTTGGTTAGCAATCAAAGGTGGTGGCTGGTTTTCTGAGACTGGCTACAATGCTAAAAATGAAAAAATGCCCTTGGCCTGCCTCTTCATCTATATTAAGTCATACAGCCTTTATTCAGTTTCTAACTTGATTCCCACTTCAAACCATCCTGATCATTCTGAACCCTGGGTCTTCCTCTTTGAAATGCCAACAGGACTCTGAACAGTGTTATTTTCAGCCTGGGAGGTCACAAACATCTGCTATCTTAGGTTGCTGTTAAGTGTCCCCCAACTCCCTGAGTGCTCTGAGGGCAAGGATAGTGTTTATCACTATTTCATAGACCCTCAGTGCATAAGTACTGCGCCCCAGAGATTTCTTAAAAGAAGGAAAGACTAAACAAAAAACTGTCACTGTTTTGAAAAGCAAAATGAATACATTTATATGCATCATTCACAAAAGACTACGTAAGAGAGGGAAAGTAGAAATAACATGCTTAGGCAGGATGGAACTTTTGTATCTTACAGCTGTTAAGCTGGTTTCCTTCTTCAGTTTCTGGGGATAAAAAAAGGTAGTCTATTAGATTATAACATTAGAAAACACTGCAGAAAAAAAATAAGTGAAATGATAAACCCTTTTCTAGCAGCAAGTTTACCTGCCTGCCCTTCATGCCCCCTGTCCTACCCCAAGAAGAACTAGTTTTCCAGGGTGAAGATCTTGGTGATGATCAAAATTACAATACATGTTTACTGTGCGCTTGCTATGTACTGCTGGGCTCTATGCAAGCATTTAATATTTGTTTGCTTACTCCTTACAACATGCTTTTGAGGTACGTAATCTTGTTCTCCTCACCCTGTGGAAGCAGCTGGGACACTGAGAGGTTAAGTAACTTGCCCAAAGACACAGCTAAGGACCTGTCTCTGAATCTGTGCTCTACTTCACCTCCTTGAGAAGCTGTTTAATCAGACAAAGGGCACTGGACTAAGCAGATGGTCCCTGCACTCCTCTAACACTAATCCTAAACTTCTGTTTTGGTCCCCCAGCTATGGCACCCTGGGGACAGAGTTAAATGACTTGAAATCTTAAGAGGCTATGTTGAGAAAAAGGTGTGTGAGAAGAGGAAGGTAAGGTGCTGGCTCCCTGACAGGAACTCTGGGGAAAAGAAAGAATGCAAGTGCTAACTGAGTTTTGCTGGGTGGAGTGTGATATAACGTCTTTTCTCTGGCCTCTCGTGAAATCCTGAGTAAAAGCTCCATCACAAATGCTCTGTAACAGTGTGTCTGCTTTGGGGGATCAGAAGAATGGCAGAGCCCTGCTTCAGAGGTAGACCAAGTACATGCTGGGGACAGAGGGTGTCCATAGCGTGATGAGTCACAGTAAAAACACGAAGAAAAGTAGTTTATCAAAAAACCAACAAGGGGCTTCCCTGGTGGTGCAGTGGTTGAGAATCCGCCTGCCAATGCAGGGGACACGGGTTCGAGCCCTGGTCTGGGAAGATCCCACATGCCGCGGAGCAACTGGGCCCGTGAGCCACAACTACTGAGCCTGCGCGTCTGGAGCCTGTGCTCCACAATAAGAGAGGCCGCAATAGTGGGAGGCACGCGCACCGTGATGAAGAGTGGCCCCCGCTCGCCGCAACTAGAGAAAGCCCTCGCACAGAAACGAAGACCCAACACAGCCAAAAATAAATAAATAAATAAATAAATAAATTTATTAAAAAAAAAAAAAAACCAACAAGGAGGAATTGATTTGAAATGGTAGGTGAAATTCCCCCTCAAGGGTTAGGATTTGTATCAATTTATAACCGACTCACAAAGTAAAAAGCAGTACAAGTTTTTAAGCTATATTAGCATTTAGTACTCAAATATATTAAGAGTGACTGGAATTCACCCATTTGGCCTTTAGGACCTGAAGGGTCTGTAGCCCCAAGTGCTGAGGTGTCCATGCAGCTTTATTTCAACTTTCCTGCACTCACCGGTAGGTGGTTTCCGGAAGGAGATCTTTCATAACGTGGGTGGTGGTATTGCCCACGGTGATGCTAGTGTCTCCAAGATCAATATTATAAGCAAGGATTTCAGATCCATTATTGCACGGTTCTTCCCAGTTCAGTACAAGGCACACAGAAGGCGGATCAGGATAGGCATTGAGGGTCTCCTCCTCCAGGACACACAGAGTGGAGACAGGATCAGGGGCAGATGCTGGTGTCTGGCAAAGGACAAGCTCACTGTACGGTCCTGCTCCAGCTTGATTAACGGCCTAAAAAACAGAATAGCGAGACAAAGTCCACATTACCCCATGAGCACATTCTAATGCCTCCACATTAGGCGTTAAATAAATCTAAAGTAACATACGATTACTGCTAGAAATGTAGGTAGAAATAAATCCTCCACAATGTTCATGTTAATACCACTTTCTAAAAAATACCAATCACATCTTCTCTGCTAATAAGAGAGAACATCGCCATCACCGTTTCTTAGGAAAAATAGTTTTAAAATAACACTTTATATTTGCATAGCCCACTTCAGTTTATGTATTGTCTTATGCAATCTTCACAATAACCATCTGAGGTAGATAATATATGGCAGGTATTCTTATCTGCCTTTCAAAGAGGAGGGAACTCAAAGTCAAATTAAGTACTCAGGCCCCAGATTTAGATGCCAAGCTGGGACCAAAATTCAGTAATCTGATTTTTAACTCAAGTGCTGCTCTGGAAGAGCTATAGGAATTTTAGAAAAGATACCTACTGTTTTCCATGTGAATGCTAAATTCATATCTGAAGTCAACGCTCAGCCCTCATCTGACTTTGCCTGAGCGTCACCGCTGACACCTGATCATTCACCGCTTTCAAATCCTCACTCACTCGGTCTCTGGGACCGTCTTCTTGTTTCTATTTTGCTGCTGCCGCTGCTTCTCAATCACCTCTCCTGGCTGCTACTCATTACCGGGATCTTTCAGCACTGGAGGGCACCAGGCCTTGGGCCTTGCACACCACTTTGTCATCTCTGCTTAAACTCTTGGACATCTCATCTTGTCGCAGGGAAATATAATGCCATTTATAGCCTACTCCCAAATTTATTTGTGTAGCTCAGACCTCTGCCCTGAATGCGAGGCTAGTGTATTCAACTGCCTACTGAATAGTTCCACTTAAATGTCAAATAGGCATCTCAAACCTAAGTGTCTGTACAGCTCTAAGACTCCACCCCATCCCTGTTCGTCAAAAACCCCACTGTACCTCCTGTGGTTTTCCCCATCCTTCAGGCTGTTCAAGTCATATCTCTGAGTCACTGCTGGACATCTTTCTTCCTCTCATACCCCTGCCCAAAGCATCAGCACATCCTTTCCCAACCTAGTCCAACTACACTCTTTCGTATCTGGTTGCTGTAATGACCTCCTAACTGGTACCTGTGTCAGCCCTTGCCCCACAGTCTGTATTCACTGTCCCTTCAACGGCCTCTCACCGGATACATAATAACCTCTGAAGTCCTCACAACTGCCTATAAGACCCTATCTAATCTGCTCACCGCCACCACCTTCCCAAAGAACCCAGGACCACTCTGCCTTCATCCTCTACTACCCTCCTTCTCACTCCCTCTGTTCCAGCTACACTGGCCTCCTTGCTGTTCCACAGGGACGCTAAATTTGCTCTCATCTCAGGGCCTTTGCAACTTGCTGCCCCTTCTGTCCACACAGCTTTCTCCCAGACATCTACACAGCCCATTCAATCGTCTTCTCAGGCTTCTCTCGAGTGTTGCCTTTTCAGGGAGACCTCTTTGAACACCATATTAAAACTTATAGTCACCCGTACCCCAACTCCCATGACCCTCATTTCTTATTTCCCTTCTCTGCTTTTATTTTCATCATAGCATTTGTCACCAGAATAGTATATATTTCATTTAATTACTCCCTTGATTAGAATGTAAGTTCCACAAGGGCAAGGCTCTCGGGTTCACTGCTGTAGCCCTGGCAACTAGAACAGTACCTGACACAGAGTGTGTGCTCAATAAATGTTATTAACAATATTTTTTTCCTTATAAGAACATTTGGGGACTTCCCTGGTGACGCAGTGGTTAAGAACCCGCCTGCCAATGAAGGGGACACAGGTTCGATCCCTGGTCCGGGAAGATCCCACATGCCGTGGAGCAACTAAGTCTGTGAGCCACAACTACTGAGCCTGTGCTCTAAAGCCCGCGAGCCACAACTACTGAGCCCACGTGCCACAACTACTGAAGCCCACGCGCCTAGAGCCCAAGCTCCGCAACAAGAGAAGCCACTGCACCACAATGAAGAGTAGCCCCTGCTCGCCCCACGCGCAGCAACAAAGACCCAACGCAGCCAAAAAAAAAAAAAAAAAATTGGCAACCTCCTTACAAAAAAATGAAGGTGAAGTACTCTAAAATCTCGTTTACTTCATGGGAGAGCTGATGAGGACAAATTATAATACAAAAGGAAAGTAGTCTGATCTCTTAAATCAAAGGTTCACTATAATGCCTGTGTATCAGTTAATTTCAAAGAAGCAAGCTAAGAGCATTCATTTGCTATCAAATCACTTTTGAAACCTTTCTGTAATATTTTTTTACATCAAGTCCTATTTCATGACAACACCAACTTTCTTTCTGGTAAAATTTTTATGTCACAAATTAAGAGTACAGTAAGTCCCCTACATATGAATGAGTTCTGTTCCGAGAGTGCGTTCATAAGTCCAATTTGTTCGTAAGTCCAACAAAGTTAGCCTAGGCACCCAACTAACACAATTGGCTATATAGTACTGTACTGTAATAGGTTTATAATACTTTTCACACAAATACTACATAGAAAACAAACAAACACAAAAAATAAAGAAAACATTTTTAATCTTACAGTACAGTACCTTGAAAAGTACAGTAGTACAGTACAACAGCTGGCATACAGGGGCTGGCATCGAGTGAACAGGCAAGAGGAGTTACTGACTGGAGGAGGGAGAGGAGGTGGGAGATGGTAGAGCTGAAGGATCGTCAGCAACAGGAGACGGAGGGCAAGCTGCAATTTCATGTGAACTTACGTGACTGGACATGCGAACGCACGTTTGCAACTTTGAAAGTTAGCAACTTGAAGTTTCGTATGTAGGGGACTTACTGTATGTATTTAGAGATTTTATTTTTGGATACAAATTTATCACAGGGGCAGAAAAGTAAGACACTGTGGAGCCAACTTTCATATCAACTAAGGCTTTAATCACCATGTAACAGAAGGAAAAGAACATGGCTTTTAGAGTTGGAGCTTTGTTCACATCTGGATTCCATTATTTACTAACTGTGTGATCTTAGGCAAATTAACATCTCTGTTTCCTCAGATGTAGAATGGGGATAGTAACATATAATTCACAGAGTTATTGTAAAGATTAAATTTGTTAACATGTCAAATCCTGGCAGAGTATATCAGGCCAGCTGTCAGTGCTTCACTTCCCTCCTTCTCCCTGGAAAAATCAAGAACAAAATAGCAATAGCAATTTTCCTAAATTTTCCTAAACCAATTTTCTTAAAACAAAACAACAATGAAATACTTTATTTTGAACTAATTTTAGACTTACAGAAAAGTTGCAAAAATAGTGCAGAGAAATTTCCATATAATCTCTCACCTTGCTTCCCCTAATATTAATACCTTACATAAGTATAAAACAATGATCAAAACCAGGAGATTAACATTGGTACAACGGTATTAACGACGTACAGACCTTATGTAGTTAGAGTCAAATCTTACCAATTTCCGATAATGTTTTTTCTCTATTCCAGGATCCTGCCTAGCTTTGTTCTATGGAAAATGCTTTCTCGAGTTATACCACTTATTATATTACCAGTTTACAAAGGAAACAATTCAAAAAAATCTTACTAAAATATAAGAGTATGTCTATAATATACAATATGCTTCATGTGAATAGAATTACTTGGGTACATGGTAATTAAAATATTCAAACAAGAAATGTTCCACCCAATTTTTATAAAACACAGTATAGGTATCACAGTGATTTAATTTTTAAGGCACCAAATAGTCAAAAGAATATTCATCTTTGGGCTTCCCTGGTGGCGCAGTGGTTGAGAATCTGCCTGCTAATGTAGGGGACATGGGGTTCGAGCCCTGGTCTGGGAAGATCCCACATGCCGCGGAGCAACTAAGTCCATGTGCCACAATTACTGAGCCTGCGCGTCTGAAGCCTGTGCTCCGCAACAAGAGAGCCCGCGATAGTGAGAGGCCCGCGCACCACGATGAAGAGTGGCCCCCACTTGCCGCAACTAGAGGAAGCCCTCGCACAGAAATGAAGACCCAATACAGCCCAATAAATAAATTAAAAAAAAAAAAAAAAAAGAATATTCATCTTTAACCTGACTTTGTAGTAATGTCAAATGAAAATAATTCAGATTTGGTCTATAGGTATCAAGAAATCAATAGAGGTTGGGGAGACCCCTTTCCTGGCAATACTTCTTTAGCATAGCAATGGCCTTGAAAGTGCTATCCCCTTCATAGGGTCTGACTCATTTTATGACAATTAAGTATAGACACTTGAAAATATTTACTATTGTTGACAGGGAGGCAAGATTATTATGCAGGCTCTATTCTTACCAATGTATCTTTTAAAATGCAGTTTTGGGAAGTTAACGCTAAGTGACAACATATACCCCGAAAGGAAGAAAAGGAAGTAGAACATTTTAAAGAGACACCAAAACTCGTAAAGCAGATTGAAGTTGTTTCCTGTGATGGCAGACAGTTTTTATTTATATGCTGCCTTGTTCCGAAAACAGGAGTGTAGCACATAATTTAACCTCTTCCCAATGACTCAGCATCGCTGTTATAAAGGTCAGATAACGTGCTATGACCCTGACTCACTGATGAATGGTTAATTACATCCCAGGCCCTCCATTCTAGAAGGAAGGTGTGTATAATGAAAGAGTTTAGCCAGAAATGTTTATGACAAAACAGACTTCAGAATTCAACAGAACAGCTTCAGTTGATCTGGAAAGTTAACTTAAGAAGGGAATATTTTCTCCAAAGAGGCCCGAGGTCAGAGACACTGAGAGTAGATGGGCTTGTAATAAGCAATATGATCCATGACTTAAATCAGGTGGAAACCTAAATCTGGCATCTTTGCTTCTTTATCTATTTATCTAAACATGTATGAAGAAAGAATTCTTCAAGGTCAAGAACCACAACTGATTAATCTTTGTATCTCTCCTTTTGATCATCGGGATCATCCTTTGATTCTGGCACAAAGTGGTACTCAAGAAATGTTACTGAACAAATGGAAAGAAATGAACAAAGAACCCTGTTTTCTCAGGACAATATGGTTTTTCAAAGGAAAAAAAAATATTTACCCAAGTCAATAAAATGAAAGTAAACCCATGACTATTGTCACTCTTCGGGGTTAGGCTAGGAGCCAATTATTCTTCATGTTATTCTATTTGGACACCCAAGCGTAAGCTTACAGATAAACCAGCCTTGTTAATGGTCACTGGGAAGTGGGAGGTGGGTCCTAACGATTGAATGCAGACTGGTTCTAACTACTCTAGTGTTTGTTTTTGGCTCCATTTAACATCTGGAATGGGAAGTTTTAAATGTTTTTTGCCTTTTGTCTAAGTGGCTTTCCCACCGAAATGTGCATCTCAGAAAATTCAGACAGAAGGCATCTTCCCTAAGGAGCTGTGCCACCTTTGCCTTGGACTCGGTCCTTTATTCAGTGAATTAACCAGCAAGCAAGATGCAAGCGTGGTGAGAAGTACAGTGGAGATGATTCTGGTTTTGTTCCTACTTTTTAGGACCTCTTAGAGAAGCAAAAATTAACTGTAAAATACCAAAACAATTACATTTATTTTTATTTAAAAGAACTCTTTTTTTCCATATCGCCCCTCCTGATGGCCTCCATCACGAGCCTCTGAGTAAGTTTCCCAAAGAGTCTATCATGGAACACCAGTATTTGTGAGAAATGTCCGGACGGTGTCAGCCTACCTGTAACCTACAGCAATACTGCGCAGCAGGCAACAGATCCCTCATTTCAAAGCCGGCGTCTGTCCCATGATAAATGAGTTCTAAGGATTCTTCATCTTCTCCCCACTCCAACCTGTACTCTGAGATATCAGCACCAGAGCTTTCAGGACTCTGGAAAACAGAAATTTAAGTGGTTAATTTCACTGAGAAGAAAATCCTATGATGTTTGTGTTCAATTAACGAAACCGAGAAAGGGAGCAACATGCCTTAGGATATTTCAAATACGTGAAAAGAAAAGCATGAAAAAGATACTCAATATCCTCTCAATTCTGACCAGTGGTAAAATTTCCCTAACTCTTGGCAAGCGCCAAGGCAGATGACTGTGTAAAACCTATATGTGAACTTAAGCTTTGTGGGTCCCTCATAACTTGCACTGGGGGGCAGATAAAGTAGAAGAAACAAACTGATGCAGAACACGTGCCTGACTTACCTCCCAACTCACTAGGACACATCCATCAGGCGTAAAAGAGATACAAGGTGCTTTGCACTGTCCAGGAGGCCCTGCGGCAGTGGTAATTTCTGAGACATCAGAATAGGGACCATACTGAAAGAGAAAGACACATGCGTGCTTGTAGGGGTGTGTGTGTGTGCGCGCGCGTGTGCACACAACACAAGCTTATAACCAAACAAGGGCTAGGCGAATGCCATCATCAATACAACTGATTAAAAGTATTACCTAATGGTGTTCACTTTCAGTTGAATATGTAGGTTTTCTTCTAACATACATTCCCTAAGTAGTAAATGTCTATTTTATATATATATATATATATATATATATATTTTTTTTTTTTTATTCAAAAGGATTAGAAAGTTGGTTTACTAAACATTTTTGCTGTGACCTAAGAAACAAAAAATGCTGACTTTTGCTACATCACAGCATTCTGCTTTAATTTCTCAGAAGGCTTCAAAGAAAACTAAGTCAGATGCACACTGCAGTTTAATTTTTAATGCATAAAAATCTTCGTGGAATTGTTGGTTATCAAATTTTGAGTATTTCTTCTAGTTACTGGTATTTTCCATTTTGAAAACCAATGGTCCTGTTAATGTTTTCTCAGCATGTCTCCCACCACCTCAACTATTTTAAGGTTTACACTGCACTCCTCTCCTCCACCACCATCAGTGACCACACTGCTCAGAGCCAACCACTGCTACAGATTTAAAACACGTCGAGAGAACCATCACCACCATGTTAACAGTGGGATATGTGATACTTCAATGAGTTGGGGCAAAGAGTAAAGTAATTTTCAGGTTAATGAAGTATGTGACTATGTTTTTCAAAACGGAAAAAAAAGATTAAAAAAAACCCCCAAAAACCTCTCACATTTTCTAACAATATAACCTGCAAATATACTGGGGGTGGGGGAGAAGCTCTCTGAAGTGGACCACAGAAGGTGATTATGAGTCAAATAAATGGTTAACTTCCAATACAACAGAATTTAAAAACAAGGCTGAAGATACTTCCTTTATATGATAAACTAGTGAAAGGAGAGAGAAAGTAAAACTCAAGTCAGCCCAGTTGCACATTTATCTTTATCATGGCACAAATCCTCTGGAAAATTGATGGGGAGAAGCACCAGATCAACAGTAAAATAGGATTTCTTCTGCAGCATCAGTGATCATCACCATCCATCCTCTTTTTACTTATAAAAGTTTGGGTGCATAGGCTTTCTTATCTTCTCACCAATACATTTTTATTGTCTAGTTTTGTGTGTGTGTGTGTGTGTGTGTGTGTGTGTGTTTTAATTTAAATACCTGTATCTGAAATTCCTTCCTAATGGGCAATTAGAAGAAATCCAGCTCCTGTTAAAGGTTTGTGATCATACTTCAGACCAAATGTTTTCATAGTCAGCGTGGCTAACACGAAACAGACTAAAGACAAACATACTTTGCTTCGGAAAGGCGTGAACAGGACCACCGAGAACTAGAAGAGTCATTGTCAACTTCTTGTCACTGTCAGTGGGCTTTCTTACTTGTAAAAATCTCATCAATTAATTACATCTATTTATCTGCATGGAGTGCATCTATACACACCACTGGCACTCTGTGGGGCTTTAGCAGTGGTTTGCTCTACCCACACCCTTCTACCTTCTTTTACGTTTCTGCCCATCTTTGACACACCAAAAAGCCCTGTAGTTTCTGGGTCACTTCACTCTCATTATGAATTGCCCCCCAATCCATATCACTCTGCAATTAAAAAAAACAAAAACCAATCACCTTTGTGGATATAATATAGACATACTCTTCCAATCTCTAACAGCCCACCTCGACAACTTCAGATGGAGTAGTAAGAAGGACCAGAGAGTTCTACAGTTTTCACTTGAAATAAACGAAAAAAAAATATACTGGCCTCCCTAGCCTCTACCCCAGTCCAGTTTTAAAAACTGACCTAAGACATTGCTGGGTAATTTAGACAATATGATAAAGAAATATTATGTAGTCCTAGTTTCCCATAACTGATTTATACAGTCGATGAGAAAATAGGAAATTATTTTAAAAACTACCAAAAGCATCTAAAGGGTGATGTTGTTATTAACCTTGAACTCTATCTTAATAGAATGATATGAGGACAAAAGAAACAAAATTTCCAGTGTTGGGTCTACATGAAATCAAAACAGTATATCTTCAGAAATTAGATTTTACATACACTTCTTTAATGGTTGTCAAGGTTGGACAGATACTGCTAAGGATTTTAGGAGGGTAGAAACGGAAGTGCCGGGACCCTACATTTCCGTTACTGTGTATAAGCGTGTACTCACCCCTCCATCATTCAGAGCTCTCACCCTGAAGCGATACATGGTTCCGGGAAGCAGGTTGCCAACGGTGCACTCAAGCTCGGGCCCGTGGTACACCTCCGAAGCTACATCCTCAGGTTCCGTCATCTCCACGCTGTACTCCGAGACCTCACAGCCACTTTCAGAGGCAGGAACATCTGGGAAAGGAGAACGTTTTTCATATCAGAACACTTTTGTGTTTCCAGTTGACCCTATCACACCTCACTTTCCACAAGGTTTGCAAAATATCATGTAGGTGGCCTGTCCTCGATATTTACAAAAGAACCCCATTCCAAAAAGAAGATATACAGAAGAAAGTTTCTGAATGATGTTACCCATACTTTCCAAAGCAAGTACGTTTAATGATATTAACAAAATTCCAAAACCTAGAACTTTTAGGCAATTCCTTTCTATTCTAATGCCAGGTAAAAGCAAGAAATAGAGGGGAGAAAATCTTCTCCTTAACTTGAAACCAAAGGACACCTTAAAGCAAGTTAGAGGACCCAAAACTGGCACAATATTTTATTTTAGGCATAAGTGATGGGGAACAATAGTCTGACAGCATTTTGCAGGTTTATATTTGCAGTTTTACATGCTTGTAAATTGTTGACCCGACAGGAAATGCTAATACAGTTTGAGTCGATACAGTAAAACACCAGGACCCACACATAACAAGGCAGCAAAGATGAGGAGGAATTAGATGTTACCTGATGAACTATTTCTTGGTTTAACCTCTAAATTGAGCACAACTTTTATTTTATGAATAAAGCTGAAAAATTCCTGAAAAGACTGGCTGCTCTGAAACATCTTCTAGAAAAGTGCCCTCTGAGGGTAGAGGATGAACAGCACGTGTGGCACCATCAGGAATAGGAGGGTGAGTGACAACGCGGGGAGAATACAAACCCAAGCCCATGTACATTGAACAGAATATGGGCATTTTCAATAGAAACAAATATGGTTTTCAGAAGGAAGACCTGGAACTTGATTACAAAGCATTAAGTCTTAAACTCAATCTCCACTTGTCCAAATTGGCAACGTGAAGATGTGTTCACTCACCCCACTCTAAGTGGACTTCTTTGTGCTTTGGTCTACCCAAAACCCTCGGTGGGCGACACTGACCTGGTGCAATGCTTAGTGTGCGAACAGGGAGACTTTCAGAACACTGCAGGAGAAATACAGGAGAGAATCATCTCTTAGTTACTTTGAATTTATTAGAGCTCTATATACCAAGCAAATTCCACCCCATACCTGCAAATGCTACCAAAGAGGGTTACACATTGAATGTTTACACTTTTTATGCAATAAGATCTTCATCTCTGTGTGTGTGGTGTGTGTGTGTGTATGTGTTTGTTTTAAGTATGGACATATACCGCATACAGCACTGGTAAAAATAATTATTTCTGATGTCAGATTTGTAGGCTGACTTTCTGAGTGTTGTGTATCCTAAGCACACGGTTATTTTCCTTTAAACAAAAATTAGAGACCCTTCATGAGGACAGAAGAGAACACAAAACAACAGCTGGATGAAGTTTTTAAATGGTGCCATAAATGGCCAACCATCCACATACAGAGCAGAAAAGCAAATAAAGTCAATATTAATCAACTGAGTCTGACATTAACCAGCAGGTTCTGTTAATACTAAAATCAGCAGGCCTTCTTTTTTGCAGGATCTGGTTGCATAAGGCTGGTGGTATGGAAGCTGACCCCTTTTTGAGACAGGAGGAACATGGTAGACCTACGCAGCTCAACCAAATTCAGCCTCCTTCCTGAGGAGACGAGGTGCAGAGGAGATGTACTTAAGCATTCAAGGAGCACTGCCGCTTCTGTGTAGCCTTGTGCAGCACCTCGCATGTAAGAGGAACTCGCTGATCATCTGTAGCTTTGATGTGGACATCCCCACCCTGGGAGGCACTGCATAAACGTCGTCTAGGTGGACCTTTTTTTTTTTTACCTCTGAAGTCTGTCTATATGGACAGTCTAGACATCACAGTACCACTATCCTTGGGGGGAAAAGAAAATAAACATAAAACGACGTCAGAGGTGGGCTGAGTGGCAAAATTCGGCACCTAATGGCAGGCGTTCTCTTGAAAAGTCAACCCAGTACAGGGTAACAGGGTTATAAGCCACCACTGCGCGCGCGCTCTCTCTCAATACTAATTGTTTCAAAACCACAATGTTAAATATCTCTACAATGGAAACATCTTTTACCATATTGCCTCTCACTCACTTTTTGAATGTTAACTTAACATCATTTAGATAATAACTATTGACATCTCATTTCTAGAGCACTTCATGTGTACTTGTTACGTTGTTTTGAGCCTATGAGAACACTGTGAGGTTGAAACCAAGTTTCCTGACGTGTTGAATGGTTGGTCTAAGGTCATATAAATTGTAGCCAATGGTGGTGATCCTTTTGTGATGTATAAAAATATTGTCACTATGTTGTGGACCTGAAACTTATGTAATACTGTAAGTCAATTATACTTCAATTTAAAAAAAAAAAGGAGACAGCAAGAGAACTGCTGCTGCCTACAGATGTGTAGGTTGGGCACTGCATAATCACAGGAGGTGCCTTTCAGCTCAGTCATCATAGATTTATGTGGCTTTTACAATAATTTTCCAGCAGATGGCAGTAAAGTATCTCAAGGAAGGTGTGTCTCTCATTTTCACAAAACTGCCAGATGTGGTAAGAGCAAAGCTGTGCTGGAGGCCATATCTTTTCTGCTCTAAATGCTACGCTTTTCTATCATTGCAATAGCTGAGGTTCACCCCCTTATTTATTGGCTAATGCAAATTGCAGACCACCCTCAATTTTCAACTGTCAGGTGATCATGCCAAAGTCTTCTGAGAAATTAAGTGAGGGATGTACTTGGAAAGCAGCACAATTCAGGTGAGAATCATTTGGGCCTATCTTTTTATACCCACTAAAGCACAATTTGGAAAACTCTAAATTCATGATGTGATACCATGGCAGGCTGCATTACCAAGATACATTTTTAAACAGCAGTTTATTCTGATGTTATAGACAGGTTGTCTGAGTGTGACCAAAGATGTTTACTTTTATACTGAAACAAAACCAACCTGACTGTGTCCACCAGTACTTATGCAGCATGCTCGGAGTTTGTACAAAGCGCCTGGTTTCAAGTGGGTGAACGTGTGCTCTGTAGCCGACCCACTGTAGGCCACTTCCCACTGACTCGCTGCAAAACAAGACCCGAGTATGAGATTCTGCCTTTTGTAAAAACGTAACAGTACCAACCACTCCTGATAAGAAACAGCTCTAAGTGGTTTCCATGAAAACCAGCATCTCCTATTCTTTTTTTTTTTTTTTCCTAAACAGCCACAGTGCTCTCTTTCCATCTCCTTTACGAAGTTAAATACTAAAATAACATGGAGTCATTTTTAATACTTAGTACTGCTGGCTAGGCTACTTAATATCACCATGATTACATTTGCTGACTGTGAGGTTGGGATGCTGGAAAGCACACGAAATCTGTAGTTTGCCCCGCAGCAGGAGACAGCGGACGGTGTTGAGCACGCTAGGAAGTGGTAATGGTGTGAGAAGCCCCTGAGGCCAGCTGGGCAGGGGGAAGGCTGCTCGGCCACAAGGTTCCTGGTCAGACCAGGGCACCAATGAAGAGTTTCTCCCGGCTCTTATCTGCCTGGAGGTCACAGTGAGTGATAATCCCCATATAGACCGAGTCCTTTGGGTAAAGGCCTGCCGTCTCCATGGAGGCCCACTTAAAAGACAAAAACACCTGAGGGAGTGACATTAAAAACGAAAACACTCAGTGTGGCCCAGGTTATCTGACCACTTCTCGGGAATAAAGCAAGCAAGCAGAGCCACTGGAGGGCCCTGGGTGAAGCTGATGCCACCAGGTGAAGAGCACTGGGGATGCTTCGACTGACTGCCTGCCTGCCCCACAAATCGGGGATGTTTATCCTCCTCTGTTTTGTTCCCACTAACACAATGTTTCCAGCAGACTATTTTAAAGGAGGCTTTTACTCCATGCAGTTGTTTTAGGGAAAATACTTTTACTCTGTTCCATGATAGTTACTAACTTCCACAAATGCCCTCAGCTGCTTATTAGGTCAGACTTACAATGAAGCCACATGCACTAGGGCCATATGACAAGGGGGAATATTAAAGACAGTCATCCTGACATTACCGATCAAACAACCTGCACTGAAAAGACAACTGGGAACAAGGACTACCGAGGAGATTCAATTAATCGTTAATGTCACAAACTGGCAAAGTTGTTAACTTTTAAGTACAGATGGCATCTACTTTTGATCTGTCACCAGTGGTCAAGAGAGCCACAAAAATTCAAAATATATTTAGGTTTTCACGATGAGCCACTGCACATCCGTGACTTCTCTCCTAGGTCAGATTTTTAGCATAGAATGTGATTTTATGTTAAGAACAGCTGTGCCCATCTCAAAGCATTTTCATGTTTTTCAAGCTTAAAATAGGGCCCAACTGACATGAAAAACAAAACACTCCAGGTGGCTCTCGTGGCACAGAATAAAAAGCAAGCCACACACCTGCATTGCTTGTTTGTAAAAGTTGCTGTTAACTCTTTCCTTTTTTCCCATATGCATCACTTTTTTAAAAAAAATTTAAGCTACAGGGATTATTAGAGTGGTGAGATGGGTGTCATTTTTAAAGTTCGGATGACTATACTTTTTTCTATTAAAGCCTAATAAATTTTATCAGAAAGAAGATCTAAGAATGTTTTAAAGGACACTATAAAGGGAATCTCATCTCTAACACTGTCCCACTTTAATTCACCTCGTGTGACTAGCAATGAAGAAATAATCTGACTCAGAAATCACAACAAAAATGAAGACATTTTCTGAACTTGTTACAAAGTGTGACACTTGTCAGGAGCCCACAGCAATACTATATTTTGTCATCCTTTGTGCACCAAACTCATTTGCTGTCTCCAATTTATCCTTCCTGCTGATTGCTTCTGACACTTTCTCTGCTTATAAGAATTTCTAGAGAAAGCGTGCCAAGAGAGATGAAAAACATATTTATTCTATTAATTGGGATCTCTGGTTTAAAGAAACGACAGAAAACTTTAAAAACGACAAAAACGTACATTTCAAGCAGACTGATCCCTGATGCTGTGTTTGAAAGAAAAACCTGTCAATATGTGATTAAGGCTTGTTTATTGTAGTACCTCTATCAACAGAATTAATGATTGCCCGCTATTATTATACAAATGTTTATCTGATTAGAAAACAGGACTTGAACAAAACAATTTCTACAAACTTCACCTTCAGAATTTCCATCAGTAATCTCCAGCAAGTACTTGAGTATTTCTGAACCACCGTTGTCCTTTGGAGGATCTGGAAAGTAAGCAAATGCCTTATTAGTTATAAAAGTGTACTGATTTTTGTTAGTAAATATTATTAGAACACATAGAATCATATAATATACTGTCTAAATTCTGGATTCAACCAAAAGGCACAATAATTAATATATTATTTCACCCAACTCCTTTCTCGAAAAAACAAAAGAAACAAAAACACCACAAAACCTTCTGATTATCAAAGTTCGTAGAGCTAGAAATGTCAAAAAGTTAGCATTTATTTAGTGAAACATGAACAAAACTCAAAATATGGATTGATTTTTCTAAGAGTTATGTTCATTTATTTATTTTGAGATTCTGAAGCTTGCTCTTCAATATTTGATGGTTTTTATATAAGACAAAATATACATATATTTCTTCTTAAAAATTACTTTATTCTTTTTTTTATTTCACTTATATCATCAGTGAGAGACGGAGAGGGAAGAAAAGGGAGGTGCAAAACTTATTGACAAAATAAATAAAAGATAAGAATATAACAAATCTGTTCCATCACAGTTTGCTACTAAGCAAACTTTGTATCCCACATGAACCTAATATAAAACCAGAGCTGTGGATCAATAAGAACCTGTACCAAAGAGCCAGTTTGAGGAGGAGGTTCCAGCCTGTTACTAGAGCCCCGTGCACCTTAGGTATCATATCTGTCTACTGCTAACTCGGTGCCTGCAAGAGTTTTCTTTTCTGAGCAGGAAAATACCTTTTTGCAAGACTACACAGAATTTGCCTCTACTATCAATTGGCCACCTCTGTATTTTAGATATACCCTCAGGTTACTCATATAGATTTAGAAACTTTAATTCCTGTCTCCTTTCACCTGTTATTTCCATTAATGTATGCAAACTTCGGTAATAGATATTTACAGCAATAATTAAAAAGTTAAATATAGCATATGGCTAATGAAAGTAAATACTCAGTGTTGACAGAACTTTCTAGGATATTCTGAGAAAAAAAGCTTTAGATCTGGCAAAAAGCACATGTAGATTTTTTGTTTCTCTTAATCGTATCCATCTTCTAGGGAATAATTCTGCCTCAAAATTACCACAAAACTTGAAGCAGTTATGTATGTCTCAGTGGTTGGTCTCCAATAACAATTTAATAATGTTTTAAATTCCCTTTACATTACCTGACTGCCAGGTAAAATCTTATTTTAGATTTCTATTTTTTTTTTTTTTTTTGCCTGTTTGGTAGTTACTATTATTATATGACATTAGTGATAATCATACATATTATGTTTCACATACAGCTGCAAATGTTTATCAACATTCTAATGGCATTCATTTCACTGAAATAATCCATGCAGCAGGTGAGCCACAAAATCCTCTACCAGATCCCCACAAACACCATATGATGAACTTCAATGTGAAAACTTCCTGAAGTCCAAGACTTCCGATGACATACAAACAACAAAAACTAGTCTTCCTAATTCACTGTAACTTCAACATTCTGTAAAATTTAATATGACTTACCTAAATTTTGAAATTTATTTTTAATACTAAGTTTATAAATCAATTTTTATATTAAATATTGGTACATTTTTAAGGGCAAGCTATTGAAGAATGAAATATATTCAGAGATTACCACATTCAAATCAATAATACGTTAAAACTATAGGAGAAAAAAATGTGTCTTACGGGAAAATCATAAAGTAAATGAAATGCTCTTACAACTGTCAATTTTACCAGTTTGTAGAATTCTCAGGATGTTTCTCATACATATATTCCAAACGTGTAAAACTCCCTCAAATAATATGATTTGTTCATTGGTTTGTCACTACTGAAATTAATCAAGTTTTTAAAACAGCAGCAGCAACAGCAACAAAACATACCCCATTTAACACTAAAACCATGAGATGTAACTGGTCCTTTAATGAGGGGTCTTGTAGGAGGTCCAGGCCTGTCAGGACTCGTTGTACAAACCAAAACTTCACTTGGGCAGCTTTTCCCTTCCATATTAGAAGCAGTCAGCTATAACACAACCGAGAAAACATTAATATGCTTTAGATATCAGGTCTTAAACCAGTAGTGACTTTCAATATGGCAAGATCAAGGTATCCATAAACTCACATAGACACACTCACATATTCTCTTTCTCTCTCTCTCTCTCACAATCTCAAACTACTAATTTATAAGTGTTTCTTTAATGGAGTACTTATTTTCTATATAGTTTAGCTATTAACAATTAAAAACAAAACAACAAGGTAAGTTTTAGCCAAAGACACTTTTACCCTTTCAAGAAGACAAAACAAAACTAGTATGTCACCACCCAGTTCACAGTGTTTTGTGGAAGGAAAATATGGGGGAAAAGCAGATAAAAATAACCTTGCTTATTTAGGAGTAGGGCAATGCCACCTTGTGGAGAAATGCGAGCAGTATACCTATGATCTCATAGCCAGCATCGAGTAACAAGGAGTTTTAAAAATATCAAAAACTATCATTTTCCTTCAATAGTCACACATGCTACTGGATAATCCGACAACTATTTACTAAGTGACTACTCCGTGTTAAATAACATGATTTGGCTCACAAATTAAGAGAAGGAAAGGGGGAATCAGAAGACAACCACATCTCTCCAGAAGGCACACTGTCACACTAGAAAACACCGTGCTGTGCTAGAATCAACAAACAGTGGGCAGCACAGAAGGCAGCCTGCTGTTCCCTTCTCTCCTAACGAGGTCGCAAAGAGTTCGCAAAGCTGTCTTCCGATTCAACGCATCGTCACCCAACACGGAGCCCAAGTGGGGAGGGGGTGGGTAACAGAAGAGCAAAAGGAAAACGGCTGAGAAAAAGAAAATGGGCAAAAGAGCAAAGGGCAATGGAGAAAAGGGAAATCTGATTAAAAGAAGAAACTCCAAATAGAAAGGTGTGAAGTGCAGGTGAGAGACAGGTGCGCTGGGCACCTGGTTTGGGTCTTCCCAGGCAAGGGCATCTGGCCACGCTATGATGCAATTTATTACAGCACATTACGGCAACAGGTTTCTTTCTCAAAAGTGGGTTTTAAAATTAAAGTTGGGTGTGTATTTCATAGATGTTACCTTAAAAGTGTAAAGTGCAGTGAACTTAAAAATCTTTTAACCTGTACAGTAGATTTAAAATGGTAAAGGGATGAAACATGAAACAGCTTCATTTTAAAGCAGTTCAGGTACCAAAATGACTGACTTACCCTGAACTTATACTGTGTGCTTCTTTTGAGATTTTTCACAGTACAGGTTAAATCCTCTCCAGTGTATTTTGGGTGGAAAAGGTTATCCTGAAAAGCCAAAGCCAGAAAGAAACATGAGTATCATAAAATCTGGGCATTAAATACCTTGTCTGTAGGATTTTTATATTGCCTCCTTCCATCATCACCAGTGGGCCAGAAGTCTGGCAGCTACACCAAAAAGAGGGCCAGAATCCCACGGTGCTTTAAGAAAAATTCAACTCTATCACATGATAATTTGTCCTGGATCTGGGTACTTTTATTGCGAGACTAACACTAATTTGAATGGGAACAATGTCCTCTCTTTGAGAGAGTGTAGATTTGCTTTGGAATAGATGTCACCATATACTTCTCTCACAGAGCAAACTTTTCTGGTTACTCAATAAGCATTTTAAACAATGAATTTAACCACCAAATTAACGAAGCTTATGTAGTTAAAAAAATTATCTAACAATGTTGTCATGAAAAAAGGCTCTTGTACGGAGATCCTTACTGTCAAGCTGCAATGTGCTATGCAATCCACTGGCTGGGGTTTCCCACACAGTGTCCTCTTCTGGCCAAGGGGGAAAGCAGAGCTTGGATGGGGAAGACATAACCCTTCAACGGGATAAATATCCTACTGAAAGCTGACTGTACAGAATTCATTCAATAATATTCTCAGTCATGCACACATCCATCCATCCACCCACCCATTCATCTTGGAGCACCTTCTATGCATCAGGCTCTCTTCCATGCTCTAGCGGTTTAGCACTGCCCAAGAACAGACTAAGTCTTGCCCATCAGAAACAGATATAATAGCCAGAGAAAGCAATTAACAAAAAAACCTACAGAGAAATATGAAGCACGTTGTGTGGTGTTAAGTGCTATGAGACGAAAAATAAAGCTGGGTAAGAGGACAGAGTGGTGGAGCTAGGAAGCACTGCTTCCTACAGCTCTGCAGGCTCCTTAAGGCAGCCACATATGGCTCCTCCAATTTAAATGAAATACAATTAAAAATTCAGTTCCTTGGGCTTACAGCCACATTTCAAGGGCTCAGCAGCCACGTGTGGCTAGGCACTATCTTATTGGACAGCACACAATACAGAACATTTCCATCATCACAGAAAGTTCTCCTGGACAGTGCTGTTTTACAGGGTGGTCAGGAAAGGGTCATCCAAAGAGGTGACATGTGAGAAGGGACCTGAAGGAAATGAGGGAAGTGACTCAAAGATATCGGAAGGGGCATGAGAGCCGGAGGGCACCAGAACTGCAAAGGTGGGGCGGGACGGCACAGCTGGTATGCTCAGTGAGACTACAGTGGCAGGAACAAGGGCAGGAATGAAGAGCCTGAATGTGGAGGACCTGGAAAGCACTGCAAGAGCACTGGTTTTTCCTCTGAAAGAGAAGGGAAGGCACTGAGATGGGAAGGCTTCTGAGCAGAGCACTGACATGACTGTATTTGTATTTAACAGGATCACTCTGGCTTTGTGTGGAGAACAGACTGTAGTGTAGTAAGGATGAAAGTAGGGAAAATACTTAAGAGGCCATTCCAATAACCCAGGGGCGAGATGGTGGTGGTTCAAAAAGTGTAGTAGCTGTGCAGATGCTGAGAAACGGTCAGATTTCTGGATAACTTTTGAAGGGAGATTTAAAAGGATTTGCTGAATGACATATATAGACTGATATATATGAGGTCAAGGAAGAGCCCACGGGTTTCTGGCTTCCCCAAATGAAAGCATGGGGATGCCACCTACTTGGATGGGGAAGACTGTGGGAAGGCCAGGTTTCTGCTAGTGGTTACAGTGGTAGAAATTAAGAGCTTGGTTTCAAATTTAGGCAGCGAATCTAATTTCACCAGTGCATCCTGTAGTTATGATAAAACTGACTTTACAGAACACACACAAGGGTATAAAATGTGCCAGACTTACATTTTCGTCCTCCTGGATTTCCAAGGTGTAGGTGACTACTTCCTCAGGTGAACAGCCTTCTGGTTTATTCCACTGCAATGTGACCCATGTGACCCCAGCTCGAACAAGTCTTGGTGCAGAGGGCATCTGAGGAATGTTTCCTAATGTGTAGCACACCACCTCTTGGCTGTACCCACTGGAGAGAAACAGACCCGGTGAGACACGTTTAGAAGCACGGGAGGAGTCTTGGCATTTCAAAAGAGCAGGGATAAGCCTACCTGCTGCGCAACTTGCTTGGGTGGGAAAGTCTGGGGCCTGACAGGTTCATTGAGCAAAGGAAGGCAAGGATCCTTTATGTGATATTCCCTACCACAACTTCAATTTGCCCCAATCCACCCCCCCGCCCCCTGCACTGCTCTGCTTAGGTCTGCTACTAGAAAAGCATGCCATGTTACAGGACAATAGATTTAAACATTTATTTCCCCCCAAAAGCATCCAGCAGAAAGCACAGCACAGTGTGATGGTGACAAGCTATGAGCCACAGCTACCAAGGAGCCTTCAAATCAACGTGAGAGCAAATAACCGTCTATTGATAAAATAAATGTTTTACAAATATATATGGTGCTATTTTCCAAAAGTCTGTAGATGCTTCTAATTCATTTACAAATTCTTAAACTGTAGAAGCCTTTACCATTATGACTGTTCAACCAGTGCACTCTAAAAATACAGTGGCTATCATGGGTGGGGAAGGAGGGCTGTAAACCTTGTGGTCTTAAGAAGTTCTTCAGGCTGGAAAAAAGGTTGGGACCAATGATGTGCTGAACCTTTAAGAAGATTTTCAACAAGCAGTGACGAAAGAAAAAGATTTTTTCCTTAATCAACAGTTACCCAAGAAGTGCAACTGAAATACGGTCTTTTCAAAGCACCTTTAATCCATTGATGCTTCACCATAAACCTGTTCTTGCCTTTCTCTAGCAGCCTGGAGGCAAGCCGTGTGTCCTACCCAGTCCAGATTTTCTCCAGTCCTGTGAGTATCTGCCCGGGCCTGACAACAATGGATGGCCCAGCAACTCTTTCTTTGTATCAGGAAACACTCAGACATGATTGAAAAAAGGCAACTGAATGAGTAGCTTGCTAAAGTGATGAAAGAAAAAGGCACACAATCTGAAAAAAATAAAGCCCCCAGAGGATTCCTTTCAAAATCTGTAGTTACCTTCCTCCTGATTCTCAGAGACCCCTAGTGGGCCTTTGCATTACAGCCTGCAAGGCTGCAAAGAGGCCACACAGTGGCATTTATCACCTCAGAAGGGGCTTTCTAGCCTCTGATTAGGATTCCCTTTCAGAAAATCTCTAACTGGTTCGGTGTGGAGGCAGCAGGCGACCTTGCGCCTTTCGGCAACGTGACAGGAAGGCTCAGAAACACCACACAGACGCTTAAAGGCATGAGGACCAGGAAACGCCATACCTGGTGCCAATGTCATTCCGAGCAGCCAGCCTGAATGTGTACCCCATTGCCGGACACAGCTTTGTCAATTTGCAGTGTTTTTGGCTCCCAAAGAAGCACTGTCTGAAACCACTGTTTCTTTTTCCCTAAAACAGTGAAACAATGCAAAGAAGTTTAAAAAAACATAATAAGAGAATGAAGGAGCATTTTGAACAACTGTTTAATTTCCTAGTTTGGATGAACAAAACCAAGAGAAGGAAAGTGCTCTACAATGAAATGCCATCCCTAACACAAAGGCACTACAGAAAGTTGTGTCACTGAGATGGATAATGCACGGTCCTTGTGGTATTTCGTCAACAAAATAAAAAAGGCCCTTTCAGGCACAAGGCAGTGCTCACGTTAAGGATCACAGTTTCTCAGATCTTCTTCCTCACTTGGTCAAACTGCCTGATCCGACCCACAGGAGTGAGTCTGCAGCCTCACAGAATTGCTAACTCTGGAGCTGCACAGCCACCCCCAGATGGCCCAGCACCTGAGGACCAGTCTACGCAGCTCTGCAAGCCACAGAAAGTCCTCCCTGGTCTTCTCTCTCCTCTCCCGCCTTGTGGCAGCCCCCAAGCCCACACATGTACATTCTGGCTGGTGAGCTGTTTGTCTACTCATCCCTAAATACTGGGCGCATGCCTTTGACTCATCCTGTCCACATCTGGTCTCCTCAAGGCAGTGCTTTGGACAATCTGGGAGTTCTATCAAGGCTTGCAGAGTTGAACTGAATGTCTGACAAGCACTTTATCTATACGTGTTACAGCCATTCTTAAGTTTCTTATGAGGCTGGAAACATATTTTTAATGCATTCCTAGCCTTACACAATGCTTCAAATTCCTCGAAGGAAAAAGAAAACACTCCATTGGGTTCTCTTAATAGAAGTAAGAAAACAAAAACATAACTTAACTACGCTGTGCCATGCTCAGAGGCATGGAATACTCACATCGGCAGTTTTCTAGAATATTTCATACCCATAATCCACAGTATTTTATCTATGTTTATGCAAAAGAAAACCACATGCTAACAGTGGATGAATTAGCATTTTAATCAGACAGCCGGGCCCAGGACTTTCAGGAATGTTTGAAATTCTCAATTTATTACATAAAAAACAAAGAAAGCACATTTTTCTCCTAAGCAAATTTAAGCACTTCCTTCCTTAAAGCAGGCCTCCAAATGCTTACTACTGAAAGAAACATTCTAGGTGAAGTTTAGTTAAAAATAAATATACAACTAGCTTGAACAGATTAAAAACCACCATGCCACATTCATCCTCAAACTCTTCCCAACTCTCCCCTCACAAGCAAGGTGGTACCCTTTCCAAGGAAGGGAGTAGAAGCCCTAACAGTCCTTAAGATCCAAAGTTCATTTTATCAAGGGTTCAAAGTACATTCAGGTGCAGCTATGGAAAATGGGGAGTGGGGTGGGCAGGCAGTCAAACATAATGTCTTTCAGCGGCTACTTTAGCAAAGTCACCCTGTGACTCGCAAATCACGCCCTTAAGCTTACTTTAACCTTGAGTGTTAAGGTTGCTGCAGACAATTTATTCATAGAAAACCCATTTACGCATACATTTGCATAATTACATCCAGTGTCTGATTACGCTCTATGCGCTGCACGCCCTGGTATGTAGTATCCATTTCAGGCAGTAGCGTGATCTACCTTCTTTCCTCCTCTATTTCTGAGCTCAGAGTAAACAGTGCAAGAAAGGCACATCCTGCTGCCACGGAAGCCTCATCCCTTCCAAACCCAATGTTGGCTCCCCTTCAATGCCTCATTTTTCCTATTTCTTTGTTTGGTCTCCTTTGCCCATTTCTCGTGCTTAGAACTACAACCAGTAAATAAAAGCAGTCTGTTCCTTACTAGGTTGATTTGCTTTACTTTGGTGAAAACCAGGCTGTGGTTTAAATGAGAAAAAAACAGTGGGGAGGCATCAATGATGGAAATTAGACTTTTATTTTAAGGGGCCAGAGCACTGGGGCTCACTAAAGAATGGGGACAGAGGCATTCTGTGACCTTCAAGATGTTTTCCTATATTGCTAACATTAAAAAAAATTTCTTTCTACTTCAGTATCAAGAACAATTACTAAATGAACTCCAACTTGCTTAGATAAATCATGCCAAATTTTCCATCTTAATACCTTCCAAGATATGCAACTATGTGCGTGGACCTCAGGAACACAGAAAATGACCCAGAGTTGTCGGAACTACAGAATCAAGTTTTAGAAACAGTATCTGTAGAATCTGAAGGGGGTAAGGGTACAACTATTTCACAGAGTTAAAAAAGTAAAGCTTATTGGTGAATTTTTAGAAGTCACTGAGTATAAAACAAAAAAAGGGGGGTGGGAGTAGGTTAAAAAAATATTTCGGACATGAGAAGCTTCTGAATAAAAGAAAATACTCGTGTATGACATGGAGTTTAATATAAAAGGGATACCTGAGAAGAAAGAAATTAATATTCACAAGAGTCACTGCAGTGCAGAGGTAAGCTATGGCTGAGAGGTTAGCAGGTGAAGATGGAGAACGCCAGTGTGGGATGGCTCCCGCGTCCCCCTGGTCATCCGTGAAAGCCCATGCCAGGCTCTCAAATGGCTTCAGTCTTAGGCATTAGAGTAAGTACACGTTCAAAGGTACAGGCGATGTGAAGAATCTGTTTGTAAACCAAGCGTGATCCCAGGTTGCAAATAGCATTTATAAATAAAATATTATGCAGCTCTTCTTGTTGACAGAAATGGATAGGGTTTAAAAAAAAAAAAGATAATGCTTCAGAAGATTAAAAGATTGAGAGAAACGGACAGGAGTGATAATGTGAATGTTTATCGCTATTTATCAGAAATTAAATATGTCCAAGCCACTACTGTCTGAAGTTTTACAAATGGTAAATCACAACTTCCATGTTTGGTAGGTAGCGTGGCGCCAAATGATTCTGAGATATTATAATTTATGGCATGTTCCCTCTTTTAATAAAATCTAATTTAAAGTACACAGGATTACTGAGGCATACCCGCTTTACTTGGAAAGCCAACTTACTTTTTAATAATTTAAAGTTAGCTTCATGCGAAATCTCCTACTAAAACATGGTCCTAATGGAAATGGATAATCTCTCTCGACACTTTGTAGGCCTATTGTCATCAATAATCTGGTCAAACACAGGCAGCAGGGACACCTGTGGCCAAGGCCTCGTCCTGGTCAGCTACTGCTGCCAGGCTACTCGTGGGGTGTTACACAGAGGGGGGTTCAAAAGGTCTAGGAGTTGGCTGGTCTACAAGATCTGAGGTATGGATGCCCAGTAGCACGCTGACTCTGCATCCTGGGGGGTGACGGGCGTGCAGCATGGGAGCAGTTGGGATCAGAACCTCCGTAAGGTGAGCACCTGGGCTCCTGTTCTCCCGGGGAAGCAACAGAAACTTCACCCCAACTAGAGAAGAGGTGAGAGGAGGCTGGAAGCCCACACCCTTGATCATCCTGGAGCAGCCCTAGCCACTGGACTACTGACCTCATTGGACATGAAGCCCCAGCGTGTTCTGGACTAACTTGCTACCGCCAGTGTCCACAAGCCAAAAAGGGCAGATTTTCAGGGTTCCCCGACTTGTTTCCATTTCATAATCTTGGGCACGCCCAAATGATTTTTTCTACCTCACACACTGAGTTCATTCAAGGACAAGGTTAATCTTTACTAGAATGTGAAGAAATCTTGGAATACAAACCGACTGTGTGTTAACAGAGCTCAAGGTGCTCACTTTCGCAGGGAGTGAGGCATTACAAACCCAGCTGCTTCCTTTTTCAGCTGTGCCCCTCTTCTCGCTCAAATGAATTCACAGTTCTCGCTGATCTGCCATCATCCTGCACCTAGACCTAGCCTGAGAGCACCCATTCACCACCCTGGGCATTGAGACAAATGGAATTGTTTTCCGCCCAGGGTCCAGGGTGCTTGTCCTCCGATTCTGGTTAAAAGTGCTCGATTTGCCAGCAGCTGAATCATGTACACAGCGTGTATCAGATCAGTCCTTCCCCAGTCCTGAGGTCCCCTGCTTTGCCTCTATCACCTCTCTTACCATTGAACAAAAATACACTGCATATTATCTACATCCTAGACCCCACTGGGTCAGCTTAATTTCCATTCCTCCAGGCAGCCCGCTCCCTGATGCCACTGCAACTCTATTTACCACAGAGTTCACCGGGCCTAGTCTGGATGTGTCATTTATCTGATCCTTGGTGAACAAGTGCTTCTTTTCAGTTCTAGATTCACACAGTGAAGCGGGGGCACCACCTTCGGGGGCGAATTGCAGCCTTACTGCACTCAGAAGGCTACACACTCCTCCCACATCTGTCCCTGCTCCATCCTCGTCCTCACCCCCTTTGTAGAAGGGTCATACATTTGGTTACCACTCCTAATAATAATCAGAGTCTGGATGTTCTTTTAGGTCCTACAAAGTTCCTGCTACACTCTGAAGAATGTCAACTTTTTGCCAGACTGTGAAAGGACCCAACCTTAGAAAGGCAGGGGTGCGAGAAGGAAGCGTGGGGGAGTGTGTAAAATGCAACCCATGTGGCTACACAGCAGACAGTGACTCACCCTTGGAAACATTTTTCAAGATGAGTTAATATAAACTTCAGGGACAAAGATATTCTCAAACATTATTTCACTCTTTAAAATGAAATTTGGGGATAAATGATAAATAAAAGGTTTAAAATACTTTAAGGAATATATTCTCTATTTTCTCATTTTATCTTCTGCCCTTTTACTACCTACTTGAGTATTTTTCTTTCTAATCTAGCTTAAAATTTTAAATTAGTTCTTAAATAAGATTATAAATATATTAATTATCCCCTCAAAAAAGGGGGGAGGGAGCACTTTGCTGACCTCCTGTGAGTCACCCAAAGGAAGAGGACACATGTAGTGCAACAATGAGGCAGAGACATTAATTGGCAGGAAAGCAGTTTTTCTCATGGGTTCCCTTTCCTTATCACTGAGGGAACAGGCAGTAATCTCTCCCATCTGTTTAGTGAGAAGGGCCGGGTTTGTGCACCGCTGAGTCACACCCCGTCGGCCAGTGAGCCGCGCTGGCCACAGGGTCTGAGTCCCATCCTACCACTGCATCTCTGGGGCACATCTGTCTTCCTTCCCCTCTTCCCAGAACACTCAGAGGAGAGCAAGGGTAGGAAGAGAGTTATGTTGTACTTTCAAAGTCCATGCCCTTGCATATAACAGTCTTAGGGCATAGTACCTAAAACACTGTATGTGCTACACAAAGATAAAGGGAAAAAGATGAATGGACTAGGAGAGTCAGGAGAACCTTTTATGTCACATGGTGACGATTTTAAACATGTCCAAACATTCTCTGATTCTCCATCCAGTGAGGAGCAAAGCCTATGACCCTTTCCCTTGAATGTGCATGGGCTCGTGACTCTCTTGTAACTGACAGATGGAGTGGAAATGAAGTTGTGTGACTACCAAGGTGAGGTCTGAAAAGATGACGAAGTTTCTGTCTTTTCCCCAGAATGCTCACTTTTGCAATTCTGACTCCCCTGAGGCTGCCATGCTGTGAGGGAGCCTGAGACAAGGTCACACCGAAGCCAGCAGTGACCACTAGATTTGTGAGTGAGGGCCCCACCAGAAGGTTCCAGCTCCCAGCCAATGAGCCCTCCCAGCTGAACCGCCAGAAATTGTGGAACACAGGCTAGCTACTCCTCCAGTGCCCTGTCCAAATTCCCAACCCAGAATCCGTGAGATAAGAAAGTGACTGTTTTAAGGCATTAAGTTTTGAGGTAATTTGTTATGCAATATTACAGTCATCTATTTTGATGTCCATAGATGTCTATAATATGAAGTTTTTCAGTAAACTTTTATAAGCTCCTCCTGTACTATAAATAGCCAGGAGGTAAGGGAGCAGAAGTGTGCATGCTCATACTCAAAACCAATGTTTAAAGTATGCCTGGATAAAGGCTTCTATTTTCTACATGCACTTAGCACATGGTTTTTCCCTCAAAGCGTCCAACAAAGTAAGGCCTCTCTGAATAGATCTTAAAAATTATTTCTGTAGAAGCTAAAAATGTAACAAGATTCCTATATGATAAAGATCAACCAAAATTGTTAATCAATGGCAATGCAGTTACTTCATTTTACAGAGTGACATTTTAGAGAATTAAGATTTTTAATAATGCTATCCCCAAAGTTGTAGAGAACCCTGGGAATATTTTTAAATACAGACATGCAAAACTCTTTGGGGCACAGTTTAGGTTTTGCATAGGCTAAAGTCTCAGGAGTGAGCAAATTAAATAACCTTTCAAAGGACCTTCGCATATAATCGTGTTTCTACCTCTGTTTGCTATCTGTTTATGACACATAATGGAATAAAGTTCCAGTGGATAAATCAATTTACAGATAGGTCTGCCTATTTGAAAAATGGAATCTAAGTATATAAAACATATTTATTTCATAACATGCCAACTAATTTTTAAAGTTAAAATATGTTTAAAAGTAGTTGTTAATTTGTAAAACTATGTAACTGAAAACAAACAAAAATATTTTTTTCAAATCTGTTTTCCTTCTTTATAAACTTAGTATCTTCATAACGTTGTCCTCACCACTTGGGAAGATGAATCCTTAAAATGGGTTTGTTTCCTGCTAAGGAACTTAACACATCTATGGCCAATTCTATACATACAACTCACACATACTCCAACTAATTCAGGCCACAGTATTTTCTTGCCAGGAGTAATTCTGTAGACTGAGGTTGCTGTGGTTTCTCTGGCTGACATTTCCAATTCCCCTGGACTGCACTAACAATCTTGGAAGCTGGTATTTCCAACATTGGTACTACGAGATGAAGTTGGCTGATATTTTCAACTGCCTTCAGATTAATAGATTGGAAGTGATCCTTCCTGCTCCTCTTCCTGGCACAAGAAAATGAGAACGGCCAACACCAGAGTGCCCTGTGGTCATGTGACGTGTACTCTTCCTGATGTTGTCTTGATCTATTGACCTCCTTCTCCTACAGGTTCTTTCACAGCCATGCCTGTTGCCTTCCCAAGCTGCTCTTACCATTTGTGATGACTGCCTGCTAAATAAATAACATGCATTTGGTTGTCAGTTGTCATGTGCTCGTGGCCCATGGCTGCTGGATCCAGACATGGGCTGAGTGATTCTGGGCTAGGCACTCTCTGTAACAGCATAGTTCAACCTGTCAGAAACATCAACAATAAATCAAATAAAAAATAAGGCTGCACTGGCCAACTGAACTACTGCCAGGCTCGAAGATTTAGTCTGCTAGTACATCTATATTTAGAAGTTGTACCAGCGTTGGCCGACCCTAGGCAACATCAAAGATAAATGTTGGCTTCAGATATAAAAGCATGTATGTGTTCAGCATAGCCATATATAAGAAGGGGTTCAAAACAGGGAGGTGGGGACACTCCACATCTGGGTGGATTCCAAAGTTCTTTGCACCAAACCTCACTCTCCCCTCAGTGATGCCTCTTTCATTTAACTGACCACTCTGGCACAGAGGAATTTTCAAAGGTAAGAAAAGGGGGTAGCGTAGTTTGTGGCTGCATGTTATTAAATAAATACTACATGCATTTTATCCCCTGGCACACTAGTTTTTTATATTAGTGGGAGAGGCTTGGCTATCTGAAATAGCCAAGGATGTTCCTCTGGTTTAAAACAAACAAACATAATGTTCTTATATATCTCTCCATATACGGAGGTTCACCTGAGGTCGAGTGCTCTGATAGGATCAATGTGTTGAGACTATCCCAGTGAAGGGAAGGGGGTGATTTTAGAGCAGGCTGCCTATACAAGGGATGAACCAAAGGACGGATGGGCTCAGTTCACCCACCTAGCCAAGGCCCAAGGCGGCCATCCTCTAGCTGGCAACCAACAAGCAGGACAAATGAGTTGATAAATTAGGCGCCAAGGACCAAGATGCGCACATGTAATATAGCCTCAGCTGGAAGCTCCCCACAAAGTCTGCTGCCCTAATACATAATAACCCCCTCCTGTACACGTGACAAATGGTAAAAAGCACGGAGAATCTGCTTCCGGTGTGCAGATGTCTGGGGTCCCTAAAAGAGAGGGCTCCTTTTAACTCAGCTCTGTCTTTGATACCTGTGGACTTCTCTGAGTTATTAGATCCTTCCTTGCCTAGTTTCCTTCCATAGGGGCTAGAGTGGAGGAAGCTGCTCCCTGGGACCTCAGAAACCACCCTTTGACGTGGAGGTGGTAAAGATCTGTGATGTGGCAAAACACTGTCGTTCTGCCAGGTCACTGATTTGGCCCTTATGTAATATATGGTTTTTGATGGACAAATGACAGACGAACCTGGGACCCCACTCTCCAATCTCCAAGAGGGCACTCCCCGAGAATGGGCAAAGAGCTCGTGGGCCTGGGCAAGTGGCACCATCCCCTGACTTTCAGCCAGGCATCGGCGAGGGGCTGGGGAGTAGGCACTGGCCTTCCCAGTCTTCTCCACTGAACAACAGGCTCTGCAGCCTCGGGCAGCAGGGCTCCTCAGAGACGGCGTCAGCTGCACTCTCGGCGAGGCTCTCCTCACCCGCTCTGTGAGGCCAGGAAGTCACTCTGCTTGCCAATGCTACGGTTCTTCCAAGAAGGGCTGTCTAACCAGAAAAGCCACGTGCAAATTCACTCGTGCCAAGGAGCCTTTTGAAAGATTATCAATCTAACTAACGCCTAAGTGAAACAGGAATCTGATTAATAAAGCAGGAGCCAAGCACCTCCTACGGGGCCAGCTCTTTCTCTGCATGAGCTAGGCTGGCTGCTCCGGAACTAGATGCCCACAAAGCGACAGTCTGGGGCCTGCCGCCTACTCTAGGTTTCTGCAGTGGAGCTGCTGAGCCCGGGCCAGGCTGCCTGATGGTTCCCCACGGGCTTCTGGGCTCTACCTGCTGCCGGCCTTTTCTGTTCAAGTTCAAAATATACTCCCCTTGATTTCTGCAGTATTTATGTCATTCTCGGTCTGCTGTGCTCTACAGTTGCGTTCACTCATTAGTCACTGGGAAAGCCAAATGTGACATCCCTTTTTGGGCTAGCTGAGTCACATGTGAGGGAGAGTCTCGGGAACTCCACTAGTCACATTCCCACAAAGCTATTTTTCTGGTTCTTTAGTATATTCCCAACATGTCATGTCTGGAAGCAAAGCTAATGGCAAATTAGCATCTATATATAGCACTAACATCCGTCTTTATTTAGTTCAAACCAGAGCTATTAACCTCAGGGCTCCTGCATAAGTTCCTGACAGAAAAATGTCATATTCCTTTCATACACTCCTTCTATAATTGTTGACTTTTCCTATCCCAGATCTTAACATCAATGTGCTTAGGTGGTCTGAAATACTCATTACATAGAATCTGTCATTGTCCAAGTTGTCTCATTCAATTTTAACCTACCTGTGAGATAACAGACGTTATTTTTCAAGTGGAGAAGCTGAGACTTGGGGGTTAAATTATTTGTTTGACTAGTTAGAGACAAAGCAGAAACAATCCAGTTCTCTTTGGGTGAACACCATGTCACTGAACACATCAGCATGAATCCACGCCACGTGTTCACAGTGAGATCTTAAGAGACCTGCGTTTGTGCTGAGGAACTAGCTGCTAATAGCATCGGTTAGCACTTCTGTAGAGCACGCGTTAAAACAATATCTAAGAGGGCTTCCCTGGTGGCGCAGTGGTTGAGAATCCGCCTGCCAATGCAGGGGACACGGGTTCGAGCCCTGGTCTGGGAGGATCCCACGTGCCGCGGAGCGACTGGGCCCGTGAGCCACAACTGCTGAGCCTGCGCGTCTGGAGCCTGTGCTTCGCAACAAGAGAGGCCGCGACAGTGAGAGGCCCGTGCACGGCGATGAAGAGTGGCCCCCGCTTGCTGCAGCTAGAGAGAGCCCTCGCACAGAAACGAGGACCCAACACAGCCAAAAATAAATAAATTAATTAATTAATTTAAAAAAAAAAAAGTGAAAAAAAAAAAAAACCAATATCTAAGAGTAGAACTCACACTACCACTTATCTGAGTCACCCCAACAAAGGGACGTGGCCAGGAAAGGCCACACCTTTCCAAGTTATGAAAACTGATCTGTTTCAGGAGAAAACTGAAACTGATGGCTATAGCTGAAAAGCCAGTGACACCTGTGTGTTCCATTTTTAGTTGCTCATTACCATCTCGTAGTCACAGTTACTTCCTGCAGTGATGGAAAAATTAAGGGAGTGGCTAGGCACAATTACTCACGGAGAAAAGTAGGCATCCAGCCCTCTTGCAGAACTATTAGTGAGTAATTCCCAAGTGAAGTCTGTGAACAGTGATGTGACATGATTGACAATGAATTTAGGAGAGAGGATGTATCAGCTTCCCCCTCCCCGTGCTTCACGGTTCTGTTTTCTGTTCCCCATTAGGGCCACACCTGCCTTCAGAGACCAGCAGGCGGTTAGCTCTTGATTTTAAGGTCAACTCAGCACAGCATTCCCAGTCGTAGGAGAAATAAAGGCCAGGTACTCACTGGCCTCTCTGCTTCTGCTCTTTCATTCATGAAGTTCTTTTTCTAGAAACTTGACAGTAGGACTTGAGGTCCTGTGCTCTTAGTTTACTAACACCTTCAGAATTTTACACTAATTATTTTATTGGAATGGTGATTAAAAATTTGAGCAAAAGAGGGACTGTCCTGGTGGTCCAGTGGTAAAGAATCTGCCTTCCAATGCAGGGGACGCAGGTTCGACCCCTGGTCGGGGAACTAAGATCCCGCATGCCACAGGGTGACTAAGACCACGCGCCACAACTACTGAGCCCGCGCCTCAACTAGAGAAAGCAAACCTGCACGCTACAACTAGAGAGACGCCTGCGCGCCACAACGAAGAGCCCGCGTGCCCAATGAAGATCCCGTGTACCGCAACTAAGACCTGACGCAGCCAAAAAAATTTTAAAAAAATGAAATAAATGTTTAAAAAAAAATTGAGCAAAAGAATAAATTCTGGGAACTCTAGCCAGGGCTGATATAATAAAAATATGGGATGAGACATTCGTGGTGGCGTGTATGTAGATGGGGTCACCTCACCCCAAGCTGTGATTCTCAGACCAGGTGCCACAGCAGGAATGGGGCGGGGTGAGACTCCTGAACAAAAGCTTCTTCGAGACTGAACAATACCTGCTTCCCTCTCAGGCGGGGATCTGCTCCTTTGTGCACCCACCCACCTTTCTGCCCTTTAAGCTTGTTTCTACAGCCCCCTGGGTGCCATAGAGGCCGTGAGGGCATGGCTGGGAGAGGCGAGCTCTGGCTTTGGAGAGGGTTGGGCGTGGGGGAACTCCAGCTGAACCCCCCTCCTGTTCTCCTGCCCCACCGTACTCCACCAGGGCACGGTCTGGAAAGAGACGTGTACCAGGTGCACCTGGCTCAGACACCACCAGCAGAAGGTTTTGGAGGGAGAGCCAGAGCCTCACGTGCTCTCACTTTCGGCAGGTCAGATGTTGTTCTCTGTTTGTACATTTGATTTTCTTCCTTGAAGAATATTAAGCCACAGGACATAAAAGGATTCCTGTGTTGGCAAAAGGCCTATAGTCAATTAGCCTGGAATGTCCAGGAAAGCTCACCAGAGCCGACACCAGCAGAAATTTGAAGGTGGGAGGGAATATAAAGAGGAAAGGGGAAGACAGAAGAATTAGGATGGAAGTGAGGGCAAGATTAGGATGGAAGGAGAGCAAGGACGGGAAAGGCAGGAGAAGGCCCAAAATAAACAACTTCACATTCTGTGGTCATTCGTCCATAGTGGTACCTACTGAGTACAAATGATCATCAGAGGAGCTTCTCCATTTCATGTGAGGCTGTAGCATGTTTCCTCCCAGCATCATGCCAGGACACTTTCAAGTCAAATTCAAAGGTAAGGTGGCCAACAACTGAGTCACCATTACCATTTCCTGCAGCACCTGGGTTTTTCTTGAGGTTTCCCACTGACCTTACTTAACTTATGAAGCCATGGTCCAAGGCAGAGAAGCAGCAAAAAACATAGGACACACACACACACACACACACACACACACACACACACTCACCAGTGCTCTGAGAAGATATGGAGAGGAAAAAAGCTCTTTACTGGGTAAACCCTATCTCGATATAAAACCTCAACCACAAGGACCATAGGGGGTGGTTTCACTTTCCAATCAAGCCGCCTTAACATGAAATCCACCTAATCTGTAAAATATACTGGTTAAGTCTGAGATTTCACCAATCGGTACATAGGAACTACTCACAAGGATCCTAAGAACAATAGATCACTGTCTTTGGTAACTTGGAACTCTAGCTGTTCAGATGCAACCCAGATGGGAAAATATGCTTCTGCAAAAAGCAGAAGATAAAGAGCCCCCTTTCCACATCAAAATTTCATCATGAGAATTTCATCCATTTTCATTTTACATTTGGTTAAAATATTTTTCCCACACTTGACAAGTGGCTTTTTGCCTAAGCCTGTGTTCTGAATCTTTCAGTGCCCCTAAATTTAAGTCACAAAGACTAGTTAACTTGCATTACTCTCCAAAGTCAACATTTCCTATTCTTAAAATCCTTAGTCTGTTTGCTTGATCACAGAAAGAGAATAAAAACACAGGTAAATGAATGAACGGAATTAAGATATACAAGAATAGTATCGTTGTTTTTTAGAAACAGAAGATTTCTGCATCCCATGTTCCTGCCTGAGATTCTGTGCAGTGTTAGTGAGGCCAGGAAAGCACTGGGTCACCATTCAGCAGAGAGTGGCCTACAGTGTAAGAAGACTTCACCATGGATACCATCCAAGGCCTCTGGTGACAGAAACAGCAAAGGGGGCACCCCTTCTAGGATGGTCTAGCCAGTAGGGTGCTCGCAGGTGGGTGAGACCTCCAGGTGCTGTTGTCTCCCCTGCCCTGCTCCCACAGAGAAACAAACTAGGCTTCCCAGGCTGCAGTGCGGTTTACCTTATGGAAACCATCTATGCAGGCTGGCCCTGGGCAGTCAAAATAACAAAGAAGTCAATTCTTGGTCAGATACTAGGGTCTCCACAATAGATAAGATCCTATCTTTTCTTTCAGTAGCATTTCTTGCAAATAAGTCAAATAAATATATTTTAATGCACAATTCACTACACTTCAGTCCGTCTTCATTTTCCACAGTCAATAACTATTGGTTTAAAATTTTCTCTACTTACATTATTTTTTCCATGTGTTTAGCATATCTTCAAAAAAGAATAAAATGGCATTTGTTCAGCAATTTCATTTTTAAAAGGTGTTTCAGATGGATGAACATAAAAATATGATTACCTCATCCCATTCTAAAAGGTAGTTGGTGATTTTTGAACCGTTGTCAATTGGTGCCTAAAAAAATAAATAAATAAAATGAGATTAGAGAAAGTTGTTCACAGACAAAAGTTATAAGCTCTCCACTTGGTTCAAATACAATGTCCATCCTAGTACTGTACTCTCCCTGCAGGGGGATAACCCTGGATACCTCCTGCATTTGCTTCTTCAAACATTATCACAAAACCAATTTTAATACAAGTCAACTAGTAGAGAGAGCCCCACTATTAATAAATCGTACCCCACAAACAGCCAAGCCTGCCTTCCCCACCACCTCTACCTTTACACCCACATGGTGCCTTACTTCCTCCTCCGGGGATAAAACTTTTAAGAGGCATGTTAAGTTCAAGGGTGGAGGAGAAAAAAGACAGGGGAGAAACAGAGGCACTGCTTGGGGTCTGATAAGGTAAAGCTGACCCACCTAGGTTCAAGAGTCTAAAGTCCATATTTTTGTAACTTCCCCCATACAGTTTTTGTGGTTGTTTTAAGACTTTAAGATTAGAAAGCCTTCTGTGGCATTAAGGTTGCCCTTTTTTTAAAAACGAGAAAAACCGGGATCTCCTGGATAGATTACCAGGGGCAATTAGCCCTTAGCATATTAGCAAAAAGCAAATCATCATTTGCTTTCCTCCTAAAAGCATACTGAGATCTGCTTTACTGAGAAAGCAGGCTTTGGACAATGGGAAGAGGAGTAAAGAACTCTGGAGAAAAGAGTGCTTTGTAGGGTCAGAGCTGCCAGAAGGGGGTGCTACTGTGGAGTCCCTCACAGCACTAAGATAGTAAGACCATGTCTCCCAAGCACAAATGCACCTGGGCCTGGCTCTTCCCAGGAAAGAGCCAGGGCCCCATAGAATGTGGTGACCTGCCCCCAGCAAAGGCAGCCAGGTCACCAGAGCTACACTGAAGCCCCTCTCGGCTGTTTGTCACGAGTGGTCTGATGTAAGTTCCTTAATATCAATGCTTAGTTTCTTATTCCATGAATGGATGGGTGTGATAAGGAATTGGGAGAATATGTGTAAATCACTTACTAAACTGCCCCATTGTTATAGGAAGCAGTCAGTAAACAGTAGCTGTTGCATTATTATTGTTAATAATAAATGTATTAACATCGAGGGCTCAGTAAATATTAGTTAATTAATAAAGAAACTCTTCGCCCTGGCCTTTCCTTCCTTCCTTCTTCTGAGTCATATAATCTTAGAGTTCCAAGCCCCAATTACGGGTGAGTGCTGTATGTTCTACTAAACTGCAATTTCAGGCTTTTGTGGGCTCAATTTGGGAGAAAGGATAGGGTTACATTTAAAGTTCTAAATAACGGACAAAATCAAGGTTTTAGCTGAGAACCCATTTCTAAGGTAAGAACTACATTTATGATGCTCATATATTCTTTTCTGATGTCCTGCCCCACCACCGAGTCCCTGATTCCTTGAGGGTGGGGACACAGCCCCTGGTGTGTGTGTTGCCCTATCTCCTGGCGCTAACAGGATGACATTAGAGGGCCCTGAGCTCTCTCAGTGTCTTGGTGGCTTCAAGGACAGGTGGGCAGCCAGAGCATGGTCGCCCTGTCCTTGTACCCCCAACTGGAGCACCGTTATTGGAAAATCTGTTCTAAGAACATGAAAACTGAACTGAATCCAGAACTTTCAAGTTTGCGCGTAACTGAATGGAACAATAATATGCTTCCGATTTACAATCAAATAAAGGGAGAAAGAAATTGTGAAACATTTTCCTCCTAGTAAGAAATCTTTTTCTTGAAGTTGCTGGTCTGCCTGAGGCCTGAATTTCATCCAGGTTTTAAGCAGAGTATGTATCAGTGATTCCCAACTTTAGGTTTATAAGACCCCAGGGTCCCTCTGGTAATCTTTAAGATTTCTTATACTTTTCCAAACAAAATGGATTTTAATTCTTTCCTTAAGATATATTTATATACGTATATGTATAAATACAGAACACATTTTAAAATGGACGTATATGCTCCAAGGACTTAAACAATGATGACCAGTTGGGTGTTAAAACTCTGAAAAGGTGGGGAATCACTGACCTGGATTATCCCTGGAAGCCAGGAAGGAAAATAAAATAGTTCAGATTCTACAACTTTGCCTTTGTCCAATAACACACTCAATGTTGGCCACTGGCTACGAGAGGGGTCTACAGAAGTCCATGCTTTGCTGCTAGCCACTACTCTCAACTGCTTTTATCAACTCCCAAGATAAATTTGACCCTCTGGTCTAAGAACAAAAGGACAAAGTATTTGTTCACCAGTAAGGAATCTCCCTAGTCATCTTAGTTGCACATCAGTGTTTTCCCCCAATACCACAAATCTTTATTATCTCTACCTCTATAAATTTTACATTTTGAACTATATTTTAAAGTATAAATATACAGAAATAATTACTATAGAGATTGATAACATAATCTACTATTTTCTTACAAACACACAACTGTGACTGATAAGCCAATGATATACTACTTTAAGGACCTCTCTTTGACAAGAGTTATTTGTAGCCAAAAAGTTGTATTTCATGAAAACTACTACCTGATTCAGATGTTAAAAAAAATAATTAGTAATCCTAACTGACCTAAGGCCTAATTAGTCAAAATTAATGAAACCTTAATGTAGTTTAGAACACTAAACATTCTAGGCAGTTTTAAATATTAGACATTGCAGTCACCACTGAAAGAAGCCAACGGACCCCATAAACCTACTTTATCTCTAAATCTTTCTTCACAAAAACTTTTTACTCAAGTCCCCAAATGTCTGTTGAAATGAATTAAACTATTAGAAAGTGATGACATTTAGGTATCTTAAGTATTTATATCACTTATAAAGTATTGCTCATGACCCTGCAAAGAAAGCTAAAACTTGATTTCACAGTTCCCTCTCCCATTCTTTTGCCCAATTTTTATAGAGATGGCAACTTTCGACATCATTATAATTTGTTTCACATAGTCACTATGCAGAAAATGAAACACCACCACCAAACTGGAATACTGCTAAATAAATGTTTCAAATGGCTACAGACTTCAGAATATTCCCGCCACTTGGCGCTACCCACCTTCCACTGCAAGGTTAGTGAACTTTTGCTCCTGTGTGCCAGCTTAGGTGGGAAAGGACACTCGGGTGCGCAGCTGTGGGTGGTGAAGCTAACCGGCTCAGAGCAGGATCCCTTTACGGAATTGTACATAGCATATACCCTGAAAACAGACAGACAAATACAGTCAGTGGCAGAGGCCCATCACAGAAGACCGGGGTTTTTATCTCAGCTTTGCCCCAGGACTTTCCACAGAGGAACAGAATTTCTTATGTAGTACACACCATGACCCTTATTCTTATTTACTGGTCTTGTCCTGACCTAACTATGGTCAGCATTTTCACGGGAAAATCATCCCAGCAGGCGATGTGACTCAATGCATTCTCTCCTCCCACTAACTGTCAGAGCCACCCAGCCCCATTTAGGACAGGCAGAGTCTACTGACTGGAAAAGAATATGCTCAACAAGGAAATATCCTTATTCCCCAAAATGGCCTCCAAATATGTATTCTAAAATCCATCAAGCCACTCTCTGGTTGACTTTGTCTGGAAAAAGGCTAAAAGTACAGATAAGGGTTGGGTCAAAGGAGACAAGAAGCAGTGATGAGAGTCCACAAACTGAGAGAGAGAGGTAGAAGTACAAACGACAAAGTAGATATCATCTTTGAACTGTTTATAATACTGCAGATATTTAGGTAGAAATAAGCACATTTCACACATAGAAACAGGCTTGCTACTGCCAAATGCATCTCTCTTCTAATTCATTAAAAACATGTACAGGTACAGTTTATCCATGTGAACATCTAACTCTTACACCTGGAGCCAAGATTAAGGATGGGCATTCTGCACATTAAAATGCCTGGCTCGATACTCAACATATGGACCTGATTTCTCCAAAGAAGCTGTGAAAAAAAAGCATATAACACACTATTATAAAACTACACTCCTTTCAAATAGCATAAAATAGGATTATGCTGATTTTTACCATCTTCTTTTCTACTTTTTCATTTTTTAAATATTGGGCATTAAAAAAAAACGTGAAAACATACTCTTTTAAAAAGACAACAAAGAAACCTTTGCTGCCTAAAAAAGATGCATGGATTAAGCTATTCAGAATTTGTAAATACATCAAGTTCTTAATTCTTAACTCTTTATGAGCTGCCATTAAAGACAGAAGAACACTCAGGCTAGAGAGGTGAAGTAAATTTCCCAAAGCTACACAGCTAGAAAGTCGGATCAATTGTACTCAGTCATGGAGATCTAACTGCTATACTGTATTCCCTACTGTCCTATTCATCCTGCAATCCACTTCCCCTCACTCTGCCCAATGAATAAATAACAGCTACAGATAACATTATGGAAAATAGGAGCTAACTGAGGAGAAAGGATTTTAAAAATCATACACCTAAAGTCCACCACAAAAAATTTATAGAGGCCATGCAAGTCAAAAGTACTGACAGACATGCCTACCTTCCATTCTAAAAGGTAAAATACATATTTACTGGATATTTGACTTGTTTGCCTTAGGGGAGGACACCATGATATTTGATCCAAACAAAAGATACCTCTCATTAGGATGCTCTTCACACAACCTGATGACAGAAATGCTCCTTTTTGCATTCACTGTAAGTAGGCACATGATAACAGAAAATGAAACAGGAGACTTGGCAAGATCATTTCCATGTATCAGGACAGGTTTACTGGGAGTAAGTGACTTAAAAATGAATCACAGAATGTTCCAGACATGGGCAGGGTTCCAGCCTGAACTTTAACAGATCAGCTGAATTCTCCAACTGATGGCTTATAGATTGTATTTTGCCCAAAATACGTGTGGGGGGAGGGAAGGAATATAGTGTTTTAAAATATTACCGCCACCTATGAATTAAAGGATATAGGCAACGATCACCAAAAAAGAGACAAGCAGACATTATGCACTCCTAATGAGAGACCATGCCACTATCTATAAAATCCCTGCCAGAAAAATTGAACCTGTATCTGATTAAGCCTCTTCACTGCTTTATCGGGAACACGGAGAGAACATTATTAAGCAACACTACAGGATGCAATCAGGCTAATTCACAGTGTGGAAAAGTCTACAGGGCAAAAAAAAATTCATTCCAACAAATAAATTGCAAGAAGAGAAAAAAAGGATAGAGGGAAAACCTATAGCTTAAAAGAAGTTTAAGAGCTATAAGCCAAACACAATACTCAAACCACGTCTGAATTCCAATTACAACAAACTGAAGAAATAAACCCTTCAGTTTTAGGACAGTTGAGGAAATGGGAAGAGTGTCTGGATTTTAAAGACATGAAGGAATTTACCATTTTTGTTTATTTTGGATGGGCATGGGGTGTGTGATGATGGTAATTTGGTTCACAGGTGAAATAATATGATGTCTGGACTTTACTTAAAAATAACTGTTGGGGGAGGGGGTAGGAGAAGGCACCAAGGGAATAAAAAGTTGGGTGGTGGGTATATGAGAGTTCATTAAATTACTGTCCACTTTTGACTATAACTGAAATATTCAGAAACAAAAAGTTAAAAATTAAGCCAATGCTGAAAAAAATGGAGATCTCTCGTTTAAAAAAATGAACCTCTGGCTTCTCTTAAAAACCAGAAGTTCTAGCAACACTGAGCTGCAGACCTGAATGACAGGAATTAAATGAAACTGAGAGTAGCTCCCCCTTTAGATGGGCAGGTGCTGTCCAGTTCAGAGTTCCCACCACTCCCTACTGCTCCCCGGAACTGAGATTGCTTTTTCGCTGCCTTTTACCCAATCCTCTTTACCCACTTCCGTTCCCAGGAGGTATCTCATGTTGCGGTCACTAGGCATTTGCTTATGAATTCAGACTATACTCAGATAGGCCAAGTCCTAAATATCCACAAAAACAGTCAGCACCTAAAATCCATGTGGGTAATAGAGCAGAGGAAAGGAGGTAGGGGAAGAGCCTGCCAAGGACGAGCAGACCGCAGTTAGTTATCCGGGGGGAGCTGGACTCAGTCAAGTTTGTTCTTTCTTTTCAATGAGATTCTTGGAGTCACAAATCCATACTTATCGGGCTAGAGAAACACGAGAGAAGGAGGCTCCTGACAGCCAGGTTGGGAGGATGACAGTAGGAATGAAGGAACCTGATGGCACAAGTAAAAATGTGAGGTACTTGAGGATGGACAGTTGTACGGGCTGGCAGGAGTTAGTTCCCCTGTCTTTAAACTCAGAGAATGTTATAGTTTGTCTAAATGAGGAGTCAGTGCTCTGCACTTGTAAAAAGTCTGTCTGCAAAGGAAACAAGATCTATTTTACGTGGCAATATAAATGTGCTGCACTCAGTACCTAAAACCTGACATGATATCTAAGTACCTCATGATTACATCTGTCAATTCAAATTGTTCAGTAAATAGATAGCAACTAATAACTGTAATAACTACCTGCTCTGCTTTTACCAGTAATTTTCACAGAAAAGTCTCTGTAAATGACATTACATTTTCAAGAATGTTGCAATCATGTTTCTCACATGATGGTGATGTGTTTTCTCTAAATACCATGATGTGACAGGAAGATCTGTGGAGTAGGACCAGTATCCTAAGTTAAATATATCAGCAAACAATTCAGTCCTTTTAGCATTTATACCAGCAACGAGGAAAACACTTTTCTAAGGATATAACTAATCTTGTGTTGGGTTTGCACATTTGTTTCAGTTTAAGTACCAACTAAATGTGTATGGAACAGGTGCTCCAAAAATTTCAGAAATTTGCCTCCCCTTTCCTCCAGCACGTCTGTAACATACCAGGAGCTGCAATTTCTAGTCAATAACACCTATTTCGTGGATGGACTTAGAGTCTGTCATGCAGAGTGAAATAAGTCAGAAAGAGAAAAACAAATACCATATGCTAACACATATATATGGAATCCATAAAAAAAAAAATGGTTCTGAGGAACCTAGGGGCAGGACAGGAATAAAGACGCAGACGTAGAGAATGGACTTGAGGACATGGGGAGGGGGAAGGGTAAGCTGGGACGAAGTGAGAGAGTGGCATGGACATATATACACTACCAACTGTAAAACAGATAGCTAGTGGGAAGCAGCCGCATAGCACAGGGAGGTCAGCTCTGTGCTTTGTGACCACCTAGAGGGGTGGGATAGGGAGGGTGGGAGGGAGACGCAAGAGGGAGGAGATATGGGGATAGATGTATATGTATAGCTGATTCACTTTGTTATACAGCAGAAACTAACACACCATTGTAAAGCAATTATACTCCAATAAAGATGTTAAAAAAAATAAATTAAATAACACCTACTTCATAACCCCACACTGAGCTGGTCAACCACATATTTTTGGAAATGTTTCATCACATAATTTTTCTGGGAAATGTTATTACATGATATCATCTCTGGGCAACCTCTTTGCCAAATTGTTTATGACAATGACTGCAAAACGGCCTCAAATTCTGCATTGAAATTGCTATCCATTCCAACACTCAAATTCCTGATTATCCTATCATTGATAAAAATATAAATTCTTGACTCCCACAGTAAAATGATTGTTTCAATGTCACTATTAATTATAAAACTACCAAGTAAAAGAGGAATATGCTTTTCTTTGTATATGTATAAATAAGTGAATATATAAATGTTTGTGATTGTAAAGTTACATACTTATGCGTAAGTATTATAAAATAGAATGTTATTTATTTGTATGTACGTATGTATTGGATTTTTCTCATTCCTCTTTTTTCCTCAACACACACACACACAGAGGAGATTCTACATTGGTGGTGTCATTCCATAACACAATACGCTATATGGAAACACTGAATAAATACACTTTGACAGTTGCAAATTGATTCCTTTTAAACATTCAACCAACATTAAACCAAAAAAAGCAATCTGTGTAAGAAATGGGTAACTAATATAAAAGTGATGACTTTAATAAAAATAACCCAGGACCCAACACCTAAATTTTTCAAATCAACATAATAGAGGAATTATTGAGGAATTACCTTCTTCAATCACTAGGAGAAAAAATAAAAAAGTGGTCAGATAGATGTAGAACAATGACACGAAAATACATAGCAAAAAGTGAGGAAAATAATCTTTAAAACCTGAAATGTCTCAGGATACAATTTTCAACGTGGAATTTGGACTAAAGGGCATAGCAAGTGCCAATCTGAACAGCTACAGACACATAACCTATAGCACCATCTCAAGGATGCCACTGGTCTCTTAATAAATTATTCCCAATAACAGTGAGGTGATGGCAAGTAGAATTCAAGAGCTCTTCTTGCCTAGGAACTGATGCCAAGCACTATACAGTTCAATGACAGAACTCCATGACTGAGAGGCTGCTACTTTAAAAAATGGTTGTGTATCTGACTGGTGAACGCAGACAATACTCAGTAACATGAGGGAGGAAAAAACTGAAAATGAGAAAAAGAATTCCATAAAGATATCAAGCAAGCAATGTGAAGGGGATGGAATCAGAATAGCAAAACCAAAAGCAACAAGAAAGGAGCCCTAGGTGAGATGCCAGTACCTGACCTGAGAAAGAAACCTTTCACTCTACGGAAGAGTGATTTGAACAGAGACTTCTGCAGGCCTTTGTCAAAATGTGCACTATTAACAACTAGAAGGAGAATACAGCCTGCCTGGCACTGCTAAAAGAAACATCTGTTTTCGTCATTGGCTCTCCAGACTTCCTATAAGGCGACACTTTCTAAATTGGTATTGTACAAATAAATGAAAATGGTAATAAATATAATTGTTCATTTTGCAGCTGTACAGTAATGGAATCCTTTTGGAGCTTCTGTTGTGGAAAAGTGAGGAAATATTTCCATGTAGCTTTTTGAGGCCTTATAGGTGACTATTAAATTTAAAATTATATTTGAGGCTACTGTGTTGATAAAAGCTTACATTCCTGGAACTAAGATTTTGAGAATGTTAACTGCAGCATAAAAAGAGATTTTTGCTCTGCTTGTTTCAGCTCCAATTATGATATATCTTTATCTCAATAAAATAATGAGTGGTATGGTCAAACTTCATCATGAAGTCCTTTTTATTTTTAGTGTGGAAAATCTGCAACCACTTTGGAAAAACAAAACAAACAAAACAACATTTATAGGTGTTACAGATTTATAATAGATTTGCACATATATTTCATTTGCTCTCATACCATCTTTCTAAGGCTGGTATCGTTATTATCCTCATTTTACGAATGAGAAAACAAGGACATTGAAGCTTACATGGTTTGCCTAATCACATACCCTAAGTAAGTGCCTGAGTCATTAATTCCAAATTCCAAGCTCTGCCTACTATGTCATCAAGCTGCCTCCCAAAGCAATTCAAGGCAGAAGAGACTGACTCTACGTAGGGGCTAGAAGTGTTAAGAGTATTCTCTAGCTTGAAAAATGAAAGGCTGTATAAGGAAAGAGAATGAATGATCTATATGGACTGTGGAATAGCCAGAGCAAAGTAACTAAAATTGGGACTGTAGACATTTTTTTTAGGAAATAACTTTTAAAAAATCCTAAAAGAGATGTGTTCTGGAAGATGGCGGAGTAGAAGGACATGCGCTCACTCCCTCTTGAGAGAGCACCGGAATCACAAGTAACTGCTGAACAATCATCGACAGGAAGACACTAGAACTCACCAAAAAAGATACCCCACATCCAAAGACAAAGGAGAAGCCACAATGAGATTGTAGGAGGGGTGCAATCACAATAAAATCAAATCCCATAACCGCTGGGTGGGTGACTCACAAACTGGAGAACAATTATACCACAGAAGTCCACCCACTAGAGTGAAGGTTCTGAGCCCCATGTCAGGCTTCCCAACCTGGGGGTCTGGCAATGGGAGGAGGAATTCCCAGAGAATCAGACTTTGAAGGCTATAGGGATTTCATTACAGGACTTCAACAGGACTGGGGGAAACAGAGACTCCACTAGTGGAGGGCACACACAAAGTAGTGTGCGCATCGGGACCCAGGGGGAAGGAGTAGTGATCCCACAGGAGACTGAACAAGACTTACCTGCTAGTGTTGGAGGGCATCCTGCAGAGGCAGGGGGCTGCTGTGGCTCACCGTGGGGACAAGGACACCCGCAGCAGAAGTTCTGGGAAGTACTCCTTGGCATAAGCCCTCCCAGAGTCCACCATTAGCCCCACCAAAGGGCCTGAAGACTCCAGTGCTGGGTCGCCTCAGGCCAAACAACCAACAGGGAGGGAGCTTAGCCCCACCCATCAGCAGACAAGTGGATTAAAGTTTTACTGAGCTCTGCCCACCAGAGCAACACCCAGCTCTACCTACCACCAGTCCCTCCCAGCAGGAAGCCTGCACAAGCCTCTTAGATAGCCTCATCCACCAGAGGGCAGACAGCAGAAGCAAGAAGAACTACAATCCTGCAGCCTGTGGAACAAAACCCACATTGAAAGATAGACAAAATGAAAAGGCAGGGGACTATGTACCAGATGAAGGAACAAGATAAAACCCAGAAAAACAATTAAATGAAGTGGAGATAGGGAACCTTCCAGAAAAAAGAATTCAGAATAATGATAGTGAAGATGATCCAAGACCTCGGAAAAAGAATGGAGGCAAAGATTGAGAAGATGTAAGAAATGTTTAACAAAGACCTAGAAGAATTAAAGAACAAACAAACAGAGATGAACAATACAATAACTGAAATGAAAAATACACTAGAAGGAATCAATAGCAGAATAACTGAGGCAGAAGAATGGATAAGTGACCAGGAAGACAGAATGGTGGAATTCACTGCTGCGGAACAGAATAAAGAAAAAAGAATGAAAAGAAATGAAGAGAGCCTAAGAGACCTCTGGGACAACATTAAACACACCAACATTCGCATGTATAATGCGTCCCAGAAGGAGAAAAGAGAAAGGACCTGAGAAAATATTTGAAGAGATTATAGTCAAAAACATCCCTAACATGGGAAAGCAAATAGCCACCCAAGTCCAGGAAGCGCAGAGAGTCCCACACAGGATAAACCCATGGAGAAACATGCCGAGAAACAAAGTAATCAAACTGACAAAAATTAAAGACAAAGAAAAATTATTAAAAGCAACAAGGGAAAAATGACAAATAACATACAAGGGAACTCCCATAAGGTTAACGGATGATTTCTCAGCAGAAACTCTACAAGCCAGAAGGGAGTGGCATGACATATTTAAAGTGATGAAAGGGAAGAACCTATATCCAAGATTACTCTACCCAGCAAGGATCTCATTCAGATAAAACAGAGAAATCAAAAACTTTACAGACAAGCAAAAGCTAAGAGAATTCAGCACCACCAAACCAGCTCTACAACAAATGCTAAAGGAACTTCTCTAAGTGGGAAACACAAGAGAAGAAAAGGACCTACAAAAACAAACCCAAAACAATTAAGAAAATGGTAATAGGAACATACATATCGATAATTACCTTAAACGTGAATGGATTAAATGTTCCAACCAAAAGACACAGGCTTGCTGAATGGATACAGAAACAAGACCCATATATGTGCTGTCTACAAGAGACCCACTTCAGACCTGGGGACACATACAGACTGAAAGTGAGGGGATGGAAAAAGATATTCCATGCAAATGGAAATCAAAAGAAAGCTGGAGTAGCAATACTCATATCAGATAAAATAGACTTTAAAATAAAGAATGTTACAAGAGACAAGGAAGGACACGACATAATGATCAAGGGATCAATCCAAGAAGAAGATATAACAATTATAAATACATACACACCCAACATAGGAGTACCTCAATACATAAGGCAACTGCTAACAGCTATAAAAGAGGAAATCGACAGTAACACAGTAACAGTGAGGGAATTTAACACCTCACTTACACCAATGGACAGATCATCAAGACAGAAAATTAATAAGGAAACACAAGCTTTAAATGACACAAGAGACCAGGATAGATTTAATTGATATTTATAGGACATTCCATCTGAAAACAACAAAACACTTTCTTCTCAAGTGCACACAGAACATTCTCCAGGATAGATCACATCTTGGGTCACAAATCAAGCCTCAGTAAATTTAAGAAAATTGAAATCATATCAAGCATCTTTTCTGACCACAATGCTGTGAGATTAGAAATAAATTACAGGGGAAAAAAATGTAAAGAACACAAACACATGGAGGCTAAACAATACGTTACTAAATAACCGAGAGATCACTGAAGAAATCAAAGAGGAAATCAAAAAATACCTAGAGACAAATGACAATGAAAACACGATGATCCAAAACCTATGGGATGCAGCAAAACCAGTTCTAAGAGGGAAGTTTATAGCAATACAAGCCTACCTCAAGAAACAAGAAAAATCTCAAATAAACAATCTAATGTTACACCTAAAGGAACTACAGAAAGAAGAACAAACAAAACCCAAAGTTAGCAGAGGGAAAGAAATCATAAAGATCAGAGCAGAAATAAATGAAAAAGAAACAAAGAAAACAATAGCAAAGATCAATAAAACTAAAAGCTGCTTCTTTGAGAAGATAAACAAAATTGATAAACCTTTAGACAGACTCATCAAGAAAAAGAGGGAGAGGACTCAAATCAATAAAATTAGAAATGAAAAAAGAGAAGTTACAACAGACACCGCAGAAATACAAAGCATCCTGAGAGACTACTACAAGCAACTCTATGCCAATAAAATGGACAACCTGGAAGAAATGGACAAATTCTTAGAAAGGTATAACCTTCCAAGACTGAACCAGGAAGAAACAGAAAATATGAACAGAACAATCACAAGTAATAAAATTGAAACTGTGATTAAAAATCTTCCAACAAACAAAAGTCCAGGACCAGATAGCTTCACAGGTGAATTCTGAATTCTACCAAACATTTAGAGAAGAGCTAACACCCATCCTTCTCAAACTCTTCCAAAAAATTGCAGAGGAAGGAACACTCCCAAACTCATTCTACGAGGCCACCATCACCCTGATACCAAAATCAGACAAAGATACTACAAAAAAAGAAAATTACAGACCAATATCACTGATGAATATAGATGCAAAAATCCTCAACAAAATACTAGCAAACAGAATCCAACAGCACATTAAAAGGATCATACACCCTGATTAACTGGGATTTATCCCAGGGATGCAAGCAATCTTCAATATATGCAAATCAATGTGATACACCATATTAACAAATTGAAGAATAAAAACCATATGATCATCTCAATAGATGAAGAAAAAGCTTTTGACAAAATTCAACACCCATTTATGATAAAAACTCTCCAGAAATTGGTCATTGAGGGAACCTACCTCAACATAATAAAGGCCATATATGACAAACCCACAGCAAACATCATTCTCAATGGTGAAAAACTGAAAGCATTTCCTCTAAGATTAGGAACAAGACAAGGATGTCCACTCTCGCCACTATTATTCTACATAGTTCTGGAAGTTTTAGCCATGGCAATCAGAGAAGGAAAAGAAATAAAAGGAATCCAAATTGGAAAAGAAGAAGTAAAACTGTCACTGTTTGCAGATCACATGATACTATACATAGAGAATCCTAACGATGCCACCAGGAAACTACTAGAGCTAATCAATAAATCTGGTAAAGTAGCAGGATACAAAATTACTGCACAGAAATCTCTTGCATTCCTATACACTAACAACGAAAGATCAGAAAGAAATTAAGGAAACAATCCCATTCACCACTGCAACAAAAAGAATAAAATACCTAGGAATAAACCTACTTAAGGGGGTAAAAGACCTGTACTAAGAAAACTATAAGACACTGGTGAAAGAAATCAAAGATGACACAAACAGATGGAGAGATATACCATGTTCGTGGATTGGAAGAATCAATATTGTGAAAATGACTATACTACACAAAGCAATCTACAGGTTCAATGCAATCCCTATCAAATTACCAATGGTATTTTTTCCAGAACTAGAACAAAAAACCTTAAAATTTGTATGGAGACACAAAAGACCCCGAATAGCCAAAGTAATCTTGAGGGAAAAAAATGGAGGTGTAGGAATCAGACTATACTACAAAGCTACAGTAATCAAGACAATATGGTACTGGCACAAAAACAGAAATACAGATCAAGGGAACAGGATAGAAAGCCCAGAGATAAACCCACACAGCTATGGTCAACTAATCTATGACAAAAGAGGCAAGGATATACAATGGAGAAAAGACAGCCTCTTCAATAAACGGTGCTGGGAAAACTGGACAGCTACATGTAAAAGAATGAAATGAGAACACTCCCTAATACCATATACAAAAATAAACCCCAAATGGATTAAAGACCTAAATGTAAGACCGGACACTATAAAACTTTTAGAGGTAAACATAGGAAGAACACTCTTTGACATAAATCACAGCAAGATCTTTTATGACCCACCCCCTAGAGTAACGGAAATAAAAACAAAAATAAACAAATGAGACGTAATGAAACTTAAAAGCTTTTGCACAGCAAAGGAAACTACAGGAAACTCAGAATGGGAGAAAATATTTGCAAACAAATCAATGGACAAAGGATTAATGTCCAAAGTACATAAACAGCTCATGCAGCTCAATATAAAAAAACCCAAACAACCCAATCAAGAAATGGGCAGAAGACCTAAATAGACATTTCTCCAAAGAAGACATACAGATGGCCAAGAGGCACATGAAAACTGCTCAATATCACTAATTATTAGAGAAATGCAAATCAAAACTACAATGAGATATCACCTCACACCGGTTAGAATGGGTATCATCAGAAACTCTACAAACAACAAATGCTGGAGAGGGTGTGGAGAAAAGGGAACCCTCTTGCACTGTTGGTGGGAATGTAAATTGATACAGCCACTATGGAGAACAGTATGGAGATTTCTTAAAAAACTAAAAATAGAATTACCGTATGACCTAGCAATCCCACTACTGGGCATATACGCTGAGAAAACCATAATTCAAAAAGAAACACATACAACAATGTTCATTGCAGCACTATTTACAAGAGCCAGACATGGAAGCAACCTAAATATCTATCAACAGATGACTAGATAAAGAAGATGTGGCACATATATACAATGGAATATTACTCAGCCATAAAAAGGAACGAAATTGAGTTATTTGTAGTCAGGTGGATGGACCTAGAATCTGTCATACAGAGTGAAGTCAGAAAGAGAAAAACAAATACCGTTGGCTAATGCATACATATGGCATTTTAAAAAGTGGTACTGATAAACCTAGTGGCAGGGCAGTAATAAAGACGCAGACGTGGAAAACGGAGTTGAGGGCACAGGGGTGAAGGGGAAGCTTGGATGAAGTGAGAGAGTAGCACTGACATATATACACTACTAAATGTCAAATGGATGGCTAGTGGGAAGCAGCCGCATAGCACAGGGAGATCAGCTTGGTGCTTTGTGACGACCTAGAGGGGTGGGATAGGGAGGGTGGGGGGAGGGAGGCTCAAGAGGGAGGGGATATGGGGATATATGTATACATATAGCTGATTCACTTTGTTGTACAGTAGAAACTAACACAACATTGTAAAGCATTTATACTCCAATAAAGATGTGGAAAAAACAAAAAACAAAAAGACACATGCACCCCGATGTTCACTGCAGCACTATTTATGATAGCCAGGTCATGGAAGCAACCTAAATGCCCATCAACAGACGAATGGATAAAGAAGATGTGGTGCATATATACAATGGAGTATTACTCAGCCATAAAAAGGAACAAAACTGGGTCATTTGTAGAGACGTGCATGGACCTAGAGACTGTCATACAGAGTGAAGTAAGTCAGAAAGAGAAAAACAAATATATTAATTCATATATGTGGAATCTAGAAAAATGGTACAGATGAACAGGTTTGCAAGGCAGAAATAGACACAGATGTAGAGAACAAACGTATGGACACCAAGGGGGGAAAGCGGCAGGGGGGTGGTGGTGGTGGTGGGATGAATTGGGAGATTGGGATTGACATGTATACACTGATGTGTATAAAATAGATAACTAATGAGAACCTGCTGTATAAAAAAAAAAGAGATCACGATCAAAGAGAGGGAGAATTTTCCATCTCTCTGGCCAGCAGAGCACTAGACCAAATAACAGCTGGTGGTGCCTTAGGCTGTTTATGTGTGGTGTCACACAAGTGTCAAATATGTCACAAGGGTGGGATCCCCGATGTGTTAGGAGGAAGTCTTGGATCCAAGGCCTCTAGATGGTAACTACTACCTCATGCTCCTATGTCTTTTGGGGAATCCATTAATTATTCCTTTTATCCGCCCAGAAGTTTAAGGTGTTCATAAGATACGTAAAAAGAATTAATGAGCAAGTATTCTCAAGTTTACCCTTTGTAAGAGGCGTTAAAAAGATACAAAGGGCAATACAACAGATAGGACAGTAAATAAAGGGCAGACCGTGACATTTACAATTTTTTAAAAAGTTATTGTCAACTCATGGATGAACAGAAAATTAATAAAGTAAACCTTTAGTAAAGCAATGACAATGAACATTAAAAGAGAAAAAAGGAAACACATGTTAACAATGTCTAATGGAGAACATTTACAGGACTCCCTATATGGTGTTACATTTTCTGGTTTGTTGTTAAATCAACCATTTCAAAGAATGGTTAAACTATTACCATCTCAGCTTCACAAGTTATACAAATCTTTTTGTTTATACAGACGGTGTGAAAAGTTCAATATGTTTGGGCTAAAGCTAATTCACTCAAAATCCAAAAGTTTTGATTCAAATAGGAAAAGATGGTTGCAATAGAGTTCATCTAAACAAAACAATAGCTAAGCAGATATACACTTTATGACTGAATGTAAAAACCTTGCTCTTTTATGTATTGCTTTAAACATAGTTTTAAACACTTGTGCAGCTAATAAGATATTATAATCTGAACACACCCCTACTTTCCTTACTTTTGTTACCGAGAAAATTGTGGCATGGATTCTCTGTGATTGACCAAAGTTAAAACAGTCAATTGATGGGCAGAACCAGACTAGACCTCAAGCTTCCTAATAATTAACATATGCTCTTCCTGCTGGGCTACCCTGCCTCTACTCCACCACAAAGGGAACGTGTGGTGTGAATTAACCTTTGGAAAGTGAAATAAAGGGTGTGTGCTTGATGCTTGCAATTTTATTACATAATCTTGGTATACACATATATAATTGAAGAAAGGAGAATTTGTTGTTGTTCACCCTATTAGATAAAATGAGAATTTCTGATCAAATTAAAAATTAAATAAAATGAAAGTTTAAACTAAAATGAAAATTTAAACGATATTATGGATCACATTCAGATTAAAAAATCTGCCTGTTTGCAGATGGATGTATGGATGTATCTTTGAGTAATCAGATGGGCTCTGTTAACATTTAGATGATACTTTCGTCCTCGCAGGTCTGTGGTTGGCCGGGTGTCTCCCTGAGATCAGCTAGCCCTGCCTTCCAGAGCAGTCATGGTAGAGAGTTCAGACTCGGTAGCAAACTATGTGAGTTGTTTTGGCAAACTGCATTAGCTCTTGCTAGAGATAATTTTGATATTTGCATTACTTATTTCAAAACGTATTGCCTTTTAGGTCCAAACTTGAAACATGGGAAGGACTTTATTTAGTCATTTGGGCTGAACATATAGTTTACATGGAAGGTCTATAACTGATATACCCATGGGAAAAAATGATTGCTTTATAGAAAAAAATATTATACATTAAACCACGCATTCCAACGGATCTTAGAAGACTACGTAAAATAAAAATTACTTTGTAAAAATAAGTTTAAAATTCTGTTCAGGGTATCATCTACTTTTCTATTACCAGAGGCACTTCTGTGGACTCCCAATCTCTATGCTCTCAAGTGTAGGACATCAAGGAATGGTCGATGAGCAAAGGTACTGACACTTTTAGTTAGGCAAGTGCTGTTAACCAAGCACTTTTAAAAAGGAGCATATTATTTATTTTAGCAATCTGAATTCCCCAATACTCACCTCACATGATAATCGGTTGCTGGTCTAAGATCTTTCAGGTTACATTCTAATTCTTCTCCGCTGCAAAGAAAAATCATTTCTTAGTCAATGATACCAGTTTCAAAAATAAAACAGGTTTTGGATTTGGGTCTCATAGTCAGGTACCAACAGCGATTCAAGAACTATTATTTCTACTTCCACCTTAAGTCAGAAATAAACTCTCCTGCTTGGTATTATCATTTTTCTGGACTAGCAAATTGGATTCCTTGAAATGGTGTCATTCTGGATCTGGAAAACGGCAAGGCTAACTTATGAATAAAATTCCAAAATATCTTACCACTTCTTCAAAATGACTACATAAAAATAAGTAAATAAGGAAGCAAGCTGAACAGAAAGATACCTAGATAAACAGAAGTGTAAATAACAGCACCAGCTGTCAACTGAAGGTGGCTCCCAGACTTGTCCTGGCAAGAACCCCAATAGCTTCAACTTCTCAACTCTCTTCAAGAAACCTCAATCTACTTCCCTCACATATCAATACTAATAAACAGCTCTCTTACACATGCATGCCAATAAATAGCTCTCTTACACAAAATAAAACCATTTATTTGACCAGAAGCTGCAACAGAACCTTGACTTAATCATGAGGAAACCACCAACATTCCAGAAAATAAGTAATGTTCCCATTAAAAAATTTTTTAAAGGTGAGAGGGGTGTGTGTGGGCATAACTGTATTCTTCACAAATGTCAGTATCTACCCAGCCACAAAAAAGAAAGAAATTCTGCCATGTGTAAAACACGGATGGACCTGGAGGGTATCATGCTTAGTGAAATAAGTCAGAGAAAGACAAACACTGTATGCTATCACTTACATGTGGAATCTAAAAAACAAAACAGACAAATGAATATAACAAAACAGAAACAGTCTCACAGATATAGAGAACAAACTAGTGGGTACCAGTGGGGAGAGCAAAGTGGGGAGGGGCAAGATACGGGTAGGGGATTGAGAAGTACAAGCTACTATGTATCAAGTAAATAAGCTACAAGGATGTAATGCACAGCACAGGGAATACAGCCAATATTTTATTATAACTTTATTTATATTTTTAAATTAATTAATTAATTAATTTTTGACTGCGTTGGGTCTTCGTTGCTGCACGCGGGCTTCCTCTAGTTGCGGCGAGCGGGGGCTACTCTTCGTTGCGGTGTGCGGGCTTCTCACTGCGGTGGCTTCTCTTGTTGAGAAGCATGGGCTCTAGGCGCGCGGGCTTCAGTAGTTGTGGCACGTGGGCTCAGTAGTTGTGGCACGCGGGCTCTAGAGCGCAGGCTCAGTAGCTGTGGCACACGGGCTTAGCTGCCCCGCGGCATGTGGGATCTTTCCGTACCAGGGTTCAAACCTGTGTCCCCTGCATTGGCAGGCAGATTCTTAACCACTGCACCACCAGGGAAGGCCTATAATAACTTTAAATGGAGTGTAATCTATAAAAATTTTGAATCACTATGTAGCATACCTGAAACTAATACTGTATGTCAACTATATTTCAAATAAATAAATAAGATTTAAAAAAAAAAGCATTGGATAATTCTGAAACGATTTAATCACAGTGAGGCCAACAAACATTGTTGCTTCCCAATGTGCTGGAAGAGGAAGTACATAGAACCACCTTGATGAAAGCCTCCCACAAATGTTAAATCTGCATCTGATCAAGCTCCAGAACTAACTATCCACTTATAAGAAATATGGGGGAGGAAGACTAAGTTAAAGGATACCACAAATTCAGATAGGTAAAAAAAGTGATTCACTTTTTGCAACTGATCAAGAATTTTTAAAAAGGTGGGAGATACACCTGAAAACTATATTGTATGCCAACTATATGTCAATAAAAATTTTTTTTAATTAAATTTTAAAATATAAAGTAGCTATTCCATTTAAAAAAAAAAAAAAAAAAAGGATGAAAGGGAGACGATTCTAGATTTAAATAGATTTATGAGAACTAACAATCCCATGCAATGGGTAAACTTCATTTGGATTCCCAGAAGAAATCAATATTAAAACACATTTTTGAGACAATTGGGAAAATTTGAATATGACCAAGGTATTAAATGATGCCAGGTATTATTGTCAGTTTTCCTAGATGTTAATGACATTGCAGTTACGTAAAAAAATATCTATGTTGATCCATATTGAACTATGTAGGAGTAACTGATGTGTTATCTGTGAGTTGCTACCAAACGCTACAATAACAACAACAGCAACAATAATAGTAATAAAGGGGATATGATGCAAATGTGGCAAAATCTTGATAATTGTTAAATCTGAGAGATGGTTATCTGGGGGTTCATTGTAGTATTTTCTCTATGTTTCTGTATGTTTGAAATTTAGTCATAATTTTTAAAAAATTTTAAACTTATTGTCCTGCTAGTGATATTTAACACTTTTGTTTTTGAAAAAGTATGTATACATGTCAGTTTTCATTATTAAAGCAGAAGATTGGGGAAAAAAAAAGTCAGTGTCATACAGGACAATGAAATACTGTGGAAGTGTTCCAAATTAAAGAAGGCTACAGAGACATGACAACTAACTGCTGTATCTGACCCTAGAATGGATCTTGTCCTACAAGGGGAAGAAAAATGCTACCGCAGACATTATTTAATCAACTGACAAAACTGGAATGTGGACGATAGATTGGATAAAAGTATGGTATTGATGTAAAGTCACGAAGTAACGGCATTGTAGCTATTTAAGAAAATATCTTAGGAAACACACTGCAGTATTTAGCAGTAAAGGACCATGATGTATAAAACTAATAGGAAAAAATACAGATTAAGAGGAGAGAAAAGGCAAGAGAGAAAATCAAATAGTAAAGCAAATAGGGTAAAAAGTTAATAATATGTGAATCTGGGTAAAGGATATGCACGTATTCCTTGATCTCTTTATTTTTGCAATATTTTATAAGTTTGAAATTATTCAAATAAAAATACTTTTTTTAAAGTTGCAAACTGGAGGCCAATGTCCACACCCTGCATGCAGTTCTGTTGTTTGACTTGCACTTTATCTTTGAAGTTTCTTGAATTTGCTGAATTAGTTTAACATTAGGAAGGTTTACATAATAATTCAGATTTTTAGCATTTCCTTTAAAAAAAATTCCGAGGAATCAGCAAATCTAGGCCTACATTCCCTTATGCAACAACCTACTTTAGGTGACTGGCAGCTGCTCCTTTCTCGATGAAGACAGGAGTGTTCCCGTTCACCATTCACCTCATTCCCAAGCTTCGAACTTTCTCACTTATGTTACCTGCCTGCCTCACTGGGCACTTGAGACTCTAGCTCCTGCCACCAATGACCATCATGCACTGATAGAATCTAACTGTTTCTTGGTGGGCTGGGGGAAATGGTGCTCTATATTTTGCTAAGGTCACTACCAATTCTGACTTTTCAAAATAGAACCCAATGGTTGTGAGCCAGAGCAAGGGGTTAGGACTACATTCTAAGCACAGTGAAAAAGCACTGCAGTGTTCTCACAGGGGGGTGACTTGGCCTGACTTCTGCTTTTGCAGCGTGGAGGCTGGATGGGAGGAGAGCAAGAGTGGATGCTGGAGGAGCCTGAGGAGACTCTTGCAGGAGTCCAGGAAGAGAGGACAGAGCCCTACGGGGCGGCAACAGGAGAGAGTGACTAAAGGGCTTCCCTCTGTCTCTCTTTCCCCCTTTTCTTTGTCCAGAAAAAGACAAGTCCCTGGAGTAAGTTAAGAATTAGGAATGGGGCTAGGGAGATGTGAGGTCTGCAGCAGGGAAACAGAAGAGAAAAGCAGCTTCTCTGGCAGAGGAAGAGGTGGGCTTTGTGTGACCACGTTACACTGGGCTTGGGCAGTAGTCCCCAGGGCCAGTCACAGAGAGGTCAAACAAGTAGTTAGAACAAGATGGCCTCTGATTTCCCACTCTGCAAATCCGAGCAGTGCCAGCAATTATAAAAGAGAAAAGATTTGACCCTAAAATTTTTTTATCACATTTAGAACACAGCTATAAATCACTTAAATGGTTAATATCTGGGAGTCCATAAAGTGGAAGGGGATAATCCCTTATTCGGTGTGCTAAACTTTTGACGATTTAAGATAGCCTCCGAATGAAAAGCTTTACTGCAGACTGGAAAACCACTGTAGAGGATAAGAAGCAGGGTGAAATGGAAACCACACTGTAGAATTTTGAAAAACAAGACTAGCACAAGGTCTGGGCCTAAAAAGAGGTGATCATAGAAGTGCATGATATATGTAAAAACTAAAAGGCATACTCACTTTTTGCTCTGACAACATTAATGGAAAATTTCCTTTAGTACTACACTGGCAAGCTAACACAACCAAGTGACATATTTGACCAACACCAAATAGCTGTATAAAAGTCATTTCTGATTAGCAATTACTCTGGACAAAATTAACTCTTGACATTACAATTATCACTAATTCTTAAAAAGAACTATTTAAAGGGAAATTTGCAAAGCCATTAAATTTTTCCTTTGTTTTTTATTCTCCTTAGTAACACCAATTTCACAGTTTCGCAGCTGAGGAAAACACATGCAAATATACGCTACCTGTAAATTATCTTGTATTTTCCATCTCGTCCTTTGTCTGACAGAGCAACCTCGTAGCTGTAGGGGAAGGAAAGACCACTGTGGGGTCCACACGAAAGTCCAACAGGGGGAGCCCAGGACAACACAACTGTTCTTGCCTGAATATTAGAAACCTGAGGAAGAAAAACATGAATCAGACACTACACTTCTCCCCAGAACATTTTGTGATTATTAGTAGTAGCATTAAAATGGCTCAGATTTAACTCAAGAAAAACAAATTTATTTTAATTACCAAAAAAAAACACCCATCCTATATGGCATTCTTTTGTCAAAGTCCTGATGTCCAAACTACAGCTCCTAAAACATCTGTCCTTATTATGCAAACTTATATCCAAGTCTGATGCAATTCACACTTGGTCCTCCAGAAAGTAAAAATAATGTCACGTTTGAGAATTTTTTTAAGGTAAAAAGTTGAACATGATATTTCAATAATCTCCATGATGGCCATCGTATTATGTGGAAGGAACCCACATCCATAGGTACTTTCCAGCGGCCTCCAAGCTTTGCTTGATGTTGAATTCTCCTGCAAAGCCAAGACCTTTCAAACCACGCTCCTCGAAGTCCTGCAGGTTCCCGGGAAAACCCAGTACGGGGCGGGGGGTGGTGGAAATGGAACCATGGCCCAGGCTGACAGGTGGCAGAAATATGTGTGGAGATGTTTCACCTCTCTAGGCTCTGCTTTTATCTTTTGCTTTAGCCTCCGCTCAAGGCTTCATTTGAACAAAGGAGTCTGGGACTCTAAACGCCTCAACTTTTCCCTCTTATTTAGGGCTTCTCTGAAGCACGTTCTTACACTATCTCCCAGGCATCCTCGGCAGAACTGAGCCCCAGCTGCCCGCAGCTGTAACCTGCTCATTAACAGATCCTGCACTGGCTTCTCCTCTGCAATCTCACGTCTCTACTCTAACCGTGCTTCCTGGGGCACCTCCCCACTTACACCATTTGCCTTCCAATCTTTGTTTCAGAGTCTGTTTCTGGAGAAGCCTAATCTAATGCACAGTCTAATTCTTTAAAATAAATCTGTCAATGCATTTTAATGTTCTAATGTTCTAAAGTTTATTTTGTTGCTCTCTAGATATTGGTCTGGATAACATTAAAACAAAATAAGAGTTAAAACATACATTAAAGCTTAATGTTCATACAAGACTTTATAGCTGTAGGTTAGAGGAGGTTGTGGATGGGGATGTCTAAACTACTAAGTCTCTATCTTTTTTTCTTCTATTTTTGTCACTATCTGATCTAAATAAAGGGTATTAAAATATAAAATAATTTAAAAGCATGAATAATAAATAAGGAAATGAATACTGAGTTTCCCTTTTCAGTCTATCATGCATTCCATTTTGAGCAGAGATCCCTTCATATCATTTCTGTTCCATATAGATACAGCATCATTATATATTTAACCAATTATTTAGTCAAACTCCTACTCATCCTTCAAGACCCTAGGCTGGCCTCACTACTCCCAGGTAGGCTTCCCTGAAATATCCTATCATCTCTCTGTTCCACAGCACCTTGCTGCTATCTCTACTCATTGCTAATCATGTTAATAGCATTTGCCTACCTTCCCCACTGGACCGTGGGACTCCCTAAGGAGAAGGCCTGAGTCATATTCAACTGTGAGTAGTGGCTGCTTAGTAAATGTTGAATGAAAAATAAAAATCAAAGGGAATAAGACAGTCTGAGTTTCTGATACAGGTAACACAGTGGATGGCAGACTAGCATTACACATTTTTAAAAAAAACCTGGAGAGACGCTGTTACAGAATTGAACTCGACCCTTCTTGCTATGGCTCCAGACTAGCAGCAACTCTTCTGCCTACTCCTCCTGTGACGGCTGTGACCCCCCTTCAGCACACCGTCCCCTCTCACGCCCCTGAGACTTAGCTCTGGACTTTCCCACTTTCCTGCCTTTAACAAACTTCCTTTAGACCCAGTTCAAATGCTGCCTTTGCTTATTCATTTTATCATCATACCTTAACTTGCGAGGGGCTGTGGACACAAAGATGATTAAGATATGACCTCTGCCTGATGAAGAGATGCGTGAGGGGCCTCATGGCAGATACACTGAGCACAGGGGGGGGGCCCATGGCAGCTTGAGGCCAATTCAGGAAAAGTTTCTGTACGGTGCTGCCTGACTCCCTGCTCAGGATCAGCAACTGTTTTCTTTGTGCTCCAGCCACATTGCGCGGGCACCTATATTTGACACTCATTTCATTATACTCTGCTTTACCTGGTTATCTGTGTGTTGTTCCCCTGATTAGATTTTAAGGCAGCATTTCTACCACATACACCATTGTATTTGCTGAATTCCTTCACACACCATTAATGAGTAATCTTGAGATACTGGATATTATATTTGATTTTTAACTTAAAACAAGATATTTTGCTATGAAGAGTTCAGTTTATAATTTAAAAAGATGCTGATTAGGTACAGAGGAACATTCAACTGAGGTGATACGTGGCCCAATTCCAAGAGCACAGTGTGTAGTAACACTGATTCTATGAATGGTGGTGTGAAATAACACCACATCTCAAAAGAGCTCAGTCAAATGCTAGCACTTTAGATACTGGACAGGTATCCATAAATTCACATCCTTTTAAACTCTACTTTTTTCATCAGCTATTAAGAATTTACTCCTAAGAGTTCTTATCACAAGAAGAAAATTTTTTCTTTTTTCTTTCTTTATATTGCATCTATATGAGATGATGGATGTTAGCTGAACCTGTCGTGATAATCATTTTATGATATCAAACCAAAAAAAAAAAAACAAAAGAATTTACTGTCTCTCCTTTAGGACTTGGTTAAATTATTACTTAACTCAACAGCGATGTACAACACCTGAAGCAGCAACTAAAATAACGCTCACCTTTCGCGAGGTTCCCTGAGCAAGCCTTAGGAAGGCCAACTGTCCTCTGAACACAGACCTCTGTGCAAGTGCATCCTTCCCATCAGCCAGCCTATGAGAAGTGCACCTAGAGAACTCAGCATCATTTTCAAAGGACGGTGGCTTCCGGGAATTCTTTCCTGGATCTGAGCAGCCTGCCACCTAGATTACTACCAGAGTGGAGAGACCCGTTCCCTCCTGTGCTCCCCCCCTCCCTCCCTCTCACTGACTCCTGGGCCTCAGGTTTCCTTTCTTCAGGCATTGGAATCCTGAGAGAAAGAGTGCTTTGTCTCTGTTAGAACTTGGAACTCACTTCCACTCCAAGGCTGATGCCAGGAAATTACACGGTGCCTTTCAAGAGAATGTCATGTAAAGGGGAATCCTCAGCAGTAGATGCCTTTACTCCAAGCATCCAGGGAGGTGATAACTTTAATGAGAGATTCAGAACTCTGGGAACTAGGCTGGGTGCAAGCCTACTTCAGAGCGACAGCATTCGTACACAAGCTTCACCTTCATTCATTCAGTCTCTCTCTCTCTGGTGAAACTTTCTCACCAGCGGTGACCACTGAACTGAACTGGGGCATGGCTAACCTGATCATCACAATGATTGTCATGGCTGTGATCCAAAAAAAGAAGTTTAGAAGCCATAAAACTGACTTGCTGATGCTTAACGATTCTACCATAAACAGAAATCAATCTCCTTTGTAATGGTGATAAAAGTGGTGATTTTTAGTTACAAAGTTATTGGACAAGATCCAACGTGACATTTGTTTCAGCACTAGTGATATAAGAGTCTGCTGTGAAGGTTACTAGTGTTAAGTCTGCATAGAAATTACTTAAACTGCTTTGAAGTATCTTTGAAGGACTCATAAAACCATCTACTTCTAAATGATTACACACTGATTAGAAGTCATTTTTGTCTATGTATTGATTAAATATAGATTTGAACTTGAGAACAGCTGCTAGTTAAAAGCATATATATATGCATACACATATTTGCAAATGATAAACTGCATTATCTTGTACCTATTTCATATGTAATCCTTAGCTCTCTTTCTCCTTTCCCCTTTCTCTCCTGTTCATCCCAGTATTTTAATACTATTCTGTGAAATTTTACTGTCTTAATTTTCAGACTATCTTATATGCAAATGATATTCATTATTTGGATCAAAAACACCATTTACTCTCATAAAGTTACTAAACTGTTACTCCCGTGTTCAAAAATATTTCTATGTAAGTTAGCAGCTTCTAAATTTGGTCTGTCTTTGGATTTAACTATGTGGGAGGTCTGCTGATCCAATTTAGGGAGTATGTAAGGAAAATATTACCATAGACATGTTGGCTTCACTTCTAAAGTACCATCATGAAAAATAATAACATAAAGGAAAATTTAAAAGGAAAAGGTCAAAGAGATCATTATTCAAAGAAATGGATGCTCAAATCTAGGAATTTCAGAATCATCTGTTACTATAATTCCTTTAGTGCTAAGAACCTCAAATCTGTTTCCAGATCTACTGCTGTTTATGTTTCAAGGGATTGCTTCTTGCAGGGACAGTTGTTCTTCTTAGGTCAGTTAACTCACTTCTGGAACCAACAAATCAATTGTTTCTACAAGCTGAACATTAGCGGATAGAAACAATGCAGAACCACAATTCCAAGTTACATTTATTTACATCCTGAAAATAAACGGCCCAGTATGTGGGAGACTTCATCTAGCAGCACCATCAGCGCAGGTTAAACCACATTAGGTTGGAGCTGGCTGGTACTAGCAGAGGTTGAGCCGTAGGCCACTTAGAGTCCTATCAGCTCAGCTCTCTGGTGCAGCAGTGGCTGTGTGGGCACTGTCCCCAAGGCATCTAAGTGTTACCGTCTCGGGACAAACACCTTGTATATTTGTACCCTGTTTTATTTAATGGCTAAGTACTTGGATACTTATAGCATCTGGGTTTCTGAAGAGTAAATGACTTGCTTAATTCAGGGTGCCCAAAGTTCTAGAAAGATGACTGGAATCTACAAGTCCTCAGTAATGTTTCTAACACCTAAAACAAATCATCCGTAAAACCTTGAAGAAAAATATATGTGTTTTATTTGGAGGTGTTACCAGATGCAGCTGAAAGAAAAAAAAATTGAGAACAGCAATCCTTTAGACAATTGTGTGCCGAACTTTCTGCAGCTGCTTCTTTTCCTAGAAGGTGAACAGCCCCCTTCCCATTTCAGAGTATAGCAGGGAGTTTCACTTTTGCCTAACGATATGCTAAAAACTCTAGGAAAAGACTCCATTCCAAGGACTCTATAAATAGCATACAATTTACTTTTCAGATAGTCCCACACGGTATTTATTATCCGACCTTTCAAAGGTAAGGAAACTGCGGCTCAGGGTCACAGAGCCAGTTAATGGCCACGCTGGGCTCCAACTCACAGGACCCTCCTCTGCATGCTGCTGCCTCGCACTCTGGCTCCCAGCCGTGCCCACATCCCACCAGGCTGGCGGAGCCTCGTGTGATGCTGGCCAGCCATCAGGTATCTGTCTCACCTGGCAGAACCTCACTACAGCCACTGCAGGCTGCCCCACATTTATTTACCAAATACATGTTAAGGGTTCACAACGTGCCAAGGACAGTGCTAGGTACTCGGAGCACAAAGATAAATAAGGCACAACCACGAGTGAGAGTTCCAGGCAGAGCGGGGAGGAGAGGAAAGAAGGGAGAATAATGGTGTGAAGAACTAACAGCGCTGGGAAGGATGGGTGGACTGTCGTCCAGCAGAGAAGGTTTTTGTGGGGACCAGGGTTGGTGTGGTGGGCAGAATAATGACCAACCCCCAAGATGTCCACATCCTAATCCCTGGAACCTACAAGGTGAAAAGAGACTCTGCAGATGTGATTAAGTGAAGGATCTTGTGAAGTAGGGACTACCCTGGATTATCTGGGTGGGCCTGATGTAGTAACAAGTATGAGTAACAAGTCTTTGTAAGTAAAAGAGGGAGGCAGGGCCACCATCACCCTGATACCAAAACCAGGCAAAGATGTCACAAAGAAAGAAAACTACAGGCCAATATCACTGATGAACATAGATGCAAAAATCCTCAACAAAATACTAGCAAACAGAATCCAACAGCACATTAAAAGGATCATACACCATGATCAAGTGGGGTTTATTCCAGGAATGCAAGGATTCTTCAATATACGCAAATCAATCAACGTGATACATCATATTAACAAATTGAAGGAGAAAAACCATATGATCATCTCAATAGATGCAGAGAAAGCTTTCGACAAAATTCAACACCCATTTATGATAAAAGTCCTGCAGAAAGTAGGCATAGAGGGAACTTTCCTCAACATAATAAAGGCCGTATATGACAAACCCACAGCCAACATTGTCCTCAATGGTGAAAAACTGAAACCATTTCCACTAAGATCAGGAACAAGACAAGGTTGCCCACTCTCACCACTATTATTCAACATAGTTTTGGAAGTGTTAGCCACAGCAATCAGAGACGAAAAAGAAATAAAAGGAATCCAAATCGGAAAAGAAGAAGTAAAGCTGTCACTGTTTGCAGATGACGTGATACTATACACAGAGAATCCAAAAGATGCTACCAGAAAACTACTAGAGCTAATCAATGAATTTGGTAAAGTAGCAGGATACAAAATTAATGCACAGAAATCTCTTGCATTCCTGTATACTAATGATGAAAAATCTGAAAGTGAAATTAAGAAAACACTCCCGTTTACCATTGCAACAAAAAGAATAAAATACCTAGGAATAAACCTACCTAAGGAGACAAAAGACCTGTATGCAGAAAATTACAGGACACTGATGAAAGAAATTAAAGATGATACAAATAGATGGAGAGATATACCATGTTCTTGGATTGGAAGAATCAACATTGTGAAAATGACTCTGCTACCCAAAGCAATCTACAGATTCAATGCAATCCCTATCAAACTACCACTGGCATTTTTCACAGAACTAGAACAAAAAATTTCACAATTTGTATGGAAACACAAAAGACCCCGAATAGCCAAAGCAATCTTGAGAACGAAAAATGGAGCTGGAGGAATCAGGCTCCCTGACTTCAGACTATATTACAAAGCTACAGTAATCAAGACAGTTTGGTACTGGCACAAAAACAGAAATATAGATCAATGGAACAGGATAGAAAGCCCAGAGATAAGCCCACGCACATATGGTCACCTTATCTTTGATAAAGGAGGCAAGCATATACAGTGGAGAAAAGACAGCCTCTTCAATAAGTGGTGCTGGGAAAATTGGACAGGTACATGTAAAAGTATGAAATTAGAACACTCCCTAACACCATACACAAAAATAAACTCAAAATGGATTAAAGACCTAAGTGTAAGGCCAGACACTATCAAACTCTTAGAGGAAAACATAGGCAGAACACTCTATGACATAAGTCACAGCAAGATCCTTTTTGACCCAGGTCCTAGAGAAATGGAAATAAAAACACAAATAAACAAATGGGACCTAATGAAACTTAAAAGCTTTTGCACAGCAAAGGAAACCATAAACAAGACCAAAAGACAACCCTCAGAATGGGAGAAAATATTTGCAAATGAAGCAACGGACAAAGGATTAATCTCCAAGATTTACAAGCAGCTCATGCAGCTCAATAACAAAAAAACAAACAACCCAATCCAAAAATGGGCAGAAGACCTAAATAGACATTTCTCCAAAGAAGATATACAGATTGCCAACAGACACATGAAAGAATGCTCAACATCATTAATCATTAGAGAAATGCAAATCAAAACTACAATGAGGTATCATCTCACACCGGTCAGAATGGCCATCATCAAAAAATCTAGAAACAATAAATGCTGGAGAGGGTGTGGAGAAAAGGGAACACTCTTGCACTGTTGGTGGGAATGTAAATTGATACAGCCACTATGGAGAACAGTATGGAGGTTCCTTAAAAAACTAAAAATAGAACTACCATATGACCCAGCAATCCCACTGCTGGGCATATACCCTGAGAAAACCATAATTCAGAAAGAGTCATGTACCAAAATATTCATTGCAGCTCTGTTTACAATAGCCAGGACATGGAAGCAACCTAGGTGTCCATCATCGGATGAATGGATAAAGAAGATGTGGCACATATATACAATGGAATATTACTCAGCCATAAAAAGAAATGAAATGGAGGTGTTTGTAATGAGGTGGATGGAGTTAGAGTCTGTCATACAGAGTGAAGTAAGTCAGAAAGAGAAAAACAAATACAGTATGCTAACACATATATATGGAATCTAAGGAAAAAAAAAAAAAAAAAAAGAGGTCATGAAGAACCTAGTGGCAAGATGGGAATAAAGACACAGACCTACTAGAGAATGGACTTGAGGATATGGGGAGGGGGAGGGGTGAGATGTGACAGGGTGAGAGAGTGTCATGGACATATATACACTACCAAATGTAAAATAGATAACTAGTGGGAAGCAGCCGCATAGCACAGGGAGATCAGCTCGGTGCTTTGTGACCACCTAGAGGGGTGGGATAGGGAGGGTGGGAGGGAGGGAGATGCAAGAGGGAAGAGATATGGCAACATATGTATATGTGTAACTGATTCACTTTGTTGTAAAGCAGAAGCTAGCACACCATTGTAAAGCAATTATACTTCAATAAAGATGTTCAAAAAAAAAAAAAAAAAAAAAAGAGGGAGGCAGGAAAGTCAGAGAAGGAGATACGAGAATGGAAGGGGTCGTGGGCCAAGGAATGCAGGCAGCCTCTAGAAGCTGGAAAGGGCGAGAAAACAGATTTGCCCCCAGAGCCTCCAGAAAGGAATGTAGCCCAGCCGATACCTTGATTTTAGCCAAGTGAGACTCATTTTGGACTTTCTGACCTCTCAGATGACAATCTGACTATATTACACCTAACATCATGACTATTTACACAAAACCCTGTCCACCCTGCTCTAAAACCTGTAAAGAGTTAAGCACTTAATAAATACTGAATCAGGAGGAAAGGACCAATGCATATAAACACTGCTTTTATCTTTCTAGAGCCACATGATCCTCAGAAACAGACTTTATCACTTCTGCAGTAAAGAAATGATCAGGTATAACTTAAGAAAAACACTGTGTGTGTATACACGGGACAGAGACCAGACGATGAAGTTGTCTGACTACATCCAGGATAGTCAACTAACCTGTTGCTCTGCCTTCTCACGCTGACTATGACTTCTGTGTGTCCCTCATGGGTTCTTCTTTCTGCTGCACTATAAATGTAAGCCTGCCTACACTATAAACGTAGGCCCTTAAGCCTTCTCTAAGCTCTCCCTATGCTCTACCCCAACCCCAAAGCTATCATCCACTTCTATGACTCCAATGGTCACTCCGATGCATGTGCTCTCCCCAGGTGTATCTTGTTGCCCTCTCTCCACAGCACTGATCTACCAGACACACTCAACCACCCACTTATTCGTCTTCCTGGATACCCTGCTAGTGAGACAAATTCCACATGTCTAAGAATGGCACTGAAGATACCAAGAGGACACAGACACAAACCTATTCTAGAGGAACTCACAGATTACCGGGAAAGACACAAACACAAGTAAGTGGAGTACAATGTATTAAATACATGCAGAGCACAGTGAAGCTGTAGTACCACATGTAGTACCAGTGGTACCAAATACCGTGGGGAGTATCCCAGTTGATGGGACAGAAATCAGGACAGCCTGCCCAGAGGAAGCAACTCCTGAAAGGTGTCATCTGAGCCTGAAAGCCCAGTTACCCGTGACACCTGATAGCCAGTAGGCTGTAATGCCTGACTGATTTCGCTCTAGAATGGCTCTAGTATCCATCCTCTCCTTGCCACACCTGAGGCCACCGCCCTAACTCTGATTCCCACAGCCTCTCGCCAGCCCTACAATAACAGATGCCAGACACTTGTCTCCCTGGGTCCATGCCCTTCTCACTGCAGTGCACCTGCTGGCTGTTTGATCCTCCTGAAAGTACAGTCCTGATTATAAGAAACATAACTTCTTTGCTCATAAACTCTCAATGGCAACCCGCTTCTTACCGGATCAAGTGCAGACTCCCCAACCCAGCATCAACCCCCTACGTTTCTGCAAGTGCCCTACTGCGTCCGTAGTCCAGCACACCTCATGTTTTTAGGTTTAGTCAAACTCAACTATGTGCCCTGAGGCATGTTTGGACCCTTCTGTTAAAAAGCCTCAGTATTTGAAACACATGAAGAATCAAGGTTTTCCAATTCAGCTAGAAAACACTCCAAAGAACTTTGGCTCTCTAAACTCAGATGAAAGGCTGAATCAACATTTTGAATTTTTCATTTGAATTTCAAAGCATCTGGCAAAATCAAACTTAAAACCTCACAATATCACTACTCCCACCAACTTTTTTCCTTGCCATTACACTTTGGACTAATTTTACTCAGCTAATATTTACGTACCTTTTTGAAATTTACCTGGAAAAATACCTTGAATTACTGAGGTTTTCAAAAATTATTATTATTACATTTGCACAGGTAAAGGGAAATTACCAGAAGAAAACTGTTCTGTAGCCTTAGAGGGTGAGGGTAGGGGTACCCCTGGAAATTGGGATGAATACCTAATTGCATCCAGAATATCTAAATGAAGAAGACATTTTGGTGGGTGATGACTAAACAGAAGACTGCTGTTTTATATTTTCATGCTCCATTAATAACAACACTATTTCACAGTTTATGAGTAATCCGTAACGGAAAGGGGCCCTTTTGCTTACCTACTGTGTGGTAAAAGAAAAGCATGTTTGAAATACTTAAAAAAGCGCCATTTATGCTGAGAAATCCAGAAGACATACCTGTGGCTTCTCTATTCCTGAAAGAATGTCTTGCACCCTCTTTACTTCCAACTCATACTCTGCGTGGCAAAAAGAGGAAAAAAGAAAAACAGTTAATGCCAGTAGAAGTCAGTTAGGTTGTCAAGTTCCTTTCCCAAGCCTTTAACAAGGGTTATCATGAAGTCAGTTGTCTGTTACCATGAACTTTTGGTACCACAAACATGATAACGAAAATCAGGAATGGGGATGTCTTTGGGGTAGGGATTTCACTGTGGTTGTGTTAACTTGCCACTATTATTGATTTACATAGTCACAACGCTGACCAGATTAACACTGAATTCTACCTAATAAATCAGCAGGCAACAGGGAACAGAGAACCCTAAGGAGGAGACAGGGGAGACCAGTGCAACGAGAAGCTGAGAGCAATGAAGAGATGAGGTTGAAGACAGAGGCCTGTTCATGAAGGGCTGTGAGTTCAGATTTTTTAATTCAAGTTTTATTCTAAGTTTGATGAGCAACCACTGGAGTGTTAAGTGGAGGGACTGACATACTATTGAGTTTGAAAAGATCTGTTTGGTGTCTGCATGAATAATGGATATATGGAAGCTAAGACTGGCAGCAGAAAGACCAGTCAGCACATTGCTACACTGGTCCAGGTGAAGATGGAGCTAGCTGGCCTGGGCTGGGGGTGGTAGTAAAGATGCTAAAAACAGGTCTGGTTTTGGAGGTATAGGTGCTGAAGGGTTGGATATGACGGGCAAGGATGAGGGAATGAGAAGAATCAAGGCTAATTCCTCGTTTGGGGCTTAATCAACTGAAAGGATGATGGTGTTTTTTAATAAGATGGGGAGATGGGCAAGTTTTGGGGCGCAGCAAGAATTGTTTTTGAGATGAAACAGGAAAAGTACTTGGAGCAGGGAGCATGGGGTGGGAAGGATGTGTAAAAATAGGATAAATTTAATCTGTTTTGCTAAAAGAGACATTTGACTTTCACGACCTGCTTGATGGAATCTAATTTTGAGTCTACAGATTTATTTAACTGTTCAACCAGTTTATGAGCTATATACCTAGAAATATTATGATTACTAAGACATGTCCTTGACCTCAAGATATTTCAAGTCTGGGGGAGTGAGGGTGGGGGAAGGAATGGAAGCAAACAGGAGATTACAAAGTGACAGGTGCTATGGTAAAGGCCCTCTAAAAGAGACCGCTCTAGAAGCTTCCTAGGAACCAACACCCAGCTGAGTCCTGTGGGCAAGCAGGCATTTGGAGGTGAAGGGGCAAGTGGACTAGGGGTGAGAGCAGGTTAGTAAGCCCAGCTCTTCACAGGCCGTTCATTCACAATGTTCAGGTCTAATTTCCAAGAATCCGACCTCAGCCCTCACCCCCTTGTCCCGGCCTCCCTCCCGTCACTGTCGCATCCTACTTAGCTCCTTCCCAGCAGTCATCAGAATTGGACATTAATTCTCCTGTCTAACTGTTCACTCATTTATTACTTTTCTTTCCTACTAAAATATAAGCTTCAGGAAGGCAGAGACACTACAGGTCCAGAGCAGATAGATTTTCTGTCAATAACCAGATAGTAAATATTTTAAGTTTTGTGGGTCACGTAAGGCCTCTATCACACAGTCTTCTTTGTTTCTCTAGCCACTTAAAAGTGTAAGCCCCAGCTTAGTGTGTGAGGGACACAAAAAGAGGCCACAGGGCAGGCTGCAGCTCCTGGCTTCAGGACGTGCTCACCGCTAAGCCCAGAGCGCCTCGCACAGTTGCTGCAGACTCACAGATCCATACGTACTTGTTGACTCAGTCAATAAACCAAGCGTACGTAAAAAATAACAAGAACTTCTAGTTGGCTCCACCCTGAACTTCAAAAGGATCGGTTCTTCGTTCTTTCCCACTGCATTCTGCTTAGTAGAACATGTTTATTTTGGTGAGAAAAAGAAAGGGGCTGGTGGCAATATCATATTTTTAAAAACTGCAACTAAAAGAAAACTCACATTCAAAAGACTAAATGTCCCAAGCTCATTTATAATCATGTATTCGTGTTAAGATACAGATAACGGACTATACTCCTAAGTCAAAACATACCCTCACATTTTCTGGGAACTCCTACTAAGTCAACTGTAAATACTGTGTATCTCAGAAGTTAGTTGTCAGTAAAAAACACATAAGCACAGTTGCAATAAATGAACTGGTTCACTTGTTAAAAACAATACTTTCTGAATCACTGGCTATTCCAGAGTTTGAAGCACCCTATGGTTTCAAACACTCACAGAGATACATTCAGACACTAGATACATTCAAACTGCTAGCTGAAGGAGGTCTTTATTGCCTTCTGCCATGACTGACATTTAAAGTGTCTTAGAAGGACAAGAAGCCAGACCCTATCCTTGAGGTAATAAAAGTTTAGACTAGAACAGAGATTATCGCCTATCCAACAAAGAAAGAAGAGAAGAATTGAAGAGCTCTCCAAAGGAAGAATCCTCCGGACTATTACTAGACATACGGCATGAAAGAAAGGAGAGTTAAAAAAAAAATTTGAAGACCTCCTCCCCACAGCCAGCTTTTAAACACAAACGGATGATAGAAGGAATGGTTATGCTTTTGACAGAAAAAGGAAAAATGGGAAAGGAGGTTGAATTAGAAGGGGTGTGGGGGAGGGAATCTGCTTAAAACTGAAAAAAATGGGTTTCAGGTAAGAGCCAGACATACAAGTGAAAGGCTCTGACTGAGATTAAAAACAACTAAACAGGGCTTCCCTGGTGGCACAGTGGTTAAGAATCCACCTGCCAATGCAGGGGACACGGGCTCGATCCCTGGTCCAGGAAGATCCCACATGCCGCGGAGCAACTAAGCCCGTGCGCCACAGCTACTGAGCCTGTGCTCTAGAGCCCGCGAGCCGCAACTACTGAGCCCACGTGCCACAACTACTGAGCCCGCACGCCTAGAGCCCTTGTTCTGCAACAAGAGGAGCCACCGCAATGAGAAGCCCCTGCACCACAACGAAGAGTAGCCCCCGCTCGCCGCAACTAGACAAAGCCCGCGTGCAGCAACGAAGACCCAACGCAGCCAAAAATCAATAAATAAAAATAAATAAAATTAAAACAGAAAACAAAAAAAACCCAACTAAACAACCTCCAAACAGAGGTCAGGACTTGCCTTGTCTGTCTCACTGTAATAACGAAAGCTGCTATTTTCTGAGCACCTAGATATGTGCTGGTCAGGCACCATCACCTTGCTGATTTTTACAGCCTCCTTGGCAAGATGGACATTCTCTGCTCCATTTTACAGCAGGAGGCAGGGCTGCAGTCTATTCTGCACATCACAGTTTCGTCTCCAGTTCGGAGCACAATATCTGCAAGGTGTCTTTGTCGACCGAGGAATGAGGTTGAGGGACAAACGAGGAGGTTTCCCCAGGACCACGAGTCTAGTACACGTCCCAAAGCAAGTAGAGCCTCTGGCTGCATCATGACGAACTAGGAGTCATGAGGGAGGGGGAGGGGGAGGGGGAGGGGAGGGGGAGGGGGAGGGGGAGGGGAGGAGCAGAGGGCTGGGACTGGCGGGGTGTGTGCACCGAGGTGGACGGGAGAAAGGAGGTGGCAGCAGGGACCCCCTAAGTCCCATGAGAGGGTTTGTGTTGTTGGGTTTCTTTCTTAAACTCTGAAAAAGCTGTCAAATGAATAGAGCAAAGGCATTTGGATCTGGGGACAAGGCATGTGAGGAAAGGAAGAACAAGAAAAAGTAGGCCATGAATGGAGCCAAACAGACAAAGGATTCTGCGAAGATCAAAAATAAAAAGGGCAGGGCCTGAGGAGGAAAGGCAGTGACAGGACAGTCACTACCCTATTATATCAAGAGAAACGTGGTATCAAAGCCAGACTGGATTCCTTCTTTCTTTCAAGGTTCTGAATTGTGAATACGGAAAAAGAAGAGGAAAATGCATTCACACCACATTTATTTAACGCTTTTCCATTTGTGCTACCGCAGACTAAGAGAAAAAAAGCAAATAAATGCCAGGCACACAATTTGCACAAACAAGAGCGAAAATAAAATTTGTTTAACTGAGCTAAAGTGACAGTTACTTACCACATATAAAATAAACTCTTGTGTGAAAGCTAACTTTCTGGTATGAAAATGCCAAAATTCACAATTCTACTACCTAAATAACTGAGTTAACTCAGACCTTGGCCTACCTCTCCCTAAGCCAGATTTAACTGTGCCTCGGAGTAGTCTATGAATTATTACCCTTTCCATGAAACAGAGAGCAGCTCTACAGAGTACGTTTCAGAGTTGGATCAGGCTTCTGCCTGCTCACGTGCTTTCTTTCTTTTTCTCAGTCTCTGTCTCTGTCCGTCTCTCACAGACACACCATGAGTGTGTGCAAAGGAGAAAAAAATTAGAACAGCTAACTAATCCCCTCACAAAAATTAACAAAACAAGAAAGAACAGTTCTGGTGATTTGCCGTTAGGATACCTTTTATATCAAGTTTAAAAAGAAACTATGTCTTGTTTGTTTTTGTCCTCCCCTGACCCCCAAGAATTTGGTGTGGGCCAACTGAACAAGAGATTGTCCAGAAGCGGAAGAAATGCAAGGTTGTAGGGCAAGGTGCTCTTTCTTCACTATCAGGGCTGCCTTCCTCCCTCTGGTTTTGCAGCAAGTAAATTTATCCAGAGGCAAATCTTATAAGCCAACTTTCTTTCTTCCCACATTGAAGCTGCCATGAGGTGAGCAATCAAATTAAAACCACTTTTCCACCTGCTTCAATTTTGTTTGTGACCATGGCTGAAGTGGACAGACATGACAACCCACCTTTTACATCACCACCTCCTTAATATTTGAAAGTCTTTTCCCTGCGGTGAAGACTCTGATCAGTAAAAAAGGATTACAGGGCGCTCTCAGACAGCTTTCCAAACAGAGTGGGGCAGGGAGCATTTTATTTTGTAGATATAGACACATTGGGGGTAGGGAATTTCTTGAAAAGGGATTAAGATGGAAGCCTCTTGTTTAAACATGTCCCAATTGAGGTGAAAACTACCCTATTTGGACATGCCAAAAAAAAAAAGGAAGGAGAGATTCAGTTCAGCAACTTATACCCTTCTTCCCTCCTAAACGCACATCTCCACCCAAGAAAATAGAGCATTTTTAGCACAGGGAAGGTTAAAATAAAAATACACTAGCAAAGCAAATACATTTTTTTGAAAAAGGACAAAAAAACCCACAAAAACCCCACGCACGTAGAGGGAATATGTGTCACGTGAAATTTAAACTTTCCACAAATAATGGTTTTCATGAATGCTCCAAAAAGAACTGTAAGTTCACACTGTCTGTATAACTGTAGGGCCTAAACTAATTAAAATATCCCACTTTATAAGCACAACTTACTTCTTTGGCTTGTTTCACTGTTTTCCTTCTTAGAAAAGAAACAGAGCTAGACACTTAGCTGCTAGCTATAGAATGTATTTACGGTTGTGACAGCAGCCCCTTCATTCCAATGAAATGACATCAGCATTATTTCTCTGTAACCCTTCTGTCTAGTTCTCATCCACAGGGTTCATTTACAGATATGCCCAGCATAACATAATATGCTTTCTCAGATTTGCCAAGGAGCCGACTTAGCTACTCTCTTTAAAAATTATATATAATAAACTAAGGGTGTGGAAAATATGCGACTTCTGGTCGTGCCCATTTTTAAGGTAAGAGGTTTAAAATCAATAGCAAACCCTCAATATAAGAACTAAATGAACAGAAATAAACAGTACTTTTGGATGAAAAAGAAAAAAAGCGGCTCAATAATAGGGACAAACTGGATATCTAGACAATGCCTACTAATGCTAATGAGAATAAATGAAGGTAAAGGAAAGACAGTTTACGAATGCTTGCTGAATTGCTTTTCCAATCAGAAAAATAAATCTGCTATCTTCATTTTTAAAATATTACTTATCCTGGGGAAAAAAAGAGGAATCAATAATTGCATACGAAAGTTAGATTAACTACCTAACAATCTCCATTTAGTGATTATGATCCACAGTTAGCGGTGTTAAATACAAACATTAAAAATGTATAAAATCACTAGGAATAAATTCGCATAATATAAAGACAATGCAGTTAATCCCCAAAGACAAATATGCCAGAAATACCTTCAGATATCACTCATCCTGATGCTAAAAATGCAAAGACAAACATCTTTCTAGCCATTTAGCTGGTTAAGTGGTTACACTATTTGAAATCCTGAAAGACAGACAAGGGAATACCAGACTCTCAACAGTGAAAAGAAAGCAGCAGGTAGGCGAACATACGTTGTGGGAAGTTGCCTTCCAGTCTAGGAAAATATTTTCAAGAGCAACATGGGTTCCAGACAGATTCTGGAACCTTAGAGAAAGCAGGAGAGATGAATTCCTTTTGCAGCTGGAGTGGCCAGCTGGATAGGAGGGAAGGCCAGAGAATGTAAATGGGACAAGGGAGGCTGATTTCCTCTGAGCTTTTGTTGCTATTTCTGGAATTCAGAAGAAAGAGTGATCTTCTGTCCTAGCCCAAGATCTGAGCAAAGCCCTACTAGGAACATTCATATTAGTTTATCCATAGGCAAAATGGGTCCCATTCGGGCAAAAGCTGTACTACACTTTAGTTAATAAGATACAAAAGTGCGAGGTCTGGGCTTTAATGAAAAGCGAAAGCACCAGATCCGTTACCCTTGCTGAATCCCAGGTCTCAGTTTCTCTCTCGACCTCCTCCTGTGATGCCAACTAAATTGGATTCTACCTAAAATACTAGGAGAGTCTATGCTCACTTCCGTCAAATTCTCTAAGAAAAATTCTCCTGTTTACTTCACAAGGCAAAAATCATATAGACACACGGAACTGGACAGAAGCAGCTAGCATTTTTAAGAACAGCAAATTATATAGGGATGAAAAACCCACAAAAATGGATAAAGTATGAGGTAGATATGCTTGCCTGGCAAGCCTGACTCTAGTACTAGACCTATTCTTTCCTTCCCTCTGCATGTTTGAACTGTGTCACTGGCTAACTGAACCCTAACCTGTGCCAGATATAGCTCTTTTATTTTGGGGGAAGGCTCAGCTCCATGATTACCCAGAAAGACCCGGTACCCTCCCTGGGTGTGTAACAGGAAAGTAATCGCTTAAACACAGGATAGAATGACTTACAAAGGTAATTAAAGTTTATACCCTACTTTCTGCACTGCCATCTATAAACGTTTCCACAAAATGTTTTTTCATTAAGGTTTGGCATGTCACATTGAAAATTTTTCAAGTAGCTTATTCAATACTTTTGCAAGACTGTTCAACTGATTTTGCAAGGCAGAATCCAGACAGCACAATTTTGTTAACACATTAAATCTGAAAGAGAATTTTAATATTTATACCACCTATCGAGCAAGTTCTGAACAGTTTTTACACCCACATTTTTAAATCTGATGTCTCACATGATGAAATTATATGCATTTGGGGATGAGGACAGAATTCAGTCTATGGCCAAAGAACCCAGTGAAGCTCATCAGCTGATACAGGAATCAAATCCAGTACTAACTTCATGTGCTACGGTTCTAAATAACTCACCAGAGTTCTGACATATGGAAACAGCATTACTATTCATGGTACAACCTACCTCAGCCAGGAAATCAACAAATGCATATAGTCACCTGGCAGGTAGTGTCAATGAGTAAAAGATGGTGGACATATCAGGCAAAAGGGAAGGGTAAGACTGTGGAAAACAGAAGATGCCTTCACCCTATCTAAAGGAAGCAGCTGCTATGTAGCCAATCAATTACCGCCCAGCAGGATCTAAGGAGTCTCAGGTTGACAGACTGCCATTTTTCCAGAGAATGTGGAAATGAAAAATTTTCTGTGAAATTTCCTGATTTGTAAAAATATATATTTTGAAACATTTTTAATCTATAGAAAAGTGAAGGAACAGTATTATGAGCAGCCATATGCCCTTCACCTACACTGACCAATTATTAACATTTTGCTATACTTGTATGTTCACATTTTCTCTCTCTATACACACACACATGTACACACATTTTTTTTCAGAACTATTTGAAGTTATTGATCTTATGACAGTTCACCCCAAAAACTTCAGCATGTATTTCCTAAAAACAAGGACCTTCTTGTTGGTGTGATGATGTAACCACAACATCACACCAAGAGATTTAACAGTGACAGAATAAAATCTAATCTATATTACATGTTCGAATTTCCCCAGTCATTCCAATATGTCTTTAATGTTCCCCCCCAACCCCCAATCCAGGGTCCAATCAAGGAACATGTGTTACATTAGTCTCCTCTAATCTAGAAGAAAAATCTCCTATATTTTTCGTCTTGCTAAAGTTAATATTTTTGAAGTGTCCAGACCAGTTTTCTTTTTCTTTTTTTTTTTTAAATTAATTTATTTTTATTTTTGGCTGTGTTGGGTCTTGGTTGCGGCACACAGGCTTTCTCTAGTTGCAGCAAGCGTGCTCCTCATTGCGGTGGCTTCTCTTTGTTGCAGAGCATGGGCTCTAGGTGCACGGGCTTCAGTAGTTGCGGCTTGCGGGCTCTAGAGCGCAGGCTCAGTAGTTGTGGCGCACAGGCTTAGTTGCTCCGAGGCATGTGGGATCTTCCCGGACCAGGGATCGAACCCGTGTCCCCCGCGCTGGCAGGCGGATTCTTAACCACTGAGCCACCAGGGAAGTCCCCAGACCAGTTTTCTTATGACATATACAACTATCTGGATTGTGTGACTATTTCCTCATAATTAGATTCAGGCTAAAAATGCTTATCAAGAGCTCTGTATGGATGTACTTCCCATTCCATCACTTAAGGAAGCACACAGTGCCCGTTTGAACCTTCTGGTGATACTCAGCACTTTGATCACTTAGTTCTAGTATTATGTGACATACTTCCCTGTTGTTAAGGCACCCTCTTCCCCTTTCACCTGAGGGTTAGAGTAAACACTAATATCTCTGCCAGAAGATATTACTATATTGATACTTGTAAGATGGTGATATTCCTAATTCTATCATTCCTTCTATGTTAATTAGTTCCCTCTCCCACATTAATTATCTATGAAGTCATGGATTATTTTTTCCACTCAATAAAACTTGTCATACTCTTTGCCATCATTCTTTTGAATGCTAAAACTGTCTCAAATATAGCCAGTAGGAGACCCTTCAAGCTGTTTTCTGTGCCCCTTTGTTCATTTCCTTGAGACTTCTGTTTGGAACACATGTTAAATATTCTGGTTTAAGATCACTTGGCCAACTGTGCAAAAATGTACAGACTGCAGGTGACAGATTTTATTAGCATTAAGTAGAATTTATCCAAAAGTTTTGGATTTGTCAAAAGCCACTACTACTCGAGAACTTTCTTATTTAAATGTGACTAGGAAGGAAAAAAACCCATCTATTTCTCGTTTCTGTATCTTTTAGAAATTAAAGTTAAAACAAACCAATAACCCAAAGAACCATCCTAAATGACATTTTAAAATACAGCAAACTTGAACTCTAGAAACTCAAACATGAATCATGGTAAACTTTGAGTAGAAAAACACAGAATACATTTGGCTCTTCTTGGATTATATAATTTCTGCTCTCAATTTCATCTGGTCATGTTTTATTTCTTGTTCTTCCTAATCAACATTTCCTTTAAAACACAGATAATCAAAAGAGACAGCACCATCTGCCCCAATCCAGAAAAGAAAATGGACTGTATTCTAAACACATCAAACTGAGAAAAAAAACTAAAATGAAAAGTTAGATTGGGCCAGCGAGCAGGAAACATCTACATGGAGAATGCTATCTATGAGAAATTTTTCTCCAGAATTGGGATCATTTTGAGGGCCAGAAGCCCTCTGCTCTTAAAGGTTTTCCTTTTATTCTCCAAAACATGTATAATAGAGCAGACATCCCACAAATCTAAGGTCAATGCGAAAGAAGTCTTAAGTTGTTTACAAGCAAACTAAAGTCATATGGCACTGATCTTGCTATCGCATTCTAAGTCTTTTATAAAATGAAATTATTTGGAATTAAAAATTTTCAGTTTTCTGTATAAAATAAAGGACTCTCTTGAGCCACGCAGATGACATCTCTGTTGTCCAAATGGGCTGCCCTTGTTGTTCAAAACAGGAAAGTCATGGGCCTATTAATAATGTGTTCTGCATGTATATTTAAAAATCAGTTAAAAGGTCTGAGAACTGGAATATTACATTTATACCCCAAACCAGCTCAATAAATGGCACACTTTACCAGCCACGTTTTAAAGTCTGCAGATGATAAATCATGCTCACCTGGGCTCCATATCCTAACAGCTGAGGTATATAACTCCTGGACTACAGTGAGCTCATCAGGCTCCCGGGGAAAACCCATGAGCAAAAGTAGCCATTTGGGTCATGTATCAAACTGGACAAGAAATGAAAATGCTCAAGATGAAAATATAAAAGATAGCACAGAAGAAAAAAAAAACAGAAGAGATGACAAAAAAGAGAAAAGAAAAAGAGGGGCAGCAAAAGAGAAATGACAGAGATAAAAAGATTTCAAATATGGCTCTCAGCAATTACATTGACAATTTTTTATCCAGCTAATTGATTTTAAAATAATTTCCTAGAGCTTATAGTGATAAAATTTCTATTACATCAAAATGTAAAAGGTTAATTTGTGAGAAACCTTTTAGTTACCCAAGGGTGAAAGGACAGTACAGAGTCTATCCCTTCCCTCCTGGTCCAGCTCTCTCTTCTCATCCTTCATGCCTCTGCTGAGCGATCAATTCTTCCAGGCAGTGTTGCCTTTATCACCCACCACCTGCAATGGTCCTCTTTGTAGGATCTCCCCTAACATCCCATCCTCCTCTCCATATTTTTTTTTTTTCATATTTAAGTATATATCCCACTGCATGCTCTTGTTCACAGTACAGTTGACCCTTGAATAACAGGATCGGCAGGGCCGACCTTTCCTTTAGTTGAAAATGCATGTATAACTTATAGTCGTCCCTCCATAAATGCAGTTCCTCCATCAACGCAGATTCAAGCAACCACAGATCGTGTAGTACTATAGTATTTATAGTATTTACTACTGAAAAAAATCCGGACCTGAGATGTTCAAACCCATGTTGTTCAAGGGTCAACTGTATAGCCTCCGCTTCTCCAAAAATCGCAAGGGTAAGCTTCTTGAGTACAGGAATCACATCACTGTTATGTGTCATTGATCCCCCCAGTACCTAGTACCTGCACAGGAGTATGTCTTGAATATATGACTGAATAAATGGTCAGAGACCACTTATGCACAAATGCACCTACTGTGCTTTTATTCTCTGAATATTTAGAAACAAGCACATGACAGACGTCATGGTGGAGACAGTTAAAAGGGATGACATCTTGATAGATCACGATATTACATCAAATAACACATTATGATAAACCTGTGTCAAAGACCTATATGCATCTCCATTTTTGTATAGGAATTCAGTATGCACATACTAAATTAATTCAGTAAGAATCCTGAATTTGATGCAGATTAGAAATGTTTCTACAGCCAAAGCTAACAGTCTGCCTGGCAAAAAAAAAACCCTCAATAAAGCCATCATCCTTGTTGTGATGATAAAAATGCAACTGAGCACGTTAACTAATTAAGCAATTGAGAATTCCTGGATCTCACTCTGGATAGTATCCTGAAGAAGAATGGAGCATTTTACCTACTAGTGGTAACCTTTTAATCTGCTACATACTAATCTCATTTCAGAAAATTAAATCAGAATGCACAAAGTTGTTTTTAGAGGCTAAAATGCCTTGGTTTTCTTTAGCCAAGTTAGTTGTTTCCCAGCTTCCTTGTTCCACAATAGTTTTTTTGTGTGTACAAATCATGCATCTCTAAAGAACCATTTGAGATGACTCTATTATGCCTATTTACCGATTAATTACTCAGTCAAATAGGAAAGTCTGACCTGCAAAAGTATTTGCAAGTCTCCCTTTTTGCAATCTTAATGGATGCTTCCAACTGCCCTGACTACCCTTTCTCCTTTCTGCCTCGGAGTATGTGACTGTCTGGTTGCCTTTCTTCCCATAATTAACAGTCCTCCAATTGCAATCCCAGTGAACGAAAAACTTGGCATTTTCCATTGAGTGATCTCCTTCTTTGCATTGCCCTCTATCCCAGGCGCACAAAGTCACACTTGGAGTTTACTGTGGACTCGGTCTTTATGGCTTACTACCTATAGTAAGCAGTCTAGCAGTTAGACACTTTGAGTAAAACACTGCCACTGGCTCAAAACTTCCAAGCAAGAGTATTTACCCTCTAGCAAAAGACTAATTTAGAATACTTTGACCCTGCTGGCAATAGCAATTCAACTCACCCATTCCTGCAAAGCTTTCCTAATAACTTCCCAAACAACACTCTACAACTAAGAGTCAAACAAAAAGATGCCCTAAGAGATAGTAACCGGAATGGTGTATATGGTGTATACAACAATCTTATTCCTCCAGAGTAAAAAGATGTATCTTTTCACTTGCAAATTCACCATATGGAATGAAAACACAGTTGGGTATTAAGTTTTAGGTTTTAAAGAAGGAAAGTACGGTTTTTTTCCTATCAATGTGCCCACCAGAATAAAATTGTACTAAAATATTTTGAATACACAGAGCAATTTGAAGAATTATAAACTACAGTATATCACTTACAATTAGATAGCTCTCTGTAATGTATTGTTATGGGCTGAATTGTATTCCCCTCAAAATCCATATATTGAAGTCTTAACCCCAAGTACCTCAGATTTGACTGTATTTGGAGATAGTGTCTTTACGAGGTAATTAAGTTAAAATAAGGTCATTATGGTGGACCCTATGTGACTAATGTCTTTATAAGAGGAGGAAACTTAGACACAGACACATATAGAGGGAAGATGATGTGAAGACAAAGGGAAAAATCAGCCATCCACAAGCCAAGGAGAGAAACCTGGAACAAATCCTTCCCTCGTGGTCCTCAGAAGGAATCAACCTTGCAGATACTTTGATCTCAGATTTCTAGCCTTCAGAAACTATGAGAAAGTTAAGTGTCTGTTACTTAAGCCACCCAGTTTGTGGTACTTTGTTATGGCAGCCCTAGTAATCTAATAAGTGTATCATTTATGAAAATATTCAGTATTATTATACCCATTTACTAGATATGGATCCTACAAACTAGGAATTTTCAGAATTTGGCCAAGATCACACAAGGCAAATCTAGAAGAACCCAGTATTAATCCCAGGTCTTCTAATTCTTGGCCTAATTCTTTTTCTTCTTAGGGGGCCTCCAAAACCTCCTTTTACCCTGCCATCCCTTCCACCTAAGGGAACAAGGGAAGGGTAGGGAGAACAATTTTACTTATGATAGATGTACAAATCTATCAGCTTGAAGGGATTGCTAAACTACTTGGTTCAGTACAAAATAATTACAGTGGAAGTTAAAATGTGTTTATACTACTTGCTTTATAAGAGGTCATATCCAATTACAGAAGGCCAATTTAGAAGTCCAAAAAAGAAGCGACTGAAAATCATTTGAAAAGCTGATCCAAAAAAAGACCACTTCCTATGACAATTCTACTATTTCGTGCCAATGCATCAGTAACACAATATGCTCTCCCCTTTCTCCCCACGTATAGAAATATATCATTCAGGATGTTTTGAGGCTAGAATACTATTATGCAGTAATTGCTTCCAAAACACATGTTACAATATTTTTGCAGCTGACTGTGGCTTTACAGAAGCAGCACATACTGGCTCCAAAAGAACAGAGACTATGACGGACCATAAACTACAGCTGTTTGCTGTGCGGCACCACCTGAAATATCTGTGTGTTGTTTTCTTCCCAACCAGCTAGTACAGAGTGTATCCAGACGACTCACTTATTTATGGCTCCAGCTGTTTTTCTGTATTTTCAGACATTCTGCAATGGCTTGAGTAAAGCAGCCATTTTTCTGAAGTCTTTCAGTAAGGATAAAGAACTGCTAAGAGTATAGTGGGTACTAATTCTGTCCTTAGATAAAGTAACAGCCATTAAGGCATAAATTAATATCTTTAAATTAGTAGAATAAAGGTCCTAGTTTGACCTTAACAGTTACTGAGCAGAAGCCTCACAAACACTTTCCTTTGTGTAGGAGACACCAATCTACCAGGAAGTGCAGGAAAGTGCGTTTCTGGGGAGCTTACAGTTGCTCTACGCGCGTACAAGACGCCCCCATATAACAATGAGCCAGAACAAAGAGGGAGGAGGACATGGGGAAAGCGGGGCAGTGGGCTGTGATTAGGCGGTACAGCAGTTGAAGGCGGCTGGTCCAGGTGACTTGTCTGACTGCATAACAAAAGAATTTCTAACGAAAGGGACACAGAAAAAGAGCTGCGGAAACTGACTGGCAAGTTTCTTTAAGCCGCAAGCGGATGAACTGTTTAGCTGTAATTACTGTGAACTAGTCTTCATCATAATGTAATTATACTACATTATTAGTGTTATTGTGAACTAGTCTTCATGCCTACATTGTGAATGAAATTTACAAGTCTTATTCTCTCCTCCCTATCTACTGAGCTTCTCATAGTACATTATTAAGTAGTGGTTACTGAAATGCAATTGAGTAAGAAATTGCATGACCAGAATTATAAATGCTTCCATCTAAGTGAGTGACCTATTAAGGCTCATCATTTACAACAATTAAAGTATCACACTGACGAGGGTTATATTCCAGCAGGATAAAGCGAAATGAACTAGAGAAAAAGCAAATAGGTTCTGTGCAGATTTGGCTTTAAAGCTACCTAAGATTGTGAAATTATAAGCATTCCATCTGCTACTCAGCTGTGGTCTCTAATCCTCTTTAATAACTTCAGCTTGCACGACTCCATGAGAACCCAGGCGTCTTCCAAATTTCACTTTACATGAGTTGCCAGGATTGATTTTTAGACACCAGCCTCCAGTGAAAGCAGCATAAAGTTGATTTCGCTGGCAGGTGCTAATTTTCAGAAGAGTGAAAGGAAGTGGGAAGAGAGACTGAGAATGGAAAGAAAGAAATTAGGGAGGTTCCAAGATCATCACATTGAGTTCTGAGGGTCCTATGCTCTCTAGCAAAGCCCAAAAGCTCAAATTAAGAATATTCACCTGAAATGTGAAATTAAAAAACTAATTCCCTAAAACTTGTCAAAGGCAACATCTAAAATAAAGATTATATCCAGCTGTCCCTAGAATGAGGTTATTTATGTCTTCTGGAGAAGTCAGTCCTTTTCCCCACTGCAATCCGTGACTTCTGCCTTTTGGTCACCGACTAGAGATAGGGTCACAGCACTGTGAACTGTTCCCCACTGTAACAAAGCTCAGCTACTTTTTCCTTAAGGTATCTTTTCTGTTTTTACTAAAGTTGATTTACAATATTATATTAATTTCAGGTGTATAGCATAGTGATTCAGTATTTTTACAGATTATACTCCATTAAAAGTTATTACAAGATAATGGCTATAACTCCCTGTGCTATACATAATATCCTTGTTATGTATTTTATACATAGAAGTTTGTATCTCTCTCTTTTTTTTTTTAATTATTTATTTATTTATTTATTTATTTTTGGCTGTGTTGGGTCTTTGTTTCTGTGCGAGGGCTTTTCTCTAGTTGCGGCAAGCGGGGGCCACTCTTCATCGCGGTGCGCGGGCCTCTCACTATTGCGGCCTCTGTTGTTGCGGAGCACAGGCTCCAGACGCGCAGGCTCAGTAGTTGTGGCTCACGGGCCTAGTTGCTCCGCGGCATGTGGGATCTTCCCAGACCAGGGCTCGAACCCGTGTCCCCTACATTGGCAGGCAGATTCTCAACCACTGCGCCACCAGGGAAGCCCCAGAAGTTTGTATCTCTTAATCCCATACCCCTATCTTGCCCCTCCCCACTTCCCTCTCCTCACTGGTAGCCATCAGTTTGTTTTCTCTATAAGGTACATAGGGCAGTTTCTAGCTAGGCTCCATACAGGTGGTCACCACAGCTTAATTCAGGAATAGTAAAGGTGTGTTATTAAAGAAAATACCCAAATGTTACGAAAGTTGCAAGCAGGTCTCACAGTAATATGTTGTATTACTTTTATAGTCAAATACCTTTCCGACTCCCACCCTCACACAGTTACTGTAGAGAAAGTAAGAGAAGAAATGATTCCTTTCTAACTCAAGCTTGGCAACAACCTGATTTCCAGGCAAACACAGGTTTACAACATCTCCTGCATCATTAGTTTAGACTGCTGAAATTTTTTGAGAAAAGCTGGAATTAGGGGTCTATGCTTAAGCCCAATAGTGATCTGCACCCCAGTGACAATATCACAAGCACTAGGATTTGTCGCCTACTCAGATGTGTTCTACCAGAACAAGCTTATCTTCCAGGCTACAAATCACAGAGGCTTCCTTTCTTAGAATGCAATCTTTAAGGGGCTCTCTAAACCAAGATGACAGAATCCATCCTTGTTCCAAAATGTCAATGTATCAATATCGTCTGGTAGAGAATGCTTTCATATGTGGATAGAATCTCCATTAATAATTCTCAAAGAAGAATCTGTTGTTCTGTCTCTCATTCTAGTAACATTTAGAAGGTGATGGAGCCCCATTTTTATTTCTGGCACAGACCTGAAGTTTACTTAAGAACTCCCTCCTAAGAGCATGGTGACCAGTTGAGTTAGCCCTGGCTGGAAGAGCCAAGTGGGAGCAAATAGGCAAACAGTCCCTAGTACTAGTACAAAGTGGTCAAAAAGTCAGGTTTCACGACGTTTCCCAACAATCAGAAGAGAATATTTTCATCTCATCTTTCAACAGAATAAGAGCATACAAAACCATTCTGAGTGCCAAAGGTAATGAGTAATACAAAAGTTATTATACCGTTTTTTAAAATGCTCTAATATAAAAGCACTAAGAGAATCAGACTACTAGGGGCTGTTGTCTGAAAAACATCCCCAAGCTATGGGAGAAGTCAATAGTTTAAAACTAAAGATTGAATCAGATTCCATGTTAAAACCTGTTCTAATATTCCAAAATGCCTTTATTGCCATGCAGTCAAGAGTATCCAAGTGAAGTTTTAATTCCATGAATTCCATGAAATTTACATTTATTCAATGTAAATTGGATAGGGGAAAACACAAAGTCCAGATTCTGCCTAAGGGTAAACAAGCTAATGGTAACAGAAATAATACTGGACTGCCAAAAGTGACTCTGCAACCACCAAAAAAGGCTAATTCCTACTGAACACAAATGGGGGAAACAGTGGTCAAAGTTTATAACATTTATTCGGTGGGAAGGAAATATAAGACTTCATTTATAGGGGAGTCCTTCATCTGTGAGGATGAAATGAGCTCAGCAAAAAATTCTTACCTGGCAGTTCAGTTCCTCAAAAAAACCTTTTGTGCTCCGTACTGTGCAATTCTGGCATACAAACATGCGTGATAACTATCTGGTAACTCTTTCCAACTGCAATGGAATTCTGTATTTTAACCCAAGCCTTATAAAATGAAATTTTTTTAATAAAAAAATAAATTCAGCAATTCATATTGTCTATAAAAACGTTTGGAAGTCCCTTTGAATGAGCTCTGCACTTGAACCTCTGACAAGCCTAATCTGTTTCCAATACATTCAAGGGGTGAACTCTGGTGGGACAATACAGACAGCACACATATCCATGAACAAACAGGATGAGGTCAGTTAGTGCCACGAAGAACACGTTTTAAAGGGTGATATGATGGAGTAGTCTGAGAAGGCCTCTGACTGAAGCATTTGGGCTACTCCAGGAAAGATGAGGAGGACCCTACCATACAAAGAGCGAGAGAACTTTGGAGGCAGAGGTAACAGAAAGAGTGAAGGCAGGAAGGGCCTGGCATCGTAGAGGACGGGAAAGGAAGCCTGCGTCCAGAGCACAGGGAGCTGGAGCAGGGCTGGGAGGAGCTGAGGCAGCAGTCAGCTGACACAGACTGTGTCACCGGGGGAAAGAGTCTGTACTGTAGGCTAAGTTCGGAAGGAAAACGTGGAGAGTTTTAACAAGATCACCTGGCTGCTGTGTGGAGAATGAACTGTGAGGGAACAAAGGGTAAAGGAGAGAGACTAGCTCAGGGGACAAAATCTCTATGAAAGTATACATGCACACACACATTAAAAAGTAAGCACTGGGGGCTTCCCTGGTGGCGCAGTGGTTGAGAATCTGCCTGCCAATGCAGGGGACACGGGTTCGAGCCCTGGTCTGGGAAGATCCCACATGCCACGGAGCAACTAGGCCCGTGAGCCACAACTACTGAGCCTGCGCGTCTGGAGCCTGTGCTCCGCAACAACAGAGGCCGCGATAGTGAGAGGCCCGCGCACCGCGATGAAGAGTGGCCCCCCCCGCTTGCCACAACTAGAGGAAGCCCTCGCACAGAAACGAAGACCCAACACAGCCAAAAATAATAAATAAATAAATACATACATACATACATACATACATAAATAAATAAATAAAAGGGAAAAAAAAAAGTAAGCACTGATAAGGAAAATCTCTGTACCTTCTCAATTTTGCCATGAACCTAGAACTGCTCTAAAAAAAATTTGTCTTAAAATAAAAACAAGCGCTACAATAATACTGGAAATTAGGAGGAGAGTCACATTTAATGAGATATGTTTTGGATATACAGAAATTTATCACAATAATTTTCTAGATCTAGGTTTTAGTACATGATATTAATATCCAAGAAGAGTTGCAAGTCAAGTGACCAAGAACATGTATTTGATGAAATGTCTAATGGAAAAGCATAGGTTTGTACCGTACTTGCTCTACAATCTAAAGAATCCAGAACATGAGGTTGTGGATCATGATATGCACTCTTCCCTGTAGTCTGAAGCTATCCTTGTTTCAAACACTGCTGATCAGAGATATATTGTAATGTAGACCGTAACATCATTCTAGACAGCAAGTAATACCAAAAGCAGTTAAGTCATAGTCTCTACATTTAAGATTTCAATGTATTTCCATGAATGTTGTGACTCACAAAAAAAGCCAAATTCTACTAAATGGAAAACGTATTGCAGTCTCTAGAGCTGTTCTCAAACAGTAAAACAATTTACCAGACATACTTAAACAGTTCTTCCCAAAGCCCTTTATTTTCCTCATTTAAATTGGTTCCAAAAGGAACTGGCAAGGGCATAGTATACGCTGTAAGTGATTGATACTCTTATGGAAAAAACACGTAAATAGCTAAAACTAAAGGCTCATGACTATGGGTACAGTTAAATGGCTTAAATGAGACAGAGTTAATGTTTTAAATTCATTGAAAATAAGACCGGGGAAGCTATTCAAGAAAGGTAACATGATGTGATCCCCTCAGTTTCTTTCTCCCCTCATTAAGGTCCTAGCAATATCACAAGAGTTGATTATATGGCTAAACTAGCACATCTAGTGGCTCGAACATAAGAAAGACTGTGATCCGCATGACTAGTACTTTACCCTCCATATCATGGCATCTGTACCTGCTGTCTTTTTTTTTTTTTTAAATAAATTTATTTATTTATTTTTGGCTGCACTGGGCCTTTGTTGACGCACGTGGGCTTTCTTCAGTTGCGGTGAGTGGGGGCTACTCTTCCTTGAGGTGTGCGGGCTTTCTCATTGCGGTGGCTTCTCTTGTTGCAGAGCAGGGGCTCTAGGCACGTGGGCTTCAGTACTTGTGGCATGCAGGCTCAGTACTTGTGGCTGGCGGGCTCTAGAGCGCAGGCTCAGTAGTTGTGACGCACATGCTCTGCAGCATGTGGGATTTTCCCGGACCGGGGATCGAACCCGTGTCCCCTGCATTGGCAGGCGGATTCTTAACCACTGCACCACCAGGGAAGTCCCCCTGCTCCCTGCTGTCTTTTTTTCATTTACCATCTTGGCTGATACTATATAATCCAGCGGAGTTCTCACGTTTGGCTAAAACTTTCTTTTCCTTACTTTTTCTTTCATCTTCACTTACACAACCTGGGCTCTGTACCTCAACTTTATTACTCTCATCAATGAGATATAAACAGATACAGTTCTGACTAATTTGTTCATCCAAGCAATAATTTGCTGATGTTCATACAGTGATAGAAACTTAACTTTGATATATATTTCCTACCAAGTTTCACAGAATCACAGAATTCTGTTAGAGGAAAGAATCTTAACTGATTTCAAGTACTATCTTGTATTGTATGTACTTAAAATCTTCTGTGTCTATTTTAGGCATAACACCCACACGAGGGTAAAAAAGGAAATCTGTAAGACACAAGCTTCATTACACAGGCAATAATTATTAAAAACATGGCAAGGCAGATAAGAGGGTTTAGAATTTATCGCTCATATGATACCTTGGGGTCCTTATAACTCTTCTTCAAAATTAAACTAATTATTAGACCTCACCTAGATATAGCCATCAAGGAAAGGACACGTAATCAATCCATAGCATTAGCAATCCAGTCAATATCTAACAAGCATCAGCTTTTATGGAATTTTCTTGGGGGAGTTTTATAATGATTGTTAATCATTATAGAATCATTAGATTCATAAAGAATTAATTATTCTGACAGCCTTCTTAGTCTTACCTCATGCTAGCTGAAAACTACCTCAGTTTCCTTTTTGAAGAAAATATATGTTCCAAATTAAGATAGGTTCCTTTCACTTCTTTTTGGAAAATGCTATTAACTCTAAAAGGAATTATACAGATCCTTATATTTAACTTCCATTTATATGTCCTGAAAATACATATCCACCATTTACATGCATATACACGCACATATCCACGTGACAACTCATTCCAATTTCCAGAGTTAATATGAACAATTACAGCATTCAACTTTCTGACTTGCCTCAACTAGCTTAATTAACTGCGCAGAGACTTCCCTGATGCAAACTGCTACCATGAAGAGAAGACGCAGCTCTGGTAAGTGATTCTTGGCCTACGTTATCAGAGACAGATACTCAGAGCTGCTCTTAGACATTTACACTAAACTGTAACACACTGAAAAAGTTGTGGTGGATGCTGAGGAAGGTGAACGAATACTTCAATCAGACCTAAACGCCAGGAAGGGTAATGAGCTGGTTCTGACCAGGTTACTACAATGCGGACACTGGAAGTAGCATGGGTTAGGCTGAAAATGGCCCCCAAAGGATATCCATATCCTAATCTCTGGAACCTGTGAATGTTACCTTTCATGGCAAAGTCTTCAGACATGCGATTAAGTTAAGGATTCTGAGATGGGAAGACTGTCCTGAATTATCTGAGTGGGCCTTAAATGAAATCACATGTATTCTTATAAGAAGGAAGCAAAGTAAGATTTGACATGCACAGAGGACAAAGCAATGTGAAGATGGAGCAGAGAGAGATTTGAAGACGCTGGTCTTCAAGATGGGAGTGATGCAGCCACAAGCAAAGGGAATGATGGCATCCCCTGGCTGGAAGAGATAAAAAAAACAGATTCTTCCCTAGAGCCTCTGGAGGGAGCATTACCCTGCCAACACCTTGAATTCAACCCAGTGACACCTGATTTCAGACTTCAGACCTCTGAAATCGTTATCTTCAGATTCCCTCCAGAGCCATGAGAGAATAAATTTCCGTTGTTTTAAATCACTGACTTCGTGGTAATTTGTTAGTTACAGCCCGTCAGAGGTGTGCTCCATTGAGCTAACCTCTTCATGGACAACAGTAACTTCAATACGAACAGAGAGAGCAAAGAAAATAAAGCCAAATTAAATGAACTGAGTTCATACTACATGCCAGGACTGTGTCAGAGTTTATCACAAACTTTTATTTTTAATCCATTCTCCTACTAATATGGAACTGAAATTTGCTGAATTGTTGGGGGGGGGGGTCCTGACAACAACAGATTAGGTATTACCCCAAATTTAGCATAGGGACAAAAAAAAGATTGATTGTATTGGCATTTACCCCTGCTCAGATGCCGTTTCCTGGTCAAATAAATTAATGTCAATCTTTCGATTTCCCGTTTTTCCCATCTTGTGCATGAAAATGATTTAAAAAATGCTGAGGGAACACCTGCTCACAACAGTGTAGCAGGAAGACAGACAATATGCTTTCCAATACGCCTGGTGGGAGAATGGTAGCTGACGCCATATACAATGTCCATAAATCTAGGCCTGAAAATATTCCCTGAAGACTTATGAAATTGAATAAAACTGAAAAACTACACACAAGAGCTTCCACAGAACATCCAATTCTCAAATGCCTCAAATTTCTCTTGAAAAAAAGCAATTTTCCAGTAACAAAAACACCACCTAAATAAAGAATAATTAACATAATTGTCACCTATGATTACCACTTGTCTAGGGATGGTTTATTTTCAATTTTGGTGTCTCATTCACCAGCATTAATCAATAGGACTCTAGCCACCATTTTGAGTAAACATCTTGGATACTGTAACCTTATTCCATTTTAATCCTTGGTATCTTTATAAAATTCAATACATCCTGCCTTAAAGAGTTAACTGATTCACTGCTCCCCCAAAATACCACTTTTGATATGCTGCCTGCAAAAATAACCTATCAGTGGATCAATTGTTTACATTCCTTGGTGTTCACTGTTTTCTCTTTTTTCTTAACACTGAAAAAGGGGAAAAAATTAACTCTGACATAGCAACAAGTGAAAATAGAACAGGTATACACTGTATAGATTCTTATCAATTATCATTCATATTAGCAGTCTGGAATATTAGACTGAATCATATAAAATTTCTACTACTCAACTGTTTTTGACCTTAAGAAAACAGCAGTTTTCTATGGACCTACCCAATATGATGAATCAACCCTATAGGTAATTTCTGAGCATCATTTTAAGTTTCAGGTTCTCCTCACACACCAAAGCTTTACCAGCTATTAACAGCAGTAACCTGGACACACTCTCCCTTATTTTCTTATTTAGAACTGGTTACCGCTAGTGAGGAGCTCACTGAAGATAAACATATACAAGGGTGGTGAGCAGGAAGGAAATGGAAATAAGGGGACACAGATAACCTACCAAGTGGACCATGCTCCTTTAAAGAAGGACCATGAACTTATCTCAAGTGCTATCCTTTTCCTCAGATGTGCTCAATGAGCTTGTAACATAGTCTTAAAATAAGAGCACGTCTTGAAGCTTTCTTCTTCAAAAGTAAATGGGTTGAGAGCTATGATAAAAATCTAGTACTAAAAGCATTCTTCTGATCTATCATTTCCTGCTTCTTCCCACTCCAAAAGCAAAACAAAAATACCACCCCAGTAGTAAATAAGTGAACAGATGAATGAATAAAGAAATAATTCTAAATTTTAAAGGTCCATTCATAGTATTAGTGATGACAAATATGGCAGATCATGAAAGCCAGGTATTCAAAGTGCGGGAGGCAGGGGAGAGAATTCGCAGAATTTTAAAACACAAGGGATAAAGAAAAGTATAAAACAGAAGAAAAAGAGAAGAATGAATGAGAATCCTAATTTCTGGGTACAAAACATTCCACAGATTACCAAGTTCAGACAACCAAAGTTCTGAAAGCTTAAGTAATAAAGCCTAATATATAAAAGATTACTAGTATCTCCCATTCCAACTAAAAGTAGCATGACTGCAGAATGGTAACCAACTGGCCCTGAAATTATTTAAAATAAATGGTGCAGAAAACAGGCATTTATCCAACTGCAGAATCAGGCAAAGCAGTAGAAAGTCTTACTGATTCTACAACGCATGTATCCTTACTACCAAAAAGATAACCTTTCTTCCATAAAATACTAATATAGTAGAGACTTATCAAACATTAATAGAGACATTTTTGCCCTTATGCATGATATTTGAGATGCGTTGAGTTCACTAAATCTAGAGACTGAAATCTGTGGAGAATAATACTTCACAGACACGGAATCTTCAATAAAAAGGAAACACAGTTTCAAATTGACTACTGTCTGCCATCGAATTTGAGCTACCCTCTTGTGGACAACAGTGTGAATAGTAAATATTAATAGTGTCAGTGTGTTTCAAAAAATAAAATAACATGATAGCTGAAGAATTAAAGCACCAACAACCATTTTAATTTAAGTAACACATGATTCTAAACCAGAGTTTTCAAAAGACGCTGATATCTTATGGAGTTCCTTGGGGCAACATTCCACCAAAAAAAAAAAAAAAAAAAAAATCTTCCTGAAAGACTGAATATTATTCTTTTTAATGTGCTTGGCAATATACTTAAATAGTTTTGAGGAACTCAGTGAACCTAAAATATGGCAGTTTCTCCATCCCTCTTGATTTTAAGGAGCTTACTGTTCCATATAATAATTTGTGTCTTTTCAAATAATAGGGAAAAAGAGGTCAGTGTAAGTTCACCATGTGAATTAAGCACAGCAGTAACAAATGCATTTATGAAAATCTTTTAAAAATTGTTTGTAGACCTAGTTCTTCCCTCTCACTTCCTCATGTTGCTCTCTTGGGGTAGATCTAATAAGCCTAGGAAGCAAGATCTGAGCATTTACTAGAAATGCCATCAATATTCTTTTTTATTATATATAAATGTAAAGTTAAGAGTGAACTTCCTTTTTTGACTTCGGAAAGAGCTGACTGCATTTTAAAGTAACCTCAGTGAATAGACTTGCGGACACGGGGAGGGGGAAGGGTAAGCTGGGATGAAGCGAGAGAGTGGCATGGACGTATATACACTACCAAATGTAAAACAGATAGCTAGTGGGAAGCAGCTGCATAGCACAGGGAGATCAGCTCAGGACTTTGTGACCACCTAGAGGGGTGGGAGGGAGAAGCAAGAGGGAGGGGATATGGGGATATATGTATATGTATAGCTGATTCACTTTGTTATACAACAGAAACTAACAAAACATTGTAAAGAAATTATACTACAATAAAGATGTTAAAAAAAAAAATAATAAAAGGATGCAAACTACTTCAAAGGATGTGGAAAGATACAAACTATTTCCGAGGGAGTAGACTTTGAGACGGCTAAAGGGAGAGAGACTACCTTTCTACATGTCTGCATTTTTTCATTGTCAAAATAAGTAAATATTACTTCTATAATTTAAATAAATCTAAACTAAAAACAAACAAACAAACAAAAAGTAACCTCAGTTTGTTAGAGGACCTAAAAATAATCATGACATTTGATTAAAGCAGGCTGCTTTTAACAAAGGCACACTAACCCAAGGGTAGAGGTAAACCCCTTTCTTGTTCTTAACTTCCAAGTTAAAGTTCGAAAAGGAAATTTTTTTTTTCTAAATTTCCAGTTTTTAAGCATACCAAAACTCTAAAACATCACTTTAACAACTGCAGAGCACTATTCAAAAACCCAATACTTCAATCTAGTGTATTGCTAACGCTACTGAAGTTCTGTGTAAGGCTTCATTTTTAATTTGCTTATCGAATCTACACTGGCAGTGAATGTTCTAACTCAGCACAGGAGGAAGACATAAGCTTCAGGAAAGCCCAAAGGGGAAAGAGTAAGAGTTTTATTTACATGGAGATTTGGTCAAAGTGGAGCTGCCCAAAGTGGAGCCACCAATAAAAGGGTTCATGGACCACAACAGGGCAAAAGGGCTGTGCCCTACTCCTCTGGAAAATGCTGACTGAGTGGGTGGAATGCAATCTATGAAAATGGAACCATGAAACCTCTCTGCTTTTCTTCCTCTTGTTTTTGCCAAATTATCTTTATTCCACAATCCATTGAATCTTCCCTGTCCACCACGTTTCCTCCTTTCATTCTACTTGTTTTCCTTTTTGCCACTTCCTTTTGTTTCAATGTGCCATTCCTCTGAGGCCCTTCTCCTCTCACTCCCGCCTCCTCATTTTCCAGTTTTCTGGATATCACAATTCCCTTTTGTGCCTGGAGCAAATCATCCCCACCACTATCACCTGCTCTTTCCTGCCCCTTTTCTGAGCTCAACGCCTGCGTGGAAAGCTCCATTCTTCTGATGCAGCTGGGAAGTAGCAGCTACAATCGGGGGTGGTGGGGCACGAGGCACATATAAGAATGCAAACTCAGCACCAGAAGACAAGAAGAGGAGATTTCATGGTCAACTACAGCGACATTTACACTCTTTACTTTGTAAATCCTAAATTGCAAGCAATGAGCTAGTATCACTGCTGTCTCTCATGGACCTTACCCATTTTACCCTTGTGTCCTCTACTCAATCCTTAATAGAATTTCAAGGTCTCATTATAGTACCAAAGACTGGAACAGCGTGATATAATCGGCTGCACTGTGGTGTGTATGGTTGGGCAAATTAAGTTGAAAATAAAAGCCAAGGCTGGTCAGAGCAGAAAGGATGGCCTGTAATTAGCATATCTGCAATACTGCCTATAATCGTCACGTTACAAGAAACTGGTCCTGTAAAACCAGAGATTCGATACCCTGCCTCTTCATACAGCACTTACATACAGGAATCCTAGAGGACCATTCCACAGGAGATGTAGCGACAAAATCAATGTTGACAAAACAGCTGGAAAGTTGCCAAAATTCAATCACAAATGCCGAGACTATTTCAGATGGAGTATTAATAGGCATGGTCCCCGACTCCACACACCATGTGGTGGCCAGCCTCTGAGATAACCCCTCCCCTACCTCACCCCACCATCATCCCACCTCGGGGTAGATGCCTTGTACACCGTATCAGTAGGTACAATATGCGACCAACAGAATGTGGACGTGTATGACTTCTGAGGTATAAGGAAAAACTGTGAAAGAGCTTGAAATTTAGTGGCTTTCCTAGCAAGCTTATCCGTCTGGGTTAACTAACGGCCCTACGGCAAGTAATATGAGTGTTAGCAAAATACAGAGAAGTCGTGGCTTGCCCAAGTCATCTCCAGCTACTCCTCCTTTTGCAGCACTTCTAACACCTAGCAAAGTAATTTAAAGCCGTGTGTTGAGAAGGTTCAGACACAGAATCAAGCTGGCCCATTAGGCTCTACTCCTCAGCCTCACAAGAGAATCCAGCCCAGAGAAGAGGCAGAGGAGAGGTAAGGAGGGAACTGAATTTTATTCTTGCCCAGGATTTACCAGGCTGTTGGTGGTAAACGGTCACGGTCTTTTCTTGGGACTGGATGCCCCTCTGACTTCCCTCATATCTCAAATCCTTGGCACTGAAAGTTACTCAACATTGACTCAGAACACAGGAGGCCCTGTCCTGCAGCACTCCAGGGGGTGCGCTCCCAGGCCAGGGGTTCTGTTAACATGACCCACATGAGGCAGTTCTCTTAAGCAGAAAAATGCCATGGTCTTTCTTTACCCATATTCTTTAACATTTCTAAAGCACTTAGTGCCTCTAAAATTGTATTAAGAACTCATGACAGCCTTCTGAAATAGGTGCTATTAATGGTCCCCATTTTATACAGACATGAAGAAACTGAAGCTTTGAGAGATTAACTATCTTGCCCAAAGGCCCAAGGTTCACAAGGGGCAGAGGTGGGACTAAACCCAGATCTGCAAGGTCCTGACTAGTATGTTATTTTGCTTCTAAGTATGGCACATTTGTGATGATGCCCTTTGACCCAGTTAAATTCAGAATTCAACTTAGCTAAATGAGAGAATAACATGTAGAGTTTCAATTCAATAAAATTGAAGGTTATATATGTACCAGAAACAAACCATGTCATCACTTATACCTGCTATTTAAAGGGTTCTTTGGGATGACATGTATTTTACCCACATGGGTTCTGATGTCATCTAAATGCCTCTATGATCAGTTCTCAAGAAAGCTAAAAAGGCAGAGAAAATAATATGGGTTCACAGAGTTAAGTACTACATATGGTAGAAACTAATCAAAATTCTGCCCTCAATCTTCTGGTGAACATTCACTGCAAGAGAAAACTCAAAAAGATTTTTGCATGTTGTTTGTCTTTTTATATGTAAGTGAAAAATGGGAAGCTTCAAGTATGATTTAATGGGTTACGATTTCTTAAACTGACATGACAAAAATATCTCATCCTGTCTGTTGAAAGAACCATGTAGTTAACATCTTTAAAACATTCCAGATTGCAACAGAAATACAGGGGGGAAAGGCAAAAGGCAAAAAGATAAGTGATGGAACTTGATAAAGACAACTATACACTCTACTCATTAGCAAAAATTTGGGCCACCACATTTTCCTCTTTGTTGAGCCGCAGATTTTGCCTTTGTATCAGGAAAGTCAATGCCTCTGGAAGGAAAAAAAATATCAGCACACTGGGGTCTCACTGAAAAAGCTATTCATTGCTGGCTTTCTCCAGCTCTGGCCCTCAGAGGATAGTGCCCACGTCAGAAAGCACATGTCAGTGAGCAGCACCCTCTTCCTGAAAACAGCCTTCTGTCCCCAGGCCTCCCTCCCTTTCAGCCACACGGAGGCAGTTGTTGCAAGGCCTGGAAACCTGCTCAGACCTCTCCCAGCATCACTCAGGGGCCTTCGAGACTAGGGGATGGATCTGGCAATCTACGTCTGAAATGGAAGTAAGGGTGTTAATTGCCCAGTTTCCTGCCAAAATGAGTGTATCTTGCATTTTGATCCAAGGGTCCACATTGTCTCTTTAAAAAAATAAAAGTCATTTGGGTTTGTTTGGACTATTTTCACTTTTCAGACTGTACTTGGCAGAAGAATGGGTAAATTCCTCTGACTTGAGCTCATTTTTTTTTTTCATGTTTTCTTGATATTTTTGCCATGCACAGGATTCATATGCAGCTGCAGACAGGTGAAAACACACGGGATTTATCATCACCAAAGACTTGAGATGAAGCAATAATGAAAATCCAACTACAAACTGTACATTTTCAAATGCAGTGTGGAAAGCACCCACACCGGGAGAAAGGACCCCTGCCCCCTGCACAAGTAAACTCTCTTCCAAAACACCCAGTCTGAGTATGCCTAGGTTTGTGCTCATGAGAGAAAAAGGCTGCAGGTGAAAGAAGAAATGAGCCACTTATGAAGTGTGAAAGCCCCACTGAACACCTTATTTTAAACAGAAAAGCACCAGGGTTATCTCTTATGGGGAGCCAGGACCAAAAGAGATTCCAAAAGAAAATCGGCCTTGACTCCTCACATTCCAGACCTTATTAACATGAGGCTTGTCCTTCCAAACAAAGGAAAGGACCGTCAGCCCTGCACAGGTGGAGGCAGCCACCCCTCCCAGAGCCAAGCCACCCAGCAAGAGATAGCCTCCGAGAATCCACAACTGCTCACAATCTCAGACCTCCAGAGGAAAAGGCCATCCTCACCCTCACTACAGCAATTCTTATCTGCGGCATGAATAAACTTTCATGCTAATTTCAGTAAATAGATATTGGGGTCAGATTCTGGTTTCTGACCAGTAATAGCAAAATGTAGAAAGAGAAAAAATGTCAGGGGGGCCATCTGAGAAGAAATCAGAACACAAAAACCTGGTAATAAGGAATACTACTACTGGGGGTCAGAAGGAGAAAAGCACAAGAATAATGCTTTTGTCACCGGCTTTCAATGTTACAATCAGAAACTATCATTCTATGTGATGGAATTTTATCAACAGTGTAACTGAATCTCTGGATTGTCAACAATTCCAAAGGTCAAACGCCAAAAGTATGCTGTATCTTCATCTTCTTCTATATTTGGAATTCTTACCATTTTGTCCCAATGTTTTCCCATATGGCACTGTAAGTTCTAGAGGTCTTCACATAAACTACTACTTACACGTTAGCAACATAAAAGGGACTCTCCCACCTCCCGTATATGCTTATCGTGATACAGGTACTACAAAAGGAATAAGCTTCAACTTAAAATGAGTGTTTTAACTGAACACCTCCCATACCCCTCATTTAAAAATCTTCCTTCAAAATTGCTTGGCATTCATGGGGCCAGTGGTTTTCAAATGTTACTGTGCCTGATTACCACCTGGAGAGCTCAACAAAACACAGGTTGCTGGGTCCCACCTCCACCAACTGTAATCCAGCAGGTGTGAGGCAGGCCAGGAGGGCACATGTCTTACAAGCTCCTAGATGGCGATGAAGCTGTGGCCTGGGACTGAATAGCCAGAGTCCAAGTGAGGGTGAGGAAAGCTTTGTGGATGACAAGTGCCCATATCTCCAGCCCCAAGCACAGCAGCACCAACTCTATCTGCTGTTACAACGCCTGCATGCATGCATGCGTGCGTGCGTATGTGTGTGTGTGTGTGTGTGTGTGTGTGTGAGAGAGAGAGAGAGATGGTGGTAAGGGAGGAAGGATATTGTATTTCACTGGGGATCCACATGAGATTTTTTGAAAAAGGAAGATCTGCTCATTGATAAGATTTTGAAAATCACTGACTTTAACTCACCTGTTCATTTTACTGAAAGGGAAACTGAGGCCTAGTGAAACGACTTGTTATGTATCACACAATCTAAAACAAAAACAATTGTTATCTTACAAATCCATTAAGGTTTTAAAGTGTTCAAGTAATGAGTGAAAAAGATAAACCCAGGGATGAGGTAAAGGTCAGCAGTATCAACTGCACACACAAAATACTTTCACACACACACACACACAAAAGGTGTTTGGAGATTGTGACTTATAAACACTCTTGATGTTCTTTCTTTCTCTCCTTCCCCCACCCAAACAACCCACCCACCCACCCCATTATTAATGGGATTGCTTAAGTCTTTTCATATTATCAGACAGTGGATCCTCACCAAAGTTTTCATTTTTCACTCTGGCTTCACATAATTATTTCTAAAACGGTACTAGCAGATAACCTAACTCTCCTGTCTGAGGATATATCAATATGACACAGGGACTACAGCGCTGGTTGAAAACTAGGGGATTTCAGTTACAAAACTGTATCCTCTGAATAACTTCCTTGATATCATATGCTTCGGTTTTTACCAAGGATAAAATGGAAGGATGAAACTTCCCTCTCACTCAATGAAGAGCAACAGAAACTTCTGTAGCCTCTGTGATAAAAGGAACATGACAATCTTAAGTTGGTTTGGGCCACAGAAGAGGCTCAAGGCCCAGCTCTTCTTGCACTACATTCTGCACACAAGGACAAATTCTGTCATCCTGTCCTTGAACAACTATGGACATGGTGCTCAGGCACTGATCTAAAATCAAATGCTAGTTAAGGAAAAGAGAAGGGAAATTTTCTTGAAATATTTCCCCCTAATCAATCTGCCATTATTATGCCTTGGGGAGACAGACAGGCTTCACAGAAAGAGATGACATTTGAGCTGGCTCTTGAAGGACTGAGTTGGAGTGTGCAAGGCAGAGGAACTGGAAGGAAAAGCCAAGAAGAGAAGATGAGGCATATTCTTGAAATAGGGCAAAACTTTGGGCAGCTGGTGGGGAAATCTAAAGTACTTGGGAAGGTGAGCATCAAGCAGCTTAGACTTTATTCTCTGGACAATGAGGACCACCATGGAGGTTCCTTAAGGAGAGGAACAGCATGTCCAGATCTGATGTAGCTGCGGCCGTAATCAGAGGATGGGATGGAGAGGAAGATGGATAATCCCATTTCTTAAAACATAAGGTGGTCCTTCTCAGACTGAGCATAGGGAATCCTAACTCAGGTTTCTAAAAAATGTATGAGGAGATGCCAAAGACAGAGTTCATTAGAAAGGATGCCCCAAGAGGGTATCCAGAGTTCTCGCTCACTCGGAACTTTAAGTGTCCCTGATGGGGTGATGAGAAGATGTGTGAAATCTGGCACCTCTGGGTAGGCAGCACATTTTTACCCCAGTAGCAATCTCTCTCAGAGAGCCTGGATGCAACTTTCAGAGGTAGAGGTCCAGGAGTACAGGGTTGAGCTTTCAAAATGAAGACGGGTTTAAGCAGAAGGAAGCCACTTCTGGCTTACAGGGGAAGGAGTTGCAGGGCGAGGGCATGAAGGCAAGAGAGACGGCATCGGATGGGGGGAGGGGGAGAAGAGGGCGCAGGGGCATATAGAGATACTTGTTTTGAGAAGGGCATATATCTTGATGAGAGTTGATCCTAAGATTACAGGGGGGAGATGATAAGAATATTCAAGTAACAAGGGTGACCATTATACTGAGGTGTTAAGAACCGAGATAGACTACTTTTAATATTTAATATTGGGAATTAAAATATCCATTTTACAGATGAGGATACAGAGATTCAGGGACTACTAAAAGCAAATAGTCAGCAAGTGACAAAACCTGATTCTAAGCCAAGTGTGTCTGATACCAAAGCCCCAACTGTTCTCTGCCCACATCACACCATCAACTCCAAGGTGTACAAGAAAACTGGAATCCTACATTTCCCTGATGGTACTGTAGACTTTGTCCTGCCTAAGCTGTTTTCCTGAAGGTACCAGCAGTAAATGAAAGGAGGGGTTGGCTGCAGAGCAGATGGCTTGTTTTAGAGAACAGGGCAGTTAAGAACACAGGGTTCATTCCACAAATATTTACTAAGTACATACTATGTGCCACACACAGTCCTAGGAGGTGGGGAGAGGGTGGTGAGCTAAAGTTCCTACCTCACATCGTATACAAACTAGCAAACCACACCTTCCGTAACCATCCTTCATATCAGAACAGTAGTTCTCTATCTTGCTGGCCATCATTCTCAGTGGAAGTTTAATAAAAAACATGAAGCCAGATCAGGTGAAGAGATTCTGGTTTAGCAGGTCTGAAATGAGGGTTAGGGGTCTGCATTTTTTGGAAGTTCCACCAGTGTTTCTGAAGTACAAACAAGAGAACCAAGATTCCAGAGAGTAATTAATCAATCTCCATCTTTTTAATATATTTATTTGTTTAGATTAACATAATTTGTTTGCTTATCACAGGACCAGGTACAAATTTGAAGTTTGCCCTTTTCCTTTTACATTTGTATTTTCTAAGTGGTAGAAAGGCGGTTAGTAATTCAAGTAGATTCCCTCAAAAACTAGGGAATTCTGAGATTAAAAGTTGGCCTCCTCTGGCAAATATGGGCATCTTAAGTAGAATGTAGAAAAATACCACAACCTGTACGTCATGGTTAAGTATAAACCCTAATCTTGTGCGAACTACATATGAATGTAAACAGATCAACATACTAGAATTAACTGTAGCTTCATATTAATCAGATGGCACTGTAAACTCAAGAATTATTTGAGAAACTTACTTCCTGGGTACAGAAGTCAGTTGCAGTACATTCAAGCAAAAAGATACCCTGGGAGAATGTTGTCATTTACGTACGAGAAGGCAGAAGAAGCCTTCTGGGATCCTTCCAGCCAACAATCACATTCTGAGGCAGACGGGGCTGAACAATTATGAACAACATAATGGACTCCAGGAACAAGAGGTGCTTTTGTTCACCTATTCCACCTGATTCAGGTTTTCCTCTTCGCTTCGACAACCTGGAGGCTCAAAGCCAAACAGATGGCCTACATCAAGCAACTCTTCGGGATTCTTTACATACAACCTTACTCGTGTCTTCGTCTTGTCTGTCCTCAGTTTCCTCAGATATTTATTTTTTTATAGATTACTTTTCAGAGCAGTTTTAATTGCAGAGCAAAACTGAGCAGATGCAAAGAAGGTCCTTATATACACCCCACCCACCACATGCACAGAGCCTGCCCCACCTATCATGTCCATGCCAGAGTGGTACATTTGTTACAACCGATGAACCTACACTGACATGCCACCATTACCAAGTCCATAGTTTACGTTAGGGTGTATGTAACTCTTGGTGTTGTACACTGTATGGGTTTTGACCAATGTATGTGATATGTACCGACCATTACAGTATCAGACAGAGTAGTTTCACTGCCCTAAAAACCCTCTGTGCTCTGCCTGTTCACTCCTCACTCCCCCAACCCCTGACATCTATGAATCTTTTCACTGCCTCCATAGTTTTGCCTTTTCCTATTGGACAGTTGGAATCATACAGTATGTAGCCTTTTCAGACGGGCTTGTTTCACTTAGTAACATGTATTTAAGGTGTCTCCATGTCTTTTATAGCTAGATAGCTCATTTCTTTTTAGTGCTGAGTAATACTCCATGTGTGGATGAACCAGTTTATTTATCCATTTACTTACTGAAGGACATCTTCGTTGCTTCCAAGTTTTGGCGATTATGAATAAAGCTGCTCCAAACATCCATGTGTATTTTTTTGTCAGGATGTAAGTTTTCAATTCATGTCAGCAAATGGTTATTTTTTTATCCAACACGTAAACCCCCTCAGATCCTTATTGGAATGCGCTAGAGTACATAAAATAATACTCCATCTGATTCTATATTTCATGGCTAAACCATGTGGAGAGTAGCACTTGGAGTGATTTTGAGTAGGCAAATACTGTGATGAGAAAAGGAACAATACACCAAGTTTGAACTGAAGGTGAAATAAAAATATTTTCTAACTCTTTTCATTGTGAAACACACACTCCCAGAAGCCCATAGCGAAAAAAGATCTCACTGTTAGCAACACAATAACATGTTTTCTACACAACGGCAAAGAGCTTAAGGTACTCAGAATAATTATACTCTGTCATAATGTAAAATGCCAAAATGCTTGTAAACATATGTACATTAGCAAACATTTCAGCATTGATTTCGATGCAAATCCATTTCCTCTCTTACAGCTATGAGAGAATATTAAAATATAGGGCAGCTTACACATTTAGGTATATGTAAAAGGAAATAATTGCATAGATAAGGAAGGTTTACTTTTGCCAGGTAATTCATAACTACACTAATTTTGTATGCTAATTTCAACCCTGCTTCATCTTATTTCCCTTCTCTTAGTGTCTCTCTGCCTCTTAGATCTTACTCAAGTTTATTTTATCTGCCTCTATTATATTTATCTATTTCATCTGCCTTAAATCTTTTTTGATGCAAGGCAGAACAAAAAGTATTAAAGAATGAATCAAGTAATCAAGGTAGTTCAAACTTCATAAGCTCTCTGAAGACAGCTTATACATTCTTTTTCTCTTTTCTGTAGACTAAAATTCTCCTTAGGAAAACCTATTTCTAATTTTTTTGTGTGTGAATTCTCTCTTAAATGCCCATGATTTAAAATTATAACTTGCTAATAACTGAATTTCAAACTTAGAAATTATAGTATTATTTGACTAAAAATCATTTTATATGGCAGACACAGCACTTTCCACTAGGAGCTGTTTAAAAGCCTCTTAAATCTTGGGCCACTCTTATATACTTGTTTATGTTTTGTTTAATAATTATAATAATAATGCATGGTAATTAAATAAAACTTGGAAAATACAGAAAAGAACAAAGAACAAAATTAAAAGCACCTATAATATATCTCAGAGAAATTACTGTTCACTTTTCACTGTATCTTACTATTGCTCTTTTTCGTGCTACAGTTCACTCATATGAACAACACGGGAGGAAATGTTGATGCCAGTGTCTCGTTTTACCTAATTTTCCTCTGCCCTGACAGAGGCCAGTCTTCCCTACGCAATCAACCATACACTAATTCTGTCTTTTTCATTCACAAACACAATGCCGGTTTCTACCTGGATGAGGTCCAATAAGGAAGGAGTGTATTTAATAGTGTTATAATCCGTTCTTACCTTGTCTTTCACATGTCTTTGTTTATTTCTATCTGTTATCTCACCTAGCTTATCAAGATGTTCTTCTTTTGCTTCCCTTAAGTCAGCCTTCTACATATGCCCATATAAAAAGCTTCTGTTTTTAACTCCTGTGGCATAAGAACAGGTTGTATCTAAGTCTTACCTAAAAGCTTCATTTAAAGCACACGCACCTTCTTCCCAAATTAATTGATCTACAGCCACAAGACTAATCTACAAAGAAACAAATGCCCTTCTGAATTGATGTCTCTCTATCTATATGTGGTACCCCTAATTCTTCCTTCTCATCCTTGGTCTATGAATACTTCATTCAGGATGCCAAAGGTGGCATTGAAAACAATAACTGATGAGGGAGACAGAAATATATTCCATTACATGATGATAAATTTCACTACAGTATGGAAGTAATTACATCTGGTTTTATGAGGTATAATTATCTTGAGGTTTAAACTAGCCCTACACTTCTTAGAAAGTTTACCTGTTTTACTTAGGATCTCTTCCACATTTGTCTACTTAGAATGAAACAACGGAAGTAAGCTAACGTGAAAACACTTTCAGGTACTTGTTACTGAGATTAAGTAGAACGTGACACAGCACGTGTGACCGAAGAAGTAACACTTCTGCCATGACGTAGTAATAGAAAAGAGATGATACAATATCCTGTCCTTGCTAAGCAAAAGATAAGAGAAGGTCTACCCTATCACTCCTAGCAGAAAGACCAAGTGCCATGCAACACCCTGACATAAAACTCGGCGTTTCACGGCAAACGTCTTCGAACATTACCTTGCAAGTCTGCGTCACTTGACTTCGGACTGCTTCTTGCTCGCCGCTCTGTTTTCTTAACACCCGGCCCACCGCCGCCACCTCCCCCGCCTCCGCCGCCACCACCACTGTGGCCCTTCCCGTAGCCGTTGTACACGGTTGTGCAGTTGCTCTTGTAGATCGAAGAAGGAGGGCTGTTGAGGCGATTCTGGCGGTCAATCTGGCGGTCTTTCAGCTTTTTGTGCGGAGGCTTGCTGTACTGGTCTTCTCGGGTGATATAACTCGACATTCCATAGAGTGGTATAATTTCTAAAATGATGATTATGACAAATGCAAGCTCAGTCTACGTTTCCAATAACAAATTATTACAGGGTCAAATGACCTGACGCCTGAAGGAAGAAGTTTAACATATTACTAAATACAGTATAAAAGCGATACCCATATTATACATGTTTAAAATATTCCCATTCATTTCTAACCAATAAAGGAATAATTAATCATTAAAAAACTATACTGTATGTTCAGAAATGTTCCAGAAATTATGGGAAATACTGAAGAAGGGTAACTGTCCACCAAGAGTTCATATTTCAGTTGGATAGATAACTAAGCTTGATTTTGCCTGTCGGTTGTTTTTAGTAGTTGCAACATACAAAAAAAGTTAGAATTAACAAATAAAATACCCCCTTAAGTAATGTGTTCTTAGAATCAAGATACTTGAAAGTATGCTTATCCTTACGGACAGAATAGCATTTCTATCAGAAAGTATATAGCAACTAGAATATAAGGAGTTATTTGTGCCATCTAGAAGAGCCAACATTTGAACAAAACCTACTAAAATGAAGAGATAAGAAATTTCCATTAAAAATAATCAAAGCTCACAAAATCAGGGGAAATGTTCAAGGAGATCTTGTAGTGATAAATATAAGCCATCTCTGCAACCTGGTGGCAAGCATAATAATCTACGGTCATAAACTAGTATTTTGGGGTAATCAGGAGGCAAGACAAACTGACTAGTAGAATGTCACCTGGCTTCACTATCCACATTTTTACATGGCTCAAAAGAAAATGGGAGCCTGCAAAATAATCTCATGATCTTAGGGGAAAACATTTATTTTAAATTTAAATTTTTTAAGCAATTAAAAATTCTATTTAGACATTAATAAAAATGGTAATGTATAACACAGACGCTGGGTCCTTACATGTTTATAAGAAAAAAAGGCCCCACATGCACAGAGTGACCATATAAATTACCAACCAAATCTGAGTATTTCTGAGAGTGATTAGGGAGCATTTCTAATTATTTCTCTTGACACGAGACCTAAACCAGCACTGTCCTAGGCACACCAGGAATGTATGGTCACCCTATATAACTTAATGACTAATGTTTCAATTGTTCAATGGTAAAGCTCCACTTTTCATTTTCTTTCTGTTCACATAGCTTGAGGAAGACCTTTAAAAAGCAAATCTTTACAAGATAACCAATCTGCACTAGAGAAACACAATCCTATTCAAAAAGTGCATGCCCAAATAAATTATGCCTAAACATACAAAAAGAATGGTAAAAAGGCTTTAAATATCACAATGCATTACACTTGAGACTTAAAATATTCACCATGGGTACTGATAGAATACTATTTTAAAATGTCAAGAACTTTTTAAACTCACATGGTTTGGGAAATTAAATGTTTAAATTGCTTTTAGGTGTATGCACACTGAGAACTAAGGTAAGACAATATATAAAAGGCTTTTTATTTATAAAGCAAAGGATTTTTGTTTTCTGTCTTTAATTTGGAATCAATGAAGGCACTTTTATTTTACATTATTGCTCTGTGTTATTTTAATGAAATTAAACCAAAATACCCTATTCAATGAAGACAATATAATTTCTCTTTTTGCTTAATTCTAACGACGACTTAAATCATACTGTTGTGTAAAATTACAGAGGACACCATTCACAAAACAGTAACTGTGTGGCATCCTACTAAAAGACTGCTAAAATAAGGCAGGTCAGACACTCTTCATCAAGCAATGAGTCAGTAGCCAAGGCTTTTCACACTGTCATTAAGCTCAGACCCAACCAGAAAACTCTGACAAATGCTCAAATACTTAATATGTACTGTGTCAGAGTACTGAATACTTTTTTAAAAACTATACTTAATTAACTGAAGTTTTTCAGTTTTTATCAAAATGTTTTCATGGAACATGCCCAGCCAGTCTCTGATGTTTTGGAGTGTTATGCTACTAGGCAAAAAGACTTCAGCAATAGGAAGTTATTGATGCCTCCATGCAATTAAAGTATTGATTTCGTCTTTTGCTATCATCTCTCCATACCCCATTATAATAGCACCTGATCCTTTTGAATTATATTAAATTTCCTTCTAACTACTACTACTACAACTACAAAAAATCAAATGCTATCCCTAAGTTACAACAGGATACAGGGTATTTCACTTAAAATACCCATCTCAAATTTTTCTTTTGTTAATAAGAAAATATTCCAATGTGATATAAACATACAAGGGGAAACATACACACATACACACACACACACACACACATATATATATATAAAATTGATGAGAGAAAGTAAGGTGATAACTTCCTCCAAAACTAACAGGCATTTCTCATACAATTTATCTGTAAACCAATGTAATAAGTGTTTGAAACAATAAAACACTTCAATTCATAGTCAGACACAGAAGAAAATCCCTTTGCAAAGTCCTAGAGGTTGAAGTCTAATTTTATCCTCACTTATCTGGTTTCTTAGTATCCATTTTGATAGAGAAGGGCTTTAGACTAAACCAACACCAAGGCCAAAACTAAAAAGAAATAATGTCGGTATCTCTGAGACTCTTTTTCATTTCAAGATAAATATTTGCCTAACAACCAGTGAAACTGTGGCTGCACTAATGGCTATTCTTAAACTAAAAACAGCGTTCAGGAAGACCACATCAACAGTCAGGGGATTTTGAGTTCGCCAAGATTGCAACAGAGCATCCAAGAAACCCAAAGTTTACCAAGACCTCGCAGTCCTCTATCACTGGAAAAGGGGCACAAAACCCTTTGTAAATTCCCTTCTACTGCTAGACCATATGGATGCCTAAGAAATAATGTGCTGCAGTTCTGTCTTGGGCCACGCTCACATAAAAATATGTTATCAGGACATGGGAACATATGATAGGTTACTGCCTCTTTTCTGAAATAAGAAGTGGCTCTCCCACTACCTGCTCTCTGTGGGGTGGGATGAGGGCAGAATTTGAAAACATACAAAGAAAGAAAGAGTTGCAAGACACAATTCAGGACAAAGAAAGTTAGGAATTTCCCATGAGCTTTATACAGCAGAGAGAACCTCCTCTACCATGTTTATTACAGAGGAAACAAAGCTGCTCACTGGCTCTCTTAAGCTACTTAAATGTTGTAACCAGTTCCAACAGCTCCCGATGCCAGCAATCTACTCACCTTGTTCGCCGTATATTGTAGGGGGAAGATGATGCTGAGGAAAAAACTGAGGCGGCATATCTCCAGGTCCAGTAACAGGTGGGTAGTAAGCTGTGTGTGAGTTATGAATAAAATGCGGGTGGTGAGTCAGGTAGGGGGGTAGGTGATGGGTTGGAGACATGGCCGAGGGGTAGCTTGGGGGGTAGCACTCAGGAGACTGGGGTGTGACCACCACCCGGCGGACTCCAGTATTGTCTTCAATCACCTAAAGAAAACAGCAGAAAGAATGTAGTATGTATTATTAGTAAATATCCTGCGAATGTATATGGTATTTAATTACTTCCCTCCTTAACTTTAATCTTCTCTCCTCCATAGGGAAAAAAAAAAAATTAGTGCATGTTGAATTCTGATTCTCCAATTCAGCTAGTTAAATGAATTTTAGCTGGCGGTTTTCCAGAAAGAAGAGACTTTCTGGGCCAGGTAAATACGGCTTAGAGGGCTGAGCTTCCACGTCTGCCCCATAACACCCAACCCCATTCCTGCTTTAGCAAGCACAGTTCCATGACACTGGGGCTTTAGGAAACCAAGGTAACATTAACTTCAGAACCCATAATAGTACCTAAAGGCCATTTAATCTGGAACCAAGGTTGTGGATGAAATGAGGGATCACAACCCTTCAAACACTTGAGCAATCCCGAATCGAGGACACCTTTGCTCCCAAGATGTCCTGACGATGTACTGAGTGTTGTGAAGGAGACATTATGACCGGGGACCTGCTGTGCACAGAGTAAGCCAATCAACATTCTATCTATACTTTCTTCAAATGATTTTTTTAAAATTCAACCAAGAAAGGTAACATAAGGCAGTACAAAGCCAATATTTATTGCCTCTATGGCCAACTGCATGCTACCTGCTCTAGGAGCAAACAATTTTGTTGAGACACAAGATAAGAAAAAATACAACAGAAACCATAATCCAAAAGTAAAGCTGTGGGGTACAGAGAACAAGAGCATGAAATGGCAGAATCAGAGCAGGCTTTAGGGACCTCAAAGAACTGGTAGGGCTGGGACAGGTGAGAGCATGGCCCCTGCATTAGGGCCCTGCAAAGAAGGGGACAACGACGCCACAAGAGTCAACTTGGAAGCCGGAACCAGGCTTCCAAAGAGACCAGATGGCCTAATCTAGCTTAAGACAATCAGGTACATACATTGATAGGAAATTTTGTTTAAAAAAAAAAAAAAAAAAAAAAAAACTGAAAATTAAACTTGTGTATTGAAATAGACTTCTCATTACATCTCAGGAGGCTGATTATAGGCCAAAATAAAATGACTTAATCATGTCTAAAGCATTCTAATAAAAAAATTATACTAAGCTTTGTTTTTTAAAATAGTGCTTGAGACAAAATGGCAAGTTTATCAACATTAGTCTGTACTTCAGTGAACGAGATAGGTTTAATTTTAATTAATAGCCATTAATCTTTATGTTAAGAAAAAAATCTTTATTAATGAACCTACTAATAGCTTCAGAATTAACTACTATGTTAATAGTTTATTAATAAAGCAATATTAACTCCTTAAAATTAAGATTCTGAGTCATACTCCCTACTAAAGCTCAGGATGTAGCTTTTTACATATTCTTTATTAAATGTAACCTCTTCCTGGCCTTGGCAAGTTAATCACATTAGCCTCATTTAGGCTGCTAAGTTACAGGTATATGTTAAATGGTGCTTAAACCATGACTCTAGAAATTCTAATGTATACACTAATAATTATCATCAAAGCATCTTCTGTTTTTTTCTTTATTGAATTATAGTTGATTTGCAATGTTATGTTAGTTTCTGTTGTACAGCAGTGATTCAGTTATACATATGCGCATATATGTATTCTTTTCCATTATAGTTTATTACAGGATACTGAATATAGTTCCCAGTTCTATACATAGGACCTTGTTGTTTACCTATTTTAGATATAGCATTGGGTTGGCCAAAAAGTTCCTTTGGTTTTTAAGTAAAAATAAAAGACATTTTTCATTTTCACCAAGAACTTAATTGAACAACGTATTCACTGTTTTGTTTCACTACCTTCTGCCATTTTTCAGGCAACTTCATAATTCCATCTTCCCAAAACTTTTTATCTTTTTGAGCAAAGAACTTTTCCAGGTGCCTTTTACAGTCTTCCAGGGAACTGAAATTTTTTCCATTAAGAGAATTTTGTAAAGACCGAAATAAATGGAAATCCGAAGGTGCAATGCCTGGTGAATACGGAGGATGAATCAGAACTTCCCAGCCAAGCTGTAACAGTTTTTGCCTGGTCATCAAAGAAACATGCAGTCTTGCATTATCCTGATGGAAGATTCTGCATTTTCTCTTGACTAATTCCAGATGCTTTTCATCAGGTGCTGCTTTCAGTTGGTCTACTTGGGAGCAGTTCTTGTTGGAATTAATCCTTTGGTTCTCTGGAAGGACCTCATAATAGAGGACTCCCTTCCAATCCCACCATATATACAACATCCCCTTCTTTGCATGAAGACCGGCCTTTGGTGCGGTTGGTGGTGGCTCATTTCGCTTGCCCCACGATCTCTTCCGCTCCACATTATTGTACAGTATCCACTTTTCACTGCCTGTCACAATTTGTTTTAAAAACAGAACATTTTCGTTACGTTTCAGTAGAGAATCCCATGAGGAAATATGGTCAAGAAGGTTTTTTGCACTTAATTTATGTGGAACCCAAACATCAAGGCGATTCACATAGCCAAGCTGGTGCAAATGATTTTCAATGCTTGATTTGGATATTTTGAGTATGTCAGCTATTTCCTACGTGGTATAACGTTGATTGTTTTCAATTAATGTCTCTATTTGATCGATATCAACTTCAACTGGTCTACCCGACAGTGGAACACCGTCCAGCGAGAAATCTCCAGCACGAAACTTCGCAAACCACTTTTGACACGTTCGATCAGTCACAGTACCTTCTCCATACACTGCACAAATTTTCTGCGTTTAAGTTGCATCTTTACCTTTCTTGAAATAATAAAGCATAATATGCTGACAATGTTGCTTTTTCTTCCATCTTCAATATTAAAATGGCTATGCAAAAATTCACCAATTTTGATAAGTTGTTTTTTTTTTTAACGCACGCTGATATGACAGCTGTCACAATACAATCTAACATTATTTTGAATGAAGTTAAAGACAACTAAGTGCTACTCGAGCCAGCTTACGGGAAAACCGGACGAACTTTTTGGTCAACACAATAGTTTGTATCTGCTAATCCCAAAGCCCTAATTTATCCCTCCTCCACCACCCCCCCTTTCCCCTTTGGTAACCACAAGTTTGTTTTCTATGCCTGAGTCTGCTTCTGTTCTGTAAGTAAGTTTATTTGTATCCTATTTTAGATTTCACATATAAGAGATATCATGCGATATTTGTCTTTGTCTGGCTTACTTCACTTAGTATGATAATCTCTAGGTCCAGGCATGTTGCTGCAAATGGCATTATTTCATTCTTTTTTTTTTGGGGGGGCTGACTAGTATTCCACTGTAATGTATACCACATCGTCTTTATCCATTCATCTGTCGATGGACATTTAGGTTGATTCCATGTTTTGGCTATTGTATATAGTGCTACTATGAACATTGGGGTCCATGTATCTTTTCGAATTACAGTTTTCTCCAGATATATGCCCAGCAAGTGGGATTGCTGGATCATATGGCAACTCTATTTTTAGTTTCTTAAGGAACCTCCATACTGTTTTCCATAGTGGCTGCACCAATTTACATTCCCACCAACCGTGTAGGAGGATTCCCTTTTCTCCACACCCTCTCCAGCATTTGTTATTTACAGACTTTTTAATGATGGCCATTCTGACCAGTGTGGGGTGATACCTCTTTGTAGTTTTGATTTGCATTTCTCTAACAATTAGTGATGTTGAACATCTTTTCATGTGCCTATTGGCCATCTGTATGTCTTCTTTGGAGAAATGTCTATTTAGGTCTTCTGCCCATTTTTTGATTGGGTTTTTGTTTGTTTGTTTTTTGTTGTTGTTATTGTTATTGAGTTGTATGAGCTGTGTGTATATTTTGGAAATTGAGCCCTTGTAGGTTGCATCATTTACAAATATTTTCTCCCCTTCCAGAGGTTGTCTTTTCGTTTTGTTTATGGTTTCCTTTGCTGTGCAAAAGCTTATAAGTTTGATTAGGTCCCATTTGTTTATTTCAAGCATCTTCTATCTTGTCTAACATGCAGAGCATGAATATGGTAGCACATTTTTTATAATTTTAGTATAAATATGGGTTTTTCTTACCATCTGATATAAACATGCATTATTCTATAGTGTCTTCTTTCCCGCCACCCTGCCACTAGCTATTAAGAAAAAAGTAAGGCATATTCCAGATGTCCCTCTTTCATACAACCTTCTTTCAATCCCGTGCTAGACAACGGAAGGGCCACAGAAGCAAAGTGTTTGTTTTCTAGAAGCTTACAACCTTCATTATTTCAGTCAACGTAAAACTTCCAGTGATCAAGCAGCTTATACAGACTTGACTGAGGTAGTACAAGAAGAACAGGGCTCTCACTAAATAAGAAGAACTACCCTGGGCTTGTAAACAGCGGTAGTTACAATGAAGAGAAATCACTTTCATTTCATCACATAGTTTCTGACTTGTTAAAGTGCTTAAAAAAAAAAGTTGGGCAAAAAGCACTAACAAAAGTTAAGAATTCCAGTCAAGGGGAAAAAAAACAACAAAAATAAAAGAGATACAGAGCTGAAACATTATCTTTTTACTACTACATTTTATAAGAATAAATATTTCCACTAATTACAAAAATTAATAAATCTGAAGTATAAATTACTATTCACCAAAAAATGGATTTCCAGTTAGAGAACTAAGTAGCTTCTTGAAACCACAAACTGCCTGCATATATGAAAACTGTTTGATAGTCCCATATTTAATTATCTTAAATTATTCTGTGTTATTTGTGAAAGAAGTCTATTTACATGTACATGTGTGATGGGATACTTTTGGAAACCTGCTCCTTAGCCAATCAAAGCCTACCTTATGACTAAAAATATTTTTATGAAATGAAATATTCTGAAATAATCAGAAACAAAAATCAAAAAATTTGTACTGAGTATTTTGTTTATTGTTCTTCCATAACACAAACTGTAGCATATTTAATTGTCAAATGCAGTTTTGATCTATGTCTAAGGAAATTATGCCTATGTTCCTCCAAAGAATAAGAAAGTCTGAGGAGCGATAATAATGCACAAAATAATAAGCAACTCAGGAAATGGTGGCAATAACATTTTTTGTTTAAAAAATACGGTTCATAAAGAAATATATTACTGTAGCGAAGAATTCAGACATCAGAAAGAGTTCAGTCTAAAAATCCTGAGACAATAAAAATGTGCCTTTAGTCTTCATAAACGACCATGGAAAAGACAATTCATTTCCTTTTGGGGTGAATGAAATTGGGACAATGTCCAGAGGCAGACAAATCACCTGTATTCAATTCAACAACTATTTCCTGATACATACTATGAGCCAAGCACTGGATATTCAAAAGTGGGGAAAAACTAGGTGCTAAACATTAAGATTTGTCTAGTTAGCCTAAAAATAAAGAGAAAAATTAGATTGAGTCCTAGTGAGTTCCGTTCAGAAATCAGAACAAAGTACTGTTTTTTCAGAAATGAAAACCAAGTATTCTTCATCTAGATTTTTTTCTAGCCCTGTGACTCAACGGAACACTCACCTTCTCCAGAGAGCACAGATCCTTGGAAAACATCATTGTGCTAGGTCCTCAAGGTTGCCACCTGTTATGGACTGAATTATGTGTCCTCCTCCCTGCCCCGCACCAATTCATATATTTATGTCCTAACCCCCAGTACCTCAGCATGTGACTGTATTTGGAGATAGGGCCTTTAATGAATTATGGTAAAATGAGGTCATATGGGTGGGTCCTAATTAGACATGACTGATATCCATATAAGAAAAGGAAATTAGGACACAGACAGGCAGAGGGAAGACCACGTGAGGACAGCAAAGGAAGAAGGCCATCAACAAGCCAACAAGAGAGGCCTTAAAAGAAACCAAACTGACAGCCTGAGGAACTGTGAGGAAATAATTTCTGTTGTTTAAGCCGCCCAGTCTATGACACTTTGTTATGGTGGCCTTAGCAAATTAAAATACCACCTATCAGAGCCTCCTATCTTAAGTTCTACCATTCTTGTCTGCTTAAAAAAACAAAAAACAAAGCAAATAACCCCCCCACACCGCAAAAAACAAAAAAAACCTCTCTTCAAAAAGTAATGCATTTATCTTCCTGGACTAAAGCCCAGCCACCTTCCTCTAGCTAAGGAAGAAAGCTTGATGGCAAACAGCAGCTAGTTTGAATCTTTATCATGTCCTTTTATTCTACTCAATAAGTATTTACTGAGGAACCTCTATGTGCCTAGTATCCTTTGCTATCCTGTGGCTTATACACATGGATGAGAGGCTAGAAAATGAGGCACAAAAGGTTAAACCGAGAGAATGTATGCCTTCCTTACACCAGTGTTTTTAGAAGTATGACCAAGAGAACCGTTAAAACAAAATGAGACAGCCTGGGGGCAACAGCAAGAGGGAGAGCTAATGGGAGCAGCAGGGAGGGAGAGGAGAAAGCAAGGCACAGCCAGTGCCCGTGGTCTGCCAGCTGCTTGTCACCTGTTATCTCATGTGACTTCCTTAACTACTGGAGAACTAGATATTAGCATCCCGTTGTACATGAGAAAACCAAGGCACAGCATGATTAAAATGTGCAACTAGTTCAACTGCAGAACCAGATTTTCATTCTGGTCTATACTCCCAAGTTTTCATTATGTAAAGAATCATACAGGAGTTAGGTATGCTGTGAAATAAATATGTAAATAATGAACTGTTAGAAATAGGTTATTAAGAGATGTGAAAGGATTCAAGATACAAACAATATTTATTGAATACCTGCTGCTCTGCTTTAATATCTTCTACCTGAAATAAGGCAACAACATGTTAAGGTCCTGGAACAGTAACTGGTACATAACAGATAAACCTCACCTAGCAATTACTACTATTAATATTACCACCTCACTAAATCTTCCCAACAACCCTGGGAGGCAAATACAGTTATCCCCATTTGAGAGAGAAAAGGAATGAAGCTCAGTAAAGTTAAGCTAACGCACACAAGGTCAGAGAGCTATGGGGGAAAATGGCGGGGGAGGGAGGTGGGGTGCAATTTTGAGTCCAAGAACTAAAATGGACATCTTAAAAACACTTATGTTTTGACGATCCTTTCTCGTGGTTAACAGAGAAGGTAGTTCTTCTCCTTACTGAACTGAAATGCTCCACAGGAATTTTAACAAACTCCTCAGTTCCTAAAACTCTCTCCTTCTACTTCTTCTGGGCTGCAAACAACAAGAATCAAAAGAGCTTCAATGGTAGGAGGCAAAAGAAAAATTTTAACAGGCTGCCCCAATGGCCAGTGATGATCCCAGATGCAGGCAGAACAGACCGCATGTGGACACACGTGAGCCCGCGTGCATGCAGGTAGCGTGCAAATCTGGATTGCCTGAGTGAGCTGCTGCACACAGAAAACTGGGACCTAATGTGTTTGTGAAAGTTGGGCTCAGACTCACTTCCTATCTGTGGCCAACATACTTAAAAGAGGGCTCCCAGGCCATTCTGGTAAGGGAGGAAGTCTCAGCTAAAACAGAGCAGTGAACAAGGAGAAGAAAAGGCTGGGCAACATGAAACAACTGCATGGACAGAGGGACGGGCAGGCAAACAGTCCAGGCTTCTGCCAGCCAGACTGGTGCTCACCTCTCCACCAGCATATCTGTCCTGTAACGCAGATTACAGAACTGTCTCTCCCACCAACTCCAAGTCCCTCAAGACACCCGGGCACACAGGAGGCTCTCAATATAAGTTAGCTAACCAACAAATGAATGAAAAAGCAAACAAACAAACAAAAAAAATTTCTCTCTTAGATTTGATGTCTAGCAAAAGGTATAAGCACATTCTTTATCAAATTCAACCCACCCCATAACTCAGGTATATATCTGAGTTTAGACATCATACTCTAAAGTTTCAGATAATCTAAATTCAATTAATTCCAGATCTGTTATCCCTGACACTCTTATTTTAAATAAGCATGATTTTATTATAAGAAAGACACAGAAAATTTACACATTTCCTATATAAGTTCTACTTCAAATCCAAATGCAGCTGAGTGATTTTACTTTATTCATCACCAACCAGGAATAAAAAGGCATTATTTCTCACCTTTCCTTTCTGCACTGACTCCTCACTCTGCATTTTCTAATATAGTAAACAATACAAAAGAGGAAAAGCAAGTTTGTTCTTCATGGAGGGTAGAGACTTAAAACATATGGACTCTACTTTCCCCAGCCCAACCCCCTTTTTGCTGCTACGGATGGATGAAACTCCTACCACCATCACCAAGTACCTTAGAAGAAAGAGAAAATTAGAATAAAGGAATATTTAAAGGGCAACCAAAGAATTACAGGAGCCAAGTAGTGATTCTATTTTACAGATGAAGTTAAGTTACTTGACTTAAAAACGTGGCAGAATTCAATGTATTTCTCAAATCTCCTGACTCACTTTTCTGTCTTTTCAAATTTAATAATCACAACTGTGGCTGAAAACATCAAATGTTACTTCTCAATCTCCTTTCTCTTCACATCTGTTACAGCCCAACACTGATGAAATACTATCTGCTCTTTCCAGTGTAACATTATCATGAATGTTCTGAGACAATAAACCCTCTAGGTTTAGGACCAGCTCCTCTTGCCACATAGCATGGTTATTTTTGTAGCAGAATGGAAAAATAAACTATTGGTGATATTTCTGGGTTTCTAAAAGCCCTTTATATAAAATCAAAGGATTATCCTGCAGAGTAGTTGCAGACTGATAATCAACATCCTCTCTGAATCAAGAAAAAAAAAGTTCCTTGAAAATTCCAGCTACTTTTCTGAAACAGTTCTTGCCAATGATTAAGTAAACAACTAATTTCATATGCTTCACAGGCAACCAAACTTAAGGATTTAAGTAATAAGGTGATTCATGAATGAATAAAAATTCCCCAAACATTTTACCCACACACTCATTTATACCTAGAAACCTTAAATTTTCCAGTGGTGCATAATTTTTAATGCACATGCCAACTTCAGGCAATGGCTAAGGTACAGAGTAACAGGGGAACGGTTAGATCCAGATAACAAATCTGAGGTTGCTGAATGGGGAATCACAAGTTGAAGGTATTGATACGGCACTTGTCTTCAGTATTTTAGAGCATGAATCTTACAGACAAGCTTGTACAGAGGTGACCATATGACCCAGCAATCCCACTACTGGGCGTATACCCTGAGAAAACCATAATTCAAAAAGAGTCATGTACCACAATGTTCATTGAAGCTCTATTTACAATAGCCAGGACGTGGAAGCAACCTAAGTGTCCATCGACAGATGAATGGATAAAGAAGATGTGGCACATATATACAATGGAATATTACTCAGCCATAAAAAATAAATGAAATTGAGTTATTTGTAGTGAGGTGGATGGACCTAGAGTCTGTCATACAGAGTGAAGGGAGTCAGAAAGAGAAAAACAAATACCGTATGCTAACACATATATATGGAATCTAAAAAAAAAAAAAAGGTTCTGAAGAACCTAGAGGCAGGACAGGAATAAAGACACAGACGTAGAGAATGGACTTGAGGACATGGGGAGGGGGAAGGGTAAGCCTGGACAAAGTGAGAGAGTGGCATGGACATATATACACTACCAAATGTAAAATAGATAGCTAGTGGGAAGCAGCCGCATAGCACAGGGAGATCAGCTCGGTGCTCTGTGACCACCTAGAGGGGTGGGATAGGGAAGGTGGGAGGGAGGGAGATGCAAGACGGAAGAGATATGGGGATATATGTATACATATAGCTGATTCACTTTGTTATAAAGCAGAAACCAACACACCACTGTAAAGCAATTATATTCCAATAAAGATGTTAAAAAATAAATAAATAAAAAGAGGTGACCTATATAAGGAGATACCCTCATAAATGGCAAGCCTCACTCTGGTGGCTTTATATGTACTAACACTTTTATACACAGAAAAACCACTCACACTTACATAAATCTTTAATCTGGAAAAAGGAGCACAACTAGGGCATATATAAATCAAATCAACTTTTAGTACTTTACTAAACAGACAGGGCTCTTTCCAGGTGACTGTCGAGTGATTTATAACTAAAACCACTGAAGGCTGGAGAGGAGTATGGAAACAAGTACATCTTCTGTGGTATCTCTTTTAATCCAACTTCTTCAGTAAAGTATGTAATGCTATATAGCTGAGGGGACATTAAGAAGGAAGCCCAGCAAGGTTTGAGACACATCTTAGGAACCACAGAACTGGTGTTGGGTCCTCAGCTGGTGCCAGCTCCATTACCATATCTTGGCTACCCTAGCTTGAGGGGAAGTTGCCCCCAACTTGAGGGACAGAGAGGCCCTATTTAGAGAGAGCTAAGCAACTTAATAACGTATAAAGTGCTCGCATAATAAGTCACATAAGTCGCATAATACTCAGAAGATCCTCTAACATAGGCAACATCATAGTCCTAAATTCTGGATTAAGAATCTTCAGGAGCAATTAAGTAATTAACCTAAGGCCAGCTAAATGGGTGACAAGATTCATACCCAAGTACTCTCACTAGAAATGCTGTGCCTTTTGTCATATTTTATTGTATGTTACCAACCTAAATACCAAAAAGAACCACATTTGAAGATCAAAAATCAAATCTAATACTCCCCAGTATCTGTACGGAGCATGAGAACATTGGACAAGTGAAAAGAGTTACATCCATAGAGTTTCAATTAATAAAATGGACCAAACAATTATTTCAGACTAGATGGAAATGCTGTTTTAAGGAACAGAATATTTGTTAGAGGATAACAGTAAGTAGCAATCTTGATGGTTTAATTTGTGTCAAACTGAGCTGCCTTTAAGATATTAATAATAAACAACAAGGTCTTACTGTATAGCACAGGGAACTATATTCAATTATCCTGAGATAAATCATAATGGAAAAGAATGTTTTAAAAATGTATATATATATGTATAACTGAATCACTCTGCTGTACAGCAGAGATTAACACAACATTGTAAATCAACTGTTCTTCAATTTTTAAAAAAGATATTAATAAAGCTATTAACAGCAGGAATCAATGGGAGTAACTGTTCCTGTTCCTCCAGCACCTCTCCATTGACCAGCACAGAAGACACAGCCAATAACATCTTTTCAGTCCAGCTTCTCAGACACATTTACATCCATGGAAACACAGGCAGGTTGTTCTAGATTGTGTCTATGAATTTTATATTTCACACTTAAAAATGCTCATCAGTCTGGCAGTGGGTTCCATGGCACGAGAAAGGATTAAGAATCTGTGCTGTTGATAAGCAGATATTTATTACAAAGCAAAACAACTGTTAAGTCCAAGTTTGTAAACCCGATGAGTTTCAAAGTGTGTGTAGGAATATAACCACTTAACCTTGGTTAAGTTTTGGGCCCAAAGGTTGGGCAAATGTGATTTTCTAAGAAAAGTTGTTACATATGACAAAAGTGGGTTACTAATTTAGAAAGACAGACTAGAATTGTGTGATAAAATCATATATAATGTAATGTGCATAATTTAATCCTTATCAATGATTCAGAAGTCATTTCCAGATGTGACATCTTCTCAATATTATTACTATGAAAATCAACTATCAAATCAACTATCATTTTTCTGTAGAAGTGAAGAATAGCATTCTACTCAATAGAATGCTAAATCCCAAAAAAGTGTGCCCCACTGTTTTGGCGATGATTGCTTATGGAAACTTACTTATATTCTCTCTTGGTCTCCTTCTTAAGGAGCAGTATGAACAGTACAGGAGAATCCTCTAATTTTAGATTAGAAAAGAACCTCAGAGATCCTCAAACACTTTCCTTTGCCCTCCTCCCTCCACAAGATAAAAATGACTCCAAAAGTCAGCCAAATTTTGATAAATGCCTAGTATGTGCTTGACACCTTTCAAGGAACTAGAGATACAGTGATGAACAGGACACATATTTCACCCTGCTAATCCTGTGTTCTATTAGGTCACAATGCCAGGATCGTAGAAACAAAGGAAAGAAATCCAAGAGAAAATGCAGTACAGGGAGACAGAGGACTCAAAGAGAAAACTTGCACAATGCTTTGAGGGGAGGGTACATCTCTTTAATTTAGCATCGCCAACCTTGTCTGTAATCGCTCCTCAGACAAAATAAGCCATAAAATGGAAAATAAAGTTATTGTAAATCTGATGATGACAGAAACAAAAACAGAATGGGTACGTAAGTCCTCCGCTCTTTTCCACAGAAGCTCCCAACACCCATGTACACACTGTGTGCACACACACTGTTCACTGTGAAATATCTTCCTAACTTCCTACAGAAAAGTCAATTTTTCCAGAGGATTTAAAGTTTTGAAAGAGATTCCAATTTTCTTATTATTGGCCGCCAAATGGGTCTGACTCTTGGTCTACCCAGGCACAGGGCAATGCCCCACGTTCCTTCCTGCTCATCATTTTTACAACGTTGAAGGTGAAGCACAGCATTAGTTTAACACCAGGTTGTAATTACCAAAGGGAAGCAGTTGAGGCTAATGCTCATAGCTCAGCCGACTTGGCTGAACAAAATGGAGAAAAGCATTCCATGGCTTCCACCTAACAGGCCCCATTGTTTCTCCACAGGGCTCTGATTTCTGGCCAACTCTTAAAACAAGCCTCACTGGAGAATGACCAACCAAACCAAAATTTAAACGTGTTTTTAAATAGATTTCTTGTCTCTCCCCGGTCAAGAGAAATGGAATATAATATTATATTATTAAATATTATAAATATTATTATATTATGTATTATTATAATTATTATTAATGGAATATAATTTCAACAGGTATCTACCCATTAACTAATCCCCAAAACAACGGAATGGGTTAAAGTGTGTACTTCTGCTATAACAACAGAAACACTTATTTTGACTACTCTTTGAAGTTTTTAGGTTACATCAATTAACCTGGAAAAAGAAGAGTAGTTTCTCAAATGATGGAACATTAACTTGGATGTTTCACTTTGTCTCTTCATATGCTTTTTAAATCTGGGGGTCTACATGAAACCTTTCCCTGTAACTTTTGAAAATGTTTCATAAATTACTATGGAAGCATGGAACATAAAACTCAAGGCATCTGCTTAAGAAATTTTTATATATAAATTCTTCAAAAGTTAATGATGAGGTTAAAAAAATTTAAGAAAAACCAGGGACGTATACAATGAAAGGAAAAATTTGCTTCATATGGCATGATCTCAATATGTATTGAGGAAGGCAAATTCTGCCAAACTTTCACTGAAATTGTTCTAACAGGCTTCTTCATTCTAATAGCTACCACTTAGTGAATGCCACTGTGGACTACACACCTTACATAGCGTTTCTTAATTCTTCCCTCTGCCACATCAGGTAGGCATTCACCTATGTGGCAAAAGAGTTTGTAAAAGCTACACGGAAGTAGCCATGGTGGAATACGAAGGCAGGCCTTTTCAAGTAATGTCCATGTTCTTCCTAGCTCGCCCTCTTTTCCCATAGCTTCAACCCTAATCACACTAATAAATGCTTTTACATAATGGAAATAATGGTGATAAGTGGATAAGGCTAAATTAAATTCCCTCTCACCTAAATCCACTTTCTCACAGGTGGAAAAAAAAAAAAAAAAAAAAAAACTTAGCCTGTATTTTCTCTCAAGTTGAAAATGTCAGATCACATTTTCCTCAAACCTCCCCCAGCCTCCCACCAAAAAGTAAAGCACAAAACACACACTCGCACTACAACAAAGAAAAGCTTACTATCTCAGATAAGATTCCACTGTTCTCCTGCCCTAGTCCACACTATCTCTAAAGCCCACAGGGTCAGTCCTTCCCAACCTAAGAAAACACAGGCTGTGCTGTTGACTGTGCGTCAGAGCAGAGCTGTCTCAACTCCACCTGTTTGTCTTTCTATAAGATCATCTGCTCATTACTGACACTGGTATTTTGTCAACTTGATCAAGTTTATCAATTTATCTTTAAAGCGCTTTTTAAAAAAAATTATTTATTATGTTTATTTATTTATTTTTGGCTGTGTTGGGTCTTCGTTGCTGCGCGTGGTCTTTCTCTAGTTGTGGCGAGCAGGAGCTACTCTTCGTTGCAGTGCGTGGGTTTCTCATTACGGTGGCTTCTCTCATTGTTGAGCACGGGCTCTAGGCACGTGGGCTTCAGTAGTTGCAGCACGTGGGCTCAGTAGTTGTGGCTCACGGGCTCTAGAGCACAGGCTCAGTAGTTGTGGCGCACGGGCTTAGTTGCTCCGTGGCATGTGGGATCTTCCCGGACCACGGATCGAACCCTTGTCTGCTGCATTGGCAGGCAGATTCTCAACCACTGCGCCACCAGGGAAGCCCTTTAAAGCACTTTTAGCTACTGAAGTATGGAATGAATGCTACAACCAAGAAATTCCCCATTGACTCAGTTTAGAGTGACTACTGTAATGTCTTTAATCATTTACTTACCTCTCTCTTCAATTTTCTTACAATAATGTACCATCTCATATATGAGTAGCTGGGGTTTTAGTATTAGAGATGCACAAGTAGACACACCACACATCCACACTCACATTGTCAAAAAGCAATGTAACATGAAGCAAATACAGTTAATCCTTGAACAAGGTGGGCGTTAGGGGCACCGACCCGCCTCACAGTCAGAAGTCCACAAATAACTTATAATCAGCTCTCCTTATCTGTAGCTCCTCATCCATGGAATCAACCAACCACGGATCGTGTAGTACTGAGTATTTAGTACTGAAAAAAATCCACATATAAGTGGACCTGCACAGTTTCAACTCATGTTCTTCAAGGGTCAAATGTATATCCATCAAAGTAGGCTCTGTCACTGACTTAGAGACCACATCATAGTGGGGAAAAGGTCAGTGAGTTCAGAAATGCCTGGGTTGCAATCCTGGTTCAACTCAGGGCCTTAGCTTCCTCGTATGTAAAGTTAGGATGGTGAAAACTAGAAACGTAAATAAAGCATTTAGCAGAGTGCACAGCACACACAGTAGTTATTACCACCATCAACACAGGCACCAAGACAGGCTGGGCCATTGTTCCCAGCTGTGCCACTGTTTGCTGATTAATAATTAGGACTAGTCACTATCTTTCCCTCCCCCCTCTTTTGTAATAGCTTTATTGAGGTGTAATTTACATACCACAAAATCCATTCTTTTAAAGTGTGTGATTCAGTTGGTTTTTAGTATATTCAGGGTTGAGTGACCACTACCACTATTTGTTTCCAGAACACTGTCATCGCCCCAAAAAGAATACCATACCCATTAGCAGCAACTCCCTAATACTCTCTCCCTCAGCCCCTGGCAACAACTAATATGTTATCAGTGTCTATGGATTTGCCTATTCTGAACATTATATATAAATGGCATGATACTGTATATGGCTTTTGTGTCTGGCTTCTTTCACTTAGCACAATATTTTCAAGGTTCATCCACTTTTTAGCATGTGTAAGTACTTCATTCCTTCTTATGGCTGAATAATAGTCCATTTTATGGATATATCACAACATGTTTATCCATTCATAAGCTGATGGACATTTGGGTTGTTTCCACATTGGGGTTATTATGAATAGTGCTGCTATGAATATTCATGTACAAGCTTTTTTGTGTATAAACATATGTTTTCTCTCCTCTTGGGTATTTACCCAGGAGTGGAATAGCAGACTCACATGGTAACTCTATATTTAACCATTTGAGGAAATGCCAGACTATCTTCCAAAGCAGCTGTACCATTTTACATTACCACAGGCAGTGTATGAGGGTTCCAATTGTTCCACATCCTTGCCAACACTTGTTCCTACTTGTCTCTTTGACTAAAGCCATCCTAGTGTGTGTGAAGTATATTGCACTGTGGTTTTGATTTCATTTCCCTGATGGTTAAATGATGTTCACCATCTTTTCATGTACTATTTGGCCATTTGTACATTGTTTTTGGAGAATGTCTATTCTGATCCTTTGCCCATATTTAAACTGGGTTTTTTGTCTTTTTAATCTTGAGCTGTTAAGATTTCCTTATATATTCTGGATACAAGTCCCTTCTAAAATATATGATTTGCATATATTTTCTCCCAATCTATGAGTTCTCTTTTCATTGTGTCGATGGTAACCTTGGCAGCACAAAAAGTTGTAATTTGGATGAAGTCAAATTTATCTGTTTTCTTCTTTTGCTGCTTGTGCTTTTGGTGTCATATCTAAGATTCCATTGCCTAATCCAAGGTTACAAAATTATACTCCTAGAGTTACACAGTTTTAGCTCTTACGTATATGATCCATTTTGAGTTAATTTTTGTATATGGTGTGAGGTAGAGGTCCAACTTCATTCTGTTGCATCTGGATAACCAGTTGTCAATGCACTATTTGTTGAAGAGACTATTCCTTCCTCTATTGAACTATCTTGGCACTCCTCTCTCTTAAATCCACATTCAGAGCATTTCATTCCTTGCAGGTATACATCACTCTGATCTTGCTAATTTTCCAGCTATCAGGCGTATTACTACTCTACTTGAACCTGCAAACCAAACCTATGAATCTATCCTGTATTTACTTTATTTCAGGTTGGCGAATCACTTCCATTTAAAAGCACTTATCAAGTACCTGCTATGTACCAGGCAGTATTCTAAATTCTCAGATATAATCCCAATGAAGCATTAAGATTCTTGAGGATGGTTATAAAATGTATTGTGTTTCATGACAGAGATGGGGACAAAGTACCAAAGATGCTGGAAAAAAACAAACAAACAAAAAAAACAAAAACAACCATCTCTGTGTTAGAGGTTCTAAAGTGGTCACATTGAGGAGGGGTATTTGAGTAGAAGAATTATTGAACTGTCAGACAAAGAAGGGCTCTAGAGTTCTCCAAGAAGAGAGAAATAATGGGTACAAAAGTATGAAGTTGAGAAAAACCCAGGGGACAGAGTTTTAAGGTGGTAGCAATGTGGGGCAACAGGAAAAGGTGACTCTCAAAAGGAGGACAGGGTTGAATATTAAGAATCCATATACTACAACAGAGACCTTTAACTGTACCGCTACGCAATGTACACCTAACTCTAGATCTGAACAAGGAAGCCACATGTATTTGAGGAAAAGGACTGTGGGGTTGAGGTGTAGACTGTATTGCATAGAGACAGACTAGTATTGGGCATTCTCACATATGTCTAGCCAGGAGGGGGATTTTTTTTTTTAAGTGATTATTTCGTCCCACAACTGCATAACAAAAATGTATTTTGCTCCTTCACAAGTCTCCTAAGACATTGTATACTTGGTTCTAACCTTCTTAATTCCTTTCAAATGTGTATACGGTCAGCCTTAAAGAAGATGTTGTACCTCTTCAGGTTCTCAATTTTCTTCATTATAATAATCACTTTTACTTAAGACACTTCACTGTCAAATATCATTAAAGTTATAATGTTACCACTGAGAAGGCTATTTAACTCTGGGCTCATCTTCTGAGCAGAGAGCCCAGTCTAAAAAGAGTTGAATATGTGCCTTACAGACTGCTTCTTGTTCTTTTTCAATTCGGAATCCAAATTATTCCATTTTTACTATTCTTCAAATATCTCCTAGCACTTTCTGCCATAATTCTGAGTTCAGAAAGTGTTTCACTATGCTTCCATCATCAGCTTTATGAAAGTAAGTTTACAGTTCTGCTTTTCCTCTTTCTACTTAGATTTTCTATAGAAGTTTTTCAGAATCAGAAATACACCATGATCTAAAAGTTTCTATTTTTCCTAGGAATCCTAATAAATGTTTGGCAGTTAATACAATCACAGCAACACCACTAGCAAGAAAAAGCACATTACAGCTTCTCTCCACTAGAATGTTCAATTTTTAACTGGTATTCCTTAAATGGGCATTTAGCATAAAAGGAGGTGTTATTTCAGCCATCACAATGGTGAGAACTGTACTCTGGTTCAAGGGAATGAAACACTTCCTCAAATAAATGAGTGGGAGACATAATGGAATTCTACATTCCTTGTTCTTTTCTGTTAATTGACTGGTGACGTGAATGTGATCCACCATCATGTGTCCTGGCTGGAAGGGCTTGCTCTGCACCCTTTTCTCCTTCAGTTATCCTTATTTACAAAGACTTGTGTAAAACAAGTCATTTACTTGCAACAGGGGGAAGATGGGCCAACATTCTGGCTCCTCCAAAAAAAAAAAACAAAAAAGATGTCAAACTGGCTCACATAAAAGAAGTAGGGATGGAAAAAATGAAATTACAGTGGCTGCACTATGGCTTGGACAGTGAAGAAATGGATAAGTTTTTACATCAGAGAAGGATAAATCTTCTTTGATTCCTGCCTGCACTTCAGCAATTTTCCTATGTAGCTGCCAATTTTTTCTCCCCAGCAAAATCACTGAAAATGAAAATTACAGATTTTTAAACCATTTTAAAAGCAGACAGAGAGAGAAAGAAAAAAAAATCTGGAAGACTATAATCCAAAAAATGTTAACACAAAGATTATCGTCTTCTGTGGGTAGTAAAATTACAAATATTTTCTTTTTTTCTACTCTTCTGCCTTCTCAGATTTTTTCCATTGAATGTAAGATGCCATTATAATCAGAAAAGTACAATAGTGGCAGAAAGGGAGAAAAACAGTTGGTTAGTTAGGTATTTGGGGAGGAAGTAGTGCAGGGAGAGTTCAAGTTGTCTTAGGAGCTGAGGACAAAAAACAAAAGTATATACAGATGCCCATGTTCCAGGCACCCTGAAGACTTTAAACCTTATCCAGGAATAGGAGTACAACTTTATCCTTTAACTTTTTTTTTTTCAATCTTTCCAACACACCTCTGAAATTGCTGCTACTGCTTTTTTCTTTCTTTTTTTTTTGGGGGGGGCCGAACTGAGAGGCTTGTGGGATCTTAGTTCCCTGACCAGGGATTGAACCCGCACCCTCGGCAGTGAAAGCGCCGAGTCCTACCCACTGGACCGCCAGGGAAGTCCTGCTACTACTTTTAAAACAGCTATTGCTTTTTTTTTTTTTTTACTTAAGAAATAATCCAATTTCAGAGAAATTTAAGTACAAACAGCGAAGTTCTCACATTATATTCAGTAATTTATCAAGCCCAAGTCATGCCACATTACAGAAAAATGGGACTCCTATAACAGAGGGCAGACCCTATTTATGTTAACTATATGTCTCCTTTGATATTTTTTACTAATTAAGTCTACAAGCTTTTTTTTTCTAGCAAATTGTGGTACAGGTAGAAGGAAGTCTCTAAGGCAGTAGACTCAATGAAGGAACCACCATCAAATGGTCAAGTGTGAAACCCACCTCAGAGGAGGGCAGCCTGGTAACCCTGCTGTGTTTCCCTCCCGCTGACTTTCTGGCACGTCAAGCGGCAAGATTCAGGAAGGACCATGTGGTGCCACACACACAAAAATCAAAAACAAAAACAAAAAAAGGAAAACAAAAAAACCCCACAACTCTAGCATTATCCTAACTAAATTAATCCTGGAATAAGTTTTTGAGGCCATATATTGTTTTGGAATAATGACAGTGCCCATAGTGAGTAGAGAAGTCTATTAAATGGTTTACCTGTGAAATATAACCTGGAGGCACGTGGATGGGAGGAATGGATCCATTGGGTGACATCATGGGAACTTCAGCAGGCCCTAAAAGAGGCAAGAGTAAGATATTAACAGCTGAAGAAATATACATTATTCAAACTAATCATTGGTATTTGAAAATATTATCAAAACTGAAGAGAATCACTGACTATTTTCTCTTCAGTAATCGGTACCTCATGCCTTAGACCTGAAATCACAAATGAAAAGGAATTCTCCAGCCGCATAAGTCAAGGGGGTGGGGGTGGGGGAACAGCTATGAGCATCTTTTTTTTTTTTTAATATTTTTTTTTTCGGCTGCGCTGGGTCTTCGTTGCTGTGTGCAGGCTTTCTCTAGTTGTGGCGAGTGGTGGCTACTCTTTGTTGTGGTGCACGGGCTTCTCATTGCGGTGGCTTCTCTTGTTGCGGAGCACAGGCTCTAGGCACACGGGCTTCAGTAGTTGCAGCACGCAGGCTCTAGGGTGCACAGGCTTCAGAGGTTGTGGCGTTCGGGCTCAGTAGTTGTGGCGCTCGGGCTCAGCAGTCGTGGCTCGCGGGCTCTAGAGCACAGGCTCGTTAGTTGTAGCGCACGGGCTTAGTTGCTCCACGGCATGTGGGATCTTCCCTGACCAGGGATCGAACCTGTGTCCCCTGCACTGGCAGGCAGATTCTTAACCACTGCACCACCAGGGAAGTCCCTATGAGCATCTTTATAAATATTTAATGATTCCCAAAGCCTCAAGTTCCATAAATTAAGGCTGCTCAGTTAAGAGTAGTCTAACAAAGTAGGGCAAAAAGTTTCCTTTTTTCCCTTTAAAATAATGTATTATCAATATATGCTTAAGTAAATAAATTTTTAATGAGTTTATCTCCTCTGGTTTAAAAAGCTCCTATAGACTTTGGGTTTACAATTTTCATTTCGATTATTATTTTCAATAATTTACTGTAACATGCCATTAATTTGACATAGAAGAAACCTTTAAAATACTCCAAACCAACTGAATTTGACAAGTCTCTTATAAGGCAGGGGGTAAAAACAGATTATATTTTAAAACTAGACACTATTAGGAATATTCATACCGAATTTACTTGGATTATTTCAAAGTAAAGCATTCAATTAACAAGAGGTTAGTTTCAAAATATTAAATTCAACAAATGTTAATCGCATGTCTAAGGAAACAAAGAAAGGCAAGGCAAAGCTCAGTTACCTAAGACACAGTTTGAGTTAATATTTAATTACAAGGAAACTGATTGTCATAACATCAAAATCAACATCTGACACCCTTCCAAAGATCCTATGACTAAATGGTTTCCCTGGAAGTTTAAGAACCTCAGGTCACTGGTTTTCAGTTTGACAGGTGGCTCCCCTATTTAGCAACCCATGTCCCAAATGTCAATCCAAAGCTGTGTTTCTAGTCTTGAGATGCGACTTCCTGGCTCCAAGTGCCCTGTGTTGTTTATTTGCTTTCTCCTAATGTGTGTTGTGCTGGCGGCAATGAAAACTGCTCCGCTGTAACAAAAACCAAGAAAAATACAACACTTTTCTTGGCAAAAGAAGACAGACCCTGCCACCCAGTGCTGCACTTACATACAAGCACAATGCACCTTTCACCTCACAGTACGATGCAATGTTACAACTACTTCTCAGGAAAACTGTGGAGGGACAGGGATGCTGGGGTGCCCATCAAAAGGTCTACAAGTATAGGAAAAACATATAGGAGAAGCGCAGAAAAGATTTGAATATTCATGTAACATTCCACACGACTAGAGTCGCTGCAACTTCATGGACAATATGCCAAAGTACTAAACTATCTGATAATCTCTGAACACATACAAAATACCACAGTAGTCTCTCACATAGTAACACACTGGTAATCAGTTAAAGAAAAGGATGACAATGGCATAAGAATGGATAATTCCACGACCCCACTGTATTTTTAAGTACCATTCCAACTAATACATCCAGCAATCACTGAAGGCACTTTCCAAATTCATCTTCCAAATCCATCTTTCTCATCAGCTTTAGCATTTTTGCCACAGCCATTAAGACATTTAGGTATTTACTAAATATTTTTATTTGAATTGATTCACTTAAAAATCATAGACAACTATTTGACTCTTAGCCTGAGTACTACCTTTGAAATCCAAGGGTCAATGCACTCAGCTCTATAAGCAGTCATTAAGAGCGTGGCCTCCGCCTGGTTTCATTTCCCAGCTCACTATTCACACTGGTTGTGTGACGTTGGACAATTCACTTAGCCTTTCTATGCCTCAGCTGTCAATGAGAATAACAATTCCTACCTCACAGGTTTGGGTTTAAAGACTAAATTCAATAATACATGTAAAAGCATTTAGGGTAGTGCATGGCGTAATAACCACTCATCAAAATGTTAGCAATCTTTACAATTTTTCTCTTTTTTTATTTATAGTTTTTTGTTTTTTCCTGTTCTTTCATTACAATTACATTTTAAGCACTATTTTTTTAACAGTGCATGTCCCTGTAACACATAAAGTCAACACGCATACTCTGTGTACAATACTGACTTACGAGGCAAACCTTCCTCAGCAGATAAATATCAAATATTTCACAGTGCAGAGTGTGAACAGAAATGCTACCACTTCAATAAAGTATTACTTTTTAATCACCAAAATGTATACCAGGCAAACAGTCTCTTAACCCCAGGCATGACCCCTAAAACTGTTAAAGTCATTTGTATAAAATGCTTTAAAGAATGTCGGACAAGTAAATGATTTACAGCCAGAAAATGTTTTCTTCCTGGCCTTGGTTTCAAAAGTAGCCAAATGACTTTAACATGCTTGTTCCCCCTTCCTCTTGACACTGTCATCAAAACCCTTTCAAAAAGCCTTGCGAAATATACAGTAATGGTTTCCGAAACTCAGCTCTGCCCTAGAACCCTAAGGTTTCTCTCCTTTCTGAAATAAACCATTGCATACACAGGCATTCAGGAGTTTAAAAGCTAGGAAAATAAAATCCCTTTCACAATGGTGGTATGAGAAAAGTTACTGTCTCCCGAAATACTTATCTCCCAATCAGTGAGTTTACTGCCTCTGCTCAACAGCTTGTGTTTGAGAACCTCCTGATACTATCATAATTCTTCCCTAATTAAAACACAAACTTCTCTTCCTAAACTTTTAGGACTACTAGATTCCTTTTGATTTTTAATCGATAATCTCGTGACACAGAAGACTGAAAGGATATAGCCCTGAGAATATGTGGAAAATGGTTCTCTTCTTGTTCAAACCACCAACACCGGATATGTGAGGGGTAAAAAAGGCACACAATCTCCCCAAACTAACTTCCTTTCTGACTGTATTGGGAAATCATCGATCTATTAAACTTTTTGGAAAAAAACTTTTTAAATCTCTTAGGATATCTAGAACCCTCTTTAATTAAACAGTCTTGTTACATAAAGGTAGGTCTACACAAATATACATACACATAGATTAAATAATTTGAACACAAACATACACTTCCAAACTACTTCAGATTTTTTTTTTTTTGAGAAACTAATTAAGAAGTTCAGCTAGAGACCACATGAACTCTTCCTCAGACAGATGAAAGATGTCACACGTACAATTTCTAGAACTGGAACTAGAATGTTTGCTAAAAGCCAAGTAATTCCATGAAAAAAATGCCTTGGGAAATTTGATCACTTTCAGGCTGTGACTTCAACAGTCAAGAACCCCCCACCCCTTTTTTTTTTAATTTTTTTAACATCTTTATTGGAGTATAATTGCTTTACAATGTTGTGTTAGTTTCTGCTGTATAACAAAGTGAATCAGCTATAGGCATACATATATCCCCATATCCCCTCCCTCTCATCTCCCTCCCACCCTCCCTATCCCAACCCTCTAGGTGGTCACAAAGCACGGAGCTGATCTCCCTGTGCTATGTGGCTGCTTCCCACTAGCTACTTTACATTTGGTAGTGTATATAAGTCCATGCCACTCTCTCACTTCGTCCCAGCTTACCCTTCCCCCTTCCCCTTCGCCGTGTCCTCAAGTCCGTTCTCTAAGTCTGTGTCTTTATCCCTGTCCTGCCCCTAGGTTCATCAGAACCATTTTTTTTTTCAGATTCCATATATATGTGTTAGCATACGGTATTTGTTTTTCTCTTTCTGACTTACTTCACTCTGTATGACAGACTCTAGGTCCATCCACCTCACTACAAATAACTCAATTTCGTTTCTTTTTATGGCTGAGTAATATTCCATTGCATATATGTGCCACATCTTCTTTATCCATTCATCTGTCGATGGACACTCAGGTTGCTTCCATCTCCTGGCTACTGTAAATAGTGCTGCAATGAACATTCCCTTTTTTTCACTGAACAAGATGTGAGACACAAACAAGAGCTATGATCAGTTTATAGTCATTAAAAAATTTAACCGCAATATGCAAGTACATGGTCTAACATCGTAAAAGTCTGCTAGCATTTGTTAATAAATTGATTTTTCATTTACTTACAGCAAACTGTGAACAAGAAAGGTTGGAGAGTGGCTTAATTATTCAACCAACAGTAATTCATGCAATGATCCTACAACTTTATTCTCACATCAAAGAGACTGAAGGAAAGTCCAGCAATGTTGTATTTCTAGGGACACATAGCTCATGGAGAGCTTCTAAGCCCCTGCCATGGCTGTATGACCATTCTGCTTCACTCTGTGCTTCTTCCCTGCTACCAGGGATCCCCCCAGAGCCCACACATGTAGATACCCCTTGCTCTGATACTATATTCAGAATATTCACCCGTCCTGGGAAAAGAGTTAACTAGACTGACACGAGGAGAATGTACAAATGAGGTTTAGACATCTGAAAGTGGTGGAAAATGGGAATCCAGGGTACATATTATCATTTAAATTAGTCTCAGAAATAGATTAGCTATAAATAATTAATTATACCACAATTTTGACATTTTAAAATGGTATTTTTTATAAACTGAATATTCGCCAGTAGGTAAACAAGTAGTGAGTAAGTAGAATGTTATGATTGTAATTGTCTATAAACTGGTACTTGTGTGTCCAAATGGCTACTTTCAACAACAGCCATTAGTAGTAATAAATCACATTCTTAGCTTATTAACTTAAATATTATCTTGTTCAAAAAGGATGAAAGGGGTGGCAGGGGGGAAGGATGTAAGAGGACTGAGATCACAACACAGCAAGATAAAGGAAAACTAATGAGAAAAATAAAGCAAGGGCAAAACATTGATGTGATAAAATCCAATGAACCCTATTTTAAAAAAAAAAAAAGACACCTGAGTCTTTCTAAATAGCCAAAATATAATTTCTTGCTCGTTGAAGTAGTCATATGGATAAGGCCACAGCTAATAGGTAACCAGATAATTATGGTGAAAGCACTTATCAAAACAAATGGTCTAAATAAAAGTACACTTGCGGGCTTCCCTGGTGGCGCAGTGGTTAAGAATCCGCCTGCCAATGCAGGGGACACGGGTTTGAGCCCTGGTCCGGGAAGATCCCACATGTTGCGGAGCACCTAAGCCCGTGCGCCACAACTACTGAGCCTGCGCTCTAGAGCCCGTGAGCCACCTGGGCTCGCGTGCCACAACTACTGAAACCCGTGCTCCGCAACAAGAGAAGCCGCCACAATGAGAAGCCCGCACACAGCAATGAAGACCCAACGCAGCCAAAAATAAATTAATTAAAAAAAAAAAAAAGTACACTTGCGCTGTTTGCTAAGGGTCTAAGACTTAATACAAAATGTGAAGTCTTCTAGTGAACCTTGTGAATGTCTAACAATGAATCTCCAGTTATTCATGGTGATTCAAGACATGCAGACGAGCGAAGAGATTATGTAGGCACTTTGAGGAACACTGATTTTTTTAAAGCTATTCAACACTAATTAATCCCACAAGAGAACTAAAAGGAATACAAAGATAATAAAATAAAGCACAGGTTCTAACCTACGCTTAAACTCTAGTGCAGTGGTTCTTAAACTTTAGTGTGCATCAAAATCATCCAGAGGGTTTCTGAAAATCCAGATTGCTAAACCCCACTTCCCATAGTTTCAGAATCAGAAGATTGGGGGTGGGTCTTAAGAGCTAGCATTTCTAACAAGTTCTCAGGTGATAACCTCTGACTTAGTAGGTTAAAAGACAATAAGCATACACAGCAAACATTACACTCAGTGGTTAAGAAACTGAAAGCTTTCCCTCTAACATGAGGAACAAGACAAGGATGCCCACTTTCACCACCACTATTGACACTGTACCAGAAGTCTTAGCTAGAACAACAGGGCAAAAAAAAAAAAAAAAAGAAAAAAGAAAAAGAAAAGGCATCCAAATTGGAAAGGAAGAAGTAAAATTATATTCGCAGAAGACATAATCCTATATATAGAAAATCCCAAAGATTCCATAGACAAAAAACTATTAGAGCTAAAAAACGAATTCAGTAAATTTACAGGGTACAAGAGCAACGCATAAGTCAATTGTGTTTCTATGCACCAGCAATGAACAATCTGAAAAGGAAATTAAGAACACAATTCTATTTATGACAGTATCCAAAAGAATAAAATACCTAGGAAAAAATTTAATCAAGGGGGTGAAAGATTTATGCACTTAAATTACAAAACACTGCTGAAAGAAATTAAAGAAGACCTAAATAAATGGAACTTAAGAACACCTAAACAAAGACATGGAATGGAAGACTTAATATTGTTAAGATGGCAATACCGCTCAAAGCGATCTACTGAGTCAATGTAATCTCTACCAAAATTCCAACGGTCTTTTTGGCAGAAATGGAAAAGCCAACCCTCAAATTCGTATGAAATTGCAAGAGGCCCCAAACAGACAAAAAGAATCGACTTGGACCCCTACCTGACATCATATACAAAAATTAACTCATCATAGATCTAAATATAAAAGCTAAAACCATAAAACTCTTAGAAGAAAACATGGGTATATATTTCATGGGCATTTGTCAATGGATTCTTAAATGTGACACCAAAACCACAAGCAACAAAAGAAAAAAAAATAGAGTGGACTTCATAAAAATTAAAAACTTTTGTGCAAAGGACATTATTAACAAAGTGAAAAGACAACCTATAAAATAGGGAAAAAATATTTACAAATTCGGTATCTGATAAGGAACTAGTATCCCAAATATATATATATATATATATATATATAGATAGATAGATAGATAGATAGATAATTGTCACAACTCAACAAAAAGACAAACAACCTAATTTTTAAAATGGGTAAATGGTTTAAATAGACATTTTACCAAAGAAGATATACAAACAGCCAACAAACATATGAGAAGATGCTCACAACATCATTAGTCATTAGGGAAACACAAATCAAAACCACAGTGAGGTACCACTTCACACCCCCTACAATGGCTATTCTCAGAAAAATGCAATATAAGTGTTGGTGAGGATGTGGAAAAACTGGAACCCTTGTACAATTGCTGGTAGTGATGTAAAATGATACAGCTGTTGTGGAAAACAGTTTGGCTCTTCCTCAAAAAGTTAATCAGGAAAGTACCATATGACCCATCAATATCACTCCTAGGTATAATATACCCAGAAGGATTGAAAACTGGGACGCAAACAAACGTACACACACGTTCACAGCATCACTATTCACAATAGCCAAAAGGTGCAAAGAGCCAAAATGTCTATTAGGGGATGAATGGGTAAATACAATGTGACATAATACACACAGGGAATATTACTCAGCCATAAAAAGAAATGAAGCACTGATATATGCTACAAGGTTGAAAACATTGTGCTAAGTGAAAGAAGCCAGACACATATTGTGTAATTCCATGTATATGAAATATCCAGAATAAATAAATCAACAGAAATGAAACTCAGATTTGTGGTTTCCAAGGGCTGAGGGATGGGAGGGATTTGGGAAGCAATTGCTTAATAGATGCAGGGTTTCCTTCTGGGGTGATGAAAATGTTTTAGAACTAGAAAGAAGTAGTGATTGCATAACACCGTAAATACACTAAATTGCCAATGAATTAAAATAGTTAATTTTATCTAATTAATAATGTTAATAGTTAATGTTATGTGTATTTCACCTCAATAAAAATATTTTTTTTTAAAAAATGATGAGCACATAACCAAAGAACTATAAGATAGTAAAACTGGGGTTACTAATAAAGTACCAAAAAGCAACTGAACATAAACTTCCTAGAGCACATCTTCATTCCTCATACATTAATTTCTGGGAGGATGCTATTTCTAGACACTGTGCTATGCAAAAAACCAGTAAGGTGCATTCTCTGTCCTCAAGGGACTCATAGTCTAATTACGGGGAACAGATAAACAAACAAACACACACAAGGATGCACTTCAGGCACTGTCTAAATTTAGCAAGATTTTAAATGATTATCATCCTATGGACACATCAGTAATTACAGAAATGAGCTGTTAGAGGGCCCTTAGGATTTAGTAGAGGGCTCACTGTTTTACAACTAAAGAAACTGAGGCCCAGAAGCAAACTGAGAAGCTGGCAGGTGATGGAACAACAGGGTCTAGAAGTCAGTTCTTCTAGTTTTCAGCCCAATGTGGTTTCCTTCAGGAGTAAGTTTTGTTGTTTCTTAAAATGCTGCTGCAAAGTCATTTTCTCTCAGGGTGTAATTTTCATATAGAGCCAGGTATAGATGGCACGTTTCTCTGGCTCAGATATATTGGTCTCTCCAAACTGTAACTACTTCTTCCCAAAGGCATCCTGCCAGAGAGGAAACAAACTGGGAAGAGCAGAATCTGAGCAGTGCAAAGAACAAAAGCTTTGGAGCTAGTGAGGCCTGGGTTTGAATGTGAGCTCTACCACTTTCTAGCATGACCTTGGGCTAGTTACTTAAACTCCCCCTGACTGATCAGCACTTTTCTGACCTACAAAAAAGGATGACAAGAGCTAATTTCAAGGGTTGTTGTGAGGACTGGAAGTTGTAATAATGCATATAGTGTCCAGCACAGTACCTCGTCAAATAATGGTATTTAAAAAACAACTCTAACGTTGTGCCACGAAGAAAAATACTGTATGAACAAAGAGGTTAATAGAGACTAAGCATTTATCAGAGAGACAAATGAAGAGTTATATGCCTTCTCAAATGAGCAAGTCAGTTGTTTTGTCCTTCACATTTTTTCCCTCTAAAAATGTGTTTCCATCTTGTAGCTTCAAAATAATATTCTCCTTTTAAAAATATAATGCATTCAAGATATATGAATTATGATTAAAAAACAAGGAACAAATTTTTAAAAAAGGAAAAGATGGCTGCTTTCCCATAGTTGTCTACTTTCCCATATCTAATACTAGCCCTCTACCTCTTCCAAAACCACCTGTTATCTTTTCCTAATTTCTAGGAAACCTTAGAAAATTGGGTATGCCTAACTTTCTAAATGTCTGGACAACTCTAAATCAAAGGATCAGCCCTTGTTTTCTGAAAGCCAATCCTCTACATCTCTCCGACATTGGCTTTATTACAAGAATTTCTAGTCTGGCTCAGCTATTGTCCTTAAAAGTAGCAAGTGACCGTAACAACAAATTGCCCAGTGATGACTAAAATATTCCTGTTGAAGTCTTCCTGAAGTAAACCACTACCAAGAACCAAAACTAAGCTGCTGATAGAATTCATAAATAATGGGTCACCACCATCTTATTATTTAACCATTTCAAAACACAAGAAGGTGCTACTTTAGTTAAATATGTTTTACCATTTTTGAAATGCAAGTCTTTTCTTTCCAAATATTCCTCTTCAAACTTGTTCTCCTACTTAGCTGTTATAAGGGCATCAGGAGTAGAGAAAGAGTTTAATTCTCACATAAGACTAAACTTCATCAATCCCAATTTTCCTTAATTTCAATAAAATTGAGATACCTACCCACTTTATCAAGTTGTTTTTAGGCTTAAATGTTAATAAAATCTGTATACTTACTGAGTGATTATAGAGTGCTTTTCTTATATTAGTTAATATTTTATTGCATTCAATTCAATAAACATTTATTGTACAAGATGCTGTAAGGTATTAAAAGCCACACGGAAGATTCTACAACAGAAACGTTACTAACAAACTACTACATAAATAAGCAGCAATTGTTTTATTAGTGGCCAAGAGCTCTGGAGCTGGACAATAAAAATCATCCACGGGGTGGGTAGAAGGAGCATATTTAACACTTCCAGTGACTGGCAATGAATGGTAAAGGAAGTCGGTGAATCCATTCACAACAGGCATGATGGCTAACACAGTTTTAAAAAGAACTTGATTTAAATTCAGGCCTACAGAAATACAAGCTCTAAGACTGTCAAAGGTATTAGGTACCATGAGAGAGGCCAGTAATACAGCCTTCGACTCCTGATTTTAGAGCTCTTGGTTGTTGCTTTGTTCAGTTCAACAATCCTCTGCTGAACCCGGTCTAGCTGCCAGACCCGGCACAGGATGCCAAGGACACAATGACATTGAAGAGAACAAGCATTTCTGCTCTTAATTATGGAGAGAATGGCATGCAGGATGAGTAATGCACAGGTGCATAGAGTGTGGGGCAGAGGGGGAAACCCAGCTTTGTGTCCTCCTTTGGGCCTGAGGTTTCTGCGACAGACACTGTGTATCTCGGCACGGAGTCAGGCACGTAGTCCAGACATCTCAAGCAGCATGAGCATTTGGTAAGAGTCTCGTCTAGCAATAGAAGTGATTAAACAATTAGGTAGGAGGCCTATGAAAAATGGTTCCAAAAGTTCATCTTTGGAAAAAACAAAACACAAGACAGTGAGTTCACAGATCCAGCCTGATGTTGAAGCTGGACCTCCCTAGGTCTCAGGGCCCTGCTCTTCATGTTAAACTTTATCACCCTCTCCAAATTTGGACCATAACTTAACCAGTCCACAAATGAAAAACATTCAGTGTCACCCTTCCAGTTAAACTTATCTAAATGAACACTAAGACTCAGTCTGTCTTTGTTTGATTTTTCATGTCAGGTTTTAATGGCAGATAATCCATGGATTTGCTTATTTATACTTAAACTAGGACCTTATAAACTTCAAAGCTCTGAGGAATGATACAAATACAACTCAGTAATACTGAGAATGAGCTTCTGATATTTTACCAAAAAAAGTCCCTGCAAATATTAGCAGCAAAATTAAAATAAAGTCATCAAAAGGGCATTCACTTCAAAGCCTTTTAAAGCAAATCTTTCCTAGCATGCTTTCTCTATGCCCATCAAGGGCATCAGAGAGCCCCTCACACTTTCTCATACAGGGTAATGAGGCCCATTTTGCCAACTACTGGTATTAGCTAATAACAAATTCAAGAGGAAGTTGCCCAAAAAACTGAGTCAGAATGGGTGAGCATAACTTCAGTGGAACCCTCCAAGAGAGTCTTGTTGAGGGTAAAAATTTATTAGAGCAGAGTATTTTAATTTCATTTTAAATGTCCTGAGATAAAACAAACTGATATTTTTAAGAAATAAGTCTATTAATTTTATAGAGAAAAAAATCAGAAAGAAAAATTATTCATTAAAAGACAACGGCAGAGACAGCAACTAAGCAACGTGCCAGCAGGATTGGGGCAGAACTTAACTCACTGTGGCACTGAGTATTTTAAAAGGGTTGCCTTCATTCTCTCATCAGCTTTCTCTGCTCTCAGAAAGGGTTATGAAAGGGAACAGGGATGAATAAAACCCTGTCCACTCTTCTTCTCCAGACCTCAACTCCCACCCCATTTGGCTGCCCCACAAGCCTGTTTTCTCCCGGGAAGGAAAGAACAGCAAACAAAAGATAGGACAGCAAATAGATATTTTCATAACAACTCTGTGAAGAACTCAGGGGCAAATGGGCACTTCCTAAATAAAATAATTTGTGCTCCTCTTTACAACTCCAAGGTCATGCTGTAGAGGGGCAAGTTTGAAAATAGTACTGAAATTATTAACCCGACAACAATATGTGATTGCATTCCTCTCAAGATCTGTTTTACATTATTCATCTGTTAGAAATGAAAGACTATTAAAACATCACCCACCTGAAAGCTGAATTACAGATAATAATAAGGTATAGCTTTACCAGCATATCATTACACAATACATTGGGGGAGTTCAATTATCCATTGCTCTGATGAGGTTTACAAAGCCAACCACAGAGGATACCTTTTAATTGCCCTCAAGGCTGGCTCTTCTGCTCCCTGCCCTCCCACCATGAGCATGCTTCGCATAAAGGAAAGCCTCTGACAACATTCTAAAGGCATTTTATTGACAACATCCCAACATGGTTTACTACCTTGGTTCTTTTAACTCATGCACCTCAAAAAAACAAAGGCAAGCGAAAAATGTCTGGGATCCATGGCATAGAACTGCTAAAGAAAACCAACAGTTATTATGGAAATGGAAAAAAAAATAATCCAAATGTTCCATAAAACACAAATCACAGTTTATCTAACTGGTGCCATTTTTCCTCCAACTATAAGGTTATTCTTTTCACTCACTCATAATCACACAATGTCAGGTTGGAAGCTGCTTCTCAACAGAAGACCAGCAATCTTCTGAAATTAATTTAATTTTACAAAAATGTTTTGATTGCTAATAAAAATTCTCTAAATTGTCCAGTGGTTCGGACCTAATAATGGGCTTTGAGATGACTAACTCAGTTTATAGTTCTAATCTCTGCCTTACCTAAACCATGTAGAGGAGACCAAGAGAGTAAGTGAGAGTTCCCATAGACCAGCCACGTTTACACAGCTTGTTGCTTTTACTCTTTTTTGTTTGTATGTGAAAAACAAAGGGCAGGCTGAGACTGACAGTAAACAACAACTACAAATAGGTTAGACTCTCCCATTTGAAGTCTGATCAAAGGCAGTCAGTAAACACCTCCAAGTAACTGCAGGAAGGTTGGATCACCTTGTTCAGTTATTTTCTCGGCTATAAAAATGAGCTGACACAGTTACTGTTTGAGGGGCAGACAACTGCTTTATGGCATAGATGCTTTCTCGTCCTGGCACACTGGTTCAACAGAAACAAAAAATTTTACTAAGCAGGCTACAATTTCACTTTCAAGTATCAACCCTCCATTTACAAAGGGGACTGAGACAAATGAAAATGGAGGGTCTAAGCTTGGGGAATACGTTACCAGAAAGATCTCCTAGCTGATTAACTGCTGTTTTTCCCTAGCTTAAAAAAAAAAAAAAAAGCAAGCTTTTCAAGAGAATGATAAATTTTAAAGTCACCCCATCCAGACAACTACCAGCCAGTCAGGAATATCCAAGACTAGGCCATACTGGGATAGGTAAGAAAAGGAAAATGCAAAATTATCAATATGTTCAATGAAAAAAAAAAAAAATCAAAACAGTAATTTCACTTATACTACCATCAGCGGTTAAACAACATAACCAAAACCAGATATATACAATATACAAACATGAGCAACTCCTAAATCCCTTCAAGGCAAAACATTCATATTAACACCCCTTCCAGTCCAGACATCCCTACCATATTAAACTGTGAGCATCAGAAGTTGTGAATATTTTTCAACTCCTTATCTCCATCACTGCCTTTGAGAAACCGTTGTGTTTTGTGACTTCTCTTCCCCCTGACATCACCTATGAAATAATCCCCATGTGCACATGGCCTGAAGTCCATACTTTAAGCCTCATACTTACCAAGTGATCACCTTCACTTTTAGAAGAGTAAAACAGTGTCAAAATATTTGATTAAAAATTTCCTGGTCACAGATATGAGGTCAGGTCTGTTAGGTAATGTGTTCCTAGAACAAAGTGAAGATCTGATAATAAGGAGAAAGAAGGGTTTGGGGCAGCAAGATGACATTCTCTTTGAAAAGAGAGGAGGAACTAGACATATACCGAATATGCAAGACGGAAAAAGAAAAAAGAAAAAAAACAAAACACAGAAGGAGGAAATAATCTGGTGGACTGGGGAGAAAACCTCAAACCAGGCAGAAAAATCACACCCAGAAAATATATGGCCCCAATTAATCTCTACTGAATTGTTTTCCAGTTCAGTGTGATACATTAAAAGGTCTGTGGTGAGAGCACACGCAAGATACTCAAAATAGCAACTCAAAAAAAGCATCATAGGAATCTACAGGCTGGTCAATGATCCATTTCAGCTTTCAAGTGGTATTTTTAAAAACTCTTCTCTTCAACCTACCCTATGGAAACCAACTGAAGCTCAGTGGAGATATGGGATCCAATCCACAAGGCCTTGGGTAAGTCACTTAACTGTGCATGTTAATAACTGCCTCAAATGCAATGTAAAAGAAAAGGAACATGATGATTTCCATGCTTCCTTCTAGAGCAGTAGTATTGGTGTCATTTAGGCCTACGTTTGCAGATTCTAGAGAAGAGCTGTTAGTTGACAACCTCTAAAATCCTTCCATCTGTGAGCCTCAAATGTGAGTTACATTAGAATCTCTGGGGACTTTTGAAAATGTACATTTCCAGGACCTCTGGAACCTGCTTTCTTTCACAGGCTGACCAGCTCTCCCTTCCTTACCCCTCAACTATACACCCCATTGATTTTGATGTAGATGTTCTATGGATCAGTCAGAGGAATAATGACCTAGAAAGAACGCAATAAAATAAATAAAAGGGCGAAAAAAATAATCACATTCAAGATCCCTGAAGCACATCTCATTTGTACTTACTTCAAGCCAAATTAGCTGAGTCTTAATTTCAGCACAATGCTTAAAAGTGAAGAGGGAAAAGAGACAGCCAAGTTCCATAAATTTTATCCAATTGATGGGTATTTAATTAAATATATATCAACAAAGATGACTATAATTTGGCTAAAAATAGTCCTCCAGCTTTAGTCATAATAAAGCTGCTATTATTATACTTCCATGGCAACAACAAAATAATCACAGAATTTTATATAATATAAAATAATAAGCATTCTATTAAGAAGCAGTCTATACAAGTATTGCATTTATTTATATGATTACTGGACATCAGTGACAGTTTAATACGAAACTCTATGCATCTAAAAATAAATAAACAGGGAGAACATTTGATAAAATCTTTGTAACTGTTTTTAGTTGACAGCCAAGATCACAGAATCAAAATTCCCTTAGGGGTGGCAAGCATCTCAAAGGTCATTCAGTCCAATTCCCTACTTAAGGCTTGAACTGCTGATCAAAATCTCTAGCAAGTGGCCAGAATATTTCAAGTAATACAGAGTTCACCTTCTGAAAATGCAGCAAATTCCATTTTTTAGGAATCTTAATTAATAATGGGTTTTCCCTTTCAATAAGCAGAAATCTGAATTCTATTCCTAAGAGTCATACAGACTAAACGTAATCTCAATCCCATAAAACAATACTTCAGATACTTGGAGAGTTAAATCTCATCAGGCCTCCTCCTAAAGACAAAACTACTTGGGATTTCTTTACCCTCTCCTTCTTTGTCATGGCTTCTAACTGCATCCCCATTGGTCATCCTAACAATCTACCTGGTCTATAGCCCTTTTTAAACTTCTTAGGTTCTAAAAACATTACACTAGGGACGTCCCTGGTGGTCCAGTGGTTAAGAACCGCCTTCCAATGCAGGGGACGCGGGTTTGATCCTTGGTTGGGGAACTAAGATCCCACATGCCGCGGGGCAACTAGGCCCGCACACCACAACTACTGAGCCCGCATGCTCTAGAGCCCATGCGCCGCAACTAGAGAGCCCGCGTGCCGCAACTAAGACCCGACACAGCCAAATAAATAAATATTTCTAAAAATAAAATAAAAACATTACACTCCGTCACTCCGTAAGCACAAGGTGTGGAGAATCATCACTGCCCTGGTCTATTCACAGTCAAGCTCAGACAGAAATAAGACCACTGGCCTCTCCTCTACACCAAGGCCTTCTGACCAATGAGGATGAATCCCTGAGTGCTCCATGCCTTTGGTGACCCATGGGCCGCTGCAGTTGAGAACTCAACCCACTGCAGGCGTCAGGCAAAGCCCAAACAACAGGGAACTGCTAAGTTCAAACCTGAGAGAGATCATGATTTCACTGTTTTTGCATTCTGGATTATACTAGGTTATTGAGATCACTGGAATCAGAATCAGCTCTATAGTCATTACTTAAATATGTATATCTTCACATTTATATGCTATGAGTAACTTTTATGTGGTATTATATGAAATCATTTAGATATTATAGTTTATATGTTTTTAGGTGTATGTGAGTGTATTGTCAAATGAAATCATAATATAAAGTTCACTTCATATGCAGTAATCTCATTATCATTAACCCAAAGGTTTTTGTAACAGAATAGTTAGGCATTAAATGACATGTCTGATAATCAAGATACTTTCTCGTTTTCAATCTCAACTTTTGCAAATGTGTCGGTGGCAAAATTTCTACACGTGGGTAAAACATCTAGAAAGCAGGTAACTTCTCAGCTGAGATTTCTCTCACTTGAGCCAGATCAAAGAATGTTTTCTTCCCTAAAACTTTATTCTTCTCAACATTTACACCCATTTGGGTATTCATAAGCAAATCTTTTCATTTTTTGCATGTGGCTACAAAGTTTTTTAAAGAGGACTACAAAAATGCAGAATCTTATGAAAAATTAATACTTAGGTTTTCTTAAATCCTAAAGCAACCTAATAATACTGATTCATTGTACTGAAACATGTCAATAACTTTGATGGCCTTTATTCCATCACTCCCTACCCAGCTCCCCTCCCCAAGAAAAAGAATGAAAATTAACAGTTTGTACCCACCTTCCAGCTTAGCTAAATCTCATTAATTTTTTTGAAAGTGCCAATATAATCTGTGAAATATTCTGGAAAGGTTTTCTCACAGATTCTTGATTCTATTTGAATTTATTATTTTAAAAAACACAATTTTCCTGTTTTGAGAAGAACTCAGTTTCTCATTTTACCCCACTCTTCAGGTTTTTCATGAGGACTGTAGCAGTATAACCATATTGCTATGGGCTTATAACAACTTATAGAACTCTCAACTAATGAGGTTCCCAGAGGGATCACCCATTCAAAACATTAAATTTAAATTCATCTACGTTTATTAGTGGTCCAAAGTCTAGAATCCCTACTGTGGCTCAACAGAGTAAGAAGAAGAAAAACAAATGATGCATCTTATTATGTGTAGCATAGGGGCATATTTTTTATAAATGTCATATTTCACCAAGTCAAAGATACCATCTATAAGACAACATAATTTCATATGCTACTAAAAAAGAAAAAATGTTGCCTTCAATTGACATTCAATCAAGTATAAGATGCATGACAATTCAAAAGATGTTAAAATGGGAGTAGAAATGTGTTTTTTAAAATTCATGAAATATGGGATAGTCTGAGAAGAAACTGAAAGCAATCAGAGAGTTCACAATCCCAATCTGTAGACCTATCCAATGGCTCAGTGGATGATTAAGAGGTTTGTGAACACAATCACAAAATTCCCATTAACAACACGATTTGCAACAATCATTAAGAGCCAGCTTTACAGAGTGAAGCCAGTGTCATACAGAGTGAAGCAAGTCAGAAAGAGAAAAATAAATACCGCATGGTAACACATATATGGAATCTAAAGGAAAAAAAATGGTTATGAAGAACATAGGGGCAGGATAGGAATAAAGACGCAGATGTAGAGAATGGACTTGAGGACAAGGGGAGGGGGAAGGGTAAGCTGGGATGAAGTGAGAGAGTGGCATGCACATATATACACTACCAAATGTAAAACAGATAGCTAGTGGGAAGCAGCCGCATAGCACAGGGCACAGGGAGATCAGCTCGGTGCTTTGTGTCCACCTAGAGGGGTGGGATAGGGAGGGTGGGAGGGAGAGGCAAGAGGGAGGAGATATGGGGATATATGTATATGTATAGCTAAAAAATTTAAAGAAGGAAAAAAAAAAAAAAAAAAAAGAGCCAGCTTTAAGTCTAATGTCCCAGAAACTACCAAAATTCATTTCTTGCACAAAAACTTCCAACTTGGAATTACAGAGTAGTTCACTGAAATAAATGTATCCTACCCCCTCCTTTCTCCTTTAAATTCAAATTCACTGAATGTTAGTTGAACTCAGTATTCCTGTAACTAATGCATTTGCTTTACTTCAGTTAAACATAAACCAAGTTTTAGTCTTTAAATGTTCAAAATTCACAAAAAAAGGCAGGTCACTGGTCACTGTCCCCTTGAAGAGACTGGCAGTCTCACTACACATTAAACCTAAGACTGAAGACAATTTCTGATAACAGCCATGAATCTCTAGCTTCCTCATATCCTGGAAGCATACAACCACTGGTTCAGAACTCTTAGGGCAAGTGTTTAGCAAAGTAAAAAAATTTACTTTAAAAAAGTTTGAGGGACTTCCCTGGTGGTCCAGTGGTTAAGAATCCACCTTCCAATGCAGGGGACGTGGCCTCGACCCCTGGTTAGGAAACTAAGATCCCACACGCCGCGGGGCAACTAAGTCCTCACGCCGCAACTACTGAGCCCGCACGCCACAACTAGAGAGAAGCTCATGCGCCACAAATAGAGAGAAGCCCGCACGCCGCAACGAAAGATCCCACGCGCGGCAACTAAGACCCAGTGCGGCCAAAAACAAACAAACAAACAAACAAATGAAAAAAGTTTGATACCTCTGGAAAGACTGAGCGTAAACAGTGCTAGGAAGGTTTGGTCATCCCATGGACTTGGCAATACATCTGATTTGCATTAAAATGCAATGTCTTACAAATATATGTGTTTTCTAAAACTCATTGTTAATGTAACGAAAAATACTGCTTTATCCCATGTTTTAAGGAGTTCTACATTCCCCTTAGTCTCATTAATTCTTGTAATGGAATAACCAATAAACAGTGAACACTTTCCGCTTAAAAGAATAAATTATACTCTGTCTCCTCCGTCTGCTTCCCACCTCCCCTGCACCCCAGCCCCACACCTCCGGAAGAAAGCTACATGGGGAGGGGCTTAAGACAAATTCACCTATTATTATCCATGTTTTGAAAAAGCCACTTCTGACAGTGGACAGTATGTCAAGCTAAACTATGACTGCATAGTAATTAAGTTCTAACTACTGTTGTTCTCCAGCAGTTCGGAGAAACACCAGATTCCTTTAATTTGTGCTTCATCACTCCCTCTGTTTTCTTCATCCCAGAGGGTCACCTCACAATATTCTTATCAAAGTCAGCCAAAGGAAAGGAAGAAATAAAGGTTAAGATCTTAAATGCCAATGTACGGTCCTAACCTGGGCTTTACAGGATGAGATTTACCAGCAAGTTAAAAAAGCAAATCTTCTCTCTAAAGACCCTGGAAAAAGAATCAGTGTTATTGATATGTTTTATTTAGTTATCTTTTAATGCCCTAATTTTACTAAATCCACTACTCACAAAATGATTGAATGCATCTGCAAGAGTCTAGCCTATCAAAACTTATCAAACAGAAACCTAACAATCTGAAGTGTATGTATACAAAAGTAGAAAGTGGCCAAACGTGATCCACAGGGTGCTTTAGTCACCTTTTTCCCCCTGTAGATTCTACTTTTCATTTGATATTCATTGTTTCTTAATGATTTACTCTTAATGACTGGGAAACAAGTGCTAAAATGTTATAAGTTACTTCTACTTTTACATTTAAGTGGATATTAAACAAAAGTAACACCAAACAAGTTTTCCAATTTCTCCAGGTTTTCACACAAATTAACATCTTAGCCAAAATTTACAGACTAATCCTAAACCAGGCAGAAAAGACTGCTGAAAACTACCGATGGCAGTTGCCAGAATATTAAGGTGGTGATCGTAGGTGTCATTCAGAAAGGTGGGGCTGGGAATTCTCTGGATGTGAAGTCACCACTCTCTAATGAGCTCTTCAGTAGGGAGTTTGTGAGCCCCTCAAAAACAGGTCCCAAACAGGCAAAATAGTCCCAAGACATACAAAATAAACAAAACTAGCAAAGGCAACGAAGGCCAAAACAAAGAGTCCTATAAGTAATCAGGAGAGGTGGAAAGCTAAGCTACTCTTTTCTGTCATAATTTCTCTCTCAAAAGAAGAAAAACTTGAACACGTTCTCATTTTAGAGCAAGCTCAATTCTAAAACTTCTGGATAGGTTTATAAACTACATAAAACATCACAGTGCAGTATGATCTACTTTTTTTTTAAATAACTGATTTTTCTGGAATATACTCTCTAGAATATACTTCTAAACGAACTTTCTTTTTGATGGACTCATAGAAATGAACGACAAAACCTGCCTTATGTTATTCATGCACTATTTTGACTCCTATTCAGGAGCCATATGACCTCCTCTTCACGTGGTGCACCATTTCAGATGACCAGTAACTACTAAACATAGCATTCATGAGCTGCAATAAATATAACTCCTAAAAATTCATCTTAAACTGGCCAATTTCAATCAGCCCTACAGTCCTTTGAGAAAAGCTATGCTGTCAATCGTCATATTACCTTACAGTAGTAAAAATTAGCCTAAAAACATTCTTTCCAAGCCTTATCCTTATTCTTTTTCTTTCCCTCATCACATTATAAGAAATAAATGGTTGAATAATTTATATATCTACTTTTCTTTTTTCATATACAGTATACAAGAATATATAAATACCCTGATTTTACATTAAGATACTTGGTAACCATTCATTACCTTCAAATTTAAAATAAAAATGCCAATTAAGGGCTGAACAAAATTTATTACCCACCTACCTACTAAACCACAATGTAATTCAATCAATGTATAGTAACTACCAAGGAACAAATTAAATATGGAACTTTTCTCTGTGATAAAAACAGTTATCGGAGAAGGGCAAATTCCTTTACCTATAGAACATATTATCTTTCTGAAGTGATCTTACTTCCTAGAATTTGGATTTTGAGTAACTTTAAACACTTCTCCAAAACACACTGCAAGAAATAAAGAAACGATAAATTGAAACTCTGCAAGGAGAATGCAGATTTATTTACCGGCTAACCAGAGAGGAGTAGCTGTGGCATAGACACTGGGCCTTATTCTTCCAGATTCAATTCCCAGCTCTACCAGTTACTAGTTGTGTGATCCTAGGCATATTACTAAACCTCTCTCCATGCCTCAGTTTCCTCATCTGCAAAACAAAGAAGGTAATAGTACCAATCTCACAAGATTACCAGAGGAAGAAGTGAGTTAGTAGATGTAAAATGCTTCTTGGAAGAATGCCTGACACGTGCTTAGCTCCCTGATGGGTCGGCTGGGATTATTACTATTATACCACAGCCACAGCTGCCATTTCCTCTCCATCCCAACGGTCCGTATTACTCCTGTTATACTACAGTTTTAACCAAATAAGGTAATAGACTCAGATTTTTCTATGAGTATAGGTAATCACAAATAAAATTATCCAGACAACAAAAATGATTAATACCAATATCCAGACAATAAAAATGATTAATACCTATCCATCAACAAAAATGGTTAATACCATAGCTTGGGATGGGGTGATGATCCTGGTTTTAAGCCTTCTATCAGGTTAAGCCAAAAAATCATTCACTCCAACTAGGCAAATCAATATTGGTTTCTCATTGGCTGAGGGAAAGCAACATAGATTTATTGCTGCATGGGATCTACATTTCCACTCATAAAAGCACTGTCCTTCCCATCAGATACAAGAAACCCTCTTCATTTCCCCCACAATACCAAGCAAAGTTGGCCCAGTGTTTAACAGGCACTTGACGAATAACTTAGGCCAAAATGGGTGTTTCCTGTGTGTGCCATGTACTCGTTTAGTTGCATTGCCAGACAATGTTGTTGGTTCTCTCCCACCACCACTCATCCAAGGTTTCTAAACCTTAAAACATAGAACAGGTAATTTGTAAAGAAAATCTAACCTTGTCCTATGAGCTGTGTCCTCAATTCATGCAGCTAATACTAGATCTTGCCCAAAAAGCAGACTTCAGTGCAGAAAATGACTCAATAAAGGGACTAAAATGACAACAAAAATTCCATTTTATTTTATAGAATAAGTTTGGAACTCTAAAAAAAGTTTATAAAGTAATTAAAACTCCTATATATCAATTAACCTTTTCTTAAGGAATTATTCAGGTACAATGAAACTCTATTACCCATTTAGTAACATATTATGAATGCATTATATGCTTTGGGAGGTGTGTATGTGTAGAAGTGAACAGAAATGAGCCATGAGTTGGAAACTCAGTACTGAAAGTTTTATTTTGCTCAGGGGAAATCAGGAATATTCTCACAATTCTTTTTGTTTACCAAGGCAGCCTGGTTTATTTACAAAAACTTGGCCACAAGTGGCCAGAATCAAGGCATTTCAATAGGGCTGTCTTTTGCTTTCTTCCTTTTTTCTCTACCCCCTTTCTCCTTCTCCTTAAGAAGCATCTCTGGTGCATGCTTGGTTTCTAAGGGTCTGATGAGACTATGGGTGCTACAGTGAATGCTTGAGTCTGAAAGAAATATTTTTCTCTCCGTCTCTCTGAGTCAGAAAATTCGGAACACAAGAGGACCCATTCAAGGCATGATGGAGTGCCCCACAGAGGCAGCAATATGTTCACAGTTGGCAAACAGAGATCTGTTTGGACAGTGAGCACAGCCATCCACTCAGCAAACATCAGCTTCCCTATTAGTTCACAGCAGAAACAACCAGACGCTGGCGGCCCTTCTTTCAGACTCCAACACCACTTTGGGACAAGCCTTCTAAACAAAATGCCTTTGTCCAACAGTCACAATTCAGTGCGTCCCAACGGCTTTCCTAGAAGCTATGCCTGTCTATTCACAATTGCATTTGGGCCCAAAAATCATTTGTAAGGGTCTAGAGGAAAAAAGTGATGGGAAGAAAACCAATTTCTATTTATAATAATAGACAAGGAGTGACTGAATGGCTTTATACAATCAGCAAGAACAGCGGCAGGAAAGGTATGAAGTGTATGATGAATCTAAAGGGCTGTCAATCCCCTTAAGGTGCTTTTGGGATCACGGATGTTGTTAGCACTGCAATCTGTAAGAACACCAAGTATAACCTTTCACAGGAAGTCAGAGAAAAGGTAGAGCAAATCAAATAGCAACTTCCTGTGGAATGTATGTGAATATGATACCCCTCCCCATAAGGTTTCAAAATAATACACAGTTTAAAACTTGTCATTTCAGAAAGACAGCAAGACTGGTTAGGACATCTGGTTCTACCCAAACTTTCACCAAATCCTCTCTGTCATGGGTAAAACAAACGAACAAACAAACAAACAAACAACCCCACAAAGACAGAAGACAAACGTATGGCCTATCTTGCTTTCTCCCACTGTGGGCATAAACTTGCTGTTTGACCAGTTGTTCCCACAGACCTGCTAACAGAATTCTGCCATCTTTCTTAGTATAAGTATGAAATCAAATAAAAATATGAGTATGACATAAAAACATGTCATGGGGAAGGTTGGGGGAAGAGGGGGCAGTGTCCTCCAGGATATGACATTTCCCACAGCTTATAACACTAACATATTCTTATTACTAAGTATTCATTTGTTACCTTATCTCCCCACCAACATCACTTCTATATAAGTTGGAAATGGAGGGTAAATCTCAGAACCCAGAGAACTCTCCATGTAACGTACTTCTGAGAGCAAACAGTCTTAGGAAAACTACTGCCAGCCCATGGCCGGGTTCTGTACAGCCTAGGAGCCAAAAATGGTTTTCACATTTTTAAAGGTTGTGAAAGAAATAAAGAATATGCATCAAATACCATATGTCTGCAAAGCAAAATATTTACTATCTTGTCCTTTACAGAAAAAGTTTGCCAACCCTGCACTAAAGCAGTAAAAAGCCTCAAGTAACTCCTGATTCTATTTAAGCCAAATCATGAATGTGGAGCCAACTCATGAATGTGCTTTCAAATAATCTCTTCCAGGGGTCATGGACCAGACTCAGGGGAAGATGAAAATGTCAGAGCTGAGGATAGAAGGGTGCCACCAGGACTCTGCTCATTCAACAGCAAAGGGTTAATAAGGCAATCTTAAGATGTCATAATAAGACAAACTCTTTATCTGGGAAAGGTATCTGGGAAGGTACCTAATAAATCGTTCAATTTGGGAGAATTCCTTAATAACCACTTGCCCTCACAGAGGGTGGGAGAGAACTTTATTTGTATTGCACGGGGCTCTCCTGTCTTCTTGTAGAATATGCCAAAGGAAATACTGACCAAATAAAAGACAAAGCAAGGTGGAAGACGTTATAAAACTCTTTCTTTTTCCTACAAGCACAAAGACAACCTCAGATAGCTATCTTTTTAAATGAATAAAGAAAAGAGGCTTTTTATGAAGGGAAGGTGTAGCTGAAATTTCTAACCTATAAGCTGAAAAGTCATTAAAGAGAAGGAGGGAAAAAAGAGGTAATCAGAAATTCTGGACACTGTAACTTCAAATTCCTACCTCAAGCTGGCTGATTTAACTTAGTCTGAGAACCTGACAAATGTGATTTGCCAGCTCAATTGCAATTCAGTTGCCTTTTAAGGAGGGTTAAGATCAATCCTCAAATTTTCATCCACTCAAGGGTTTATTTGTGAAGACTGCCAATTTTTTAGAAATTGATCATGCATACATATTATTCTAAGTATAATATGTATCCAAGTTATTGCATCATGGAAGAACTCATGAAGTAGGGTTGCCAGATAAAAGACACACTCAGGTCACACTCAGTTAAATTTGAATTTCAGATACACAATAATTTGTTCCAAATACTGCAAGGAACATGTTCACACTAAAAAGTTATTTGTTGTACATCTGAAGTCCAACTTTGGGCGCTATGAAGACGTGACGGTTAAACAGCTGCCATTTTGTAATACTCCATAGGCTGGGGGGTGAGAAACTGATATGAATGACTTTGTCTCTCAATATGTCAGCAATCTGTACAAAGAATGCTACAGAAAAGAGGTTAAAGACCCAGCAGGAGATTCCCATTGCCTTACTCAGACAACCACAGGGAAATAAAATGCCCATGACAGGGAAATCCTCTAGAGGTACAGACTTACCTTATAGTATTGCCACTACTTCTCATGAGGTCACTTCTCACCACAAAGCCAGTGGTAGGAGAGCACTGCTGGGGAGCCAACTAAAAGGCCTACCTCTAGCCCTCCAACCCCACCCTCTCTCTCTCTCTCTCTCTCTCTCTCTCTCTTACACACACACACACACACACACACGCAGCCTACATCCCAAATATGTCCAAGTAGTAGTGTTACAGTATTTTTTAAAGTAAGAAAGGAAAGAGAAGAAACCTCACAGACACTAAAGCCTCTGGAGAGCGGCCAGAATCCGAGTGGAAAAACTCCACCCTGTGCTTTCCCCGCTGGGGTTGTGGCTTTCTTGAGAAGGGCACTCGGCCAGAACCCGGCCCTGTGATAGGTTTCCAATGGAAGCGCTAACAGAACTTCACTGTAGGAGCCCTTAGAGAGGCTGGCTGGAACAGGGAGCTCTGAAAACATGGCTGGCCCGAACATCCACACAGAGATAAGATCATAAGCATAAAAATTATGAATCGTTGTTCAAATAAACTCACTAAGAAGCTGGTTTTAGCTAGCAAATGCTATTCAACTTCTTTCTGCCCACATATGCATATGGCAGCAATTATATTGGCAACAATTGCCACAAAGACAGCCCTTTCACTAAAAATTAAATAAAGGCCAAGGTACTTAGGTGCACTTTTGAGAAAAAGAAAATTCACTTCTTCAAATGTTTCTCTCTCCTCTCTCCAAACTACAAGATCATTTTACTCAGTTTCATGCTCCATACTAGGCCAGTGAATTGTGGGCACATACACCACTGCATTCATTTGTTTAAACGCAACCCAAAGGACAAAAATAATTATATATGTAACTTTTTCCTTGATGTGATTAGGACAATAGTGTTATCATAAATAAATATTCCTAACAGCTACCACTCCTTCACTAGGCATGTGAAAGACATGAAAATAGTTCTTCATTTACTTCTTTCTCTTCCTGTTCTCTCCCCACAAGGTAGGCATCCCAGGGTTAGAGGGTCAGTTGGACATGGGGAGTGATAGTTGGAGTGGGGTGAAGAGGATGTCCAGGTGTGGAGGCAGCCCAGCATGGAGAGGTCACTTAAAAGGGTGGCCTAGCATGGGGATCTGGAGACAGGTCAGGTGCGAGAAGATATCACTCATGGTGGCAGCCTGGCATTGGGCAAGAAGGGTGTCCATGCAGTGAGGCCGTCTGACACGCGGTATCAGCCAAAGGGGTAAAGCAGGGGAAACACTGTGAGGCTGGTTACACATCCAGGGAGTCAGACTTCTCACTATAATAGAAGGGAGATTCACAAACATGGTGAGGAAAATGAGAACCCTTGTGTTGGATTGGAATTACAAGTATCCGTGTAAACTCACAGATTTCAATATATACAGCAAGATGTAGAAATACATATAAAATGTGTACTTATGTGTGTTTTTATGCATATGTATATCTATATGAGTGTGTTAAGTATGTACATATATACAATTCAAGTATTCTCCAGCTCTGTCCACTGAAAGTCTTGGAGAGGTACAACCCCGATAGTAATGGACCCACACACTACCCAGATCTTGGATTCTAAATATCATTCTCTACTAAAAGAAACCAGGGTTTCCTAAGGAAATGGTTAATTGAGGACTAAGGCAGGAAAACTTCAAGAAGAGCCTGGAACATCTTTTTGTACCAGAAAAGAAGTACTCAAAGAATGATGGGGATGTATTAAAAGGATACATAAGATGGCTGGAAGAGATTTTATTTGAGCACCAAAATAATATTAGTAATGGATTATAACCCACTAAATTGAAACAAAACCAAAGCATGCGTTTGTATTAGTATTAATAAATAAATGAATAAATTGACATTTTGATATTGATTTATTTCCATCACTTTAAAATATCTCCCTACAAAATATATTTATTAGTTACATAGGGAAAATGAGAAAGTCTACAATGGAGAAAACTGGCAGATACCACCTTAATCAAGTGATCAAAATGATACTTACCAGTACAAAATATACTTATTAGTTACAAAGGGAAAATAAGAAAGTCTACAGTAGAGAAGATTGGCAGATACCACCTTAATCAAGTGATCAAAATGATCATCATCAGTATGGGACAAATCAAAATCATGACCTCCTGACAGGACATAATAAAAACACAACCATCAAAATTCCTAATTTTGATGCTTCTGTTGTTGTTATGCAGGAGAATGTCCTTGTTTGTAAGGAAAATACAACTAAGGTATTCAGGAGTGATGGACATCAGGAGACCAATTTACTCTCCAGTGATTTTTTTTTTTTTTTTTTTTTTAGTATTCAAGTTATATTTGTACTACTTAAATACAAAGTTTTTGTACCATTCAAATTATTTCCCAAAAATAAATTGGTTTTAGCCAACTAGTGCCATAAGATATTTTGTGGCACTGTATCTGCAACAATTCTGTAAGTTTGATGCTGTTTCCAAATTTTAAGCAATTATTTTTTTTAAAAGAGTAAAATGATAGCTTAAAGCATATATTTAACCCAAACATAAAGAATGCCCGCTTACTTACTGCCTCCGAGAGCTCTTGCTGCTATCATTCGTGTGGCCCATTCCGATTTTCAGATTTTCAGGCTGTCCTCAAACTCTAGACCCCCTTCTGTTCAAAATGGAACCTCTCACTATGCACACCCAGAGCTCAGATCACAGAGCTAGGCATGACTTGAGACAACCAAATCCCACCTCCACCCCTCCATTTTACAGATGAGAAAACTGAAGCCCCAGAGAGAACAAGAGTTGGTGCCAACACCTAGAATGCCCAACTCCAAACTCAAGGAAAAAGAATAAATGGAAATAAGCTATAAAAAGTGTAACATAAAATAAAAATGTTTAAATCTGAAAACTCTTCCCGGCAATGAAAAGCTTTTCTGGGGGAGGCCTTGTCAAATGTCAACTACCTAAATTTTTAAGATTTGAAGAAACTCTCATAGTCCCCCCAAAATATCCTCTATAATAATTAACATTGTACATTTACGAAGGTTCACAATAAGTGCCAGAAATCATCCTAAGCATTTCACATAATCTCATTTAATCCTCACAACTCTTTGAGATAGAAACTGTTATCATCCCTCTTTTACTGTTGAGGAAATCTAGGATCACAGTCATTACCTAACTCATTTAAGGTCAGAAAGTTTGAGGCAGAAGACTCAGAAATGAACCCAGACAGTCTGACATCCAAGCCTGGGCTCTTAACTGCTTGTACCCAACTCCTGTATGCCCTGAACTGCTTCCCCCAGCTCTGCAGGCTGGCTTGTGATTTAACTGGTACTATTCTAAGAAAACTGGTGTCAAATGGGCAAGAACCCCTTCTATTTTCTCCATATGGACAACAGTCAAGAAAGGGTTTATCAAAACCTGATTTGCTGAAAACAAGCACCTCAAAATGTAGGTGGATATTAGAAGAAAATAATATGGAAGAAACCTAAGTTATCCAAAATGATAAACAGTTTACAGCACAACTTCTCAGATTCTTCACTACTATGTTGACTTACATGTGGAGCTCTAAGAATCTGCAATGATGCCAAACCTATCTAAGATGGAAACCTTTTGCCATGAAGCAAAGCTAGCAAAAGCCAGGTTTCTGCCCTGAATGAAATTCTTAACCTAGTAACAAGTCTTAGTTCATTAAAAAAAAATGCTACATAGTGTAGCTTTTTTTTTAAATAAAATGTTGAATCATTTCATAGCAAAGAGCAATTTATATCAAGTGAAAAATTTTAAACATATTTTTCTCTCACAATCTCAATTCAAACATTCATCTATATATTATAAATGCACTTCCAAGAATCTAAGAAAACAAAAATGGAAGGCAAAGTTAAGGAGGGGGAGAAATACATACCATTCAATACACAAATTTTTCTAATTAATTATTACAAAAATAGCTTTTTATCTTGGATCACAACTATTTTTGTCAATAACTAAAGATCATAATTTAATTTAAAATAACTTGGACTCTCTTTTATGTCAGTTTTTACAGACCCAGTTTTGTTTCCTTTCCTGATGAAAAATTAGTTATAACCTGGGAAACAAATTCTCTAAGATCCTTCATAGCTCTGATTAACCACCTCCCAGCAGGGCTGAGGAGGCCCAAGAAGCCATTGCTGCACCAAGGCAACTTGATAACATAACAGGTTTCTTAGCAACATGGTAGTCACAGTAACCATTCACCATGGTATTAGAATTAGGCTAACCACCCAGGTTGAGGCCAAAGAAATAATTTAAACTCGTTAAATCTTTAGGCCCAAGATAACAAGAAAAACACAAAATTTTTTGAAGCTATTTGTGATTCACCTATGAAATTAAGTTCTTATGTGACTCTTCAGTGCTGGACTAGATGAGTAGACACTTACAAACATAATTACAAATTCTAAATCAATCCTTAATGCTCTTAATACTTCTTTTTCATTTTTTTAAAGAAATTTGGAGCTAGGTATATGACCTATGCCACAATTAGATTCTTTTCAATAGAAAAGTACCATGTATAATTTTAACCATGATAAGAAGATGATTATATAGAAGCAGTAAGTTATAATTCAAATACGGAAAACAAAACTGTATGAAAGCATTCTTAAATTTCATTTAACAAATGACAAAGAAATGACAATAATTTTCAATTTATTAAAATGTCTATTAAACAAAAGAATGCTAATTTGCTTTTAAAGTCAAATTTTTATATAACTATTTGCTCACATATTATAGAAGGTTAATAAATGTTCTATATACGAAGAGAAACAAATTCAGAATTTACATAAATTCCACTTTCCAAATCTACAGCACGCAGACACTGTTTGTGATGGGGACAATATACTTAAATTTGCAACCAAGAGCTACATGAGCTATAAAATTAAAATTAATTACAGTAAAATTACAGTAAGTTTTAATTAAAATTAATTACAATTAAAATTAAAATTAATTACAGTAAAATTAATTACAGTACTTGCAATGCTAGTCATCTCCCTTGTACCGAAGATTACTTAGCACTCATACAAACAGAATGTTTTCCACAAATGCTATACCTTCATCTTAGGAGTGTCTCAGTCTCCCTGCCTGTTTTTTTTGGCCACACCATGTGGCTTGGGGATCTTAGTTCCCCAACTAGGGATCGAACCCAGACCCCTGGCAATGAAAGCGCTGAGTCTAACCACTGGACCGCTAAGGAATTCTCTCACCCTTCCCATTGAAAGAATATTCCAAAAGAAACACAGGTTTGATGATCAAATGTGACTATTATCTACAATAGTGACATATCATCTCATTCCTAATTGTACAGTACCATTCCTGTCCGTGTCTTATTTCGCATGACAGGTAAGGTCATACAAGACAAGAATCACATATTTACATTTCTGTAGCTCTCAGGGTATCTACCGAAGTGCGTGGCAAACAGCAGGACCTCACTAATGGCTGCTGGTTGAACAAATGCGTGAATCAGTACTACGCTACAATGGGATAACTTGTTAACATGGTTTTGAAATTTTGCTTGCTCACACATAATTAATCTTTTTTTTTTTTGTACTCACACTTCAGTGTGAGCACTTCCACTATTATAAAGTTGATGCAATTTTTGAAAACTTTTACTGGTCTTCCTTCTGTGGTGATACCTTGAGTTGTTAGTTTCCTCACAAGGTCCCATTTCTAGACATCAAAAACACCTCCCTTTCCTCACAGAGTGCCAGCACGAAAAGAAAGAAAGATGCCACGCCAAGCAAACCCAGCCAAACCCAGGCTTTCCTAATTCTAGACAAAGTGCCACCAGCCAGCAACCAAAATGCGATGGAGCACGCGGAGCAGAGAACAACACAAAGCCCAAGACTTCAAATCAACAGTGAACTACGGGGTATGAGACAAAATAAAAAGCGATGCAAAATAGTTAGGTGATGAAAAATTTAGTGATATGACCTCATTCACTGCACTGGGATAGTATTTTGCAATACCTTTTCATATACTTGAGATTACCAACCCAAATATGGAAAAAAATGATAGTGCAAGTCAAAAAGAAGTGAGACAGCAAAAATAGGAAGAGGACAGAGAAAAGAGAGACTGGGGCCTAGCATTTAACACAGTTAACACAAGACTACAGATTTAGAGAGAGGGGCAGAAGGACAGAAATGAGGAATTAATAGACAATCACAAGCAGACATTTAAGACATTCAGTTATTTGCAAATTAACTGCATTCTTCTTGATACTGAAATTCCAAATAATGAATTCTTTCAGATAATTATCTGAGTTTATATTTTAAAGACGTTGTTCTTTCCAGTCTGAAATGAATCGCATTTGATACAGCCAACCCGGATGAGTAATTATAGTTCCAGACCTCTGTAATTAAGTCCTTGTTACAAAAGTAAGTGCACCAGAGGCTACAGGCTCCTTATGGGAAAAATCTCCAAAATTAAAATGAGATCAAAAATCCTCATGCCCTGTAACTGGAGGTCGAGATAGTCAAAATAAAATAGGAAATAAGTTATCTATAGAATCAATCCTCCCTGAATAAATACATGTAAGTATACCAAGCAACAGAAAGCAAATTACTGAATTGGTATTAGTGCTTATAAAAGTCTTCTGTGATGTAAAATAGTTGGCTGGTGGGAAGCAGCAGCACAGCACAGGGAGATCAGCTCGGTGCTTTGCGATGACCTAGAGGGGTGGGATAGGGAAGGTGGGAGGGAGGCTCAAGAGGGAGGGGATATGGGGACATGTGTATGCATATGGCTGATTCGCTTTGTTCTACAACAGAAACTAACACAGTATTGTGAAGCAATTATACTCCAATAAAGAGCTATTAAATAAATAAATAAAATAAAGCAAAAGGAAAAAAAAAAAGTCTGTGAATTCGGTTAATATGAGCTGGTTTTCCAGAGTCTGATCACCAACCCTAACTCCATTTTCCCATGTAAACTTAAAACTGTGTTTCCTATCCTGTGAAACTAAGAATCAGCTTGCTACGTTTAGGAGAAACAGGTCTGACAGTTTATGTCACATATGCCATCTCCAAAGCCATTCCAAGGCTGGGGTAAACATCACGGAGCACTGCACCTTTCCCACTGGGCCCAGAGGCCATTTCTGGATCCTGCACACAGCACTCCAGCGAGCCACAATCAACTGGTTGGCAGGAGAGCTGAAACCTCATTTTCATTGCTGCAAAATAGACCGTACTTGAAAGTTAAACAAGAATTTGAAACCTAGACCTACCACTTGAATACCCTGCTTAAGCACTGAGAAACTCAGGCCTTCCAGCCTCTAGAATGGGGATGATGATGAGGACAAAAATGACAATAATAACATCTTAACATTTAACAATAATAACAATAATAACATTTCTTGTGGCATTAACAGTGATGATTATTTGAGATTAAAAGTATAACTTGCCACGCACAAAGCAAATATGTTAATTTCTTCTAAGACACTTCCACAGCCCACAGACTACGCCAACGTATTCATATCAACAATAGTATATATACAAAATACTGACATAAAAGTGATTTTGTGAGAACAAGGATTAAATTAAAAACAATAAACACACACACACAAAGACTCAGTGATATGAGGCTGACAGGACCTGGGCTCCAGTCAGCTCTGTCCTGTGTGATCTTGGGCAAATTATGTGGCTTCTCTGAGCCTTAGTCTCTTCATCTGGAAAATAAGGGAGGGTTGGTCACGTTCTGTGGTCTCATTTAATTTTTTTTTATTATTATTGAAGTATAGTTGATTTATGATATTTATTAGTTTCTGGTGTACAGCAAACTGACTCAGTTATACATATATATATACTTTTTCATATTCTTTTCCATCATGGTTTATTACAGGATATTGAATATAGTTCCCTGCACTGTACAGCAGGGCCTTGTTGTTTATCTGTTTTATATATAGCAATTTGTATCTGCTAATCCCAAACTCCTAATTTATCCCTCCCCCACTCTCTTTCCCCTTTGGTAACCATAAATTTGTTTTCTATGTCTGTGAGTCTGTTCCTCTTTCGTAAATAAGTTCATTTGTATCATATTTTAGATTCCACATAAAAGTGATATACGATATTTGTATTTGTCTTTGTCTAACTTCACTTAGTATGGCAATCTCTAGGTCCATCCATGTTGCTGCAAATGGCAGTATTTCCTTCTTTTTAATGGCGAGAGTATTCCACTGTGTGTGTGTATGTATATATACATACATATACGTATATATACACATACACACACGCCACATCTTTAGCCATTCAGATGCTAATTTTAGAAATACTTTGCCACAACGCTCAAATCCCAAATTTGGAGTATTTTTACAAAAATATTATCATGGAGGTGAGGAGAAAAGCATATGTAATCCTAAATCTTATTTAGACAACAAAAAGAAACAGATGACAGTATATGAACTCAATTATTTACTTTTTCCAGGTTCCATAAATTAAAAAGCTATAGTATACAAAGCAACACAGAAAAAGTTCCACTGCTGGAAAAGGAGAGAGATGAAAGTAACTCTAAGAACGCTTAATTCATGGAAATTCTTTAAGCTTCGCAACTTTTAAAAGCCTAACTTCAGCTTTCAACACCCTCTTCCACTTCTGGCCTATCTCCAGAGACTTGTAACATCTACAATCACTTTTTGTCAATTATATTCACTCTCCTCTTTATTCCCTGTCTTTTAAAATCTTAGACACTAAGTAAAATAGAAGATATGGTCTCCAAAAGCAGTGATAGCTCCCAAGAGCTAGCAATTCAGTGAGAATTTGATATACACTTACTGCATTGAATTTTTTAAAGAGAGGTAACAAACAAACAAACAAAACCTATATTAAATTGGTGCAGTATAGGGCTTCCCTGGTGGCACAGTGATTAAGAATCCGCCTGCCAATGCAGGGGACACGGGTTTGAGCCCTGGTCCGGGAAGATCGCACGTGCCGCGGAGCAACTAAGCCCGTGCACCACAACTACCGAGCCTGTGCTCTAGAGCCCGCGTGCCACAACTACTGAAACCCACGCACCTAGAGCCCATGCTCCGCAACAAGAGAAGCCACCGCAATGAGAAGCCCACACACCACAATGAAGAGTAGCCCCCGCTTGCCGCAACTAGAGAAAGCCCGTGCGCAGCAACAAGGACCCCAATGCAGCCAAAAATAAATAAATAAAATAAATTTATAAAAAATAATTAGAAAACACAGTGACTACATTAGACAAATTATTTTTTTGTAGGGAACTAAATTAACAATACAAAGTTCACAGAATCCATTGGCCTGTTTTCTGGCAACAGCAGTTAAACTTTCCTGCAACTCTGATAAACATATTCTAAATAAAATGATACAAAGTAACATGACATTGAAAGCAGAACGAAATTAACTTTTGTTCATAGGTTTTTAAATCAAAACATTCTCTTTCAAATCTCAGTAAGAAATAAGATTGCTTCCAAAGAACTAATTCAATCTTTAAACACTTGAAAATAGAGTAAATGCATTCTGTAGAAGAACTGAATGTCTCAACCTTTCCCAAAATAAGAATGAAAGGAAGGAAAATAGAAATGCTTGGGTTTATAGCACAAAGAATTCTTCAGACAGGATTGCACAGGACTAGGTGTCTTCCATGTCTATCTGGATTGCTTGATTCTAATCAATTTCTAGGCTATCAGGACAATCGGTGGGTATAATGGAAGAAAGATAATGAACCAGAAAGAGGCCAGGACATTTTTTAAGTCCACCTGGTAGGAAGAAATGGGAAATCCTTTCTCCAACCTTTTATAAGTGAAAAGGTTATGTGTCATGTGAAAGACGTTATGAACTTGACAAGAACCTACCAGAGAAGAAAAAGGTATGTGGTGTCATGTCGTGATGAACGTGTAGACAGTCTTGAACAACCAAGATAACCAAACAGTGGTCTCTGAGCTGTTTGGCTTCGGTGCTAGGTCAAAGTCCGTGACAGTAGTCATTCATAAAACACAACAACTTCATGTGGCAAATAGTAATAGCTTTTATCTACTCTCCTGAAAAAATTTATAGATAATTTTTCAGTGCTTGGGACACTGGCTTCCAAACAGTCAACAACATTCTTAATGTTGAGTTCTTAGTCTACTCTTTACCTTAGCTTCTGAATCTTTAAAAGTTCATTTGCGGGGATTATCAAAAGGGATGTAAGAATAGACCTTTGCTAATTAGCACAGCTTGGTGGATAGGACAGGGGGGGTTTACTGGGGGTTTTCTACAGAAAATGAAAGCCCCAGAAGATATCACAACCCTTATCTGAAAGACTGGAATTGTAACTCTGGAATAACTGGAATGTTGGTGCTCCACATTTCAACCCAACCTCCTTCACATTCACCTCCTGCCTGGCCACACTCCCCTGTGAGGTATACAAACAATTAGGCTTTCCAGTGCACAGGCTGACATAGCCATCTGTCAGATGAGACTTTATAGAAAGTCTGATTTACTTTTTTCTTAGGTCGTGGCTTGGGGGGAGGAGGGCAGAACGGAGGGGGGCTTTAAGCAGAACCAATGACTAGAACAACATATCATATATTTTGAAAGTTTTGCCAGAAAGCATACTCCTTCCATTACTCTTACCCAGTATTTTCTTCATAGCCATCACCACCTCTGGTGATGTTATATGTGTATTTAATCTTTTGTTGTCCATTTACTCCCAACTCTGGTTGTTCCACTCTTCTGTCCTCTCAACACGCAGAAAGAAGCAGGCACGGTCAGTGCTCATTAATACAAGCTGAATACAAAGAACAGTGCAAGAGGCAGCAGAGCAGAAATTAAAAGTCAGGGTTTGAGGTTAATAAAGACCCGGGTTCAGGCTTCCCTGGTGGCGCAGTGGTTGAGAATCTGCCTGCCAGTGCAGGGGACACGGGTTCGAGCCCTGGTCTGGGAAGATCCCACATGCCGCGGAGCAACTGGGCCCGTGAGCCACAATTACTGAGCCTGCGCGTCTGGAGCCTGTGCTCCGCAACAAGAGAGGCCGCGATAGTGAGAGGCCCGCGCACCGCGATGAAGAGTGGCCCCCGCTCGCCGCAACTAGAGAAAGCCCTCTCACAGAAACGAAGACCCAACACAGCAAAAATAAATAAATAAATAAATTTATTTTAAAAATTAAAAAAAAAAACAAAAAAACCTGGGTTCAAATCTCCACTCCATCTCTTAACAGCTACTTGACTTTGGATAAATTAAATTTTCTATCCCTCTATTTCTATTTTAAATAATAGCACCTATCTCTTAAAGTAATTACGGAAATCAGAAGCAGGTTATACACCTAGCCATGTGCCTAGCATACAGTAAGAATGAATAAAAGTGTAATAATTTTACAATGTACTCGGATTCAGTAAAACTTAAAAGGGTTATCTAGTCAAAAAGACTAACAGACCAGGCACATAAACTGCTATCCAAGAGTAGCAAAACTTGGATAAGTGAAAGCACAAAATGCCACTACAGTCTGAAAGAAATGTAATGTCATTCAAAGACAAAACATAGATTGCATTTTCTTATAATGTAAACAGTCAGTAAGACCAAAAAGCAACTTAATTATATTTGAACAACCAGAAGGTTAAAATGACACACATTCTGAAAAAGTTCCCTCTCTAATAACCATACTGGACATATAATTAATTAAAACAAATGCTTTAATGACACAGAGCAAAAGAGAAATAAAAATCAGAGTCTTTTAATGCATCTGTAAAGTGGAGGAGAAATTCTAGGCTTTAGTACATGGTAATTGTAAACCTCTAATAATGAAATTGAGAGTAAGAGTACAATTTTCATTACCTTTTTTATTGGAAATTATAAATTTAAATTTTGTGTAACAAACCTTGTTTTTAAATCATCAAACTTAAAAGCTATCAGACAGAAATTCTGACTCACTCATCAGAAAGTCTCACTTCTTAAAAAGCACAAAGAAGTACAAGGATGACCTGCATCTGTCCACACAAATTCCAAAAAGCAATCACCCAGGGGCTTCTTATTTCTTATATTTAGAACCTTCATGTCACAGAAAGTGAAAGCAATCTAGAATACTCATCTTTTAGCTTGCTATATCTTGCTTTGACTTGCCAAACAGACAACACAATCAGCTTTCTGTAATTTCTCTGCCACTAGCGTGGCAAAGGGGTGGAGCTTTGGAGCAGAAAGCTTTGTGTAACACTCAGAGTTCCTTTTTAACCCTTTTTTAAACAAACAAACAAACAAAATACTTCATCTTTATTTCTCATTCACATACCCAAAGTTAATTACATCCTGTCACCAAATTAAACAGATTCTACTATAAGAATCCTTAAAATTTACTCCAAATTATCACCACGTTTTTACTTCCATTGGCATTAAAAACATGCATAATACTCTCAAAGTACAGTAGAGAAACTTCCTCAAGACGCCATGTTAGAGCCCCTGGCCCTTAACAGGTTCTTACAATTTGCATTAGGCGGCAGCTGATGAGCACTGCTGATCATGCCAAATGCAAAGCACACCGTGACCACACATCCCGCAAGGGCCTCTGGCAAAAGTGCACCCAGTACTGCCTCCAGGGCTGCGCCAGGGCTGACGCTCTGCGAACGGGGTGGGGCAAGGAGCAAGGTGCTGATCACTGGCTCCCACACAACAGGAAGAGCCCAGGAAGCTCGGAGCCTAAGGAAGTCCTCTTGGTGTCTGGCACACCGCAGCCACTCTGTTGCCCAGACCTCCGGCCAGGCAGCTCTGACTCAACACTTGGCCCCGTACCTCCAGCTGTTGCTGCTGTGAGAAGACCACGGACAGCCACCAGCCTGACTCATGCTTCTTCCTGACTCTATCCTTCCTGTGACCACATCAGCTCCTTGAATTGTTCTCCTCCCCTGAGCCCAGCCTCCACTTGCTACTTCCGGTCCTGCTGGCAAAGGATTTCTCTCCCAACTTACCATGCTGATTCTGGTGGGACAAAGGGAACTCACAGCCACAAGTGCAAAAACAACTCAATGCTGAAGCCACTGCTGTTAAGAAGGGCACACACACACTTAAAACTACTTCTGGTGTGGAATTCCAAGACCCTTAGAAACTCAACAGGCCACTCTGCCTCACCCTCAGGCCAAAGTAAGGAAAAAGGAATAATGTAAACTTTCATTTGTCAAGCAGTCTGGGGAAACACTACGAGACGACCCGAGGAAATCCACTCAATGGGTGAGAACAGCAGTCTGTGCTCCCCACTCTTAGCCTAAGGAGTGAGAGGGGTACCTTGTGGCTATCTTTAAAGATGACACACCAACACTCTACTTGACCAAGGAAAGTAAATTCTAAAGGCATTTTTTAAACACCAAGTGAATCTATCTGCATAAAATGCCTGTATCATTTCAAATCTTATTTCTAGGGGTCATTCTGGTAGAGATTCAAAATCAATTAGAGATTATTAATAAAACCAGCTTCTCTCAAGTTCGAGAGGAAAGGTCACCTTTATACATAATGACTTGCCTCACTGTATTTTTCCTCCGACCTAAGCCACAGCCTCCAAATGATATCAGTTTTTCCTGCTTCTGAAGAGACTGAAACAGCATCTTAAAGATCCCCGCCAACTCTAAAATATTATGAATCTGTAAGTGGTACCAGTCTTAAAACTGGTTCCAGAAATTCAGGCACATTTTATCATCACTCCATAGGTTCCCATTTACATCTTCTCTCCTGAAGCTGTTGCCTGCTCTACCTGTGTGCCCACTTCTCCTAATGGCACAACTAGATTCCCACACCCGGCTATAAACCTGGCTGTAAAAGCAAGTCCCTTGTGTCCCATCACTCACTGAGATCTGTCTGTTCTGCCCCCATTCCGACAACAACTAGCACAGGGCTTTGTATACAGTAAGCATACAAATACTTGTTAACATGAATGAACAAACCAGATGATTACAACTTATTCTCAGAAGTTTTATTCATACACACATATACACACATACAGCATGGCCCCTGCCTTCAGAGAACCGGGGCTATATCTAAAGACCACTGCACATACTGAAAGCTGAATCATTCAGGCTCTCAATTTGTAGTGAGCCCAAAGATCACTTTGGAGGCTTGTTAAAATACAGATTCCAGAGCCTTACTTCCAGAGATTCCTGCTCAGTAGATCTGTCAAGAGGTCCAGAATTCTGCATTTCTACCTAACACTCAGGAGAGCCACACTCCACACTGGCCATCCAGCTGGATGGACAGCAGAGGCACAGCTGGAGACTAGGGACAACATGCCTGTCCATACCCACTTCTATGTGCTTCAGAGGAAGACACGCTTGCTTTGCCTGTGGCTCCACTAAGTACAAGGAATAGCGCAATCAAAACATGCTAATGCGGGACTTCCCTGGTGGCACAGTGGTTAAGAATCCGCCTGCACATGCAGGGGACACGGGTTCGAGCCCTGGTCCGGGAAGATCCCACATGCCGCGGAGCAACTAAGCCCGTGCACCACAACTACTGAGCCTGCGCTCTAGAGCCCCCAAGCCACAACTACCGAAGCCCGTGTGCCTAGAGCCCGTGCTCCACAACGAGAAGCCACAGCAGTGAGAAGCCCGCGAAGCCCGTACACCGCAATGAAGAGTAGCTCCCACTCGCCGCAACTAGAGAAAAAGCCCACGCTCAGCAACAAAGACCCAACGCAGCCAAAAATAAATAAATTAATTAATTATTTTTTTTTTTAAAACATGCTAATGTGAAGAGAGGAGGAAGAAGAGAAATGTTTCCATGAGTCACTGTCAGAATGGGGCTAGTCAGGGCCACCACAAACTATGGTTGATGACTGTGGGATGTAAAACCCAAAAGAGGTCATCCAGTAACGCCTCTCATCAGACAGGTGAGGAAACCTAAGGCCCAAGAGATAAAAATCACCTGTCTAAACTCTTACAGCTGGGGAGTGTATGCATGTATGTTGTTGCCAGGGAGGATGTGACACAAAAACCCAGGTGTCCCAGTTCATACCATCTCCCCTGTATCTATGGAATGAACGTTTTAACATAGATGTTTTAATTGCCTCAAAGTACTTTCTGCAACTTACATCCTATATTTCTCTTGATCACAGTTGTTATTTTTATGAGACTCCATGGTCCACTGGCCATGCAGTAAACCTTTTCAAACCCATACCTTCCAAAGACAAACCAATTTCCTGGTCAGATGCTAACGTTTATGGTATTCATGTTTAATCACAAGGCAGAAATATGAAGATCAGAAATACTAGAGCTTACCCATTGGGTATGTGAGGGAGCTGAACTGAACGGGGCAATGTGGAAATAAAAGACTCTGAGGCTCTCAGAAGGTGGCACAGGTTTTTCACCCCCAAACTACCTTAAGCTTCTTCCAACTGTCCTTATCTGTGGACTTCTATTATAACTCACATTTTTATCACTCTTACCATCACTCTCTCCAGTTATCTTTTGTTCTAAGACATAATAAAATAACAAGAACGTGGGATTACAGGAACATCCTGGCTCACTAGGTCTCCACACATCGAGCTTTTGGTGCTTTCTCCCCTCCCTTTTCCCCTGTTCTTCCGGCAATTGTAGCCTTGATTCCCTGCAAATCTTTACACCGGCCCCTTAATTCTTACCGGTCTGCAACTTACCATCTGTCAAGAAAAAGCATCTGCGTATTGATTTGCAAAGTCTTATGAAAAGTTCACAGGCAGTTAGTTATAAGTAGAACTTGTGATCTTCTCTTCCACCTTGCTTTAGAGCTTTCAGGTGACAAAGCAGGTAGCTTCCTACAAACGTCTCTCCTAGGCCTTGAATTCACACAGCAGTATATGGTGCCTCCTGGGTTTTCTGGGTTTTCAGTCTGTCTGACTTCCATCGGTCAGCATCCTGAGCATGCCAATCCACTGCCGCAGTGATATCTTAGCCACCCCCTGCCTCCCCTCATGCTACCGGCTGTAACCATCTGCACCTGGCAATCCAGAATGGCTAGAGGCTGAGAAGTTCAGCTTCAGGCTCAAACAGATAAGAGTTCAAGTTCAGCTCCTTGGTGACTAGTTGTGTAGTCCTAAGCAAGTTACCTAGCCCTTCTGACCCTTGATTTGCCCCTGGGTAAAAAACAGGGGTGATAAAAATTATACCTTCATCCGGGCTATTGGGAGAATTGTACCAATTAAGTGTAGCAGATAATAAATGTTCAAGACATGAGCCTTTCACCCTTATTTCCAAGACAGTAGAGATGTTTGGGAACCGCTTCACTTAGTAACACTGCTGTCAGCTCTGACTGAGCCACCACATTAACACTCCCCTGCTACCCAAAAGCAAAGTTTCTCAACTGGCAACTTCAAACTTCAAAAGGCTGCAACTTCTAGTGTAAGTAGCTCTAGGGTAAAGGGCAGTAGAAATGCCCAAGGAGGCTGTTAAAATGCAGATTCTCAGATCCTTGCTCTCAGAGAATCTGATTCAGTAGGCCTACGATTAGGCCCAGGAATCTGAATATTTAACAGGCACTGCAGGTCATTCAGAAAAGTATTATCAGAGTCACTTTTATAAACGTCAAGCTACAGTTTCAGATGAACTCATGGTTCCTACAGCACTCTCCAACCATAAAGCAGTCTCACATGATCTCACTTGACCATCGTCATCTTGGGGAAGAACTCTACAGAGAAGCTCCAGAATCATCTCTAATCACTGGCCCCTCCTTCATCCTCCCCACGAAATCTGCAGCTACAGCAGGAACTAAGTTTTCAAACCCAATTCAGAGCTCATTTTTATTTGACTCTTATTTAAGGGCAACTAACAAAAAACATCGCATGAATATAAAGAATGAGTTGAGGTATCCCATGGAAGGTTAAGCCTCTTAAAGTACCAACACTTTAAACAGAAATCTCACTGAAAACTACCATGCTCTAGGCATTCTTGTGTCTACTTCTTATAGTTTCAGCCTTGTTACTATTATACCTCTCTCTCTCTGATAGCTCCCCTTCCTTAAAATTTGCTGACTTTAATCTCAGTTGGTCTGAGAAACCAAAAGCTTCACTGGAACCAGAAATAAATAACATCAGCCGCTGGTGAGAGAATAAAGGGCTCTTCTAAGAATCTAGTGCACACATGCTTTAGAGTTCATTTATCTGAAGACTGATTGGCTAATCAAAGGCCTTCCTTTTTAACCAATTGCCTGGCTTGGGGTTGGTTTGGGAATTGAACACAGAATCACATTCCTTTAACCAATATTTCTGCCTAGTAGGGCCTGAATACCTATATTAAGCTCTCACCTGATAAGGGAAAATTATATTCTATGCAGACATTTAATATTCAAAAAAGAAACAAAAACAGGTTTATAAAAATTGTATAGATAAAACTATTCCATCCCCTCAATGAAGGCAAGGAATATCAGGGGAGAGTTTTTACATCTCTACTAACTCTGGTCCCTCCCCTGGAGAAACAATAACCTGCTGGGAGAGCCCCGACATTTCATCTACATCCACAAGTTTCTCACATTTGTTAATCATGTGTTTATGTATCGGCTTTAGATTTATGGTTTTCTGTGTAGACTCCTCTCCTAAATTTATGTAAATCTCTTTAAAGGCAGAATCTCAGTCAAATTTATTTTATATCTTCCACAATATTCAAAATGTAAGAACTCAATAAATCAGATATTTGCTAAATGAAGAGCCATTCAAGGTCATTCTTACCACTGTAGCTCCAACTCCACCCCAAAGTTAAACTTTCCTCAGACACACATCCTCTAAAGGGCCCTTGTCTAATGATCTGCAATGGGAAGAAACGTCTAAGTTGAGAACCAAAAAGGAAAAAGAAGGATGAAAAGACTATTTAAGCATTTAACTCTAACACCTCCCCCACAGAACTGTAAAATCCTGAAGAAACCACTTAAAAGAACAGCTTGGAAACGTTTTTAGGGAAAACCCTTTCTCTACTTATCTCCACTCCTTCATTCCACAAAAGCCCAAAGATGACAGAAGAAAAGCAAGGAGCAGCAGACATCATCTTCCACAGAGTTTTTCCCCAACAGGTAACTAGTTTCTCTATCACTGATCTGAGATAACTAAGAAAAGCAGTATCAGACAAGAATCCTGGGCTGTCAGGGAACACAGCAGAGAAAGCAAAGCAGCAGGGGCCTGATAAGGAAACAAAAATGGAAATGAGGAGAGCAGCTGGGAACCCCTCTGAGAAAGCCTGGCGAAAGAGGAAATCAGGCCATGGGACCGGATGGACAACAAATGGGGCGGGGCAGAGGAAAGGTCTCCAAAGTCCATAGAGAATCAGCAATTTGGCCCAAGCATGTATGAATAATTGGGAATTAACTGTATACGCAAAAGACTTCATTTACCACGGCAGCTAGATAAACACCATACTAAATCCAATAAGAGGCTCTTCACCCACAGCCTAATAACCAAGACCATTTGTCTTCATTCTCCTCTACAATTTTATAGAAATTTCACCATGACTTTGCAGTCACCCTCTCAATCTGTGTAAGGTTTCTGTTTGTTTGTTTTGAAGAGGCTGATTCCACTTCTCAAGATTGAGGTTTGAATAGGACATTAATCCAGATGCTCTTCCTAAAAATCTTTCACATCTGCCAATTCAAAACATTAACATAAAGATACTCAGGGAACAGCTGCTACAATTAACAAATTGTTTACATTTTCCCTTCTGTTGGCTTAAAAGTACTAGAAAGAATTTTAAGCAAGATAAGACAACCGTTCAGATTTGGGATTTTTAAACAGATGATTTTCAGGCTAAAAATAATAGTCTGTAGGTTAGACTTCACGTTGCAAAAACTAGTTTCAAATCACAAGACTAAAAACTAAGTGGGAGTCCCAACATGGAGTAGAAAACAAAGCAAGCAGAAAAAACTACCTCTGGAGTAAGGTTCAGTATTTAGAAACTTCTGATCTTTTAGCATTTTCCCACTAGGGAACGAGAATGGTCTTTCCCAAATATTCTCAAATTCTTTTGTTCATAACAAGTTGAATGATGAAGTCACCTGGTGGTCAGGGAAATGGGAGTCATTCTGCACCTAGAGGTGTGAAAATGGCAGTGTTCACAGCCCCTACCAAGGGTGGCCCGAATTCCCCCAGTCTGAGGAGGTGCCCCCAGAGCTCAGAAACATTCCCCCAATGGGCATCTTTTGCTGCACCCATGGACGGATTCGCAGTTTGCTGACGGACTCACAGTTCCCCTGTAAATAACCCATCCCTGGGCCACGCTATATACCAACACCGATGAGTCTCACGGGCAGCGACGACCATCCCCATTTCTCTGCCACAGCCTTCTCTTCCGAGCGCACCTAAGGCTTCAAATGTCTTCAGCATGATTCACACAGCAGCTCAGAAACCACACATCAAGACTCCTCCCTGAAGCAGTGGGTTTGAAGAACACATCAGAATTGTTTACCCCTTGTATCTTAATAGAGAAATCTCTGTTAAGGTGTTTGGTAACCTTAAGCTTTATTTTAAAATAGTTATAGTCAAGTTTAGGACCCTTGTGATAAAAGAATCTGTGATACAAAGCTTGGGGCCACCACCAGGAAGAAATCCAAAAGAAGAAACAGATTACCTTCTGTCAAGCAGAAAAAGGAATTCTACAAATTGGCTTGTCATTTACCCCAGAGCAAAATTCTCATAATATTCCCCTCCTTCACTTTAGTGTATTTTTAACACTATACACTCATTCCAGTTTCCTTTTCTCTGACTTACGAAATGGGGAAAGGAAAATTCCCTCAAGAAACTCCTTAGGAAGAGTTAATAATTTAACTTTAAAAGTTTTCTATAAATGATTTTACTGGGATTTTCTCACAACGAACTACAGAACCTTTTCAATGCCCATATTACATGGATAAGAGGCATTAAAATATAAGACTAAATAAAGCTGTGGTAAAACTAACATCACTCAGAATATTAAAAACCCTTAGCAACCCACTTCTGAGCTCTCATCTTTCATTGAAGAATTTTTTAAATGAAAGGAAGGAAAAGAAATAGGCTCCTTATATTTAAATTGTGACTGTTTTGAAAACCATGACTTGATAGAACAAGTGGAAAACAGAAGACCTGGATGATAAAACTACTTATTAAAAATAGGTATTGAAACATCAAACCAATATGTCTAAACCTGTATTTATATTAAGCTATTTGACATGTAAAGGTTTAAAAGAATCTGGGAATTCCCCAGGCAAGTTCTTGGAAATGTATTTTTGCTGTGTTCCCATAGAGAAAGATCTCTTCAATACCAGTTCTACTTCATTTCTTCCCCAGGACCAGTCAGGAATTTTCCTTCCCCCAAGAAACATACTGTTTTGGAACAAAAAATTGATAGGATCTTTGAATTTTCCCTCTGACTTGTAATCTTAGACATTCCTTACTTTGTCACCAAAAAAATCCAGAAACTGAGATCTAGGTAATTCCAGATATTCCTCCTCCTAGTCTTAGACATTCCTTACTTGATCACTATTTTTGAAAAAAATCCAGAAACTGAGATCTAGGTAATTTTTGGTCATGGGTTAAAGGTACTCCAAAAAAAGTACAGAAATTCCCGCAGGCAACAAAAACAAAATGTCCATCTCCAGAGATGCTTTAGAAGACATATATCAAATAGTAAACCCCTTACACTACCATTTACCTACTGAAAGCACTCAAAGCCCCTAAAGATTTAGACCATTGTGTGTCTGAAGCCTGATAATGGAGCATATGTGTGCAGGCACACAATGTTTTCTTTTTATAAGAGGCAAAGGAGGAGGAATGGAATGACTGGCCGGGGCAGCAATGACTCTCTTAAAATAATAAACCTGAAAATGTTTCTAGTCAAGAACAACATACCTTATTTTGCTACAAACATATCTACTTTCACCACATGTCCAACCTCTCAAATGCTGGCTTCCATTTATTTCCCTGAAAAATGGTGCTAAAATACAGGGCAGACACAGGGCAAAACCACTGTACACATCTGGTGTTTATAGGGGAAAGCCCACTATTGGATTTTTTTATTTCAAAGTACTTTCATTAGTAATGTATACAGCTGTCTTCTGTTGGCTAATAATCAGAACGTAACACACGCACACTGACTCCAGGCCTAACTATGCCAAGCTGTTTGTGCTCAGCTGTAAAATGCTGAAATCCTGAGTGTCGGGGAGATGCCCCTGTACTGCCCCCTCCCACCCCACCCCCCCAAAAAATGGTTAATGCAGCTGTTTTCCTCTCAGGAACGCCAAAAGAATGCAATTCCTCCCTCTAAACCTCCCCCAAGCCCATCTCCACCAGTATTATGTTACCTACTCATACTAATAGATGAAGAGAGTTTTAAAAAGATATCCCATGCTTTAATAAAATGAATAGAGGGGGAAAAAGTGCTGGACATCCAAGTTTCCAGTAGTAATATGTGCCACCTCTACAACAAGGAAAAAACAGAAATCCAGCAAAATTTTCTACCAAATAAGACGTATGAGTACTAGATCATACATAAAACAGCAGTTTTGGAGAGGGTGAATATATGCTTTTAAACCATGTGTTTTTAAAGTATGTTCTTAGCCTGTCTTAATATAATCATATGAAATGTTTGTGACTTGCTGGTGTCTCACTTTGTTTTGTAAATAAAGGAGCAACTTCATTTTGAAATAATGAACACAGGAGCTTCAGCTTTGCATTTCCGTAGACTTCCCTCTGGGCTCGGCTTACCACCTTTGTAGGGCCACAGAGACACAGCACAGAAGGCCTTTGTGTACAGGTCTCAGCCGCCTATCTTCATACAGCCACTGGCAAGGGCCTCCAAGGAGTCCCTTTCTTTTCCAACCAAACACAAAGGTTTTATCTTACAGTAAACAGAGAAGACTTTTAACATTAGAGCAATACTAAGACAGTGATGCTATAAAAGTGGCTCAAAGATTTGCATAATGAAATTCTACTGTCTTGGTTTGAACTCAAAACTGTTTAAAAAAAAAAAAAAAAAGGTCAATCACGGGAAGGGCATGTTTCATTAGCTGAAAGTTATATTTACAGAATGTGTTTCATCTGAGCTCTCCTAGTTTACCTAGGAAGCTTGGAGAAGATCAAGTGAAAGGAGTAGTAACTATATACAGCCCTGTTTCTGTGTAACATTCTCAACAGTCTCCAGCCACTGGAGGCTTGCCTTCTTCACCTTCTCCACCAAGCCAGCCTAGCAGGCTTCTGGAGCAAGGAGGAGGGGAACACGTAATTATTTCCTTCCTTCCTCTCTCCCTATCACCATGGGAGCCATACTGGAGTGGAGACCGGGGGCAACTCCGGGCAGGTAAGAAAGGATTCACTTGTAAGCAATGAATCGTAACCTCACTTGCCTCCAACCCCAAACATTATCACAGCAAAGGTGAAGTGTGGCATCTACCCTGACCGACCAAAGTCTTCTGTGTGGTACCTGTGATTTGTTATTTGCGAGGCAGGGGAAGGGGACATGACTTGTCCACAATCCTGAATATTTTGCACTCAATAGTGACAAACAAGGTACAGCCAGCTCCTTGGGAAGAAAATGCTGCAGGAATCTATGGAATTAGGAAATAATTACCCCCTCTAGACTTGCATTTCTACTTTTAATAAAAGTAGGGGAAGGAGGAGGAGAACTTGGCTAATATTCTTAAACATATCAATTAAATAACAAAGATAATAAAGTTTAAACCAAAAACTGAGATTTGAGTGTTAAAAATTCTACTTGAAGGAAGGTAAATAGCAAACCTTGATAGGAAGCCAGTTTTGTGTAAAACATCAGGGGCAGGATGGAAACTGACTGCAGTGGCTTACATTGGTGTGTGGAAGTCAGCCTTTTAGGGTCGCCTAGTTTTTAAAAATTCTGTTTTTAAGCTTAATTAAGCAATGAATTTCCCTCTTTGTGGTACACATAAAATGTGAAGATACTATGAGAATTTTCATAAAGTGCTATTTAAATGGAAATATTAACAGTGAGCTTTCAGCACAAAGTAACTCGCCCAGTAGAAGTGAATGGACCAGAGCAATCTACTTGCACATGAGCTACTTTCATCATTGTTACATGGCATGCTTCCTAATGAGGACAAGTTAAACTCAGCCAATTCTTTTCTAAAAGTGGGTATCATCAAGTCAGTCCCTGTAGGTTTTTCTGGCTGCATGGCCCTATCCATGAAATGGTTTTTAATCATTTGATATTGGCTAAGTGGCTAGGAAATGTATGATTCATCTCCACTGTACTTCAATGCTGTTTCCAACAAATGCGCGATCCCTGCAGTAAACAAAACCATCCGGCTTGAAAAACATCTTTTTAGGAAGCATTTAACCCTTGCATCTATTTTAATATTTAGTAACTACTTTGTGAGCACACACAAGCACCAGGTCCCACCCCTCCACCCCCAAACGCACCTACTGGCTTGGTTCTACAGGCAGGCCTCAATCTCAGCAATGTGCATTCAGCAGAAGGCTGCACAACAACCCAGAGAGAGCCCTGCTCAGGCAACCCCTCTGGTTACTCCTCTAAAGGGCACCTCTGACAGAACGGATGCAGCTCTCAGTGTTCCACAAGTGCTCAAGGTACCTTTGGAACAGAAATGTCGATGAGTGCTGGCATGCGCTTGCTGGTGAAGATCAGTAACGCATTCTGGGGTGTCACTCAAGAAAACTGACAGCTTGGCACAAGTAAAACTTTTACATCAAGGTAGGAGGCGGGGGAAACCTTGAGCAATCTAGCTTAGCTGTTGGACTGCAAGGCCTATGTGTAAGTATCTACAAGTGGGCCTAAATTATGAAATGCTGAATTATTCGTTATACACACACACACAAATATAGATCACCACCACCATGTGATTAAAAATGAATGAAAGTTTGTGCATCTGAAATTCATTTCACACCAAGTTTACCTCAATTTTAAAAAAACGAGTGAAGGCACCTCAAAAAATTTTTGTCTCAAAAGCAAACCCCACTCTCTGAGCTCTAAAAATGTATGAAATTATTCTAGAACAGCTTATATGCAATAACATTTACACACACACAAAATTAAATAATTATTATAAAAGGCTTTTAGCTGAGAATAAGATGTTGGGTAATTGTTTTATAAAGCTGTATCTTTTTAAAAGGAAATTTCCTAAAAATAACCTGCAATACCAGTAAGTAAATCAGTATAGTTTTACCATACACATTATCTGAGTTAGTCCTATGTTTGCTTCTAGGCTAAGGCACGCCTCTGTACCTCAGCTTTCTTCCTCACTGCTGTCTCTCTATCTCCTAGCTATTTCTTTCCCTCACTGTGACTAAATATTACGAAGATAACCAAACAAGTAACACAAAAGATAGCAGTATCAATCTCCTTGTTTCTAGGCATCCCACAGAGTGTGTGGTTGTAAATATTTAACAACAAATCGTTCTCCAGGAAAAAAGGGGGGAGGTATGTCCTGGATTGTAGTGTTTGCCAGTTTCTGTGGTATAAATATTCCCGCCATGGCCAAGATCAACCCAGCAACACGACATACCTGAACATGGACTTGGAAAGATAGCAACACTCTGCTATGCAGCATTTCCATCATGTAGACACAAAAGACCTAAAGAACCTCAAGAGTATAGATAACAGCAACATGTACTAAAAGACCAGGAAAGGAGGAATTTCAAGTATCTATTATCTTTGTTATTAAATACAGTTTAAATTGTAAGCTTGTATATCTTACTGTTTAATAATGGCTGTGCTTAAGAACCAGGGCCCAAGATGTCTGAAAATTTGACAATCGGCTCTTGGGAGATGGAACAAGCCATCTCCAGCATTCCACTGACATGGTCTGCTCAGTTCCATTACATCATCCTGGGCAAAGGTGCAGTAGAATGGCAGAAAAACAGCAACACCTTCCCTGATTCCCACAACTTCAAAATAACAAAAATCAAAGAGTAAAAGAAGAGAGAGCTAACCTGTAGAGTCCTTTTATAAGATCAGTAGGAGAGTAGTAGAGGCAGTATGTAATTACTGGGCTCATAGAAGCAAATCATGCTAAAATTTGGCAATGTGTATAATAATGGCCAGTTAGTTACACTTTTTTCTAGTTATTTTCACTTGCTATAACAATTTGAAAATATAACAATTTGAAAAAACATATAAAAATTTGAAAATTGAGGGTAAGTAGTACATTGCATAAGATTAGTAAACATACTATGAGCAGCCAATGATAGTCATTAGCATGTTCCGTGTAGAGAAAAGACCTCCACCTCCCTGTAGTATTACGACAGGTGCCAGGCCACACTCCTGCCCAGGCTGGGAAGTCTAAGATAAGCATGCCACTGGACTATCACCACTTTTTCTGAGAGATGTGTAACTCACAATCACCTCTTAGAGAACTAAAAGAACTACAGGGAAAAGAGCTCAAAGGCTGTGGAATGAGTGAAAACTGCATGTAAGCTCAGTTGCTTCCACTAACTAGTCATGTGATCCCCAGGAAGTAAAGCCAATCAGTACTTACGCATTATGTGCCAGGCACTGTACTACATAATGAAAACACAATGGTGAACAAAACAGACACAACTGCAGCCTTCATGGAGTACATATTCTAGGGAGCAAATGTAGACTTGAGAGCCTTGGTTTCTTGATCTATAAAGTGGGCTAATCACTATTCCAACCTTGCAGGCCTATTAGGATAATTAAATGAGACAATGCAAATGGCACAAAGGACACTCTTCTCCTTTCTGTCACTATCTAAATGTGTTCCTTTTGTAGAAAAGTAAATGATATCAACATTTTCAATCTCTTTTTATTATCATCTCTGGGTAAGATCTGAAGAGGAACAGAGATGAATGGGCCTCCAAAATTCTAAGCCGTTAGAATGGGTATAGAAAGAAATGAGTGTTGGGACTACCAAGAGTTCTTACAGATTCTGATTCTTTAGGCATTAGACAGTCATAATTATTCTTAAAGGAAAAATGAACACATAGGAGACTTAGGATCTAGATTCCAGAGTGTCTGGAACAAGCAGACCATGACAAGAGCACATGCATTCTTCAACTGAATTACTTCTGACTGTAATTTGTAAGAACCATTTCAATCGGGAGAGATCAGACTCAACGTAGCTTGTATGCTATGCTCTCAAACAATCGACAAAAGGCCAATAATTACTCATTCATTCATTCATTTCATGAAGTCATTCAACAAAAATTTAGAGTGCTACCCTGCAGCAGGTATTGATTGAGGCACAAGAAACACAGCAGTGATCAAAACAGTCCAATACATACTGGAAAAAGGTAAAGATTCACAAACTTTGCTGAATTACAATCCTAATTCAGAACAAAATGGGTAGCCTTGAAATGCTGACTATCCTTCCCCCAACGTCAATGCGCACACACACACTCTGATCTAGATTAATAAATCTGGGACATAAAATCTGAAATAAACTTCATATAAATGCTAACTCTGAAATGTACATATTTTAAAGTCTCTTGATTCCACACAATTTAACCTCTTTGGTTTCTACTTCAAGAGTCTGAAATGTGTCTAGCAACGCTTGGCCCTGGCAAAATGCAATATATCTTAAATAAATTCGTTGTTGAAATGAATTAAATATAGTTTCCTAAAGTGTCCATATATGTATTAACATAAATCAGTGCACTTTAGGCCCTTTGTGTATAAAGGAAGACTGAGAAGACTTTCTCCAGCCTCGAACACCCACTGTGCTCGAGTATTCACCTAGGAAACAGAAATACCTCCAAAGCATAAAAACACGTGTTTCTAAAAAGAACAGAATGAAATAATCTCTCCTGATAACCAAGTTATATTACAAATATATATGTCCTGGACTCCTCAACCTAATGTGATTCATGAAGATTACAGCACCATTCAAGGCGGTGAACACCCCCAGCATTAAGTAAACAATTTCTGGCAGCTTCTCTTTTTTGTACCTCCCACCACCACTTGTAAACATGGTTCTATGATGTGGACATCTTTATGAGACAATTTATAAAATGAGATTTTACTTGTACAAAACAAAATAAAGATTTATGACTTTAGAACTGAAATTTAGTGTACTAAAAAAACAAAACAAAAAAATAAGACTCACTTCCAGTCTGCATGGAACAGTATGAAAATTCAATTTAGAGTAAGTTTATAAGATACTGCAACTGTATACAGGGGGAAACAAACTGTTACTTGGTCTGAAGTATATTCAATTATAAAAACAAAACAAAAAATGTAAAGCGATTCAACACTCCTATTTCGATTTCCAGTATCAATGGGAGAAACTGCTTGCTTCGCTCTTCCTTGAAACCACCCCTCCTTCCCCCCCAAATTCACTGAAACACAGAATTCACCCATAAGGGGTGCAAATATTCCTGTGACATCTAGAAAAATATATAATACTCAAAAGTACGTAAATAATTATGCTACTAACTCATAAGATAACAACATAGTAAGATACTTGATGTGATGAGACAAAATATCTTTGCCCTAAATAACAACCTAAATTCATCTATATTCAAGAACTGGGAATAAAGGCAGTAATTCGTTAATTTTCGTCTCCTAAGCACTATACAAATCACCCAACAGGATGATACATCACCTGAACCTGTAGCTATGTTTTAAAGTTTACAAAAAAAAAAACCTCCAAGTAGTGTGTGCTACAATGAGACTTTCCTCTTATAGGAGTCATACAATAAATATTCATAAATACATTTTTTTAAATTTCATACCAAAAGTTCTGCTTTTAGCCCATTTCCTCGTACCTGAAGTGACAGTCTTACTTTTTCTCAGTAAATTAAGCAAGATTTGCTTTTAGGTTAATGTTAAGTTTTCAAAATACTAGCTTACCCTTTAAAAACAGTAACTTTGGGACTTCCCTGGTGGCACAGTGGTTAAGAATCTGCCTGCCAATGCAAGTGACACGGGTTCGAGCCCTGGTCTGGGAAGATCCCACATGCCGTGAAGCAACTAAACCCGTGCACCACAACTACTGAGCCCGTGAGCCCAGAGCCCGTGCTCCACAACAAGAGAAGCCACCGCAATGAGAAGTCTGTGCGCAGCAACTAGAGAAAGCCTGTGCTCAGAAACGAAGACCCAATGCAGCCATAAATAAATAAACAAACAAACAAATAGTAACTTTCTTTTTCCGACACAAAAAAATAGTCAAAAAGATCAAAATGGCATGTCTTTCAGCACTTCTTTCCACACATACACACACAGACACACACTGACACATAAGCATGCACACACTAAAAAGATACTACTTCCTAATATCTAGAATCTTTTAAACTAGATGTTGTGAATTCCTCTGAAGTACTCTATTCACCGTAAGCAAGTGACAATTTATATAAACTGGGCTCAGAGAATCAATATTAGCAAACCACAAACTTACTGCTTGTAGTTGCCTATATATCAAGTAAAAGGTATCAAGTTGGTAACCTAAATAAGCAATTCCATACATTTTTAACTTTATTATACAAAAATTTACACGGCAAGAGAAAAATCTTTGGATTGAAAAAAATCTGGTAGTATTCATGTTAAGAGATCTAGTTCTCAGTTATAATAATCTAAGGAATATACCATCTCAATGATTTTTCAATAGCACATAGGATTTTCAGGTAACCCAATGTCCACCTTTCTACAAAGAAATAAAAAATGTAACTGCACATGGGTTGGGTGAAACTTTAAAAGTAATGAGACACTTAACAGAAATGCAAATTAAAACCATGATGAGACACCATTACAAGAACCACCCACCAGACCGGCAAAATGTTTAAAGGCTGAAAATATTAAAGATTGATAAGGTTGTAGAAAAAAGCATTACAGCCTTTTGAAAGAGTTTGGCATTATCTAGTAACCTACAATTCTATTATTCGCTAAATATTCCAGAGAAACTCCCACAGACCTGGAGACACAGACAAGAATATTCGTAGCAGCACTGCTCAAAATATCCCCAAACCAGGAACAACCCAAATGTTCATCAAGAAATGAGTATAGACCGGTCAGAATGGTCATCATCAAAAAATCTACAAACAATAAATGCTGGAGATGGTGTGGAGAAAAGGGAACCCTCTGGCACTGTTAGTGGGAATGTAAATTGATCCAGCCTCTATGGAGAACAGTATGGAGGTTCCTTAAAAAACTAAAAATAGAACTACCATACGACCCAGCAATCCCACTACTGGGCATATACCCTGAGAAAACCATAATTCAAAAAGAGTCATGTACCACAATGTTCATTGCAGCTCTATTTACAATAGCCAGGACGTGGAAGCAACCTAAGTGTCCATCGACAGATGAATGGCTAAAGAAGATGTGGCACATATATACAATGGAATATTACTCAGCCATAAAAAGCAGCGAAATTGAGTTATTTATAGTGAGGTGGATGGACCTAGAGTCTGTCATACAGAGTGAAGTCAGTCAGAAAGAGAAAAACAAATACCATATGCTAACACATATATATGGAATCTAAAAAAAAAAAAGGTTCTGAAGAACCTAGGAGCAGGACAGGAATAAAGACGCAGACATAGAGAGTGGACTTGAGGACATGGGGAGGGGGAAGGGTAAGCTGGGACGAAGTGAGAGAGTGGCATGGATATATACACACTACCAAATGTAAAATAGATAGCTAGTGGGAAGCAGCCGCATGGCACAGGGAGATCAGCTCCATGCTTTGTGACCACCTAGAGGTGGGAGATTGGGAGGGTGGGAGGGAGACGCAAGAGGGAGGAGATATGGGGATATATGTATACATATAGCTGATTCACTTTGTTATACAGCAGAAACTAACACACCATTGTAAAGCAATTATTCTCCAATAAAGATGTTAAACAAAAAAAAGAAGCGAGTGTAGAAATAAGGAATTTGAACACTATCTGGTAACAAAAACATGAACAGCTACACACAATATCTTTGAAACTCATAAATTAATGTTTCACAGAAGTAGTCAGGAAAGAATGCATATAGTATGGTTTCATTTATATAAAGTTTGAAAACAAGCAAACTAACCTACACTTGTGTGTGTGTGTGTGTATATGTGTACATGTGTGCACACACTCATATGCATGCAGTAAAACTACAAGGAAAAACATGAAAAATTACTATCCTAAAAGGTTAGTGATTTCAGGGGCTGGGAGTGAGGGGTGGGTAGGGGAATGTTAAAAGGAAAGGCACAGAGGAAATTTGTTAATGATTATTCATGTTAATAATATTTATATACCCTCTCAGCCATCTTCATTATTAACAGTTACCTAGAATTATAAATTTTTACTTTACAATCTAGGTGGGTTTACTGTTTGCTTTATAATTGTTCTTTAACTATACATATATTTTATGTATTCTCATATATATCTGATATATTTCAAGATTAAATCAAAAGATCAGATGTGAGCTTCTGAAAAGAATTATTTTTTGTGGTACGTATGTGGTTTGGTTAATGCTGTGACTTGGGGTCAAGGTCAAAAACAAGGAAGCATGCTGGTTCTAGCAAGGAGCTTCATTATAGCTCACAGACATAGCAGAACTAACCACATCCTACTTCCTTAGGTATATAAATACCAATCCCCTGAAGGAACAAATGCGAAAAATGCAAAGAAAAGAAAAGAAAGAAAAACAAAAACCTAAAATTGCATTAAAGACCAAAAAAACAGATAATAACCAAGTGTTGGTGAGGATGTGGGAAAATAGAGAAAGCTCATACACTGCCAGCAGGAATGCAGAATGGTGCAGCAACTTTGGAAAACAGTCTGGCAGTTCCTCAGAAAGTTAAATATAGAGTTACTATATGACCCAGCAATTCCACTCCTAGGTATACACCCAAGAGGAATAGAAACATATGTCCACACAAAAACTTGTACACAGATAGTCCTGATAGCATTATTAATAACAACTGAAAAGTGGAAACAACTCCAATGTCCATCAGTTGATGAACAGATTAATAAAATGTGGTATATCTACAGAATGGAATATTTTATCTGGCAATAAAAAGAAACGAAGTACTGATACAAGCTACAAAGTGGATAAACCTTAAAAATTATGCTAAGTGAAAAAAGCCAAGCACAAAAGACTGCATAGTATATGATTCCATTTATATGAAATACCCAGAATAAGCTACTCAACAGAAATAGAAAGTAGATTAGTGGTTGCCTAGGGCCAGGGAAGTGGGGAAATTGGGGGTGAATGTTAAATGGGTTAGGGTTTTTCCAAGTGATGGAAATGTTTCAAAACTGATTACAGTGATGGCTGCACAACTGTGAATATACCGAACCACCAAACTGTACGCTTTAAATAGGCGGATTGCAGGGTATGTGAATTACATCACAATAAAACTGTTACTATAAAAAAATTGCATTACAGGTGATCCCTGCCATAAATAATACACAACAGTCCTCAGAAATTGTCAGACTTCAGTAAACACATGCATGTGTCAAATAAACTTTTACATTCAGCCCCAAAGTCTGGGAGAAATCTGACTAGTCATAAACCTAAATCCTGCACAAAATGGCTTTGTTTCCAATTCTTAGTACAGTAATCAATAGGTTTTGATTTTATCCATCAGAGGTTAGGCAAGAATCCATGATAGCCTGCAGAATGTGCTAAGTCTTGCATGCAAAGCAGTATCTTCTATAAGTGACCCATAACCTCTTTACTGAAGTGATTTTCCAGGACTCTCCATGAGAGGAAAATCTGAAACTCACTAAATTCCTTAACCAGAAGCGTGCTTTCTTGACTTCATATGTAGAGAATTTTTTTCCAAACCACACTGGAAAATAACAGGATTGGAAAAGTCATCAGTTAGTTCACATTCCAGCCCACCAATGTCCAACAGCATGCCCAAATGCAGACGTGAAAGTTAAACACTTCCAATGTCATTCAATCCTATTTCTAATGAGAGTTCTACATAAATCAAAAAACACAACTGAAAAATTATAGAAATATTGTATCAAGAATAATGATTGACAAAAACAAGAATGAGACCTATTTTAAGGGCCTTATAAAAGTCAGAATCACTCCTGGCTCCCTCTTATTGTGGTGACCTTATTTTCTTTGCATTATTTTTTTCACTTTTTAAATTTATTTTATCTCAATATGTAGTATACATATCTGTATGCTGCCAACAATCTTTTCAACAGTAAGTTGGGGTAAAAAAAAAATCCAAAAATGAAAATAGGGATTCCTTCTATTGTTCTAGATTTATAATATTTATAATAGTTATAGCCAAGATAAAAGTTTAGAAACAGTTTACAATTACGTGGCTTCTTTATTTTAAAAACCTAATAAAAAATCAAAAGCCAACATTATAAAAGTTTTTTCTCATCTTTACAGACAGTGAGCATACTTTAAAATATAGTTATATAGACTTTTCCATTAATCTTGCTCCGCTACTGGATCACGCCTCCCTAGCACAAACTGAGATTTCTGATTTATAGTTGATTTTTTCATTTCTCTGTTCCATGACAACTCTGAAAAGAGAAGACCGATATTATTTAGAAGGCAGTCTTGAATTCAATGTCTTGAATTTTAGCAGCTCTTCCATAAGATTTAATATGACTTCTGTGGAACGGGGGGGTAATAAATTCGGCGTTTGGGATTAACATATACACACTACTATATATAAAATAGATAACCAACAAGGACCTACTGTATAGCACAGGGAATTATACTCAATACTCAATCTTGTAATAACCTATAATGGAAAAGAATCTAAAAAAGAATAAATAAATAAATAAATATATATATATACACATACACAACACATATATATAAAACTCACTTTGCTCTACACCTGAAACTAACACAACTTGTAAATCAACTATATTTCAACAAAATTTTTTTTAAAAAATTTAACATCACTTCTTATAGTTGGGGTCTAAACTCCAGAAGATGCAAACATAGACCACATCAAGGACCAGACTAAGTGGCAGAGTGGTGAGCATAAAGAACAAAGCCACAGAGAAGAAACCTGAGGAAGTAAAAAGGCAAGCCCTGGGGGTCACAAAAGGCAGCTCCTCGCCAGCAGGTGGGATGCCAAATCCACAACAGGCAAGGCTCAGGGAGCACAACCAAACTTCAGTCTCACTCCAGACACAGGTCTAGGAACAGGGCATGCCATTCAAGGCAGTTTGTATAATACTGTAGTACTGTGATGCTCACTGCTGCCCTCGGCTTCAGGACCATGTCAGATGAAAAACGGCAGCTTACAGTGAGGCAGAAGACTGACATACTCCACCCGCAAGGTAAGAGCTGCCCACCTCCCTCTCTCCTCCCTCCCACCTCCCACACACATATACACGCCCTGCAAGAGATCCAGGACACAAAAGAGCCCAAGTCAGGAGAAGACCCAGATATGCAGACTGGACCCCAATATGCATTCTGTAAATGGAGGAACATGCATCCAAAAAGGCACTCACCTTCATGCAGAGTTGACCAATGAAGCTGTCCTCCTAGCCTTTGACCCTGAGGTTTAGAGCCATAGAACACTATTTCAAATCTTCAAGTTCATGAGGCTGAGGCTCCTGAACAGTTTCCACACCAACAGTTAGGTTATGACTCAAGATAGATGGAATGGTGCTGGGATACAGCAGGCAATGATGGGGCTTCCCACAACTTTTAGTGAATATCAGTTAACTTGAGCTGGGCCCAAAGGATCTGCTTCCCTATGTAAAAGCTGATGAAGTGAAAGTGATTGACTGCCCTGGATCAAGATGCTCTCTCACATGGACAGGCTGTCTGCCATGCTGCAGATGGACCAGCCCATTTACAAAAGAACCCTATTTCCTACCTGTAAAATATGAAGGTTAAATTAATTGACTTCTACCTCCTCTCCAAGTCTGAAATGTTGTAGTATCTTTGCTAAAGACTACAAAACATACAGACGGCTTCAGTGAGCGTAAGGTGCCTTAAAATACACACATGAGTGGTAAAATCTTTTTTTTAATGGATCTGGATCCTAACTTCTTTTTTTTTTTAACTTTCTGCTCATGTGGCTCCTTTTCTGATTATCGATAGCTGTTATTTCAGGCCAAACAGACCCAAAGATCTAGACTTTATGATCATTCTAGCCTTAAAGTCCTTGGGGACCTCGGTGACAGCTGTACAGAACTTCACACTTACAAACCAATTAATATTTGTCTTTTTTTTTTTTTTGCATACTTACTTTGTGTTTTTTCTACTGATTTTCTCAAATTAAGTCAAAGCTGAACTAACACTTCTAAATGAAAACTCTTATTTACAAGTACCCATTTAAGGAGAACTGACATATCTCTATTGGATCCTTTATTTACCCTAAATATCTACGATAAAATTCATTTTAAAAAATACTAGGGCCCAATGTTAAGGCTTACTTTATATAGCTACAGTAACCAAGACTGTGTGGTACTGGAGAAGGGCTAGATACACAGATCAATGGAACAGAAACAGAGGACCCAGAAATAGACACACACGAGTATACCCAAATGATTTTTAACAGAGGTGCAAAAGCAATGCAATGGAAAAAGGTAAGTCTTTTCAACAAATGGTGCTGAAGCAATGGGACATTAATAGGAAAAAGAAAGAAGAAGAGGAGCTTAGTGATAAGACCAAATGCTGGCAAAGATGAGGAGACTCTGGATCACTCATACGTTGCTAGAAGGAATGTAAAATGGTATAGCCACTCTGGAAAAGTTTGGCAGTTTCTTACAAAACTAAATATGCAATTATAATACAATGTAGCACTGTACTCTTAGGCATTTATCCCAGGGAAATGAAAAGGCATGTTCACACAAAAATTCGTACACATATGTTCACAGAGGTTTTATGTGTAACTGCCAAAAACTAGAACCAAACGTCTTTCAATAGGTGAACTGTTAAACTGTGATTTGTCCACATCATGGAATACTACTCAGCAAGAAAAAGGAACTGTTAGTACACACAAGTTGGATGGATCTCAAATTATGCTCAGAGGAAAAAAAAAAAAGCCAGTCTCAAAAAATTAAATACTATATGAGTCCATTTATATGATATTCTTTAAGTAACAAAACCATAGAGATGTAGAACAGTTTAGTGGCTGCTAAGGCTTAAGAGATGGTGGGAGAACAGGGGAGCGGCTATAATGGGATAACAGAGGGAAGCCTTTTGGCAAAAGCACAGTTCTTGATTGTGGTAGTGACTACACAAATCTACCCCACACACACAAAAACATGTACAGCTGGTGAAATCTGAATAAACTCTGTGGATTGTACCCATGTTAATTCCTGGTTTGGATATTGTACTACAGTTACGCAAGATGTTACTACATTAGGCAGGACTGGGTCAAAGATACATGGGATCTCCCTGTACATTTTTTCCAACTTCCTGTGAATTTACAATTATTTCAGAATAAAAAGTTTTTTGTGTTTTTAATACCAGGAGCTTTGGAATCTTGAGATCAAAATCTGGTTCTGCTACTCACACTACTGTGGATAAAGTTATTTAGCCACTCTGAACTTTTGTTTCTTCATGTTTTAAGGATAATAATATTAGCTGGTGGCTTAATGAGAATTAAAATGAGCAAAAAAATGAAAAAGAAAAAAAAAGCAGTTTTTTTCATCTGAGATAAACGAGACCAGATGGCAAAGTATTTTTCAAGAATAGTGCCGTATATGGGACTGCTTGTATGATTAAGCTACAAACTGTACCTACAACTTTTTATAATCCATTTGTAAATGTGACTTTTCTTATTTGTAGACAAAATTAGGTTTAGATTTAAGAGCATTATTAGAATAATAGCCATGCCACCATATAGATTAGAAAACTGAGGACAAATAAACTTCCTATAGTCCATAATCTGATGAAATATACTTCAAAAGGTTAAGCAAACATTCTACAAAGGAAAGCGATGTGACCTGGAATTTGATACGGTTCATTTCCACATCAAGATCAAACAGATTAATTAGCTGCTTTTAACCAAAGAAACTCCCGTTGCTTTGGAGAATGATCACTGAAAAATACTTCAAAAATCATAATGGCCACCTTTCACTGTAGATCCCTCCACAATAAGGCTTTCTAGGTTCCATCAACAACCAATACAAAGAACCGCTCAAGATCCTGGCTGGCACTGTGACACCCTCAGGCCTACCCTGTTCCCTCTTGCAGTGCAACGGAAATTCCTGTGCCCGTCCCTTGCTGGCAGCCCCAGTGAAGGCCCGCCTGCTGTCAGCCGCCCAGCCCGTGGCAATAATTCTGCAGTCAACCCTGGACACTTCCTCTTGACTTCTCATCCAATACCAGGATGAACTGACACTTGGCACTTACCACTCTGAGTGGGTAGCTGGTCGGGGGGAACAGCGGCAGCTTAACTTGCCTCAGTCAAATTATGTTTGGGAGAGAGAAGGAGAAAAGACAAGGCACCAAACAAATGATGGCCTGAATTCTTTCATTCAAAACAATTGTAATAGTTTGTGCAACTGATGACAGCAAAACATACAAAATTAATAAAGGCTTTTTTTTAATAAAGCAAAGAGACTTGGTAAAGTGGTTTTGCAAAGACTCTGAACTTTCATTTAAACAAAGAGTGTGCTGAAAATTTGTAATGCAGAAATTATCTCATTAACATCACACAAAAGAACAATCACTCCCACTGCCCTGGCTTCCTACTCACAGTTGTATTTGAAGAATAGATCTATCAAGAACTGTGGAAAAACGTCTCTTGGTATTTTTTTTTCCAGTATGAACTGAGGAGGGGAATGCATATAATTATACATACAGTACCTCTGCCACTGAAACAAGATTGACAGATGAAACTGTTTCTCCCCTTCTGGTCTTCATGAAGTGTAAACCCGGCCTACAGCAGCAACAGCAGAACACCACAAATGATTTGAATAACTTCCTAGTTCCACCCATGCATGGCCTATGAAAATCAAAGCCTCTTTAAAGGAAGTCAGAAGACTTTACTGAAAATGTAAGTAGATCTATTATACTTTTACTATCCCATCCTCTCCATTCCATTCCTATCTTGCTTGTTTTTCTGAGAATTCATTTGCTATGGGCAGAGCCTTCTGTTTACCCTGATGGGCTGAGGGTAGTAATTTGGGGAGCAACGGAAGAAAGTGGCTTGCAGGAAAGAGGAAACACTGGATTATATGGCCAATGTAAATAACTTACAAAACGTTTAAGTCCAAGTCCACCCACCTACTGGACTTGGGCGCTATGTAGGAAAGCCAGTGCTGAACCAGGAATGAGATCCATACGAGACCTGAATCTGCCTCAGCTTTGTCCCATAATCTAGAGTAAACAACCCACCAAACAAATTCAAGTGAATTATATAAATAAATGATACACCAGGAATTAAGGGTTACACCATATGTCAAAAGCCACCCAAAAGAAAAAAAAAAAAAAAGCCACCCAGCAATCACATAGGGATGCTGAAACAGTAAAGAAAATCAGGGCTCAAACTGTCGGCCACCTCCAGAGAATTAGTCCTGGACGAGAAGGGCATGCTGGATCTTAAAGAAGTTTAAACAGCCCAGAGAACTGAAAAGTAAGTATGTTTTCCTAATATCTATGGCAGACGGGCTCCACATTCTTCCTATTGCCTTGGCTGGGTATTTGAAAATCATTTTGACTAAGTTCTCTTGGTTAATTTCCCACATCCAATTTCTGTAATTTAAACCATACTTTAAAACTTAACCATGCTTAAAAAGTGCTGATGGCTCTTCCTTTCAAATGGTTCCCTTCATCTTCAGTCTTACTGCCACCCCCAATTCGTCTCACACCTACACTAGTGCCACCATCTGGGTCGTAGTCATACCATCTGGGTCATACTCAGTGACTTCTAGCTCTCCAGCCTGCAGACACACACAGTGCACTACTACACCACCTGCCCTAAAGCTGTGCTAGAGGTAGGGAGGTGTGGAAGGCTACAGTAGCTAACTAAGAGATTATGAAGGCTCAAAAGCAAGAGACAGATCAAAGAACTTTTACTCTAAGGTACTTTGAAAGTCATTACAATATTACCTAACAAACTGACCTACCTGAGGCAAAATTTCCTCACCTATAAAATGGAAACCGTGGATTACATCAGTGGTTTTTCAACATACACAAGCTAGGAGGGCAGGGCGGTCAGGAGAAAAGTTTTAAGAGCCTTTATCAGAAGAAAGAGGAGCAGGTGTGCCTCAGGCCTCTCCACCCTCAATCAGCTCCATTTGTTTTGTATAGGGGACATCCATGTAAGATTAACTGAATAAAAGGTTCTACAACAACCTTCCAAAACAGACGAACCCACTGAAGGCCTAGATCAGAACTGAAGTCCCATCTCACTCTAAAATTCCATGACAGCTTGACTTTTCTGGCCCCATTAGAAGGTAACAAGGAGCTATACTTGAACCTTTTCAAATAAGCGAATTTAAAGTACCAAGCAGTGGTTGAAACACAAGCCAATACTGAGCATCCAATGGGATGGTGACACCACTGATGGGAAAACCATTCAACAGGATTTGCTCCTAAAACAGTTTCTCCAAAGAGTCCCATTCTTCAGTTCCTACCAAGCTGCGAGAGCTTTTTCCACCAAGACACAAACTACAGCTTTGTTTTGTTTTCTGGAATGTCTGTCTGCAGGATATGACTGGGAGCTCATACTCCCACCGACCTCTGCAGGAGTGTGGCCCGAGCAGGCTGCAGGATGCAGCCTTGTCTGGCCTTCTAAAGCCTCCTCTCAGATGTCTGCTGCAGACTGGGTCTCACCCCAGAAGTTAACTCCTGCTGATAAGAAACCCTTCCTATGGCCAAACAAATCACTGTTTGATTCTTGTAGCATTCTTCACTCCTGTTTTTCTTCCTCCTCCTCCCTTCCTATAAAAAAGGTGTCTTTTAAGTATATCTAGAAGGAAACCTGAACAGCTAGGCGCTTTCCCCTCTTAATTTGTTCCTTATCCCGCTGGTGATTCATGCCCTGGGCCGCTCCTTCCTCAGCACACTGAGGCGGCTCTGTTCGGCTCAGCTGTGGGAGGCCACGTCAGCAGGAAACAGCGCTGGCTGCCAGGTCACATTCAAGACTGTCTGGAGCAAGGCAGCATGCAGCACCCGCAGGACAGAGGCTGCTCTATGGTTTCCCCCAGTGAAGGGAGCACTCAGCCTGGACAGAAAGACCAGCCTCTGTGCACCACAGCGACACAGGCTTAGGGGAGACTCCAAATACTACAGGTTAGAGTTTCCCCGTTTTGAAATGTTCCCCAAATATTTCCAGTTATAGAGTTATTGGTTTCTCCTCCTTTTCTTAGAGGACGTACTGTACTGCATCCAAATTCATATTTGGAAAAGGCTGCCACAAGCCAAATCAAACTTCGTCGTGGCTTTCTGGCTCCTGGGTCCAACAGAGGAAATTCTGCACACCCAACCCACCAATCTCCGCAGCCCTGACACACACGTTGAGTCAGGATGGAAAACCTGACCTAAAGGGCTGACACACAAAAGCGATCACTATGGGCCTTTTTTTCTTCTAAACACACACGCTAAAAACAGTAAACAAATAAGGCCTGCCATATGTTATCATGGTATCTCGCAGGATGGATTCCCGACAAGAAGCAAACAATTCACCCTATACAAAGAGATACGCTGCATGAGTGACAATGCCATACTTTATGCAGCTGGTTCAGTAAGGTCCAAAACCAATCCTGCTCATGTAAACCAACATGATTAAGGTTACATGCTAAAATAGCAGGGCTCCTATGCACCCAGGATACCTAGGAGCTTCTTAACTTGCTGCAAATTTAGACCAGAAATACTGTAAAAAGAAAAACAAACAAACAAAAAAAGTGATTTTTCTCAGAAATCTCCTAAGTTCAGGGCTTTCCCCTCCACTCTTGGAGAAAGGTCTTCTTAGATGGACAGCCCAAAGGTCGAATCTTTCTCTCCAAAAATACCACGTTTGCTAAAGAAAATATCCCGTCCCATGGAGAGTATTAGTAAAAGAAACAGGAAAGAAAGGAGGTGAAGACAGAGTGAGTAGTTCACGACATGGAGAAGGGTGTTATGAGAGAAGAGGCACAGGACGGAGAGCAGACAGAGTAACACACAAACACTGCAGACACAGCAAAGGCAGTCTGACCCTAACAGTTCTGGAAGGTGACTGAGCTACTATGTAGAAAGAAGGCGTTAACTACCCCAAGCACATGCGTGCACACACAAACCCAAGTGCAAAAGAGACGATGTAGCTTCTGAAAGGAGTCTATAGCAAGAGAGGCCTTAGGAGCAAACCAGAAAAGGAAGAACACACAAAGCCAGGAGACCACACGTGGCTGCAAAACTAACGTTCTAATGAAAAGGAACTAGAGGACAAAACAAAATCAAATATTATAGGTACTTAGAGATTTAGTGACGTAAAAGGTACTCTTTTTTTATTTCTACCATTTGTGAAAATGAATACCAACAGCACATCTAATCTAAGGGGCCACTTCATAAAGCCTGGTCTTCAGACAGGGACTGAGTATCACCAGCACCTCGTTATGGGAGAAAAAGAAAATATTAGATTTGGCTACCTACTAATTTATTGAAGACCAAACAAATATTCCAAATTTAACTGGCTACCACAGGCTTCAAATAAATCCATAGCATTTTGACCAAAGAAAATACCCTAGTGCCCTGATAAACTACAATAAAGCTTTAAAATCATCTCAAAAATAAAAACTATCAAATCATATATGCTGCTTATACATCTGGAATAAATTTAAATTCGTTATTATACCAGGGAAGTTTTTAGAGGTAGATGGTCTAGATCCAAAAGTAATAATATGTCTTGGGTAACACTGTAGGGAAGGAAGGAAGGAAGGGAGGAAGGAAGGAAGGAAGGAAGGGAGGAAGGGAGGAAGGGAGGAAGGAAGGGAGGGAGGGAAAGGAGGGAGGGAAGGGAAGGGGAGGGGAGGGAGGAAAGGAGGGAACCTAAAAGGAGGGAGGGAGGAAAAGAAAAGAAAAGGAAAAGGAAAAAGAGAGGGGGGGAATAGGTGGAAAAAATGAAGTATTTTTCATATAAATATTAGAAGTACATGATAAGATTGCTGAACTTGGCTATACTGTTTTTAATAAGGTAATGCTACAACAACCAGCACAGAGATGAAGAATAGAAGAGCCTTGAAATTTTTTAAAACCCGAAGCGTAGCTTTTACCAAAAGGTTAGACAAAACAGAGAAGACACAAGTGGTAACACTGGCAAACACATACATTCATATACATTGCATGTGTGTGCATATGTATGCATACATATACACACATTAGAAAAAATAACCCTTTTGGCCAGTGAAACAGAGACATTTGGTGAGAAGCTAAAACTAACAAAGAGCATCACAAGATTATGACTTGTGTATGAAAATCCTCCAGGGTGCACTTAGAGGATATGATGTTTAAACAAATGAGTCATATTTCTACAACTGAGAAGTAGACAGAATAGTAAGCTATTTCAATTTTTACATACATGCACACACAAAATGATTATGCAAACACAAAATTAGGACAAACCCGTATCAATTTGTGATTTTTAAAAACCTAATTAAATCTGGAAGAGAAACTGAAAACTAAATAAATGTATTTCATTGATTCCAAGTAATTTTTTTTCTCATTTTAACATCTCGAGAAAAGGAAAGCATCTTACAGTTAATGGCAAGTCAGTTTAATTGATGGTATTTTCTCATGTAGAGATATGTAAAATGCTGGTGTATCTCAAAATCAATCACATCATAGATTCAATAAAATGATAGGAAGTAACCTATGAAACCAATGCAAAAAGGACAACCATGTGTGCTGTTTCAGAGATAAGAGACAGGCAGCAAGGTGATCTTAGCCAGTTCATGGATAAGCAGTGGGCACAAGGTGGGGAGCAAAGGCACATACAGACCCTTCAGCTGAGGCAGTACACCTAGGAGGAGAAAGTATCACTTTTTATGTTTTTAGGATTTTTTCCATTCACAAATAATTTAATGCCCTAAATATCAGATGACATAAAAATAAAATCCACCGATTGTTTTGCTGAAAACAATGTTAACTAAATACTTATGACAACTCTATTTTTAAAAATATACTGGGGGGATTTCCCTGGTGGTCTAGTGGTTAGGACTTAGCGATTTCACTGCCAGGGCCTGGGTTCAATCCCTGGTCGGGGAACTAAGACTGGCAAGCCACGCAGCACGGACAAAAACAAAACAAACAAAAATAAAAAAAATAAAACTGGATACTAACTATATCCAAACCTCTGGAGGTGGGAACTCAAGCATTTTTTTTTTAAATCCTAGGTGATTCAACTGTGCAGCCAGGGTTGACAAGTGATGGAAAAGAAAGTACCTGGCATACAATAGGTGAGCACATTTTTTAACGTGGCAATTATTAAAACAAGGAAAAAAATACACCCTGGGTAATTTTCTTTCCTTTTTTTTGGTTACTAGTCAAGATTAATTTATGCTAATAAGATTTTAGAGAAATTAATGTAGTACCTAAAGTAAGAGTCCTAAATGATATATTAACATCTCACTTTCAAAAAGAAAATTCTAGATAATTAAGCACTTCAGATCTACCCACACTTGAACCTATTTAGGTAAAGTTATAGTCTTCTCATGAAATTAGGAAGATCTAAATGGCAGAAAACTCTAGGGGAATAAAAGTGACAGAGGAAAGAGAAATTGGGAGGTAAGAAGAATTTTAGAAACCATCTGGTCCAATCCTCTTATTCTGAGGTGAGGAAAGTGAAGTCTTGATCAAAGAAACCATATTGAATGGAAAGGTTGTTAAACTGTATCGGGGCATTCTCTGCCTTTAATCAGGGGCAGAAGGTTTTATCAGTTTCTTCATTTAAAGGGGAAGAGAAAAATTAACAATATAATCAACTGATTTTTACTGAATGAGTTCAAGTCCAATGACCTTTGATGTGAACCAATTTTTTCTTTAAAGCTGCACAAAATACTGGGTCTATGGAAGGTGCACAGTAAAGAAGATTTGTATCAAGGAAGAGGAATAGGCTTGAAATAAGTTTAAAGAGGCCAGATTAGCAAGGCTATTTCACCCTTCCTGTTAAGCCATTTCCTATGTCCCCTAAATACATTACCCAGAGCTACTTTTCAGCACTCTGGCTCAATTTCTAAAGAATCTCATTTTCTCCAAAGTCTGTTCTATGGTTAATTACGTGCCTTCTCACTACCCTGGGTATAGCCAAGAAATAGGTAGAATGCACCTGTTGTTCTCGAGTTCCATCTGAGATGGAGGCTGGCATTCTATTCACCTCTGAGGAATGTTAATTGCTGATACCAGCATGACAGGTGCAATGAGTAGAAAAATGATCAATGAACCCAACTCACAGAACAGTGGCAGAACTCATCTAGAGACCATGAGAAAACTCCTCAAGAGTTGTAACTTTAATTACTAACAGTTGGTCTGGAATTCAATTTGACCCTTGAAACAGATTTTTAAAACACAGCACAATGTTCTAATTTCTACAATGGTGCCCTGTCCACAGGGGAAAAAAAGGGAATATGTATAATCTTGTTTTTCACGTTACTATGGAGTCGTTCACTAACCCCAGCTGCTTCTCATGGATTGCTTCTCCTCACGTTCCTCCCATTCCAGATCTTTACTGTTGTAGTCCTATCTATTTTGAATTCTGAGTCACTTCCTTTTCCCCTAGTTTTATACTTTAAAAATCATACTGTTTCTTTAGAATACTTCATAGAGTGAAGCCAACTTCCATATCGGTTCCCTGACTTTTTATCCTCCCCTTTTGGTTTTTTCTTTTACTACCACCCAGCTGTCTAGGGGGAGGGATGTACTAGCTTATTACTTGAATACAGTATCAGATATTGTGTATCTGTTTAGAATATTTTTCATATTTGCATAAGTTTCCTAACTCAGTGATCCCCATATACTACATAATACTATTCATTAAACTCTAAAATATTCCTGGAATATCTTTGGCAATCGTATTTATTCTCACTATGTCGGAACTGAGGCATAGAGAAGAAAAAGGAATTTCTGATAAAATGGCAATTGAATTAGGAGGTGTAAATGGAAAGATTATACGAACAAATCCTTTGAAAAGAGTCCCTGATTCAAACCTCAGTTCATTAAACCTATAGTGGAGGAAGGGGAAAAACTTTCAGACCAAGAAAAAATTCTATCTTTGAGCTTACAACTGAAGAATTTAAGCCAATCATTCTTTTTTATTTTTCTTCATTTACATGGACTTTCTCCCTTTTGTCCACTTTGTGACCAAACTTAATCCTGAGAGTTTTCTCTTTTGTTTAAGGGCACTTCTCTAAAAGTCCCCTCTTACAAGTGCCCCTCTTCCAGAAAGCCTCCTGCCTCAGCTATTCTCAAAGCCTGGACCCAGAACCACCAACATCAGTATCACCCGGGAACTCCTTATAAATACAAATTCTCAGGACCCATCTCACCTACCCCAGACCTAAATCAGAAACCCTGGGGGGGTACCAGCAATCTGTGTTTGAACAAGCCCTCCAGGTGATTCTAATCCATGCTAAAGTTACTGGTAACTGTCAGCATCTGAAACAGGATGTAATACCCTGGATTCAGGTATGCTGGGGGGACAACTTGAGCCAAATACCAACCTGTTTCCTGGGCACCTACATCATTCAAAGTATGAGGCAAGATCTATGAAGGGAACAAAGAGGGAAGCAATAGTTTCAGCCCAATTCGTCCACAGACTCAAGTGGAAAGAGTGCTAAAAGCAGCTTCTGCAAGCAGCAAGTTGTAAGATGGTTATTTTCTCATCTCACTTTCTCAGCTTCATCCACCCTGTACAATCTTTACCTATTCTAATCAACTTTGAATTTTAATAGTTTATAATAGGTGAGCTATTGTGTTTACATCTAAGTAAAGGTAAAATAGATCTATTCTCTGCTGAAAGGAATAAACTCAAATTTCTGTTTGATGACCCTTATTTACTACTTACAGAAGTTTATAACAAAAAGAGCAATTTCAATTATGAGGTTCAATAAAGACAACCACCACATAGTTTACTTATTAAGTATATGATTACAAGATAAACGATCTTTAAGCACTTTGCAAACCTTCTTAAAGAAGACTAACCTGGATGAACAGACAGGTACACAGCATGTGCAGTGTGATGTACTTGCGAAAACACACCATGAGAATTTCTTAAACTATCCTGAGGGTTAGGTTAACCAGAAATTCTCAGTCTCCACTGCGTATTAAATTACCTATGAAGCTTTTCAAAACTAATGCCAAGGTCTTGCCCCCAAAACAATCTGACAGTTCCCCTTGGCTTAGACAATCTGACAATTCCCTACAATTAGCCTGGAGGTCAACTTGTGCATTTTTTTTTAAAGTTCCCCAGGTAATTCTGATGTGCAAAAGTTACAAACCACTAATGTTAATACAACCAGCCTTAAAATCCTGAGGTGTTAGAGATGTTCTTTACCTTAAGCCTATGATGCAAGAACTATGTCACTCAAAATGTGAATGCTTAAAAAAAAAAAAAAAAATGTGAATGCTTGACCCACAGAAAAAGAAATGTCTTGATCATTGAGAATAAATTAACCAATTAATCTCAGATCTTGGTTTCTAATTTATGGGATAACAAGCCACACTTTTGCTGTACTTTAACATTTTGTGACTATTTCATGCTTACACTCAGGCAATTTAAGTATAAAGGTTTGATTATACTGCCTGCAAAGACTGTTCTTCCTCAATTGGAGGAGGCAAGTTCTAGCTGTGCCAAAGTACTCGTGTTGTCTGCACTGCTTGTATCCTGGTACAGCAGGCACAGAAAATTGACACTGCTGGATCTAGCATAAGACACACTGACCAATGTTAGAAGATCCAATCCCAGATAACCAAAATAATCCAACCCCATACAACAGTTAAAGACTTGGCACTTCAAGCAACGAACAGGCAGAGTTTAATTTGACATCTACATGAGATAACTGTGTGACTGTGTATATGCACTTTACTGAGAACTGCAGAACAAAACATAAAATTCATCTAGTCAGTCCTCTAACAGAATAACACTTTCACTCAAAAACACACTAAGAATAATGCTTATATTTATCTTTTTAAGTTTCCACTTCTGTTCCCAAAGACTTTTCTTCCCCTGATGTTTTGCCTCCTCTTCTTATCAGTTTAGAACAGAAATTTTAATTTGCTAATAACTGGAAGCTTTTTAAATTAAGTGAAAATGTGGAAACTCCTATAGCCAGAAAGATACCACAAAGCCTGTCAATTCTGGCTCTGCTGCACTGCCATATATAAAGTGTCCATAAAGATGTTGTATTTGAATTATGGAACACTTCCATTTTAACTCAGACACAAAAAGACCTGAAGAGTTTTCAACACTTCAACTTTTCTCTCCAATTGCTAAAGGGGGTTGGGAAGTTATATCCAGCCACACAAGAAATGTGGGTATATGCAAAGAACCCCGAACCAGGAGTCATAAGGCAAAGTCGCTGATGTGGGCAGTTTTTTTGTTTTGTTTTGTTTTAAATAAATTTATTTATTTATTTATTTTTGGCTGCGTTGGGTCTTCGTTGCTGAGCGCGGGCTTTCTCTAGTTGCGGCGAGTGGGCGCTACTCTTTGTTGCGGTGCGCGGCCTTCTCATTGTGGTGGCTTCTCTTTGTTGCGGAGCATGGGTTCTAGGCGCACAGGCTTCAGTAGTTGTGGCTCACGGGCTCTAGAGCGCAGGCTCAGTAGTTGTGGCGCACGGGCTTAGTTGCTCCGCCGCATGTGGGATCTTGCCGGACCAGGACTCGAACCCGTGTCCCCTGCATTGGCAGGCGGATTCTTAACCACTGCGCCACCAGGGAAGTCCCTGTGGGCAGTTTTGAGGCCAGTTTTCTCCATATTTAGATGAGTCCAGAAAGAAGTATTAAAACACACTCCCCTTTTACCCCACTGTCTTCATATCCTCAAAAAATAGTGTGCAAAATACCTTCCAAGTCACTGAAAACTCTCCTCCAAGAAGCAGTACCCAAGCTGATGAGCAGAAAAAACGCACTTACTTAAAGGAAAAAAAAAGTTTGCTTTTTTTTATCCTTTTTTGTTAATCCTAATGCTTGTCCAATTAGGACAGAGTGAATACAAAATGTTTAGTTTGTAAACTATTGTTTACACTGTAGGACAAACATTTTTCTAAAGGACCGGATTCCACCTATCTTGGGGAAACATACAACATCTAGTGCATAGCTCACTCCTTCTCTTCAGTGTGTGCCCCACTGGTCAGCAAGTCATGACTATCTCCTAAACATCTCAAATTTCTGTTCCTGCTTCCACACCCACCACCAATGCCCTCACCCAGGCTCTCTTCGCCTCCTGCCTGCCAACTCCATTTACTTCAGTAACCAGACTCGTTTACAATTTAAAGTGTACTCATGTCAGCCTGGGTCTGACATGGAGTTTACTGAGAGTTTATTGCTACAGATAAATGCTATAATTTTTAACTGCATGAAAACAATAAAATACTAATGAACAATCTAAATTACTTGCTAATAACATAAAAGATAAAGCTGGTCTATCTTTCACTATTAAATAGCCTTAAAAATATTTTCCAAGGTGTTCCCAGCCTACTCCTCACAAAAGAAAAAAATTATCAAAAGAAGGGATATAATGATCACTCCCTCATGCTTTTTACAAGTAAGGGAGCTAACCAATATACTGGACTTCTTCAGAATTACTGTATGTTTTTGGAAACAAACTCACACCTGCATTCATTATCTTAATTTGAGGAACAGAGAGTAAAAATAACCAACCTTAATTACTTAAGTACAGTAACAAAAACAAAAATTTGCCTCTGTGAATTAACTATGAGACTTTTCCATGATTTTGACATGATTTTTTAGCAGTAAATCAGGAAATGACTTTCCTCTTTTCTGAGCATCTAGGAGGTGCTGGATAGGCACTGGGATACAAAGATCACTAAGATTTGACCCCTACCCTTGAAGAACCCTTTACAGACTTCTTTAAAAACACCTCTAACATGAAATTTTCCATTTCAAATTGTAAGTGTAAAACACAAAGGTAAAAAATACAGAAAGAATAAAGCAAGAACTAAAAGATTATAAGCTGTGAAATAAAATGTGGTGGACAATCGAGGTAATGTGACAATTAGCTCTTTGGAATTATCTGTCATGCAAAGATCTGTGACATTTAAGGAACTCCAAGCAGTGGTACCCTCAGAAATGACATTTTAACCACTGCTGAACAAGCCTGCAAGACAAAAAGGGCACAGAAGCTAAACTCCCACTGCATAATTTTTAAACATATTATGAAGCAGTACGACTAAAATGTGAAGACATCTGAAAACTCCTAACCAATACCTCAAGTTCACAGAGTCTTTCCTGAAATGCTTTAAACTGACAAGTAACAAAAATAAAGGTGGTTCAATGTCTAGCCATAATGGAGACTGGGAGCCTAATAATGGTTCCTATTTATTGGACCCTTACATTGCCTTAGAAACTGTTCTAAGTGCTTTCTACCCAATATGTCATTTAATCCCCATAGCAATTCTTTAAGACCGATATTATTATTCCAATTCTACAGACTAGGTGTAGGTGTAGAGGAGTAACTGCTTTTACGATACACATCTAACATGCAGGGGACTTCTAGGCCAGCCAATCTTACTCAAAAACCCATAATGATCTTACCAATATGCCTTACTGCCTCTTCAGTACTGCCTAAGAGCAGGACACATTAAATAAAGATTAAAAGAAGTACGGAATTTAATTGAAATGTGAACGACAAGGCCTAAAGGAGGGAAGGCATACCCATAGGAACTACTTTATAGGTCTGTCTGAATATGGCCTCTCAGGCATAGTGTGAGAGTTAACAGCTTATCATCCAAAATAAAAGCAACAACTGAAGCTTCAACTACAACAAAACTTACTTTAAATGCATGAAACAGTGGAACCACTGTTTTATCCACAATCCTTTATCTGAACAATACATACATCCCCATAACCCTTCATCTGAAATGTCTGAAATGTTGCCATCACCATCAACCCATGAAAGCAAGCTTATTGTTAAGTAGGCAATGAAATGGAGGCTCGAACTTTGACTGATAACCAAGTCATTGCCCACAACTGGTCATGGCATCTCTTTAGAACAAAAATAATCACCAAAGCTGTGTACATTACTAGATGATGATGATGACAATGCTAGTACTTACAATGGAATGTCTCATAACCTTACTGGCTAGGTATTCCCACTATCCCCATTTTAAGAGAGGAAAGAAACTGAGGCTAAGAGTTTAACCATTATCTAGCAAACAACCAGGGATTCTCACTACAGAGCCTTTACTCTTAGAACATAACCTTTATAACTTCTAACAATTACATCACTCAAGCTTTACTTGAAGAAAAAGGCCAAAGAAAGTCTGACAGTATAATTTTGTGTAAAGTTTTTGTCCTAATTATGGATATGTAACAATAGCTAAAAACAATCGAGATAAATGGGAAGGGTAGAAAGCAGCAGACACACTGGATATTTTCCCTTGAGAGGGACTTCACACCACCTCCTGGGAAGCAGCATGGTTTCATACTGATGTAACCCAGTCTCATGACATTACTCAGTCCCAGCATGATGACAGCCACATTTATAATCACAGACTTTCCTCCCACCCCCTCCATAAACCGGACTTTCTGCTCTGGGCCCATCAGTACTCACCGACCCTTATGGAGACTACTCTGGTGGTAAACTTCCAGTTACTCGGCAGCAAGCTATTGTCTGAAAGGGGGCCTATCAGGTCAGCATACAGAACTCCTGTTTGCACAAACAGCTATGCATGTCCATGTATGAGGAAAAAGGCAAATCATCATGCCCAAAATAAGGCTCTCAAACATTTCAGAGATCAGGTATTCTCCAAAATGCTAAAAGTGATTTTTCACCAACATTTCATCAATATTACACACACACAGGTAAGAGACTGATTTGTCCCAAATCTAATATTTAAGTTATAAAATGAGCTGGCAAGTTGGTGGAATAATTCAGATATTCCTAGAAATTCAGATTCTCTCAGCCTAGAGCCTCACTGGAAACTTAGGTACTAAGTCTTACCAAATATAGCTTTGGATCAGTCAGAAAGATGGGCAGGACACTGGGGCTAGCCTGGGCAAAAGACTTGGTATTTTCAATTCTAAAAGATTTTCTCAAGTGAGGCCTTAACTGTTCACAGTAACATTTCAGATTAGCGATCCCTCACAAACCCCCAAATGCAAAAGGAATTGACTTTCAAAGCAGTTTCTTGTGTAGAAAAAGAAGCTCTCAAAATAAGAAAATTGTAACAGGAAAAAATCTTTTGCCTTATAATACAGACTTTCCGTTAAGTAATTACATACAGTCAAATAACAATCAATTACATATTCAATGTAATGAAAGTTTGCAAAGATTCTAAACGATTTAACGGCAGTCATAGGACAGTAAGTTCACTTTCAAATCACCCAAATAGTTTGGATAAAAGACTTGTTCGCAAATTTAAGCCAGGGCAAGGGTTCAATCACTCTTAGGAGACAGACTTCATTTGCAACAGGTCCTCTTCCTTGGTTGCAAGCCAGTAAAACAGGAATTTCTCACTTATATGCAGAGTTTTCTTTAAAGGCATAGACCATATAGAAGCTTTGCTTGTGAAATGATAGTCTACCTCAGCTTGCAAGCCCTACCTATGACATCACTCAAGTCATTTCTCAATCAACAAAGCAAGAGACAACGAGAGTCCACTAGGACCTCTCATAAAATTCTTAGAAAGAATGACAGGTCGGTGTTTTAATGTGCCAAACAAGTCTAATAAATGCACTTAAAGTACCAAATGAGAAAAAAAAGTAACTTTAAGGTCCCAGTGACAGTCTGGATTCTGAATATGGCGGGGAGCGGGGTGGGAGACAAACGAGGAGATTCAAAAATGTGGACCGGCTCTCAATGGTGTCATTCACAGGGGCCTGTGAGCAGAGCATGCTGTTCATCAATGATACGGTTCCCACACTCAGTGGGGCAGGGGGAGTGAGACACAGAGCTGAAGAAGGCTTAAGGAGAGTAAGCAGGAAAGGGAGAAGTTTCACACTCTAACAGAACCCAAACTACAGCCATCTCAGAGTAAGGCTCTCCTCAAGTTTCCCTTCTGCCATACATTCTGCTGTCATTTCAAGGTCTCTACTCACTTACCACAAATTAGCCGAGTAAATAATCTCTTTAAAGATGTCTAGATTATTCTGGACAAAAAACATTAGTAATCAAATATCTTTAAATATTATGCTTTATTAGGGTAATGGTGATTCCCAAGCATTTCACTTTAACCTGTTTTTTGCTGTTATCACCAGGACATTCACCTGTTTTCTTCAGGCTCATGATTTGAAATATGTCTTGAAAGACAAAAATTGCGGCATTAATACTGGTCAATATGAAAGTTCTTTAGACTTACGCATGTTTTTTTTTAAAGGAAACTGATTAGCTTTAATTGTAATGTGATTTGAAATTTGAAAGTTCTTCTATAGAGATTTTAAAGGCCCCTAAAAGCACTTAACTAAATATCTTTAAGTTCCCGGCACAACAGTAAAAGTTAAAAGAAAAATCATCACATCCGATGTAATGCCAGAGCTAGTCAAGGGCCTAGTAGTCAGTAATTATTGTCAGGCTGTGTGGCTGGAGGTATAGGTAGGGTGGAGGATACACTGTTTCCTGTCACAACTGAACTCACAGTCTAATTCAAGGGCTAAGGAAAGGTTTACACATATAACCAGATAGTTACATGCAGTGCTACCTCCACCTGCTCCTCCAGGAACGCAGAGAAAGGTCAGAATGGACTGAAATGGTCCGGGGGGAGGGGGGTGACCCCTGCTGAAGGAGAGAGCCCTAGAGCTTAAAGGAAGCGTGGTATTTGTTTTGGCTGAAGCGTTTTACAGGGAGCAGAGAAATGGCCCAGATAAAAAGATGGCATGCGAGGGCAGGAAGGAAGGCTGCACTGCCAGCACCTCAGCCCAGACAAGGATATGAAAATAACGGGAGAGACCTGCAGCTGCCCTCTATTAATTCCTGAATTTCACCAAAGGAAAAAATTCAGATTGATTGCTAAGATTCTTTTTTCCCTAACAATTAGCTCTTTATACACTTTCACCTGGCCTAGGAAAGAAAAATCTTTTGTCTAGGATGCCATAGGTATAGTGCTGCCTCCAAGTAAGAATAAACTATGACCTTCTGTGGCCCCTTCAAGACCTATGATTCATGTTTCATGGAAATATTGAGAAATATTCCATTAGAAATGAATCTGCTTTCACAGCATATTGTATGTTTCCTGTGTTTTTCTTCCTTCATTATCACCAAGGACATTCCCATGAAAACAAAATCTTGTTTTTTCCCCAGAGTAACCATATGCTTTACATTGATTTGCTCTGAATTTCCAGACTGCCTTTTCATGGCACCACAATGAGCTTCTGGGGTCTTTCTCGTGACGTCATAAATGTCCTATAGAGAAAATTATTAGGCTGACAAATTCGACTACAAGCAGAGGGGGTTGACCTCACATGGTGTCATTTCAAAGTTTCCAGGAAGGCCTGCAACCAGCTCCACTCCCTCCCCCTAACCCCACCCCCCAGCCCCCAGCAATTCTTACTGTGCTGGCTAGTGCTGAAATAGCAAAGCTATCAAGCTGACAGTTTCAACCACGGTGTAAGCAATGGGGATGACTTCAAACTTTCCCGGAAGGCCACCACCACCAATCGCCGCGCTCTCCTTCCCCGCCGAAAAAAACACCTCCCCATCTGCTGGCTGGTGTTGAAAAAGCACAACTAGAGCTTCATTCCCTTAACTTTAATCTTTAGTAAAATACAAATGCTTCTTTTACAAGTTGCCATTACAATATGACTCAATTTCAGATCCTTTCCTAACCAGTCCTCTACCATCGTACCCCTCCCTCTTCCAGCAACTGAAGCTGGAAGCCCCACCTAGAAGCTCAGCCCACCCCAACTCTGGGCCCAATCCTGACTCTGGACAGAGATAATTTAAGGACTTCTAAATCAATACTCCCTGTATCAAACTATCCTGCTCTCACTTCTGTGAACAGGGTACCTGTCTTATTCCAAAGACCCCGTCTCCACCATCCACTTTTGCTCTGCAAACCATCTCTATCTCATTCTGGTCACCTGAGTACTCACCTAGCATCCTTCCCAGAATCCTGTTACTCCAGGAATAGGAACCCATCTTGCTCTTGTCATGTGCCCAAGAAAATGGAGTCGATTTGAGTTCATTATTCCCTGACGTAAAGCCACGGAGCAAGGCAATAAAGAGCTCTGCTGTTTCTCACTAGATGACTTTATTTATTTATTTTTTAACATCTTTATTGGCATATAATTGCTTTACAATGCTGTGTTAGTTTCTACTGTATAACAAAGTGAATCAGCTATACATATACATATATCCCCATATCCCCTCCCTCTTGTGACTCCCTCCTACCCACCCTATCCCACCCCTCTAGGTGGTCACAAAGCACCGAGCTGATCTCCCTGTGCTATGCGGCTGCTTCCCACTAGCTATCTATTTTACATTTGGTAGCATATATAAGTCCATGCCACGCTCTCACTTTGTCCCAGCTTACCCTTCCCCCTCCCCATGTCCTCGAGTCCATTCTCTACGTCTGCATCTTCATTCCTGTCCTGCCCCCAGGTTCTTCATAACCATTTTTTTTTTAGATTCCGTATATATGTGTTAGCATACGGTATTTGTTTTTCTCTTTCTGACTTACTTCACTCTGTATGACAGACTCTAGGTCCATCCACCTCACTACAAATGACTCAATTTCATTTCTTTTTATGGCTGAGTAATATTCCATTGTATATATGTGCCACATCTTCTTTAGCCATTCATCTGTCGATGGACACTTAGGTTGCTTCCATGTCCTGGCTATTGTAAATAGAGCTGCAATGAACACTGTGGTACATGACTCTTTTTGAATTATGCTTTTCTCCAGGTATATGCCCAACAGTGGGATTGCTGGGTCATATGGTAATTCTATTTTTAGTTTTTTAAGGAACCTCCATACTGTTCTACATAGTGGCTGTGTCAATTTACATTCCCACCAAGAGTGCAAGAGGGTTGGTTCCCTTTTCTCCACACCCTCTCCAGCACTTATTGTTTGTAGATTTTTTGGTGATGGCCATTCTGACCAGTGTGAGGTGATACCTAACTGTAGTTTTGATTTGGATTTCTCTAGTGATTAGTGATGTTGAGCATTCTTTCATGTGTTTGTTGGCAATCTATATATCTTCTTTGGAGAAATGTCTATTTAGGTCTTTGGCCCATTTTTGGATTGGGTTGTTTTTTTGATATTGAGCTTCATGAGCTGCCTGTAAATTTTGGAGATTAATCCTTTGTCCCTTGATTCATTTGCAAATATTTTCTCCCATTCTGAGGGTTGCCTTTTTGTCTTGTTTATGGTTTCCTTTGCTGTGCAAAAGCTTTTAAGTTTCATTAGGTCCCATTTGTTTATTTTTGTTTTTATTTCCATTTCTCTAGGAGGTGGGTCAAAAAGGATCTTGCTGTGATTTACATCATAAAGTGTTCTGCCTATGTTTTCCTCTAAGAGTTTTATAGTGTCTGGCCTTACATTGAGGTCTTTAATCCATTTTGAGTTTATTTTTGTGTATGGTGTTAGGGAGTGTTCTAATTTCATTCTTTAACATGTAGCTGCACTATATGACTTTAGATGTGTGAATTAGCCTCTACAGGTCTCAGCTTCCTCATGTGTATCTGTCATACCCATTCAATGAGAGAATACATAAGGCTAAGAGTTGAATAAATATTAGCAATGATAGGGATGTTAATCACAGTGAAAGGATAGTAACAACTTGTGTTGGAATTTATAAACATATTGCCTATTCCCACATTCTATGTTGATATGCTCTACCTACCTGGAGTGAAGCATTCACTAACTCACACTGGAACTCAGATGAAGGGGGGGATGAGAGCACCTGGGCTGAGTGGCTGTCTGTTATGCATGAGTGGCCAACAATGGGTCTGGACTGGGGTTCCTTCCAGTTCCTGCAGTTGATTCTGTTGTCCCAGGGCCTCCCAAGCCCTAGCAAACCACTTGGGGTTCCAGGTCACCCTCATCCTGTCCTGTGTCATTTCAATTAGTTGGGCCAGGTACCAACATGTCCAAATAAAGATAACCACAGTACCTGGGTGTTCAGAAGAGAACAAAGAATAGGAAGGCTCAGTAAGCCAAAGATAAATGGCTCTACAATTCTTCTTTAGTCAATGGCATTTTTTTAAATCACTGAAAGGGGTGTTAGTGTCACTTATCTCCAAGTACCATCATGAATAAATACAAAGTTTCCATTGTGGACAGAGCAATATACTTGCTAAATTCCCTGCAGAGCATACCAGTTACGAATTGGACCCACAAAAAGTGAGGAAGAGGCTAACCAGACGAACACACACACACACTCTTCAGACACCAAAAGTAGAAGCAGTTGGCATTGAAAAAGTGGATTTTATATATGTTGATCCATTCAGCAATTTGCTTTTATAGATTCTATTACACATACTCAGTTGTAGAGGGACACAGCCTTCTAGCCAATGCATAGGGTTCCAATGTTACCATGACCAGAAGCTCAACTATTCTCTTACTGAACTGGAAACATCAGCTTCATTCTATGTAGGTAAAATAACTTTTCATCTAGTTTTACTAGTGTGTTTTTTTTTTTTAAGATACAGAGTGAATTTTGAGGTTTTATTTGTTGATAATATCTGTTACAGTTCTACAAGTAGGTAGAAGATTCTGTAACCCATACTATTTTAAAATATTTTTCTCTCTTCTTTTACCTGAAGTTCCTTTGTGTGATCTATCACCGAAGACTAGGTTTGGTTTTTAAATGGTTTAGAACACCAAGGTCAATTTCAGGGACACAATGAATGCAATCAGAAAAAAGCATTAATGAAATGGTTAAATCATTTCAGATTAACTGCAATTAAAACTCACTAGGATTCTAGCCTAATGAGTTTTAATTTTTTTCCTAAATTTTTGTTCTTATAGTTTCAAAAACAAGTAATGAAATGACACAGCAGCACACTCTGCTATTATGCAAAACAACAGGAAGATCAACTTTTTCCATGCAGCTCATTATGGAAAACTAAAACTAAAGGGCATGTCCCTTCATTTTCTTTATATATTGGTGAGCAAGCCCAAGTATTAAAATAAGACCTCTGGTCAGATTCCAGTCTAATCAATAACCTAGTACTGAACTCAAATTACAGGCCAATTTACCATTTGCCCCATAATCCCAATCACTGCCAAAAAGAGCTGTCACACAGTGCCCTCCAACACAGCAGTATTTATAGACTAACTCCATATCTGGATTGATCTTCCTACACAGAACCCCACATGGATCAGAGTACCTAAGCGTCTTTCTTTCCTTAGTGAACTATAGAGAAGAGGCACCGGTATTACACAAACTAGAAATTAACTGAAATGCCGTAGGAGCAGTACTTAAAGAACTACACCCAAGGAGCCTCACCTACTCCTGGAGCTTATTGAGATAACCAGATTCTGGACTCTGAGCTGATGCTGTACTGGAATAAGACTTCTGGAGATCTTAGGAGGGGGTACCTTGCGTGTGGGAGAGACACGAATTACTGAGGGCCGAGGGTGGACTGCGGTGGGCAGCTTTCTAAAAGTTGGCTGCTGGTATTCATACTCTCTGTCATCCCCTTTCTGGAGCGGGCTGGACATACCACTCCCTCTTGCCCTTTAGTTGCTGCTCCGATGACGCTGCCATAATGTAAGCGCCCCCATGGAGAGGCCACTTAGCAAGGAACAGAGGGAAGCTGCCTGCCACTAGCCCACAAAAAAAACGAAATCCTGCCAACAACCACTTAGGCGAGCCTGGAAACAGACTGACACTCAGACATGCCTTATGGTGACTGTAGCTCTATCTAGCCCACACCTGGATTTTAGCATTTCGAGAGGCCCAGAGCCATAGGACACAGCTAAGCTGTGCCTAAATTCCTGACCCACAGAAACTGTAGACAAGAACTGTTTTAAGCTACTAAATTTGAGTAATTTGTTACTCAGTAATAAATAACAGATATTTAATACATATTTTTACCTCTAAAAGCATCATTTGGATAGCATCACAATATGTATTTGAAACTTTTACCTAATTTGAAAAAGTACTTGCTGTCCTCATCTGGAATTTTAAGCTCTCTTAAAAATCTCTGCATTTTTCAGGACTACCAAATTCTGAAATATATGAAGACAATGCAAGCTTTCCCAAGTTAACTTAATTCACTTAAAAGTCAATACACTACTCAAGATATTTAACTTTGTCGCTTATATATCACAGGCCCACATCAGCATTAAGGAGCCCCTAATAAAAGCAAAAAAAAAAATCCAAGATAAATTTTACTTCTAGAAAATCACATGCAGACTCAGAGATAAACTCTACTTCCATAAAATAATAAATAAAGGAAAACTTCTTTGATTAGAAAGCTTACAAAAAACTTCCTTACCTTGAATGCACTGAAGTGTTCCATCCTCCGCTCTTATTGTAAAAGTCTCACCTGGATTAACTTGAACGAGAATAACCTGCCAAAATAACACAGTAATTTCACTTTAATACTAGAACATCTGGGGATTTCTCTTCAACGGTTTCATTACCTAAATTTATGTACTAGACAAGAAGTATGTGGCACAGAATCTTGTATAAACACAAAACTTAGGATATGTCTTAGATCTGGTTCAAATTTGAGGGGGGTAAGTTCATGCATTTGAATTTAGCTAAGTGAATTCTCCTGTGTTGCTTATGCTATATAACAAAAAAAAAACCCCAATGTTAAGATACTTTTTCTTTCAGACAATTCCTTTTTTTCTTTCACTAAATCAGAAACAACAATTAAAGAAGAAAAAAGACCAGAAACTATAACCTGCAAAGGAAAATTGAACAGAGAAATGAGTTTCTGACCTAACACTGTTGCATACCATTCCCAAGTATCTATTACTGACCTGAGTCTACTGTGTAACAATAGAAAGCAATTTATAAGAAAAATGTTTGGGGGAAAAAAAAAGCGTGTATAGAACCTGGAAATAACAATGAACAGTATAAAATAAATATTACAAATAAGACCCATCAAACACTCAAATTTTCAAATCTATTACCTAAATGTCAGTGTTTTAGTCATATAACATAGATATTTAGTTATCAGAAGACAACTTCCGAAAAGACTAAACCACGGATGCCATGGCGAAGTATGTTCTTTTAAGAACCTCAGTTTTAAGTTCTAATCTCATTTAGTTCCTTTAGATAACAAAAGTAAAAAAAATCACTAATTTATATCTAAATATAAATTAAAGGACATAACAAAGCTTAAAAAACTGTAGTTTAAAATTACCATGTGCGAGATTAACACTATTAAAATAATGACTATATATTTCTAGAAACTGGAAGGATGTCAGTGTCACATTCATCTTATAGTTCTTAGAGCAAGCCTTGTTCCTCCTTGCCTCAAAACCATCAAGCATACTGTTCCCTCTGTCTGCAATGCTCTCTCTGCACTCCTTCATCTCTGCCCACCTTATTCCTTCCTCAACCAGCTAACGCCCATTCATCCTTGCCAGATTAAGAAGTGGTATTTGACTCTCAGGACAGGCCAGGTCTTGCACTATGTGTTCTCAAAAAACAAACGAACAAAACTCTACTCCTTCCTAAAATTTACAATTGCAATTAATTAACTAAGGAATTATTTTTGTGTCTGTCTTTCCTTTAATCTAGGCTCTCTAAGGGCAAGATCTGACACAGAATAAGTGCTCAAGAAATACATTTACTGGGCAGATTGGTTCAAGATGGCAGAATAGAAGGACATGCTCTCACTCCCTCTTGCGAAAACAATGGAATCACAACTAACTGCTGAACAATCATCGACAGGAAGACACTGGAACTCACCAAAAAAGATACCCCACATCCAAAGACAAAGGAGAAGCCACAATGAGATGGTAGGAGGGGCGCATTCACAATAAACTCAAATCCCATAACTGCTAGGTGGGTAACCCACAAACTGGAGAACACTTATACCACAGAAGTCCACCCACTGGAGTGAAGGTTCTGAGCCCCACGTCAGGCTTCCCAACCTGGGGGTCCAGCAATGGGAGGAGGAATTCCTAGAGAATCAGACATTGAAGGCTGGGGGGATTTGACTGCAAGACTTCGACAGGACTGGGGGAAACAGAGACTCCACTCTTGGAGGGCACACACAAAGTAGTGTGTGCTTTGGGACCCACGGGAAGGAGCAGTAGCCCCATAGGAGACTGAAACAGACCTACCTGCTAGTGTTGGGGGGTCTCCTGCAGAGGCGGGGGGTGGCTCTGTCTCACCATGAGGACAAGGACACTGGCAGCAGAAGTTCCAGGAAGTACTCCTTGGCATGCGCCCTCACAGAGTCCACCATTAGCCCCGCCAAAGAGCCCGGGTAGGCTCCAGTGTTGGGTCGCCTCAGACCAAACAACCAACAGGGAGGAGACCCAGCCCCACCCATCAGCAGGCAAGCGGATTAAAGTTTTACTGAGCTCTGCCCACTAGAGCAACACGCAGCTCTACCCACCACCAGTCCCTCCCATCAGGAAACTTGCACAAGCCTCTTAGATAGGCTCATCCACCAGAGGGCAGACAGCAGAAGCAAGAACTACACTTCTGCAGCCTATGGAACAAAAACCACGTTCACAGAAAGATAGACAAGATGAAAATGAAGAAGGCTATGTACCAGATGAAGGAACAAGATAAAACCCCAGAAAAACAACTAAATGAAGTGGAGATAGGCAACCTTCCAGAAAAAGAATTCAGAATAATGATAGTGAAGATGATCCAGGACCTCGGAAAAAGAATGGAGGCGAAGATGGAGAAGATGCAAGAAATGTGTAACAAAGACCTAGAAGAATTAAAGAACATACAAACAGAGATGAACAATACAAGAATTGAAATGAAAAATACACTAGAAGGAATCAATAGCAGAATAACTGAGGCAGAAGAACGGATAAGTGACCTGGAAGACAAAATGGTGGAATTCACTGCTGCAGAAGAGAATAAAAAAAAAAGAATGAAAAGAAATGAAGACAGCCTAAGAGACCACTGGGACAACATTAAACGCAACAACATTTGCGTTATAGGGGTCCCAGGAGGAGAAGAGAGAGAGAAAGGACCAGAGAAAATATTTGAAGAGATTATAGTCGAAAACTTCCCTAACATGGGAAAGGAAACAGCCATACAAGTCCAGGAAGCACAGAGTGTCCCATACAGGATAAACCCAAGGAGAAACACGGCGAGACACATACTAATCAAATTGGCAAAAATTAAAAACAAAGAAAAATTATTGAAAGCAGCAAGAGAAAAATGACAAATAACACACAAGGGAATCCCCATGAGGTTAACAGCTGATTTCTCAGCAGAAACTCTACAAGCCAGAAGGGAGTGGCATGATATACTTAAAGTGATGAAAGGGAAAAACCTACAACCAAGATTACTCTACCAAGCAAGGATCTGATTCAGATTTGATGAAGAAATCAAAAGCTTTACAGACAAACAAAAGCTAAGAGAATTCAGCACCACCAAACCAGCTTTACAACAAATGCTAAAGGAACTTCTCTAGGCAGGAAACACAAGAGAAGAAAAGGACCTACAAAAACAAACCCAAAACGATTAAGAAAATGGTAATAGGAACATACATATCAATAATTGCCTTAAACGTGAATGGATTAAATGCTCCAACCAAAAGACACAGGCTTGCTGAATGGATACAAAAACAAGACCCATATATATGCTGTCTACAAGAGACCCACTTTAGACCTAGGGACACATACAGACTGAAAGTGAGGGGATGGAAAAAGATATTCCATGCAAATGGAAATCAAAAGAAAGCCGAAGTAGCAATACTCGTATCAGATAAAATAGACTTTAAAATAAAGAATGTTACAAGAGACAAGGAAGGACACTACATAATGATCAAGGGATCAATCCAAGAAGAAGATATAACAATTATAAATATATGCACCCAACATAGGAACACCTCAATACATAACACAACTGCTAACAGCTATAAAAGAGGAAATCGACAGTAACACAATAATAGTGGGGGACTTTAACACCTCACTTACACCAATGGACAGATCATCCAGACAGAATATAAAGAGGAAACAAAAACTTTAAATGACACAATAGACCACACAGATTTAATTGATATTTATAGGACATTCCATCCAAAAACAGCAGATTACACTTTCTTCTCAAGTGTGCACAGAACATTCTCCAGGATAGATCACATCTTGGGTCACAAATCAAGCCTCAGTAAAGTTAAGAAAATTGAAATCATATCAAGCATCTTTTCTGACCACAACACTATGAGATTAGAAATAATTACAGGGAAAAAAACGTAAAAAACACAAACACATGTAGGCTAAACAATATGTTACTAAATAACCAAGAGATCACTGAAGAAATCAAAGAGGAAATCAAAAAATACCTAGAGAAAAATGACAATGAAAATACGACGATCAAAAACCTACGGGATGCAGCAAAACCAGTTCTAAGAGGGAAGTATATAACTATACAATCCTAGCTCAAGAAACAAGAAAAATCTCAAATAAACAATCTAACCTTACACCTAAAGGAACTAGAGAAAGAAGAACAAACAAAACCCAAAGTTAGCAGAGGGAAAGAAATCATAAAGATCAGAGCAGAAATAAATGAAATAGAAACAAAGAAAACAATAGCAAAGATTAATAAAACTAAAAGCTGGTTCTTTGAGAAGATAAACAAAACTGATAAACCATTAGGCAGACTCATCAAGAAAAAGAGAGAGAGGACTCAAATCAATAAAATTAGAAATGAAAAAGGAGAAGTTACAACAGACACCACAGAAATACAAAGCATCCTAAGAGACTACTACAAGCTACTCAATGCCAATAAAATGGACAACCTGGAAGAAATGGACAAATTCTTAGAAAGGTATAACCTTCCAAGACTGAACCAGGAAGAAATAGAAAATATGAACAGACCAATCACAAGCACTGAAATTAAAACTATGATTAAAAATCTTCCAACAAACAAAAGTCCAGGACCAAATGGATTCACAGGTGAATTCTGTCAAACATTTAGAGAAGAGCTAACACACATCCTTCTCAAACTCTTCCAAAAAATTGCAGAGGAAGGAACACTCCCAAACTCATTCTATGAGGCCACCATCACCCTGATACCAAAACCAGACAAAGATACTACAAAAAAAGAAAATTGCAGACCAATATCACTGATGAATATACATGCAAAAATCCTCAACAAAATACTAGCAAACAGAATCCAACAACACATTAAAAGGATCATACACCATGATCAAGTGGGATTTATCACAGGGATGCAAGGATTCTTCAATATGCACAAATCAATCAATGTGATACATCATATTAAAAAACTGAAGAATAAAAACCATATGATCATCTTAATAGAGAAAGCTTTTGACAAAATTCAACACCCATTTATGATAAAAACTCTCCAGAAAGTGGGCATAGAGGGAACCTACCTCAACATAATAAAGGCCATATACGACAAACCCACAGCCAACATCATTCTCAATGGTGAAAAACTGAAAGCATTTCCTCTAAGATCAGGAACAAGACAAGGATGTCCACTCTCACCACTCTTATTCAACATAGTTTTGGAAGTCCTAGCCATGGATATCAGAGAAGAAAAAGAAATAAAGGAATAAAATTGGAAAAGAAGAAGTAAAACTGTCACTGTTTGCATCTGACATGATACTATACATAGAGAATCCTAAAGATGCCACCAGAAAACTACTAGAGCTAATCAATGAATTTGGTAAAGTTGCAGGAAACAAAATTAATGCACAGAAATCTCTTGCATTCCTATACACTAATGATGAAAAATCTGAAAGAGAAATTAAGGAAACACTCCCATTTACCACTGCAACAAAAAGAATAAAATACCTAGGAATAAACCTACCTAGGAGGATAAAAGACATGTATGCAGAAAACTATAAGACACTAATGAAAGAAATTAAAGGTGATACCAACAGATGGAGAGATATACCATGTTCTTGGATTGGAAGAATCAATACTGTCAAAATGACTATACTACCCAAAGCAATCTACAGATTCAATTCAATCCCTATCGAATTACCAATGGCATTTTTTACGGAACTAGAACAAAAAACCTTAAAATTTGCATGGAGACACAAAAGACCCCAAATAGCCAAAGCAGTCTTGAGGAAAAAAAACGGAGCTGGAGGAATCAGACTCCCTGACTTCAGACTATACTACAAAGCTACAGTAGTCAAGACAATATGGTACTGGCACAAAAACAGAAATATAGATCAATGGAACAGGATAGAAAGCCCAGAGATACACCCATGTACCTATGGTCAACTAATCTATGACAAAGGAGGCAAGGATATACAATGGAGAAGAGACAGTCTCTTCAATAAGTGGTGCTGGGAAAACTGGACAGCTACATGTAAAAGAATGAAATTAGAACACTCCCTAACACCATACACAAAAATAAACTCAAAATGGATTCAAGACCTAAATGTAAGACCGGACACTATAAAACTCTTAGAGGAAAACATAGGAAGAACACTCTTTGACATAAATCACAGCAAGGTATTTTTTGATCCACCTCCTAAAGTAATGAAAATAAAAAGAAAAATAAACAAATGGGACTTAATGAAACTTAAAAGCTTTTGCACAGCAAAGGAAACCATAAACAAGATGAAAAGACAACCCTCAACATCGGAGAAAATATTTGCAAATGAATTAACAGACAAAGGATTAATCTCCAAAATATATAAACAACTCTTGCAGCTCAATATTAAAAAAACAAACAACCCAAACCAAAAATGGGCAGAAGACCTAGATAGACATTTCTCCAAAGAAGACATACAGATGGCCAAGAAGCACATGAAAAGCTGCTCACCATCACTAATTATTAGAGAAATGCAAATCAAAACTACAATGAGTTATCACCTCACACCAGTTAGAATGGGCATCATCAAAAAATCTACAAGCAGGGGAGGAGCTTCAAGATGGCAGAAGAGTAAGATGTGGAGATCACCTTCCTCCCCACAAATACATCAGAAATACATCTGCATGTGGAACAACTCCTACAGAACACCTACTGAATGCTGCCAGAAGACCTCAGACCTCCCAAAAGGCAAGAAACTCCCCACGTACCTGGGTAGGGCAAAAGAAAAAAGAAAAAATAGAGACAAAAAGATAGGGACGGGACCTGCACCAGTGGGAGGGAGCTGTGAAGGAGGAAAGGTTTCCACACACTAGGAAGCCCCTTCGCGGGCGGAGACTGCGGGTAGCGGAAGAGGGAAGCTTCAGAGCCACGGAGGAGAGCACAGCAACAAGGGTGCAGAGCTCACAGCGGAGAGATTCCCGCAAAGAGAATCGGTGCCGACCAGCACTCACCAGCCTGAGAGGCTTGTCTGCTCACCTGCCGGGACGGGACGGGTGGGGGCTGGGAGCTGAGGCTCGGGCTTTGGAGGTCGGATCGCAGGGAGAGGACTGGGGTTGGCTGCGTGAACACAGCCTGAAGGGGCTAGTGCACCACAGCTAGCCAGGAGGGAGTCCGGGAAAAGGTGTGGAGCTGCCGAAGAAAAAGTCTCTTGCCTCTTTGTTTCCTGGGGCGCGAGGAGAGGGGATTCAGAGCGCCGCTTAAAGGAGCTCCAGAGACGGGCGCGAGCCGCTGCTATCAGCGCGGACCCCAGAGACAGGCATGAGACACTAAGGCTGCTGCTGCCGCCACCAAGAAGCCTGTGTGCAAGCGCAGGTCACTATCCACACCTCCCCTCCCGGGAGCCTGTGCAGCCCGCCACTGCCAGGGTCCTGTGATCCAGGGACAACTTCCCCGGGAGAATGCCCGGCGCGCCTCAGGCTGCTGCAACGTCACGCCAACCTCTGCCGCTGCAGGCTCGCCCCGCATCCGTACCCCTCCCTCCCCCCGGCCTGAGTGAGCCGCAGCCCCCGAAGCAGCTGCTCCTTTAACCCCGTCCTGTCTGAGCGAAGGATAGACGCCCTCAGGCGACCTACACGCAGAGGCGGGTCCAAATCCAAAGCTGAACCCCAGGAGCTGTGTGAACAAAGAAGAGAAAGGGAAATCTCTCCCAGCAGCCTCAGAAGCAGCGGATTAAAGCTCAACAAACAACTTGATGTACCTGCATCTGTGGAATACCTGAATAGACAACGAATCATTCCAAATTAAGGAGGTGGACTTTGGGAGCAACGATATATATATATTTTTTCCCTTTTTCTCTTTTTGTGAGTGTGTATGTGTATGCTGCTGTGTGTGATTTTGTCGGTATAGCTTTGCTTTTACCATTTATCCTAGGGTTCTGTCCGTTTTTTTTTTCTTTTTTTATTACTTAAAAATTTTTTCTTAATTATTTTTTATTTTTTATTTTAATAACTTTTATTTTATTTTACTTTACTATTTTACTTTATTTTATTTCATTTTATCTTCTTCTTTCTTTCTTTCTTTCTTTCCTTTTTTTCCTCCCTTTTATTCTGAGCCGTGTTGAGGACAGGCTCTTGGTGCTCCAGCCAGGCGTCAGGGCTGTGCCACTGAGGTGGGAGAGCCAAGTTCAGGACACTGGTCCACAAGAGACCTCCCAGCTCCACGTAATATCAAACGGCGAAAATCTCCCAGAGACCTCCATCTCAAAGCCAAGACCCAGCTCCACTCAACAACCAGCAAGCTACAGTGCTGGACACGCTATGCCAAACAACTAGCAAGACAGGAACACAACCCCATCCAGTAGCACAGAGGCTGCCTAAGATCATAATAAGGCCACAGACACCCCAAAACACACCACCAGACGTGGACCTACCCACCTGAAAGACAAGATCCAGCCTCATCCAACAGAACACAGGCACTAGTCCACTCCACCAGGAAGCCTACACAACCCAATGAACCAACCTTAGCCACTGGGGACAGACACCAAAAACAACGGAAACTATGAACCTGCAGCCTGTGAAAAGAAGACCCCAAACACAGAAAGGTAAGCAAAATGAGAAGACAGAGAAACACACAGCAGATGAAGGAGCAAGGCAAAAACCCAAAAGACCTAACAAATGAAGGGGAAATAAGCAGTCTACCTGAAAAACAATTCACAATAATGATAGTAAAGATGATCCAAAATCTTGGAAACAGAATGAAGAAAATACAAGAAACGTTTAACAAGGACCTAGAAGAACCAAAGAGCAAACAAACAGTGATGAACGACACAATAAATGAAATTTTAAATTCTCTAGAAGGGATCAATAGCAGAATAACTGAGGCAGAAGAATGGATAAGTGACCTGGAAGATAAAATAGTGGAAATAACTACTGCAGAGCAGAAAAAAGAAAAAAGAATGAAAAGAATTGAGGACAGTCTCACAGACCTCTGGGACAACATTAAACGCACCAACATTCGAATTATAGGGGTCCCAGAAGAAGAAGAGAAAAAGAAATGGACTGAAAAAATATTTGAATAGATTCTAGCTGAAAACTTCCTTAATATGGGAAAGGAAATAGTTAATGAAGTCCAGGAAGCACAGGGAGTTCCATACAGGATAAATCCAAGGAGAAACACGCCAAAACACATATTAATCAAACTATCAAAAATTAAATACAAAGAACAAATATTAAAAGCAGCAAGGGAAAAACAACAAATAACACATAAGGGAATCCCCATAAGGTTAACAGCTGATCTTTCAGCAGAAACTCTGCAAGCCAGAAGGGAGTGGCAGGACATATTTAAAGTGATGAAGGAGAAAAACCTACAACCAAGATTACTCTACCCAGCAAGGATCTCATTCAGATTTGATGGAGAAATTAAAACCTTTACAGACAAGCAAAAGCTAAGAGAATTGAGCACCACCAAACCAGCTTTACAACAAATGCTAAAGGAACTTCTCTAGGCAGGAAACACAAGAGAAGGAAAACACCTACAATAATAAACCCAGAACAATTAAGAAAATGGTAATAGGAACATACATATTGATAATTACCTTAAATGTAAATGGATTAAATGCTCCAACCAAAAGACATAGACTGGCTGAATGGATACAAAAACAAGACCCATATATATCCTGTCTACAAGAGACCCACTTCAGACCTAGGGACACATACAGACTGAAAGTGAGGGGATGGAAAAAGATATTCCATGCAAATGGAAATCAAAAGAAAGCTGGAGTAGCAATTCTCATATCAGACAAAATAGACTTTAAAATAAAGACTATTACAAGAGACAAAAAAGGACACTACATAATGATCAAGGGATCAATCCAAGAAGAAGATATAACAATTGTAAATATTTATGCACCCAACATAGGAGCACCTCAATACATACGGCAAATGCTAACAGCCAGAAAAGGGGAAATTGACAGTAACACAATCATAGTAGGGGACTTTAACACCCCACTTTCACCAATGGACAGATCATCCAAAATGAAAATAAATAAGGAAACACAAGCTTTAAATGATACATTAAACAAGATGGACTTAATTGATATTTATAGGACATTCCATCCAAAAACAACAGAATACACATTCTTCTCAAGTGCTCATGGAACATTCTCCAGGATAGATCATCTCTTGGGTCACAAATCAAGTCTTGGTAAATTTAAGAAAATTGAAATCGTATCAAGTATCTTTTCCGACCACAACACTATGAGACTAGATATCAATTACAGGAAAAAATCTGTAAGAAATACAAACACATGGAGGCTAAACAATACACTACTTAATAACCAAAAGAACACTGAAGAAGTCAAAGAGGAAATCAAAAAATATCTAGAAACAAATGACAGTGAAAACACGACGACCCAAAACCTGTGGGATGCAGCAAAAGCAGTCCTAAGAGGGAAGTTTATAGCAATACCATCCCTACCTTAAGAAACAAGAAACATCTCAAATAAACAACCTAACCTTACACCTAAAGCAATTAGAGAAAGAAGAACAAAAAAACCCCAAAGTTAGCAGAAGGAAAGAAATCATAAAGATCAGATCAGAAACAAATGAAAAAGAAATGAAGGAAACAATAGCAAAGATCAATAAAACTAAAAGCTTGTTCTTTGAGAAGATAAACAAAATTGATAAACCATTAGCCAGACTTATCAAGAAAAAAGGAAGAAGACACAAATCAATAGAAGTAGAAATGAAAAAGGAGAAGTAACAACTGACACTGCAGAAATACAAAGGATCATGAGAGATTACTACAAGCAACTCTATGCCAATAAAATGGACAACCTAGAAGAAATGGACAAATTCTTAGAAACGCACAACCTTCCGAGACTGAACCAGGAAGAAATAGAAAATATGAACAGACCAATCACAAGCACTGAAATTAAAACTGTGATTAAAAATCTTCCAACAAACAAAAGCCCAGGACCAGATGGCTTCACAGGTGAATTCTATCAAACACTTAGAGAAGAGCTAATACCTATCCTTCTCAAACTCTTCCAAAATATAGAAGAGGGAGGAACACTCCCAAACTCATTCTACGAGGCCACCATCACCCTGATACCAAAACCAGACAAAGATGTCACAAAGAAAGAAAACTACAGGCCAATAACACTGATGAACATAGATGCAAAAATCCTCAACAAAACACTAGCAAACAGACTCCAACAACACATTAAAAGGATCATACACTATGATCAAGTGGGGTTTATCCCAGGAATGCAAGGATTCTTCAATATATGCAAATCAATCAATGTGATACACCATATTAACAAACTGAAGAAGAAAAACCATAAGATCATCTCAATAGATGCAGAGACAGCTTTCGGCAAAATTCAACACCCATTTATGATAAAAACTCTCCAGAAAGTAGGCATAGAGGGAACTTTCCTCAACATAATAAAAGCCATATTTGACAAACCCACATCCAACATCGTCCTCAATGGTGAAAAACTGATACCATTTCCACTAAGATCAGGAACAAGACAAGGTTGCCCACTCTCACCACTATTATTCAACATAGTTTTGGAAGTTTTAGCCACAGCAATCAGAGAAGAAAAAGAAATAAAAGGAATACAAATTGGAAAAGAAGAAGTAAAGCTGTCACTGTTTGCAGATGATATGATACTATACATAGAGAATCCTAAAGATGCTACCAGAAAACTACTAGAGCTAATCAATGAATTTGGTAAAGTAGCAGGATACAAAATTAATGCACAGAAATCTCTAGCATTCCTATACACTAATGATGAAAAATCTGAACGTGAAATTAAGAAAACACTCCCATTTACCACTGCAACAAAAAGAATAAAATATCTAGGAATAAACCTACCTAAGGAGTCAAAAGACCTGTATGCAGAAAATTATAAGACACTGATGAAAGAAATTAAAGATGATACAAATAGATGGAGAGATATATATATCATGTTCTTGGATTGGAAGAATCAACATTGTGAAAATGACTCTACTACCCAAAGCAATCTACAGATTCAATGCAATCCCTATCAAACTACCACTGGCATTTTTCACAGAACTAGAACAAAAAATTTCACAATTTGTATGGAAACACAAAAGACCCCGAATAGCCAAAGCAATCTTGAGAAAGAAAAACGGAACTGGAGGAATCAGGCTCCCTGACTTCAGACTATACTACAAAGCTACAGTAATGAAGACAGTACGGTACTGGCACAGAAACAGAAATATAGATCAATGGAACAGGATAGAAAGCCCAGAGATAAACCCATGCACATATGGTCACCTTATCTTTGATAAAGGAGACAAGAACATACAGTGGAGAAAAGACAGCCTCTTCAATAAGTGGTGCTGGGAAAAGTGGACAGCTACATGTACAAGAATGAAATTAGAACACTCCCTAACACCATACACAAAAATGAACTCAAAATGGATTAAAGACCTAAATGTAAGGCCAGACACCACCAAACTCTTAGAGGAAAACATAGGCAGAACACTCTATGACATAAATCACAGCAAGATTCTTTTTGACCCACCTCCTAGAGAAATGGAAATAAAAACAAAAATAAACAAATGGGACCTAATGAAACTTAAAAGCTTTTGCACAGCAAAGGAAACCATAAACAAGACGAAAAGACAACCCTCAGAATGGGAGAAAATATTTGCAAATGAAGCAACTGACAAAGGATTAATCTCCAGAATTTACAAGCAGCTCATGCAGCTCAATATCAAAAACACAAACAACCCATTCCAAAAATGGGCAGAAGACCTAAATAGACATTTCTCCAAAGAAGATATACAGATTGCCAACAGACACATGAAAGAATGCTCAACATCATTAATCATTAGAGAAATGCAAATCAAAACTACAATGAGATATCATCTCACACCGGTCAGAATGGCCATCATCAAAAAATCTACAAACAATAAATGCTGGAGAGGGTGTGGAGGAAAGGGAACCCTCTTGCACTGTTGGTGGGAAAGTAAATTGATACAGCCACTATGGAGAACAGTATGGAGGTTCCTTAAAAAACTAAAAATAGAACTACCATATGACCCAGCAATCCCACTACTGGGCATATACCCTGAGAAAACCATAATTCAAAAAGAGTCATGTACCAAAATGTTCATTACAGCTCTATTTACAATAGCCAGGACATGGAAGCAACCTAAGTGTCCATCGACAGATGAATGGATAAAGAAGATGTGGCACATGTATACAATGGAATATTACTCAGCCATATAAAGAAACGAAATTGAGTTATTTGTCATGAGGTGGATGGACCTAGAGTCTGTCATACAGATTGAACGAAGTCAGAAAGAGAAAAACAAACATCGTATGCTAACAAATATATATGGAATCTAAAAAAAAAAAAAAGGTCATGAAGAACCTAGGGGCAGGACGGGAATAAAGACGCGGACCTACTAGAGAATGGACTTGAGGACACAGGGAGGGGGAAGGGTATGCTGGGACAAAGTGAGAGAGTGGCATGGACATATACACACTACCAAATGTAAAACCGATAACTAGTGGGAAGCAGCTGCATAGCACAGGGAGATCAGCTCCGTGCTTTGCGACCACCTAAAGGGGTGGGATAGGGAGGGTGGGAGGGAGGAAGACGCAAGAGGGAAGAGATATGGGGATATATGTATATGTATAGCTGATTCACTTTGTTATAAAGCAGAAACTAGCACACCATTGTAAAGCAATTATACTCCAATAAAGATGTTAAAAAAAAAAAAAAAGAAAAGAAAATCTGCAAGCAACAAATGCTGGAGAGGGTGTGGAGAAAAGGGAACCCTCTTGCACTGTTGGTGGGAATGTAAATTGATACAGCCACTATGGAGAACAGTATGGAGGTTCCTTAAAAAACTAAAAATAGAACTACCATATGACCCAGCAATCCCACTACTGGGCATATACCCAGAGAAAACCATAGTTCAAAAAGACACATGCACCCCAATGTTCACTGCAGCACTATTTACAATAGCCAGGTCATGGAAGCAACCTAAATGCCCATCGACAGATGAATGGATAAAGAAGATGTGGTACATATATACAATGGAATATTACTCAGCCATAAAAAGGAACGAAATTGGGTCATTTGTAGAGACGTGGATGGATCTAGAGACTGTCATACAGAGTGAAGTAAGTCAGAAAGAGAAAAACAAATATCGTATGTTAGCGCATATATGTGTAACCTAGAAAATGGTACAGATGAACCGGTTTGCAGGGCAGAAATTGAGACACAGATGTAGAGAACAAACGTATGGACACCAAGGGGGGAAAGTGGCGGGGGAGGTGGTGGGATGAATTGGGAAACTGGGATTGACATGTATACACTGATGTGTATAAAATGGATGACTAATAAGAACCTGCTGTATAAAAAAATAAATAAAATTAAATTCAAAACAAAAAGGGGGGAAAAAAGAAATATATTTACTGAATGAATGAAGTCATAAAACATAGGGGAAAACCACTGCAACAATTATTTTAACTTGGATATTAAGCTTTCATAATATGCAACTTTAAAGGTCAACTTTATTTACTGTATGGACCATAATTTATCTGCGTTTTAAAACTATTTATTAAGATCAAAACCATTTCATCTTTAAAAACTAAACCTTTAATTTCCATGTATTTTGCTTCTATTAATAATTCACCACAGGAAAAACACTGCTGGGATATTAAAATTTTTTAATCCGGAAATACATTAACTAGAGAAAACAGGATTATTCAGGGAAAAGCAGTACAAGCTTCATCCCTAGTGCTTCTTGTTATCTTGAAATATAACGGTTATTTCAAGGCAATTTATTTTTCCTGTACAGTAACTGTGTCAATAATCTTTCAGTCTTAAGTATTCAAATTCTCCCCAATGTAAACACACTTTGTCATTTTAAGAACTCAAAAGGAAATCCTTTCAGATCTCTATGGAGTGATTAAGACATTTCAATTGCTTTCTTGAAACAGTTTTTAAAGTCATTCCTAACATGAAAATATTTTTGATTTAACTTTATTTTTATGTACACACAGAACACAACTCGACTACAATGGAATCAAGCACTCCAATAAAGAAAATTATCCATGTTTTTTTAAAAGTCCTTAAACCAATTCTAACATCACTGTAATAGTGCAGAAACCACCTGCTTTGTTAAGCCTGTATGGATGGGCCTATAATATATGCCTGTAGAATTATTTAGTCAGGAAAAAAAAAAATCAGTGGACACTAAGACTATGACCCAGATATTCTTTGACAATCCCAAATTTATATACTCTCTTCCACTACACTCATAATTGTCAGACAATGTGTCCTAAATGCTGGTTCTAAAAGTGCAATTCACCAGTATTAGGGGAAATCCCAGGCAAGAAAAGGGATTTCTGAATTGGAGTATGTTCCAGGTTCTGTCACATCATCTGCTTATCATACTGCATGAAAAGTGTCTGCAGCAGTTCCTCAGCGGTCACTGACACTAGGTCACAATTCAAAGAATGGCCGGCCTGGAGGCATCCAGCCTCCAAAAACCATTTATGCCTTCCCCTCTCTGCTCACAGGAGGCCCATTCCTGACCCCCACCCCATTTCTTCAGGGAGAAAGATGATAGGTAAAGGGCTTGTACACATCCTATTAAAATACCTCTCTTCAAATGTTTAGTTCCTGTAATTTTCCCTGCTGCTGTGTTGCTATGGCAACCAGATTATAATCTACCAAGTTACCTCAGAAACCAGGCAAATCTCCTGTGTCCCAATATCAATTTTTCTTAGTAAGAGCAAAAGTCATTATTTGAGCAAACCGTATTCATCTTGGCACCGAGATATTTTAAAAGAAAGCATTTTATTATACTGAAGCAGACTGACTACCTTGCTGTTTTCACTGTCAATAAAGGAGAGATAAAAATAAAATTTTGACACACACCAGCCCAATGATCTGTCCCTGACCAGAGACATGAATGAGATGGCGGCAGCAAGCCACGCATCACACAGCCTTGAGGAGCATAAGTCACACCCAAAGGTTCCCTGGCACTTAACCTTTTGTATCATACAGGTCAATCAGTCTGTCTGTCTGTCTCTCTCTCTCTCTCTGAATATCTCTCTCTCAATCTGTCTCTCCCCCCTCCCCCACCCCTCTTTCCCCATCTCCTTCTTTCTCTCTTTAGCCACAAAGCAGACACTACAGTCACAATTTCTCTAAAATACAGAACGTAAAACATAACATCACTGTCCAAACCTCATTTTTTGTCCACTCAGTAAGCATTTCCTGCTTTTCTGAAGTCAGCATTAAAACAAGTCATGCTGTATTCTGTGTCTTGTCAGAGGAGAAGAAAAAAAAAAGAGAGAACAAAGATTTTAACCACTGATAGATTTTTTTTCCCCAGAGATGTTAAAATAGAACCATGTTAATCAAATCATAAGAGCATACTTCAGTCTACTATTGCTTCATCAGATTTCTTTCAAATCTATTAGTGCTATACGAACCAAGCAGCCCAAAATAACCAAAGGTAGTTCATTAAGTCTTAAAGAAAAATAAGTGACCATTCTTCCAAAGTCTAAAGAAACAATGAAACAAGAGGTAGAATTAACATAATTGAGCAAAAGGCTAAACACAGCATCCTGGGAAAGCTTTACCCAACAAGACAACTGAAACAGGTATAACACATCTTTCCTTAAAGGTATAAATCTAAATCTAACTCTGTTTCTAACTCATTAGAAGAGCAAAAGGAAAGCTGCATTTGCAATTTAAATTCTGGGTGGCTGATTAACCAGAAGATGGTTAGCATCTAAGACCTCTAGAGGCAAATTCCTAATTTATGCCTCAAATAAAATACTACCAGCCACCCGACTAAATAATCACTGCCACGTATGAGTCCATCACAAAAGCTTCTGCTAGGAGAGCAGTACTGACTGACCAAAGATGAAATGTTACATTTGCAGTATTCTTAAAAGTTAAATCCCATACCCAGACAATCGAGATATAAGCTGTGCTAGAAGAGGAGATCCCATTTCACTTTCAGAGCTTTTCCCACTTGCCACATTCTGTGAGGCTTGTCTTACTCTTAGCTGTTTCATGTATGAATGAACATTCTCATTTAGAGCCAGCATTTATGAATATCCAACAGATATCTTCAGGGGAAAAAAAATAATACAACCTAAAAGCTGCATAAGAGTTCCATGTAAAGACAGATTTTATCCAGGAAGATCTAATAAGTTAAAAAGTGACCTTTGACTCCATGAAAGGAATAGTAGCACCTTCCTTCTGGACACACACACACACATACACACACTCTCACTCCAGATTCCCAAACTTCAAAAAATCCTGGCAAGATCTGCCCAGGCCCTGAAGGGCCCAAACCATCCATCAAGACACACCTTCGAGACCCTGGTCTCTGTGCCAAGACCACAGCTGGCCTCCAGCAAAACTGAAAAGTAGCATCACTTTTTTTTTAAGCTCTGTTTCTTTTCTCCAAATCAGGAAAAGGGAGATGATGAGCTGCAAATGAATGATAATTACCTTTGTGGTAGTAACATACACAAAGAAAATGTCCCAAGATTTAAAATGTAAGCAGTTGGGGCTTCCCTGGTGGCACAGTGGTTAAGAATCCACCTGCCAATTCAGGGGACACGGGTTCGAGCCCTGGTCCGGGAAGATCCCACATGCCGCGGAGCAACTAAGGCCGTGAGCCATGACTACTGAACCTGCGCTCTAGAGCACACGAGCCACAACTACTGAAGCCCGCACGCCTAGAGCCCGTGCTCCGCAACAAGAGAAGCCAACGCACCGCAATGAAGAGTAGCCCCCTCTCGCCGCAACTAGAGAAAGCCCGCGTGCAGCAGCGAAGACCCAACACAGCCAAAAATAAATAAAATAAATAAATTTTTTTAAAAAAGCAGCTTAGAAATTTCAAAAAAAAAAAATGTGAGCAGTTAAGCAGGAAGGTCCTAGAAGATAATGGGAAAGCACTGACTGACTCACCTGTTCACATGTCCAACCTGAAGCCTGAATCCAAAGCTGGCAGGAAAAGAACACATAAGACCAGGGAGCCTCCAAGGGTACTTATACACTAGGTCAAGGCAAAAGGACATCCAGATTTTAGAGATGGGGAAAAACTGAGGCTTAAGGAGGATCAGTAACTTGTCTAAAGTCACAAAACTAAAATGACTGAGCACAAAATGCTCAGTGCAAAAACACAAAATGACTGAGCCAGCACTAGAATCCAGCCCTGCCTGACCAAAACGCATGCTTTTCTCTTCTACCGCACATTGTCCCTTCCCCGCCGCCCCAGTAGGTGTGGATTTCGCAGTCAGTTCTCTACGGAGAAACTTCAATGAATGGTTACAAGGAGAGAATGCATTTAACTGGGTCAAAGGCATGTCCCCAAAACTGAGGACAAGTTCTCTTCTAGGAAATCTGTGCTCACTCCCTGAGGCAGAGCCCCTTACTCCCAATATGGCAGTTGGGTGGTAAGGAATCCATCCCTTAACTAACAACAAACAGTTGTTTTTATATTGGGCAGGATTTATTCTCATAAATTCGTTGTCAAGTCCTTGAATTCCCCTAGAAACCTCAGACAAACCAATAAGCTAACCACTTGATTATCACAATCACTAGATGCCATTTCTCATGGCCTAATAACAGGCATAAGAAAAATAAAAGACTACTCCTGAAAAGACTGGGTCTTAGGCATCTATGCTTCCCAAAAGTCACCTGTCATCAATAAAAACGATAGGAATGGATTAACAGGTAACCAAGGAAAGAGAAATAAGATAAACCAAAAAGAACATTCTTATGCACTGAAATCACACCAGTGTCTGCTGAAAATATATACATTTGACCTTGAACCCTCTGCACAGTTGGAAATCTGCATATAACTTTACAGTTGGCCCTCCACATCCTCCGATTCAACCAACTGCAGATGGTGTAGTACTGTGATACATATTTAGTGAAAAAAAATCTGCATATAAGTGGACCCACGCAGTTCAAACCTGTGCTGTTCAAGGGTAAACTGTACATTCAAATGAGTTCAATAACTGCATTTCAAATAAGTGTCCTTAGAAGAATTACTACTCTGCTCAGTTATAATGCAGCAAATATTAATGCTTGCCCAGAAAGGGTGAGGCATTCCTCCAGGCCACAAAATAGAGTCTTAAACAACACAAAGTTCTCCCTACCACAGGCTGACAAATAGAACTTGCATGGGATGGGAGTGGGGAATCACTTAAATAAAAATAAAACATTTACAGATAGTGGTAAGGGCTATAAAGAAAATACAATGGCAGCTTGTAAGAAGTTATATATTTCTACTCCCTCTAATTGTATTCTGCCCTGAATAAAGAGATTCTATCACAAAAAGAGCTGTTTGCTAAGAATAAAAATATAGCATTAACTTAAATGGAAAAAATGCAAAATGTAATATAGATGGCTCAAACTAGGTTAAAAACCTCTTTTAAGAGAGCCACAAATGGCCAAGTCTAAAGTTTCAACTACTGTACTTTCAAGATAAAAACCAAAAACATTAAAGACCAAAATTCCATACAAGCATAAGTGTAGTTTTTTCCCTGGCTAAGAGTAACGGCTACTGAATATCCTTGTGCATTTGGAGCAGCATTACCTTTATTTAAATGAATTTTTTTTCATTTTATTAAATATATTTTCACAGAGTTGTTGAGTATCAAAAAGATACTTCCTCCTTTAGCTGAAAATTATATTCACTGAGAACAAATTTTCGTTCCTGTCATCAGTGTTTCAGGATCAATCCTTATTAAAAATGTCCACAATTTGAGGTAAAACCCCTTTCTACCCCTCAATTCCATCCACACACCCCATACCTCCAAGCTGGGCTCTGGCCACACTGATGGGGAATCAGCAACTTGGGCCACTTTTCACCTAATCAGCCCTACCTTGAATGTGTTTTGCACACTGAATCTTGCATGTCTTCCTTCATTTAGATCCAGCTATCTCATGTCTGGTTTTGATTGGCTGGGACATGATCCACACTGATGAGCTAATTAATGTCACACATCTCTGGTAAGCTGTGCAATAAAAACCTAAATATACAACTCTACTGTGGGAATCTCAAAGGCCAATGAAGAAACATATTTAACTGCCTACATTCCCAATATTCTACTATTTTTAAAACCCATTTCAACATTGGCCATGTCATTCATTGAACAGTTCTTCCCCACCTAAGACATAATCAAGAAATAATGTTCACGTGTTGGGCAAAAATTGTATTCCATATTTTTTTTTATTGGAGTATAATTGCTTTACAATGTTGTGTTAGTGTATGCTGTACAATGAAGTGAATCAGCTATATGTATACACCCCACCCATCTAGGTCATCACAGAGCACCGAGCTGAGCTCCCTGTGTTTGTTTTAATTCACTCTTTATTCCTCGAGAAATGTAAGCTTTTCCTATAAACGTATTAACCATTTTGATAAACGTAAAAGGCCTCTTATGGTTTTCCAGCTTTTCTTTGCTCTTCTGATTGTGTTTATATTAACACATATTCAGGGATACATTTTTAAAAAATATTCATATGAGTCTGTTGCTGAACTTCTTATTCCATTTCTGTGTTGATCTACTTCTATACTAGTACTATTCAAAAATAATTATTATGGATTATGATATGCTTTGGCATCTGGAAAGGCTTAGATATATTTATTGTTCTTCTTTAAGTTTTGATTATTCATATGCATTTTCTCTTTTAGATTATTTTAGAACACCCTGTCAAAGTCCATAAAAATTCTTTTGAGAAAAGAAAAAAGAAAAAAAAGAAACAATGTGTCCATGAAGAATGTTCTCATCCCTATAACTGACAGAAAATCAGTTCCCAATATTTTGTCATTAAACATTCTAGAGTTAACTTTTCTTACTACTATACTTTCTTAATTGCTTAAAATTAACACTACTATTGCCTTATATTTTATTCTCACTAACATAAAATTAGAAATGAATACAAATATGAAATGTTCTACGGTTTTGGAAGGATTTTGTGAAAGAGACCCCAGCCCTTCCCCACCACTTCACAGTATATTATCATCACTTATTCAGGCCTTGCCTTTGCATTGATTACATTAAACTTATTTAAATCAATGCCTAATGCAATTATTGAAACCCTGATCATTCAACAAACATTTGCTGAGTAGTTACTATTGGCCAGGCACTTTATTAAGCACTGATGATTCTAAGATGAGAAAGATTTTGAAATCCTACCCGTTTATTGATGCACTAGTAGAAAATACAATGGACTATAAATAAATAAAAAACGATTATTTGCTATCAAGTGCTATGGAAACTGAAGAAATCATCAAGAAATCAGGAAAAGTTACAGTTGGGGGTGACAATTAAAGGGAGAATGAGAGGATAAGCAAAAGAACAATGACACAGCACATGCATGGAGGCCTGACCGGTATGGTACGTTTAGAATTCCAATGTGCTAGAGAATTCCAGTGTGGCCGTAATGGCATAAGCACGCAACAGAGGGGTAAAGGTGAGACTGCAGAGGCAGGCCGTGCCCACCTCAGAAAAGCCGTTGTTTGCCCCACTGGGAAGTCTGGACTTTATCTTGTGAGCAGAGTTTTCCAGTAGGAAAGCAACATTATTAAGATAACTCTGATAGTAGCGAGAAACTCAAACTGAGATGGGAGATACTGAACACATAGACACCAGCAAAGATATTAGTGAAACATCCACCTGTGACATAATTCAGGGGTTACACTGTTCTAAGAGTTTTCAAAAATAACCGATGGTTTAACCTTTAAACATGACCATCCAGGTCACAGGGTTTGCTGCTGAAGAGTTCTGCCCTCCCTCTCTATGAACACTGGGGCATCTCGGATTGCAGAGGTATAGTAGTGTATGGCTCTCCCAGACATAATTACTTAACTTTTCCTACTTCCTGTCACTCTCTCTAATTCTGTTATCCAACTGTGATTCTGTCATTTCCATTTCCGCCCCTCCTATCACTGACAAATGATAGGCCTTCACAGTCAGTCCCTCTCTTGAGTCTCCCCCTTTTCCGAGACCTTTTCTGTCCCTTATTTCCTCTCTTTGGTTTCTTGCTCTAAAAAGCTAACCCCCAAAGCACTCAGCAGCCAACCTAGCAGTCTTTTCCTTTACTTCTAGTCAACTCGTCAATCCAACAGGGGACTATGTTGTCCACCTACTATGCTGTGGGTTGGTTTGCTGATCAAAAGGAAAGGAGGACTAACAGTAGGATTATTGGGAAACAAATATAATTATGAGTCAAAAGAGAATCTTTACTTATTTTCAAGGGTCCCAAGTTAATCCAATCCCCAAAACATCTACTTTCTGATTCCGAGGTAATACCATTTCAGACTAGTTAATTCATTTTTTATATCTTTAAGTTATAGTTTGCCTTTTAGCATATCATACATACACAAAAAAAGTTTGAAAAAATAATTTAAGGACTCAGAATTGCAGATAAGAAAACAGCACAACCTACAACTTAATCATTAAATTTAAGATGACTCTTAACTACTTTTTAAGATTTCAAAAAATAAGTACATAATAGCACATATTTCTTCTACATGTTTGTCTTCCTGCTACACTATATGTTGCGGTAAAATTAGATGGCGTTCAGGCCAGAGATGTCTTCTAAGTAACATCATGTACAGTATGTAAATACTGAGTAATTAAGTCACTTTGTGCTAATCTCATTTTACTTGCAATTCTTTTTTAACTAACAGTTTAAAAATCAACTAAGATACCAAAGATACACAGTGAGAAGAGCAAATCAGACACATCACAGTTAAGTCCCGGCTCTGCCAGACAGGGCACTTAACCTTTCTAACCCTGCACTTCCTCCTCTGAAAAGAGAGATAAACACCTACCTTATGTGTGTGCTCTGAGGAAGAGAGCAACCCCAGTGCAGCCCTGGTAGAAGGCCTTATACATAGTATGTGCTCAGTAAATAATTGTTATTAATACTTCTTTTTCTTCAAATTTCTACCAGTGACAAGTCTCTCAGTTAAGGAAAAATATGGCCTCTAATAAGAAAGTCTAAAGAAAAAATTTTACCAAAACTACCACGTTTCATGTTCTCAGTAAAATCTAAAACCAGCCAGTTCTCACCTCTGACCAGATTTTCTGTTTGAGAAACATTCTGGCTTTCCTTAAAGGATCACCTCCCAACTCATTCACATTCTGGTGTCTGTTCAGCTTCCGTGGATCCCGGCAACAATAGTGACTTTGGAATCCATTCACAGAAGTTCTGAAATCTAAGCCTTTTATATCCACAAAATGGCTTGAATTACTTGGAACCGCTTCTAATTAAGATTATCATAATGAAAGTCAGCAATAAAATGTAACAAAGTAACACCACGGTATGTGGAGATTTCCTATTAAGCACCCAGAACTCCAGAAGAGGATCCTTTTCCGACCTATAAGCTGCCTTCTCAAAGCACACAGGAAGAATTAAACCTGGCCAGATTCTCTAAGAAGCCTCAGGCAACTGCCTTTTTAAACACTTAAGCAACTAGTTTGAAAAGTTATCCACCATTCAATCCAGGAAAACATAATTATACAGCTGGATACTTAAGACCATTAAAAAATTTAAAGAAACTATCCAGATTGAAGATTTCAAGGCAAACAGACTGAAAATGCTCTTCAAAAATGTAGTACTTTAAGATTTTCCTTTCTAGATTTTAGTACCAGAGCATCGTAAGCAGCTGTTGGAAAGCCTGATACACTTACACTCAGTCTTGGAAGAAGGACATCCCTGAGTGCATCACATATCGACTTGCACAAATGAACAGATTATTCCGATTCTTCCCTCATCCTGCACCAAGTCCAAATTCAGGACTGACACTAGGCTCTGCAGACAGCAAAGGAAAAATGTGACAACAATTTTCCAGCCAGCCCCTCCCTCCTCCTCGCACGCCCTCAGCACACACAAGCACACAGCAGATTCTATGCACGTCTCTAACTCGGGCCAGTTTATGCACCATGACATCAGTGCAGTACAATGAGCCAAGTTTAAACTCCATCTGGGACAAATAATGTCCAGGCACACTGTGACTTCTTTTGTTTATATACACTGACTAAATATGTCTTGGTGGTAAATGAACTTAAGATTTATTTCCCAAGGCCTCCAAACAATATTCTGCACCCCTGAAGCACCTCCCTGCTTCCAGTTCTCTTTCCAAGGCTACGCGTAAGTGATCTTTAACAGAACACATGATTTTGAAACATATAATTAACATCTTGAGGAGAGTCAAAGTCCAAGCAGCCCTTCATCAATCTAAAACAAAGAAAATGAGGAACTCACTAGCAAAGGGGTGTGGCCTCATGGCACAAATACTGCATGACACCTAATTTTGTATTCCCCCCGAGAACAGGAATGAGCAGAGGTGAGACACTTCGGAAATGCTCATGGAATTATTTCTCTTCGATGGATAAACTTAGATTTTTTTTTTTTGGCATTACTTAAGAGACATAATTATAAATTCAGAAATGAAAAAAAAATCTAATAGGTTCAAGTCTTACAATAAGTTTTTAGATTTCTTAAAACACAAAAACTGTGCCTCTGGGGTGATATAAGTTTTGAATGGAAATGAAAGGTGGGGTTTGGGAGGAAAAGAAGACAGACAAAAGCCCCTCTCCTTACCCCCAGACTCCCAAGCACGAGGAACCCCTGATGCCCTTCTCTAGTCACCACCATCTCTCAGCAGCTGCTGGCCCCAAAGGGAACTGCTCCCCTACGGCTAACCTCAGGGAAAGAACCATTCCCTAGGTAAAGAAAGGGAGCTACTCTGATGGCCTGGGCCTGAAACCCAACCTCTCCTCCAAACTCAGCCAGTGCCTCGAGGCTTCAGGCACGGTCACTACAGCTTGGTCCACAATTCTGAGAAGCTGCAGAGCCAGAATCGCTGCCATCTTCCAGAGTTGATATGAAGATCATATAAGGCAACAGTAGGAATACTCTTCTTTGTAAACTTTACAATTTACTACTGTGCAAAACCCAGTCCCATGTCTCTCCTGACGGTTTACCTGAACAAAACAATGGATATATGCCTAATCCAAGCAACTCCACCCTTCCTGGAAGGTACGACATAAGTGGATTCAAATCCCAGTCCTGTGATTGCCAGCTGTAAAGTACTTAACCTTTCTCACCTGTGGTTCTGTCTGTAAAAATGATCACTACCTTACAAGGTGTATGTTCACTGGAAGAAATGATGTATAGAAGTGCTTAGTACCATTCTTAGCACATCATAAGCCCTCAAATAGTTACTATTCATTCCTTCCACCACACAGGGAAGAAAGAAATGAAAATATCAAATAAAAGCCATTCTTGGGGACTTCCCTGGCAGTCCAGTGGTTGGGACTCGGCGCCGTAGCCTAGGTTCAGTCCCTGATCAAGGAACTAAGATCTGCAAGCCGTGAGGCGCAGCCAAAAAAAGAGAGAGAGAGAAAAAAAGCCATTCTTTCCAATAATTTAACAAATAACCACTCAACTAAAAGTTGAGCATAAAATTGAGACTAAAAGCCTTCTGGTAATCAGCAAGCTTAAAAAGTAACTTTTTTTAAATTTTGGTTGTGTTGGGTCTTCATTGCTGCGCGCAGGCCTTCTCTAGTGGTGGCGAGCGGGGGCTACTCTTCGTTGCAGAGCACGGGCTCTAGGCACACAGGCTTCGGTAGTTGTGGCTCGTGGGCTCTAGAGCGCAGGCTCAGTAGTTGCAGTGCACGGGCCCAGTTGCTCCGCGGCATGTGGGAACTTCCCAGACCAGGGATCAAACCCGTGTCCCCTGCATTGGCAGGCGGATTCTTAACCACTGCGCCACCAGGGAAGTCCAAAAGTAACATTTAAGTTTGAGGCAAATGCCAAAAATTAGGTTAGACACTTGGCATTCTTTCAATGCCCAAAAATCTGACCTTTAATATATCATCTACATTGTTACGACACTAGAACCTCTGGAATATTACAAAACATTCTAGCCTACACTTCCCCCGTGATTTTAGTATAACTGTTAGAAAATGAGCCACTGCCTCCCTCCAAAGAAAAAGCATACACCAGTTGTGATGTCTATCTTCAAGTCTCTCTAATGGAGGCTCTTTAAAGTTCCAAGGCAACTTGAAGCAGCATGGTGTAGAGAGGCAGTCAATAAAAAGTGGGAAGATTCTCAGGGCCTTACCCGGAGTAACCACTTGAAAAATAAGAAAACAAGAAAAGAGAAAGTCTGAGAAGTAAATGGGATGTGAACACCCATCTATTAAAGGATTATGTGCTCTATCACCCAACTCCATCCTCAATTGATTCCCTGGGTCTTTAAAAAAGATATTATTCACAGACAGGGTATCTATAAGCCTAAGGTTTGATTTCTCAATGCAAACCTTATAAGAAAAATACAGATGCCATTCCTCTGTAATTCATATAATATATATTTGTATTTAAATTACACTTATTTTCAGTCATGACTAAAGTCACCAAATAAATTATAAAGAAACAGCCATTCATTCTATAAGGATGCTTTTTTATATAGCCTTTTGCCAAGGTGATGAGAATTAAGATGAGTTATAAATAGATGCATGCTGCCAATGCAAAACAAGTCAGAAAAGATAAATGAGCTGCAAAACTCTGGCCAATTTAGCTACCAAACAACATCACTAACTAAAGCACACGTTTCAATGTGTCACAGTTTCCCTCATGAACTAGACGAACAACTCAATATTCCAATATACGTAAAGACCAAAGAAACTTCTATCCAAGTAACATGCCTCAGTGTGGAATTTTTCTAACTACTTAGAAAAACACAAGAATATTTTAACGACTCCTTCTAAAAATTAGAAGTCATGAAACACAGCTAGTTAACAACACAAGTCCATTTCTCTACACAGCTAAGGTTTATTAGCTCAGAAGAATTGATTTCCACTTTTAAAAAACACAAATGACCCTTGAAAAATGCAGGGCTAAGGGGCACCGACCCTCCACGCAGTCAAAAATCCATCTGTAACTTATAGTCGGCCCTCTGCATTAGCAGGTCCTTGGTATCCTCAGTTGCACATCTGTGGACTCAACCAATGGTGGATGGTGTAGTTCTATAATACTTACTACTGAAAAATATAAGTAAGTGTATAAGTGGACCTATGCAGTCAAATCCGTGTTGTTCAAGGGTCAACTGTAATAGGAATGGAACCCTTTGCTGATATAAATACTCTCTAGTCAACCTGCCCCCCAAAACTAGTCCAAGTACCCCCAACTTTCTGCTATCTCCACTTAACTAGTTGCCTAGTTATTTGCACAGCAGAAACCCTTGGCAAAGTAATTTTCTAAATGCAGACTGTCCATTTTATCCAAATGCACATCTACTATACCGCAAGGGGCAGGGAATGGGCAATAAAGAATGGATCCAGGTCAAATTATTCTAGTTAATGGTTGTACTAAACACATGCTGCACATAAAACAGGCTTCCTCTCAGCAATGATCTATCTGACGGTCACCTGCTAAAGAAAAAGGCCCAGGGCTGAGAAGCAATACCAATGTAGGCATGAACACTAAAGTGGCACTGAACTGTTTCTTCTGGAGGTCCACCAGAGTTCAGCTTCAATTTAGTGTAACAGCAGAGCTGGCTGGAAAATTACTAGGCCGCTTCAGCAGCGGGCTCCTCAGCAGGCTGTTTATTTTTTGCATCTGCATTTGGAACTTAGAGATTAATGTTACTAATTTTATGCAGCTTGCTCACTACTATCCTGTTCGGGACGTAACGTATCTAATTGCTATATAGTCATATTTTTAAGTCAATCATTTGGACAAAAAAAAAAAAAAAAAGTCTGCCAACATGAAAACAATTATGTATAAGCAAAACATATGTCTTAACACATTCTGGATGGAGAATAGTCCCATCTTTTCTTCCTCTGTGTGTGTGTGCACATATATTATTTTTACTGCACTGTAAGATACATCAATGGCTATCATATCACATTCAAGATGACAAATATACATTTTCCAAAAAAAAAAAAATTAAGAATTCGAGATTGGAAATCTACTATCAAATTTAATCTTATTCAAAGAGAAAGTCAATATAGAAATGACTTAAATAAAAACGTCTCGTCTAGGTAGTACCAGTGAAATTTTACTGAAATAGAATAAAAAAATTCTGTTTCAATAAGTACCTAACGAAAACTCAATTCTTGGAGACTGTAAAAAAGATTGTAAATGCAAGTATTTGCATCTCTATCCCCTGGAACGCTGATACTTTGCATCTCTGTTTAATGTCCCCGAACTAGTGTATAAACAGTAAAACCAAGGCGCCTGGTCGTTTCTTCTGCCCTTCTTACGCTTTGAGGAGTGCTCAGTGTGGCACTGATTGGGGATTCAAATACTGTTCACTGAAAAGCAGAGGCCAAAACAACCAATACCTGGGTCCTAAGTTGTAAGACATATAATTGAAACCCTTCTACAAAGCTATACGAACCATAGCCCACACTAGTTCATTTTACAAGTCATAAGTAGAAAAGTAAGAGACTTAAAATCACTTCATCAGTATGATACACAATGAATGTGCCTGAAAAATCTTAAATATTTTTGCTATATTTAAAACCCAGTATGTGTAAGCACAAGAAGAAATTTCAAAGGTAAAAAAAGTTAACAATCCCCAGGTTGCAAGTTCAGATGACCCCAGAGCCCAGGCAGGTCTGGAAATTGAGTGACGTGGACAGGGTGGGGCCTGGGGACGACACTCCCCATCCAAGGCGGGCAGCTGCTGCTTTGTGCCAGTCAACTGCTGCCAGCCCAGTTATCAGATCTTCTGGGTTTTCAACATAAGCAGAAAGATCCAGAATTTTGTGTCAATCTTCCCATTTTTAAAGGTTGGCACCTAATTATTTTTTGTTAACTATAAAGATTTTTTTTTTTTAAATGCCTGTATGACAAATGCAATAGGTAGCCAGTTTTCAAGCCCTGGTTTAGATGAATTAGATTTGTTCATTTCATTCATCCTTCATCCACTCTGAAGCACTTACTGAATGCTACCCTCAGACGCCAGGCACAGCGTGCACAAGAGACACATAGCCCCTGCTCCCCTGGAGTTTAGAGTGCAACCAGACAGTCAAACATTGCAATAAGTTGAAAACAATCATAATGTGAAAACCACCAGAGCGTTTTAAATTGCTGTTATTTTGCAGTGCAACCTTGCCACGCCTGTGTTTTTCCTTAATCCTCTCCTTTTTGAAGGCAGCTCCCATTTGAAGGATACTGACTGCGTCTTGTATCTTATTATTATTGCCTTTGGCTAATTAAATTCTGAAGTGTCCCTCAACCCAGATAGCTCAGAGCTGTCATAATTATACGTCATGTGTCATAATTATTGTGGGTGCCACATATAACACCACCCTCTGCATGGCATCAACATTTTCCTTTATGAGACAGATTATGCATAGTCTATGCCTTTTAGGAAGCCTTTGTAGGGAGTAGAATTGGCAAACCTAAGGCAGAGAGAATTGTAAAATCAGACCACAGACCTGGATAAACTCACCCCACTTTTTTACAGTTAAAAGGAAGCCCTCAGCAACGGGGCTGGCTGCCTGTGCTGCTGGAAAGCAGCTTTGGTGAAGGGGTACTCAGGATCTGCACTTCTGCAGAATCGGTAATTGTGAGGAATAGACATCAAGAGGCCACGGGTGCGTCGCCAGGCTGGATGCATCACAGGACAGACAGATTCTCTAGAAAGAATACTGAAGAGCAAAGTTTCCAGAAAAGAGATTTAGATACGGTCTGCTTGGGGTGCCACTAATATTAGCTCCTCATTGACTATACTATCCCTACACAGTATTTACATTTCCTAAAACAGAAACTGATTACATGATATGCAAAGCTTGAATAACTTCCAGCAAGGTCTCAGTTCAGGCTCAGCCTCCCCACAGACACCTTTCCCTGCCTGGTCTCTGTTTTCCTGCCCGCCTATCCCGTTCCCTGATCCACCCCTCCTCTGCGCTCCCAAGGCACTGATACATTCTGCAATCCAAGCACTTCTCCTGTGGTTCTACACATGTGTAAATACAGCCTTTTTTTCTTTTTCTTTTTTTTTTGGTAAACCACATTTTGCTCCCTAACTACACTGCTCATTCCTTTAGGGAAAAAACAGTGTCTTATTCAGGTCTGTGTCACCAACACCTAATACAGTCCTGCACAGAAGACGTATGACAAATGCTTATTAAAATGAACAAAGTCACTCCTTAATTCAGTCATAAATCTTACCCTCTCACTCCTTCTTTCCACCCCAATCTCAAAGAAGAGAGCTGACAATCTTTACACAACAGGCCTTATAAGTTTGAGTAGTAGAGAGAACGCGGACAGCAGTTTGCAATAATTATTTTCTTTAAATATTTGCACAAGTTACACATTTCTCACATACTGTGATGCTGAAGAGTCTGACCAAAACTGAGCTTCCCCATACTTGGTTTCCCAAACCCAACATTTGACCAGCCTAACTTTTTCTACTTTCTAACTCAAGCCCCAGCTTCTAAATAGGATTCTATCATAAAAGGAGATGTTATCTAATATTATTCAGCAATAATATTTTAACAGCCAGTCCCATTCTCACTTGAATATCCTTCTTTTTCCTGGACAAGGCTCCTAAGAGCCGTTTATTCATTTTTCTACACTACACTGATTGTAAACCTCTTTCTGGGTCCCCCTGACACAGTGGCCGTCAGTATGTTTGAAGAGTAAACCTGTGTGGTGAGAGGATTTGAACTACTGAATGCAAGAAGGGAGCCGTCAGGGGAAAAGTTATTAAGAAGATATCAACCAGAACAGAAGAGGTCACTGGATTAGGAGGAGAAGTACATTTGCTGTAAAAGACGTGCTGATGACGAGCACCATCTGAACGTGGAAAGTTTTAATGTGTTTAACGTGCTGTCTGGAAATGTGTACTCAAAAGAATGATCCAGGAAAACTCTGGCTGTGTATTCTGTCTAGGGAAACAAAGGCTTTCAGAAAGAAGAAACAAAAGGGAAAAAAAAACCTCACTCCCAATAAAATGATGTGCTAAATGCTGATCAACCGAAACAGGCTAAAGTTAAGACAATCGGACACAACGGAGGTAACTTTAACCTCCTGTCTTCCAGGGCACGCATGTTACCAGGCTATCCCAGAAACAGTTTTCTATTTACATTTAAGGAGATCTACTTCCTGAAGAAGAGGCATTAAGAATACTCATTAGCAATTAATATTCAGGAAGCTTAAAAGAAAAAAGAAAAGCAAGACATAAGAAATAAAAAATGACAAAACATTTGCTAGGTGCTCTCTGTGTGCTAAATGCTAGTCAGAACAAAGAGGCGCCTAACTCTCTCCCCACCCCACTGACCTAATGAATACATATGTGAGAAGTGTCACTAAGAATATAAAGTGGCATACCACCATCGTGTAGGTTATAAGTGTCACAGATTAAATTAGCAAATCAGTAAATTCTAGGTGAACACTCTGTTCTTAACCTAATAGTTTCTTTAACTGGTGGCTGCTCTAATTCCTCTTCAGAGATTATTGAAATATTAAACCAATAGAACAAGTTGGAAATTGGGCTGATGCTTACTCTTTCATGCTCAAAACCAGCTGCTACTTCTTAAAATCTCTAAGATGTGCTAAAAGTACTTAACAAAGATAGTTAAATTAATACACCATTAGGTTCTAAAATGTTTTAGAACATTAGGTTCTGAAATGTAACGTATGAAATGCCAATATTTTGATTACTGAAGGGCATTCACTGTAATTTATACAGCCACACACAAAAGCTCAGGTGGAAACATGACTTTTATAACTCAAGAATAGTATGTGGTTAGGCATATTAAGGGAAGCAAACTTAATTTAGCTATGTTGATCTATTTAAAGGTAGAAGAAATTATAGTGAGAGAAGCAGAAGTACTTTATTTAGAAAACAATAGTTAAAAATAAAGCTGTTCAATTTCACTCCTAGGTATATATGAGAGAAACGAAAACACACATCAACACAAAAATCTGCACACAAACATTCATAGTAGCATTGTTCATAACAGCCAAAAAGAGTAGAAACAATCCAAATGTCCATCAACTGATGAATGGATAAATAAAATGTAGTATTATTCATACACTAGAATATTATTTGGCAATAAAAAAGGTATGAAGTACAAGCATACCTCGTTTCATTGAGCTTTTTTGCTTTATTGTGCTTTGCAGATAATTGTGTGTTTTACAAATTGGTTTAACATGGCAACTCTGTGTGGAGTAAGTCTATCAGCGCCATTTTTCCAGTAGTATTTGCTCACTTCCTGTCTCTGTGTCACATTCTGGTAGTTCTTGCAAAATTTCAAACTTTTTCATTATTATTATATTTGTTATGGTGATCTGCAATCAGTGATCTTTGATGTTACTATTACAAAAAGATTACGACTCACTGTAGGCTCAGATGGTTAGCATTTTTTAGCAATAACATATTTTTAAATTAAGGTATGTACAATTTTTTAGACACGCTATTGCACACTTAAGAGACTACAGTATAGTGTAAACAGAACTTTTACATGCACTGAGAAACCAAAAAATTCACGTGACTCACTGTATTGCAATATTCACTTTACTGCGGTGGCTTGGAACTGAACTCACAATATCTCTGAGGTATGCCTATACTGATACATGCTACAACATGGACGAACCTTAAAAACATTATGCTAAGTGAGAGAAGGCAGACATAAAAGACCACATATTGTATGATTTCATTTATATGAATGTCCATAATGGGCAAATTATCTACAGAGACAGAAAGTAGATGAGTGGTTGCCTAGGAATAGGGGAGAGAAGGGAATGGAGAGTGACTGCTAAAGGGTTTCTTTTCAGGGTGATAAAAATGTTCTAAGATTAATGGTAATCTTGGTTGCACAATTCTGTGAATATAATCAATTTCGTCGAATTGTATACTTTAAATAAGTGAATTACATGGCATGTGGATTATATCTCAATAAAGCTGTTAAGTAAGTTCCTTCTATCCACCTTGTGTATTTGTTATTGTTATTCTTGTTCATTTTTTAGTTGATGATATACTTTAAATCTTCATTCATTCATAATGAGGACTGCTTTTCATTTTAAGAAAAGAATCATCCTTTTCCTGCTATCTACATAAAATGACAAAACAAGGTTTCAAACTTAACATGACTTCGGATAATGAAAATTAACAGTGTTTCTTATTTAGAGAGCCAGAACGGAGCAGAGAACCTTGCCAAGAACTCGTCCTAATTAAATCCAGAAACCAACAGGACAGAAATCAGGAGGATGAAGGCTGTGGGGACTGAAGAGCTTTCTCCTAACTGTGGTGGTTCTTTTGCATATATAGAAATAATTAGAATGCCCTCGGCACAGCTGCAATGTATTAAGAGTTGTAAACACATACAAGGTAAGCTTCACCTACACACTCCTAACAGAAATGTAGAGGCAGAGCCTATAGCCAGAGGGCCGCTCTCTTCAACGGTATAATTTGGGAAGTGGCTCACCACTTTTTTGGCCTCACCATAAGTGCCTCTCCCTTAAAACGTCACCCCAGGGGTCTGCCGGGACACTGCCTGCAATGTCCATCATTGAAGTCAGCCCTGTGCCTCCAAATGGTCCTTGTTAAAAAGTATTGCCTCAAGGGACAGCATAGTCAAAGCCTCCTGATCCTTTCACACAAACCCACCTGAGCATCACACCGCACGTGCTCTTAAGAGCAAGCAGCAAACAACAGCAGGTGCCCCGGACAAGCACTCAAAACTCTTGCAGCCCCTGACTCTCGGATCCTCACTCCTGGTCCTTGTTCTTTTTGGTGAACCGCCCCCCCATCCCTCCCCCTCCCCCACCTCCTCTCTGGTATTTCTCCATTATTTTGGTTTTGCTTGCTCCTTAGCCCAGGTTCCACACACAGGCCCTGGGGACTCTACCACACTTAACTCTGCCAAAACTAAATGTTAGGACCCAAAGGAAAAAGTGAAGGCTTGAGTGAATGAGGGAGACACAGAATGGGGACTCTGGGGGCAGAAAGAGGCAAAAAGAAGTGCCAGGCACATAGGCCACTGCCTCAGCTGAGCCACAGTGGTGACATCAAGGCATGATAAATCCTGGGCCGTTCCTGCTGAGAGGAATATTTCAAACGCACTCTGCCCAGTTAATAACTGTGCCCCATTAAGGGAAACTAAGGGTTAATGCCAGTCAACAGCTTGGCGCACATAACCTAAATGCCTAAATGTCAATGCTTCTAGCACAATCAAACATATTTGCGAATTAGAAAGACTGAAACATTTCCTTCCGATGAGATTTGTTTAGAGTAAGTGTACCCTAGTCTGAGAAAGCTCGATGTTTGTGACTGTTTATAAAACAGATTAACAAATCTTCCCATTTCTTGGCTTTACAGAAACCTTCTCAGGTGAAATCAAAATGTGATTTTATTAACCAAAATTATTAAGCAGCTTCTACTTAAGAGTTGAGGTAGATATATACAGAGTAGGAAACACCACAAGGCCTTCTGAGGAAATGCAGTCTTTTCAGTCACTGGTCATTTCTGGGAGCAAAGGAGTTTACTTCTGAGGAAAAAACTGGAAAATTCTAAGGGCTCTGTATGCTGGCTTATAAAACTACAAAACGCTACTCTATGCAAAATGAATTATAGAAATGAGGGAGAAATCAAAACAAAAAAATGGTGCACAGCTACATGGATGGGTGGTCTCAGGTCTCCCAGGTACATATGCAAAATGGAACCAGGTGACAACATCTGAGAGACCTGCATTGTTTTCCAAGTTTAGTCATATTTGAATACCTTGTCCCTGCTTTTTTTTTTTTTTTTTTTGGCCTCACCATGAGGCATGCGGGATCTTAGTTCCCCAACCAGTGATGGAACCCGTACCCCCTGCAGTGGAAGCGCCGAGTCTTAACCACTGGACCGCCAGGGAAGTCCCAACTTGCCCTTTTTTTTATTGTTTTAATTAGTGAAAATAAAGGAGACCAAACACCGCATCTTGAAACTATTCATGGCACTTTGAGACCTCCCCATGAGTGGCCAGGGCAGAGCAGTGGGAGAATGATGGAGAGAGGCAAGCACTAACCACAGAAGGTGGACTGGCCATGGTACTGCGCTCAGATTTTATCTCAGGCGAACAGGACAGCTCTGAGCAGGGCAGTGACATGGTACGTTTATGTTTTTAGCAGACTGCTGTGTGGCAAATGTTTTCTGGTAGAGCAAAAGTAAAAGCAGCGAGACCAGTGAGAAGAACTGTCCTACCCTGGTGAGAGGTGTTGGCTTAGAGTCCAGGAGTGGTCATGGAAATGAAGTGGACATGGCAAAGTATGGTTTCAGCAATGTTCCTGAGATAAGGCCAACAGGACTTGCTGACAGATTGGAATAGAAAGATGGCAAGAAACAAGTGGAGACTCTGGAGATGAAGAGTAATAGAGGCAAGGAAGCAGAGGCTCTATTTAGAGAAGTACTGCTGTAAAGGGGAGCAGAGATACAAGATGGTAACTGGGGGAATGTGGAATCAAGGGAGGGGGCTTGTTTCTGTTGGGTGGACGAGAGGTATAGCTATTTGTGCGTTTAAGATAAAAGATACTACAGTAGATGGGTGGAAATGAGCCAAGAGAGAGAATCAGGAGTCAGGAAAAGAGATACTTGCATCAGTGGCAAGAAGGGAGGAAATTTATTCAACTGACAAACATTTATTGAGCACCTATTAGATATTCTTTGTTCTTAAGAGGTTCACAGTCTAATGCAGGAGAAAGTAATATATATAAACTATTAAGCAGCAAAGCAATATCCAACAGAGGTATATACAAAGTATTAATGTAGTATGATGGATAAAGAGTGTTAATGTACTATGACAGATGGGGGTGGGGAAGAGCAACACACTGACATCAAATAAATGGCCAATTAACTTCTCTGAATTATTAATGTATTTTGCATAAATATTTTTCAAGCAATTGTTCCCAATTCTACTTTTGATAAAATGAAGTCTTCTACTTTTGTGCTTCTAAAGAGCTACACAAGTATAAAAAATGGCATTTATTTAGTACAAGACTGAGGGAACCCAGTTTTAGTAGTCAATTAAAAATTTAAATAATGTTATCAGAGACAATACTTGTCTCTAATAATTTTTAAAGTTTTACTTACCGTTTAAATTTTTTCCCAAGTGCTACAGGAATGCGCTCAGGAATAACTTTTCAACTCTGTAATGTTAAGTAACTAGTGGCAAAGGAGTTTTTACAGAAAACAAGTACCATCATTTTCTGGGCAGCAGGCTCTACATTTGGAAGGACTGCTCCAGGAGCCAGGGTGGGTTCACACACACCTGTGCCTCTTGTCGGGGTCAGTCACCCGCTGTGTGAGATAAAAACCCGATCCACCCTCTGGGCATCCTGCTCGGGCCATCCTGCTCTGACCAATCAGGCAAACCAGTCAAGCATAATATATGACATGAGCAAACTGTATTTTATTCCAAAGACTTGTACATATTTTCAAAATGATCCATTTCAAAAATCAGACATTTGTTTTTGATGCTTCAAGAATACCAACTGGATTAGGTAAAGTTTGCTGTTGTCAAAAACTACAACTTCTGATATTTTAAATCATATAGTAATTCTACAACAAAAACACTTGACCTCTAGAGAACTACAAAGGTTCAAAATCACAGATCTTGAATCTCAAAATAAAACAGTTTCTGGGTTAGCGGACTTCCCTGGTGGTCCTGTGGTTAAGACTTCGCCTTCCAAGGCAGGGGGTGCGGGTTCAATCCCCGGTTAGGGAGCTATGACCCCCACATGCCTTTTAGCCAAAAAACCAAAACAGAAAACAGAAGCAGTACTGTAACAAATTCAATAAAGACTTTAAAAATGGTCCACATCAAAAAAAATCTTAAAAAAAAAAAAACAATTTCTGGGTTAATGTTTCCCACTTAGAAAAGTTGACTTAAATTTCCTTCTTACTGCACCTACCTGCTGAGCTGCATCTCCATTCACCAAGTGAGGCATCATGGCTACCTCTCCGTTCAGCAATGGTGGCAGTTCCAGAGGGATCTGGTCGGTCATCATCATTGTGACATACATTCATGGAGAATTTCCCTCAACTGGCTTCCTGCAAGAAAATCACCATTTTTTTGAAAAGGACTCAAGACCACAAAAATTCACCTGTAACAAGTCAGCAATTTAAGTGCACCGTCATGAGGTCAGTCGAAACTCAAATTCTTCTAATCACAGTATTGTATTAAAAGAGGTGAAGCAAAACCCAGGAAATAGCCTGAATTAGGAGACCACAAACCTGAGTCTCTAAGCAGCCAAGTGAACACAACCTCTAGTTCCTCAGTTTCATTATTTAGCTATAAATTTTAAAAACTTATGAATCATAGTAAGTCCCCTAACCCCAGGGATCTTCCTCAGAATAAAATGAGATAACAATTTGAGAGGCTAAAAGTGTCAAACGAACACTGATCATATCATTATCTTTAAGGTAATTACAGAAAATAAGGCCAAAGAGAATGAGCTATAAGAAAAGTTTTTCTCAAAAAAAAAAAAAAAGCAGTTAACAAAGCAAGTAAACAAAGGTTAACTGCCTACACTGCAGTTGTTGTGATTTCTGACCTTGCCATTAAATTGGTAATTAATCATGTTCTAATTATCTCTCTCTTGTCACCTCCTTAAATTGGATTTAACCTGTTGCATATTTACAGCTTTATCACTTCTGCATGTCTTCAGCTTTCCTGTACCTGAGTACCCATGGCACCTTGTACGGAATAAGGCTTAACGGCACATTCCATTGTTTCCACAGAATAAATGATTTTCATACAGGTATTCAAAACAACACCAAGCCCACTTTCATTCCATAATGGTACTTGCCACCAACATCTAGCTTTTCAATATAACAGCAGGAAAACAATGAATTCCTATTCAGAATTACAATGTTCTTTAAGAAGTATTTACGTATCCTTCAACTATGCCTAAAACTTTTTGTCACAAAAAGTTTAATAGCATGGACAAAGAAGAATAAACAAATACACATGCACACTATTTTAAGTCAGTTCAGAAAGAAACTGCCATGTGGTTCATTTTAAATTTTTTCTCATTCATAATAAAGTCCCCCAAATTTTCAAATTAAAGAGGATTTGGTAAATGAATCCTTTAATACTCAATATCCAAATCAGGCAAAACAGTGGGGCAAATCCTTTAATGATTATCTCTAATTTGTCTCAGGTGTGACAAATAAAATATTTCTTCTCATTCTTAAAACCTCCATTCTGAATGTTAAATATATCTCCCTCCCCCAAATCCCACCCAAAAGAAACTCCTTCCCTGGAAGTATCAAATGATGCATGAAAGCCACCCAAGAGATTATAAACTTTATTTTAAATCGGTAAAATTTTACACTATTCATTATAACCCCATTTGGAGAAACTATTTTAAGCACCAAACAACAAAGTCTTGTCCCAACTAGGGAAGCACATTCTATAATAACAGGTCTTATAATGCAGTGTTAACAGTACCATCACGCTGTTTTATGAGGCAATTACTCAGTTCCTAAGCAAATAAAAGTACAAAACTCAAAGCCCAGTAGTTTATCCTAATGTAGGAAACAGATTCTTCCACAATAGGATTAACCAAGATAACTTCCACTGACACTATCATGACATGTTTGATTTTGAGTAGTACTACTAATGGAGTACTAATGTCCATTTCAATTTTATTTCAAATATACTTAACCCTACTAGTGCATGAAGAAAGAATGGCTAGTTTTCCTCAGATTGATATTACACAGGCCTATTTCTTAAGCGTAATGTTTTATTTAATGTTTCTTCAACGTGCAGGTTGGATAACCAGGGCACTAATTTACATTAAGGGTCTGAGGATAAAGCATCTGGGGGAAAGAAGCACTCCACACTCACTTCCACCTTTTCCTCACCCCTCCGCAGGGAAGAGCCCCAAGGCGCTTGCTGGTGAGGTTATGGAGGTTGTGGCTCTGTCCCCTCCCCTCTCCTCTGCTAAAGTAGTGAGCACCAAAGCCCTCTCCCACTGGGGGAAAGTCCTGGTCATCTCACAGACAAGCATAAGGATAGAACCCGCTCTTTTTTCATCCTGTGCATGCAGGTACTGGTAGGAGGACATAATTGTGATCTAGTATAAAATTTAGGCATTCCTGGCCACCCATCCCTAATACCAAAGAATGTCTCAACTCCCAACATCATGTCTAACACTGACAATTCCAACTTAAGAAACCTTCTGGTTGGCGTCGCGTCGTAATAAACAACGGGACTTGCTATCATCAAAACACAGCAATCCAGCCCCACTAGCTGGCACTCTTAAGCACAGGTGTCAGGTCCAAACCGGGCAGTTAAACTCCAGGTTCTGCAAGCGTGGGATAAAAGGACAGAGCCCCTCCACAGTTCCATGAAAGTCTTATAAATCTACGATGAGGGAGGGTGGGAGCCAACAGAGAGCTGCAAAAACCCCCAAAGAAACCAAGTCCACTGCCACAAAGAGATAATTGTATCTGCTTTTGAAAATTGTACAGGCAACTTTGGGCAATGCAGCTATTCAATACAGAGAAAGATGCCTGAATCCTGTACTTCTTTTCTACTGGATGATGGATTATTCGCCTCACAGATGTGCAGTGGTTGTTGCAGATTACTGAGAGGGGAACAAGGGAGGGGAAGACGGGGAACTGTGCATAAAAAAATCAACTACTTGTACAGTCAACTCAGCATACAGTGGGAACATATAAACGTCATACACTCCTAGTGCCTCAACTCAACCATGCAACAACAGTACCTTTAATCATGGAGAAAAATGGAAGAATAAAGTGAAGCCACAGAGCCACACTGCTCATAAGCAAAGTTGTTAACCCCCTTTACCCTAGGCCACCAGCTTGCTAAAATCCAAGGCCTACTTTCTAATGCCCAAGAGTTTCACCAAAGGTAAACCAGACTTTATCCTGCCTGCAATACAAGGTAAGAGACTGATCTAGAAGGGGTGGTTCATGCAGCCAACAATGTTTAAAAACCCCTTTCTACACTCCATGCACATACACAGGATATGTTCATTTGCCTGGAATTCAAGGGACATGTAGAAAAAGCAATAAATTACCTCTAGGCAACATAATGCCCAGCTACTTAACAAGGCAATTGCCTGCCAACCGGTCCTTAAATTATCATGGAACACCAACAATTTAGTGCCGTGGACCGGGACAAGAGAAAAGGCAGGAGGAAGAATTATAAAAGAACGAAAACCATAGATGCAAAACATAAAACAGGGTACAAAGTAGTATTTACTATGGTTGTTACCATATTTTTGGTTATTCCCTGGTGATGGGGACGGGTGTCGGGTAGCAGGAGGTAATGACTTTTCCAAATACAAATGGAAAGTCAAATGTTCAAGTTGTAAATTGGGAAAACCACTCAGCCCTAACCATTGACAGTTGAAGAAGGTTAAGTCAGGCCAAGAGACTTGGGAAGGCTTGCCATGCATCAATCATTTAATGGTGACAGCTCCCCCAAAAGTGAGTCTCCTCTATTTTGGCCGATAACCCAGACAAAACTACACATGTACTCAACTTAAACACCTTAAGAGGTGCTTAAGCCTCAGCACCACTGCCTTGAGGAGACCTAGAGAATGTGACATGCCTAAGAAAGCTGACCGAACTTGAACTTTTCAAATGGAATTTTAAAAATGAAGCCATGAATGTGGAAGGCTTACTATTCAAACAGTTAACTTTAAGGACCAAAAATTTTATTTGCAATAATTGTGGATGGAAATTATACATTTTCTTACTTCATTATAGGGCAGTCTGGCCATAACTTTATTTTTTCTTAGGGATGTAGGGTCATTGTTTACAATACTGTGTTCAGTCACAAGGTGATGTACTAGGGAGTTACTAAGCATTCTGACCTTACATACTCAACGAAATTCACCCCTACTTTGAGTTCTTATGTTTAAATTCTATGGTGTTTTTTTTTTTTCCTCTCTTCCTCATTAGGCTGTACCACAAACCACACCTCCTCAAATCTGAGAAACATATCCTAAATTGGCTGTCTTACATCTTCCTTGGGCTGGGAAGCCAGGTTGTTAGTTATACACACACAGAGGAGTGGTCTCTGGGGTCTCAGAAGCTCCCCTCTGTGCCCTGCACCATCCTCCTTGACCACGTGCTGATTATCAGCTCTGAGGGAAGCTGCGTGAGCCAGATGTGTGATCTCTGGATAACTGAGCTGTACCTGTTTTCCGTGTCAGTCAGAAAGTCTCATGAGAAATCACCCTGACAAAACCCGCATTGTCCTGCCCTGGGTTCCTTCTCCCTTGGACAGATGTGTATCTGAGCTGGCCAGAGCTTTCACAGAACTCATGTACTTCATTCAAGGCTCTACCACATCCACACTGTCCTCCTCACACAAAACTGAGCTCTTGCAATAAATGCATTCTTTAGACCATTACCGTTTACAAATAAAGAATAAATAAATGTGCTGCAAAACTAATCCGACTAAACCAATAGAAAATAGATGACCTCTACTACAATGCTTTTTTCTAATTCTCTGAGCGTTTTTTTTTTTTTTTTCACATAGAGCTCCAAGGTTTCACTCCTATTCTTTTTATTCTTACCCATACTTCTATTTCAAAGAATTCGGTGACAACCACAGGCCCTCACAACCTCTCCCCCTAACCACACATCGTAACACTAAAACCACAAGTGCTTCATGCCCGGCCAGTTCTATTCTTTTGACTGACAGGGAAGGGATGCCACGTGAGCACTTGTGGTTTACTTCCCTCTCTCCTGAAAGCAAGTTGTTTGTTACCGTCCTTACCTGCTAGCAAGGCCCAGAACCAAAGAACTTCTAGGCTAATGGCGGGGGGGGGGGTGGGGTGGGGGGCGGGGGGGGGGGTTGTTGCATACTCTGAAAAACAGATCCTCACTGCTGGTAAGACGTTTAATTCTGTCCAAATATGCCCCCAAAGCTTTTACAGAACACCTTATTTTAAAATAATATTGCAAAGGGTCTTCAGTTTTTACATTACTCTAGGCAACTGGGTTATTACTTTTTCCCTTTATTTTGCTTCCCTCACTCCAAGTCCAAAAAGGTTTTCCATGGTATTTTGGCCCCAGCCTATACTAAGAAACACACAGCCAATTTCATAAAAACCTGATTCTCAGGAGAGAACCACAGATCCATTTCCAAAGGCCAGAAAAAGCAATCATATACTAGGAAGAATTTCTAACTTGAAAAAACCAAAGCCCTGATCACCGCTGGAGGAGGTTTAAGTCTGTGGACCTAGCCTTCATATTAGTAACAGAATGTCCTGGTCCTCACTCCATAGGCTGATGACCTGAATTTCCTTACATTAATTCAAGATGTGAGTTAGCAGTACAGTACACAAATGGGTTTCAGATGACAAGAGAAAAAGAAACCTAACGGCACCAAAAGGAGCAAAGCATCACCAGCAGCGCCAAACGGGATGGTCCTGCTGGGTGAGAGGAGACGGGCTCCCCGAGTCAAGTCTCAGGCCAGCGCCAAGGCGCAGGCTCCCAGGCTCACTTCACCTACACCCTGATGTGGCTTCTGACCTATCCTAAACTATCCCGGGGAAGTGTGTAAAAAATAAAAGCAGTATGAGAACCGATAAGAAGAATGTATGTGTGCCAATTACACCTCAATTAAAAAAAAAAAAAAAAAATGCACATCATCAGTTTTGACTTTTTGCTTCCATTCTGCAATTCAAATGCACTTTCAGAAATGAAATGGGTTCCTTGATGAATGGGAAATGGATGGAAACCCACCAATTAAGACCTATGAAACAATTAGGAAAATAAATAATCTAATAAATAATAATAAAATAATTTTCAGAATTCATACCACTAAAGTTAATTGTGATTCCATAAAGCTTGTATCTTTTCCAATAAAACATACATTAACCAATCACCTTCACATAATCTAAACAGCATGTAAACATTTTGCTTGCTACATGCTTGTTCTGCAGCCTGGGAGAAATATTCTCAGGGGCACATTAGTAAAATCATAGCTTGATTCATACTTCAACAAAAGTTCCTTCTCTACTAAAAATACTAAATGACTTCCAATAGTAAGAATCTATTGTGGACCAGGTGTCAGAAAATCGTCACAAACATACCAGAGAAATGTTCTAGCCATTTTTTTAAATAGTAATAAGGAAAAGAACTTTTTTTCCTGATTCAACATGGCAAGAAAAACCCCATTTGTAGTCAAAATGACAACAGGATAAACTTACTGAATCACAAAAAAAACAGGGGCTTTGTTGTGCTGTGTTGTGTTTGAGGCAGATGGGTTTGAGAGGTTACCAACAAATTACTGTCTCTCTTTTCAAAGAATATAATTATCAGATAGCTAATGTTTTATGAGTGATTACAAGTTTCTTAATGGCTTCCAATGTAAAACCTAAGCCTAATAAAACCTAATTTATTACGACAAACATTTGTGCAGCTGATTTACACTTGTTTATGCCATGACTGTAGTAAAAAAGAAAAATCTTAAAAAGTCAAAATTTGACAGAGAATCATGTAGCACAGAAAAAAGAAAGAAAAACTGCTTTCATGAACTTCCTTCTCATACAGGTGGCCGTTATGTACATATGCCCTCAGTCACAAGGACTGACAGCTTCTTAGTGTGTAGTCTTCCACTCTAAGTTTTATTAGCAAGATTTAGAAAAACAAAGAGGGAGAGAGGAGGAAGGGAAAGAGGAACGCTGATAGAGGAAGACAGAGAAGAAAAAAAGTTTTTAAAAAGTTATACACATTCTTACAACTAACGAGATACCAAAGTATCATCTGCTATTTTATTTTCATCAGAAAAACCTCTTACCTTCCTGCTCCATTCTGGTTTTGAAAGGTAAACCTCTGATGATATTTCAAGACCTAGAAACTCTCAAAACAGTTCTAGCCTTTGGAGCAAAACTAGAAACAGCTTTCTGATGATAACTGTGGAAACACCAACGGCATCAATAGAAATAAAAAAAATGAGGAAAACAAGATAGAAACACTGTGCAACCTCCTTTGCCTCTGAAATTGAGAAAAACCTGCTCAACACACATCGGACTGTTTTTACTATGCTCCTGCTACTGTGAAAGCAGGACTTTTCTTGCCCTTCTGGTAACACTAAAGCAGGGGCTACGTGGCACTGGCTCTGACCGTGTGGAATTACCATGTGGCCATTTAGGAACCTGATGGGGGGCGCTGCCACTGGACAGGAAAAGGCTGCAGGTGGTTTCAGTGCTTCTCTGTGTACCGTCTCTCCCGTACACTGTGGGCAACCATGAGGAAAGGTACTTGTACAGGCAAACACTCTCTTTCACTTTTCTGAAAATCAAATTAAATTGTGCCCAAAAAAAGGATATGGAGAGAAACTAAAGATATTTATTAGAATTTTTCACAGCCCTTCCACTAAAAACTGTTCAAAGGACCAGTATGTTATGGCAAAAAAGCACTAGAGCAGAGAGACCCCAAGACTGAGTACTGGAAAATATGAGTTCTAATTTGAGGTTTGCCAATAATTAGCTTTAAATTTGGGCAATTAATTTCTTCTTTTACAAAATGACAAGATTATAGATTCCCCTTTAAGGTTTCTTTTTGCTCTTAATAGACTATGTTTCAAAACACCATTGCCTACTGTGCTCACTTCATACAGATTAAACAAAAGCTAAAAAGAGAGGTTTACTCAAACTCTAAGAACCTGTTAGTTTCTCTTACTTGTATGAGTATAATCTGAGCCTTCTGCATAAGAGAGGAAGAATCTAAGTAAAATGTTGAAAAAGAACGTATTGAGTAAATAGTGATAGCAATCACTGTGTTTTTATGCCAATGAAATCTAATTTTACAGCTGAGTTCTACACAGCTATGAAAGAAAGACTCTTGCCATGGCTTGCCACTTGAATGAAAGAAGGAGTGGTGATAACTGTTCATGCAGAAAAACCTCTTGAGACATGAGCAGTACCTGGAGGTATGCACCCAGCTGGTTGGTTGAGGCACAAATAGTCTGGAATTTGTCTTCTTGTCTGACATGGGTTCATTAGTGAAGTTAAATCACAGTTGTCTGAAAAAGTTCCTAACCTTAAAGACACTCTCGCTTTTTGCATCCAATTATAAACACAGGAGAATTAGGTGGCAAAGTTTAAATTCACAGAGAAATCCCGTGAAACTGAGTTAGATTAAAAGCACCACTGCCACCGCTGCCACAGATTAAATAACAATAAATGATTCAAGCAACAAATAAAAAAAAGAATTGTCTACTGTGCTCCAGAGGCCAAGGAGGGATGCCAAATAGTCTAATGTATAGGCCCTGCCTTTGAGAATCCATAGATGCTTTCTTTTTTTTTTTAATTTGGCAAAGCATAGTCATGTCTGAACTCAAAACTACCATATAGGAAAGGCACTATTTTCTGAGAAGGAAAAAAAAAAACCCCACATATCTAAGGATCATATGTAAGCATTATATGCATCCTGAGGCTACTTTTATCAATGTAATTCTCCATGAATATACAGAGGCTGGTTGCTTCCATAGCCCCTCAATATACTCCAAATCTTTAAGGAAACACAAAAACTTAAAAAAAAATTCTATCACTACATATACACAATCTCTGGACCTCTGATCCACATCCACACATAAACAGCTCAGTTCTGCAAATATTAACTAAAAGGGAAAGGGGGCCCAACTACAAAAGAGGTTTACCAACCAAAGCCCTGTTTGTTTTGTTCATTGTTTTTAAACGGTGTTTAAAGAAGTTTGCAGACATAATTAGACATTTTTATTAGAACACCTAGACTCGAGGCACACTCAGCACAGTAAATCTCACATCCCTCTCTCACATCCCAAGGATGACAGTCTAGCATCTAACAAGAAACATTCCAAAGCTATGAGCCCTTATTTTCACACATATCCAAGCTAACTTTGTCACATACTTTATCCAAAGATGAGAAGAACTGAAAATATTTCTTTTCAATGAGATTCGGAATTGTGTGGTTGTTTATATCTTTTTCTATAGGATGTTGAAAACAAGTCCAAGAACAGAAGAGGTCACTCCTAAAACCCTCTCCAGCTCCAGGTCTCGGCACCTCCCCACCAGTCAACCTGCAAGCTGCAAGGGCGGGGCAGATATAGAAAGAGATGAGATGGGAAATCAGAAGACACGCTCTCCTCTCCATCCCAGCACCAGAAGCTCACTCCTCACCCAGCCCTTGGGCTACTTACTACCACCTGCCTGGAAGCCCCACGGCACTGTGACAGGTCCCACTGCTCGTCAGGGCTGTGACTCAAGGTGGGCCTGCACAGGCCCTCTGGGTCTCAGTCTCTTCATCTGTAATGTGGGTGCTTTAACACAACTTCTAGAGTCTCCTCTAATGAAATCCAAAATGTATTTTATTACTCTGCTTTTAGAGATCTATTATGAATTAAATTCACATTTCTACAACCACTTGGGTACCTAACAGCCACGTGTAACACCCTTTATTGGTGTGTGGGTGAGATGTGTTGCAGACACCCAACAACTGACTGTTTCTGGGAAAGGATGAGAGAAAGAGCCCCAAAGCAAAGAAAGGCACAGCTTGCAGCCCCTGCACACTAATTCTTACCTAGCCTCTCAACCTTCGCATGAAGGAGGCAGTATTCCCCTCTTAAAAGGTATTGCAGCTAAGGCTGAGAGAGGTTAAGTAAGGTGCCCAAAGAGACTCAGAAAGTGATGGTTAAGAGTCAACGCTCTCTGAGCGAGCTGATTATAACATCTAAGAATCTAGCAACAAAACATGGAAGTGGAAGGACTGATGAAAAATTCATAGGTTAGTGAATTTTAAAATTAGATAAAACAAGCACATAGTACAAAATTCAAAAGATAACTTTCGAAGACATCCAATCAAAGTACATTTCTCTCCTATCCAGTCCCCAGTTCCCCATACACAAAGGCAACAACTGTGAGTTTTGGGTGTATCCTTACCAAGATGCAGATTTAATGATTTTTTAAAACACTTTCTAAAGTAGCTTAAGGAAGGTTAAACAAATCCACTGTACTATCATGTAGTCCAGATGGTTAAAAATTAGGGAGAAAAAGAAACCAAACTATAAACTACTAAAGTTACACCCTCTGTGTTGATTTTCAAAGAGATATGCCATGATTAAACACAAAAGTAAAATTACTTCACAAAGGAGGGCAGCTTAGCAAGTCATCGATGAGGAGAGTATCAGAACAAGGTATTTGGTACAAAGGGTTTCAAGATTCTATTATTTCAATATCCCAAAAGGACTCAGCTGAAAGGAATCTTCTAAAATAGCATCAAACGAAAGGCCATGAACAGAGATAATCATCCATTCTTTTAACAAATACTTATTGAGCATCCACTATGTACCAGGGACTGGACTGGACTAGAATTCTAGGATTCTAGAAATAAAGGCATGATGTTAAATAGCATTACACTGAAATGTTATATTCGATTAACCCAAATCCACATTGGCTACTTCTGACAAAACCGAAGTCAACAGACCGCCCTGCTCTATGAAACCTTTCATCTGAGATAAGCTCCAATGTCTAAATTTGGTTTCCCAGCTGTGGCATCTTTCCTACTCTTAAGAGTGTGCCAGAAGATGAATTTGTCTTCAAAACATGCCCCCTGCCTCAACCTTCATTTCTGATTAGCCAGGAGGATCCTAAAATTGTTTCTTTAATCAGCTCATATAGAATTCAATCATGTTTATTTAACAAACTCAGTTTTGTTGAACTGAATAGATGTTATAAAACACTCATTACAAGGAAAAGCTCTGAAGCTGTTACTTCAGCCCGGTAGAAGCATCACTGATGTTTTATCCAATTTATACTTAAATATGTATTTCAAAGATTTCTAACATTTTATTACTAATTTTAGATGTTGGTTCAAATATTTCTTCCTCCCCTATGTGGGGGAGGGTAGAGAAATCAATGAGAATAGTATAGGACACACTGAAAATCAGTTTATAAACATGTTTTTTAAAACAAACTATTTCTTAAAGAATCATTACAACTGATGACATTCTCACAAGCAGCTCTGTATTTCACCTAATGTGACTAAACACAAAGCAAATACCAGGTGTTCCTTAGAACTTATAAGGTACTGAAACAGAAAATTCACATGAAATGACACTTATAAAGAAACAAATTAGCAGGTGCAAAGACACACTGCGTAAGGGAACATCTATTTACTGTATCAGATTTTAGCCCATTACAACAAAATTTTAACATGAGCAACCACTTTACCAATTCAGACTAATATTTTTGAAAACACAAAAATGTGGAATTCTTCAGAAAAAACATTTTCTTTCTTTTACGGGGGGCGGGGGGGGAAAAAAAACAACAACTGTCCCGTACCATAGAGCATCAAAGAGCTTTAATAAATGAAATGGCAATTGGTGTATACATACTTATATGCAAACAGACGAATCTAAATGTTTGAAAGCATGATGCTTGCCTATATTCTAAATACTCCCTGTGAATAATGACATCATTAATTACACTAATATAATTTGTTAAGAAAATGTAAGGGGGCTGCATTCATTTATTTAATAAATACTCACTTAGGTTCTGCTCTGTGTAAGACACTCTTTTGTTCTAAAATCATTCAAATTCTAAATTTAAGGAGTCCACTAATAGGCTTTAAAATCTTCCCAGAAAAATAATTTTAAATTTCAACTCTGCTACAAAATGCAGGTTCTCCAATTCAATTTTCATATTTCTCCTCAAGTTAAAGCATGAAAGACACAAGATACTTTTCAGTTAACATTATTGAAGAACTCAGAAGCATAAGATTGAAAAAGACAAATAACATTTTAGGATTATTAATAGTTATGACCTCATGAACCCCATTAAAAGAATCTCAGGAACACCCAAGGGTCCCCCATACCACACTTTGACAACCACTGCTCCATGCCAAGCACCTTAGATGTAAAAATATAAGAAAAATTTAAACTCACTTTCTAGTAGACAAAGATTGTTGTCCGTATTTTATACTCTATACATCCACAATTCACCCGGCAGGGTCTGAACAGAGAATAATTAATCCAAATGAAAAGGTATCCAAATTCCACCATGGATTTTTCTCGACAGGACTTTATGTTACACTCTTTAAAGTACTTTGGTGAAACAAATTCATTTGGTAAAATCTTGAGAAAAGAGCAACAGGCTGGGGGGATAGGAAATGGATGTTGGGGACCAGGTACTCCCCTGCTGGGAATGTCAGCAAACATTCAGGGACCGGGTGGGACCTGACTCCAATAAATCCAGGCCCATTAGACGGGGACCCCGTTCAATCTCTCGAGTAATCATATCCATGCCCTGGATTCAAAGCAAACGATCAACTCCAAGGAAATACAGACAAATAATTTTGTGTTGCCATTCCCAAGTAAGAATCTTATCTGCTCTGATCTCTAGACCTTCATTTACTGCTCAGTAGAGCCCATTCGAAATCCCAAGGTGACTTGATCTAGTATTTTCTAGGGTCACTACTTTATTTTCTTTAGCCACAGCCTATTATGTCTTTCATCAGAGAACCCAAAAGGAGTTTTCTGAGGCATAAGGATAACTCTTAAAACAAGAACCTCAAGTTTTAAATATAGACAGAACAGTTAGTAAGAAGGTGACATTCATTTCCTAGAGCAGGAGAATTAGCAAGATCAAAATATGCCACAGCTAATTGATTTACATTCAGCAAACACTCTTAGATAAGTGGCTTCCCTTTTATTTTTAAAAATAGATTTAACAAGCATATTAATTTTCCACCAGCCATTATAAATAAATGGAACTACAAAATATCATTCTTTGCAAGGGAGTTCTGGCCAGTCGCTGTGAGCCTGACCCTGAGTGGAATGTGTATTTACATTGCCGAGAGGGTGCATTGTGTACTGGTGGGAAAGCACTTCTCACAAACCTCCCATTCAAGGGAGGCCTCCACAATAGGTACTCACACAGGAAGCAGGCCTCGCTAACAGCACCTCCAACTGTTCCAGAGAGAACTTTCCAAGGCAGGGGACGGTGAACCACTGTAAATGCCATGTTCACAGGCCCCCACTGCCTACACTTCAGGGTTAACAAAGCTGGTGTTGTCCACAATGATTCCCCCGAGTTCTTCCCGAGGTAAAAGGGACACAGTCAACAACTGCATTTCATTTTTCTAGCTAATCTCTCAGGGTATCACTTTGTTTAAAAAAAAAAATCTCAAGGCCATGACATTTTTCTCTCAAATAAACTGGAAAATACTCCCAGGAAGTTATTGCTTTTCAAAACTAATGAAAGGTGTTAGTATTGAATATGCAATTTTTAAAAAATCAAAACTTCAACACTCACTTCATTATCTCTACTGAAAATTAGGGTTCCTTAAATACTGACCATTTTGCTTAACTGCAAAGCAAAAAAAATAATTATTTTAACTCCTCAAATAGGAAAGTGGGCATTGTCAGCATCATATCAATGACTTTTGCACAAATATGTGAGGAAATAAAGATAATGGTGACACATGCCATCAAATTAACCAACTGCTGATGGAAAATGCAATTAACAAATAGGTTTTACCAATTTACTACTACACTACAAAACTACCAGTTTGAGTTTTTCCTCCCTACCTGAGCTTTTTTAAAAAAACACAACCAGGTTCTTTCAAAAATGTTGATTAAATTCTCAATACCCAAGTTTCTCAACCTGCAAAAGAGAGGAATATTCTTAGGCCATTAAATTACTTAATGACATTGGGCAAGGGGCAACTCCTCTGGCTTATTTTTCTCATTTCTCTAATTAGAGGACTAAACTCCATCATCAAGGTCCCTGCCAGTTCTAATAATCTATCGATTTGGGGACAGCAACAAAGAACATCACATTTAATACATACATCTCAAGGGTTTAGTGGAAGTCTAATACTTAAGGCAGCCACCATAAAATAAAAGGCATCTGCACCCATGCCAACCATAAATAACAGCACTTACTAGCTTCAGGAAGTCACTACTGCAATACAGAACAAGTAAACCAGAAATCACATGGAAACGCTCATAACAATATTTAGTGAAAGGTACACAGAGTATATACGTACATGTAATTGTTTATGAGACTGAAATGAAATAAAACCAAAATGTTAACAATGGTTAACCTATGGATAATGAAATGAGTTATATTTTTTCCTTTGTACTTAACTATTTTTGAGCATCTATAATTTTTATAATCATAAAAGTTAACTTTTAAAAACCCATATAATTCAATCTACGTTGCACCATGTGACTGTTCAAATTTTCGCGATGAAATATTTCCAAACCGCTGTACAACATAAGGTAAAGACCTAAAAGATTCGGATTTAGCCAAGTCTCCCAGAACGAACTTTCACCATTCAGCCGGGGACTATGTGGAAGGCAACAATGGAAGAACATCTGTGGTTAAGTAATAGATTTGGTAACATTTACAAAACCAGCCCTCGGGTCATGCTTGCAGAGTAATCCCTAGATTAGGCATGCTCACTAGGACCAACCCAAACAGTTTTTTTAAAGGGAGGAGGGGAAAGCAGGTTCCTCAGCCTTACTTTTTTTAGATAACAAGCACTCCAAAATATCCTCTTTGAACTGCCAAAATAAATCGAACTTTCTGGGTGGAGAACTCTCCGTCAATCAAATGAGGCTCAGCAAAGATAAACTAATAATAGAAATCTGTTACATACTTACTTAGCTGTGCTAACTATGCTAGTCCTTAACTAGCACAAAGGACTTCAAAAACTCTAGCTATGAAAAGTACAGGGTGGGACCAGAGAGTTCCCTTAGGGTTGGCAGGCCTCATTCTCAGTGGAAAAGTTAACTACCCACTCTTATCTTTATGGTTTCTCTCCACCCCACCTTCCCTCATCTGAAGCCTAAAAATATTTGTCCCATATTTTAATTCCCACATCCCCATATATTAGAACATATAATACACGTTCACTCTAGGAACCTGGAAATACAGAAAAGTAGGAAGAAAGTTTCGATTATTCATAATCACATCACCCAGAAACATCCACTGTTAAAACAGTGATGTGTTTCATTTCAATTTTTTTCTAGCCATATGAAATCTATAAAGTTAGAGGGCTATAGTTGACACAGTATAGACTTATTTTTAATTTTGATATTTCATGATTATAACACTGACAACTTTAAAAAAATAAAGAACTGGTTCCTAAGTGACATTTTCAGAGAAGGTGGCAAAATCTTCTTCAGGTCCTTGACCTTGGCACAAAGCTAGGGAATACATGGTATTCAACTGAGATGACCAACGTGTACCCAAAGGCATAATCTATTCTTATATGATATAATGACATAATACACTTAGATTGTGTGCAAATATTTAAACAGAATTATGAAGTGAAATTACTGTAAATTCAATTTTTTGTTTCTATGTTTCCATATATGTTTCTAAAAAGTAAAGGTTTACTTTCTGTTTCCCAAGAGCTATAGGATGTTTTCTGTTAACTGTTCAGAACACTTTCTTCACAACTATAAACCTACCCTATCTTCTCAGCAGAACAGACGTATCATGAATCCAGGTCGATGGCACTTTGACCCAAAACACTTAACCCTGAGCATCTAGGTGTACTGCTGCCAGTAAAGTTATTAACAGAAAACCAGACTGGCAAAGTGTATGATGTGACCTAAAATATCTTAGTATAAAGTATATCTCAGCATAAAATAGTGAAAAGTTGGAAGCTATCTCATCCACACAATGGAAGACTATGCTGCCAATTTTAAACGCTGTAAGTGAAGAGAGATGCGCACAACACACTGTTTGTAGGGAAATAACAACATAGAGGAATAATAGGTTAACAAACAGAAGGTCTACACTGTGGTTCTATTTCTGCAAAACTAGGAATATGTTTATTTCTCACAAGAGAACAGAAATAAAAGAATATACACCGAAGTGTTCACAGTGATTATGGTTAAGTAGGTAGGATGAAGACTTTTTCATCAACACATTCTGACTTTTTTTTTTAGTGGTGCTTTTGCTAGGGAAAAAAAAATGTACTGAATATATAGAACACAGAGCATCTTAAGGGCAATCTCATCATATTTGTCAAATCATCCAACAGGAAAATGAGAAACAGATAATGGATACCTGATCAATGAGAATCCTATGATACAAAACACACCTCTATGACTTCCTGAAAAGGGTCATTGATGGTGGCAGCCCCACCTTCTAACTCGGTGCAGCAGCTCACAGGTGTGGTTTCCCCTTCACCTTAGGCACAGTGGGCCGACCCACAGTGATGGTGAGGGCTCCACTCCTAGAAACGATTTTCAGTTTCAAGATGTATCATAGAATCCTGAATCTAAAAAGGAACCTTGAAAAGTTCAGTCTGACACAGGCTTGTACAATATCTAAACATCCCTAATTGACCAGAGGCTTCAAAATATCATAACCCAGCATTTTTTTTTTATTATACTATATCCTTCAGTTAGTTTTCCCGGATTTCCTCTGTCAAACAGTTGGTAAAAACACATTTATTTGGAATAACAGGATGATAGGAATAGATAAGGTCAGAATTAGACATAACCATGTCTGAGTCAGTTAAAAATATAAACTGTTGAATATTTTAAAATCACCACTAGTGAAAGGATTCTTCCTTTAAGAAAAGTCTGTTCCTCTGACGCTTCCTTTCCATTACCAGCAGCAGGAGGAGCAGTGCCCTAGTTCAGGAATTAAATCAAATCACTTCTAGATTCTGGAACCGTCTGGAACCAACTTATCCTGCCTACCATCTCTCTCTCGTCTCCCTCTTCTGTCCACTCTACCCTGCACATGCAGACCATGTAATTCGTTGTGAAACGTCACTTCCACTAGGCCACCACTCACTCTCACAAACCAAGGACTCTCCAGGCAGAGGCCAGAGCAGCTCTCATGAGATGCGGAAGGAGGGACTTGGCATGTGGAAGTGGGAGTTCTACTGAGCTAACTGCTCCGGTTAGTGTTTCTTCAGGTGTGACGCAGGAACTACTGCAACAGAATCAGGCGGGGTGCTTGTTTAGAAACACAGATTCCTCACAAATGTTCACAGCAGCATTATTCATAAATGCCAAAAAAGGAGAAACAACCCAAACATCTATCAACTTTAGAATAAATAAATAAGATATGGTATACCCACACAATGGAAAAGAACTTGGCAATAAAAAGGAATGAAGTACTGACACATGACAGAACATGGATAAACCTTGAAAATATTATGCTAAGTGCTGAAAAAGCTAGCCACAGAAGGCCACATATTGTATGACTTCCTTTTTATGAAATGTCCAGAACAGGTGAATTTTTAGAGACAGAAAGGTGTTTGCCTGGAGCTTGGGGCGAAGGTGGAAGGGTAGAGGGATGGCAGGGCAGAGTAACTGCTAATAGGTACTACAAGGTTTCTTTTAGAAGGTACAAAATGTTCTAGAATTTGATATTGGCGATGGTTGTACAACCTTGCCAATATGCTAAAAATATATATATTGCATTTTACATCTTAAATGAGTAAACTGTATGACGTGAATTATTTCTCAATAAAACTGTTTTAAAATACGGATCCCTCAATTCCACCTCAGAACTACCAAATCAGAATCTCTGGAGGGAGGCCTGGATATCTTTCCTCTGAACAAGGGCAGGTGATGGGAATTTTCAGAAAAGCTGTAAAATTATACTAAACACTGTCTTAGATCTTTCCTAATATGACATATATAGGCAAGATAGTATATTCTGTAGCTCAGAAACATTTCTCCGGCCAAACAGATCCTCCACAGTCCCCTGCCTATATAAATGTATTTCCTACTCTGCCCACACGACTCTCCCTCTTACCAGTGTCACGACTCTCCCTCTTACCAGTGTCACGACTCTCCCTCCTACTACCAGTGTCACGACTCTCCAGAAGCATGTGACCGCTGAAACTCTGCTCCTGGTACTCCCCCCTCCTCTTTCCTAGGACATCCACCTTCTATCTAAGCCTTATCTGTTGCTTAAAGCTACCTCAAGATTACTCCAGTTTACAATGACCTCCACTAAGAGCCCTTTGGGCCTTCCTGTCCTCAAGTGTGAAAGGAGGGTGATGGACGGCTCGACTTTCTTCCATATCTGATAGTCTGAGCCTCTCTGAAGACTCAAGAGACACTCCAGGCAAGCAAACTTTCCTCCATTCAATTCACTTATTACATCCAAATAATGCCTCTTGGGCAACTTTCTCCCCTACTTGATGTATGGGGAAGTTAAATAACTTGAGGAAGAATTTTTTTTAAGGTTGGAGAATATGCACCTGTTAAAAAGGTCCTCAGGATACTGCTACAGGGCCCTGGCATGTGGTAGTGGCTCAGCTATTTGATGAATTCCTTGATACTTCAGAAGTCACTCCTTTAGCTACAGTCTATTCAGACTTCTAGGTTTGCTGAGGTTATCTACAGAGATCTTTTGCATGGGGGAGACCTGTCACTTCTGTACTGCTTCTGTTTGACATTGTTTTTTTCTGCCAGTGATGATGGCTTTATGAAAGCATTTGAAAGAAGAGTTGTTAAGGTTAGAGGTGCATTCCATGGTCATGAAATGAACAAAATACCAGGCCAATCTTGTGATCAATCTGCAATATCCTTTTCTGAAGCAGTCTAAAGCCATTCATCACTGCCCCCCACCACGTACACAACGCAAGGTCAGTGAAACACCAGAGCACTCCAGATGATGTTCCTAGAAGCAACACAGTTTTCAAAATTGCTCTTCGGTGACTACTCGTGTCAAGATGAATAAACAAAAATTCCACGTGTGTTAAAATAAAAGCCAATTTTTTGAAGAAGCTAATAACTTTTGCATCACAATTTATAGGTACAAAATGCATTCTTATATTTCCAGCAACTTGTAATGACAAAGCTTCATAAAGCTGAAATTAAGATGCTCCAAAACACATATACATAAACACACATATGCATAGATATACACTCCTTAGAAAAAACACTAGGAAATTACACAGCCCTTGATACTATAATGCCCATTTCTAAATCTATAAAATATCAGACTCCTGTAATTTCTAATATTTTTCAGATGTTTGCAAATTAAGGGAAAATGTGCACCTCATCTTCAAACTGTACTGTTCTTTTCACATGTTAATATTGTATAGATAAAAACCTTGGTAATTCAAAATTATTGAGGAAAATCCCATCTATATATATGAAAAGAAGCAACTGCAACAACAAATATAAATGCAGCTAAAACTGTCAATAGCATTGCCAAGTGTAACTCCTACCTGCTCTACTTAACAGATAAGACATACTTGTACCTCTAACAATTGCTACTTCAAAAAAATATTTTCCCATGGATGGACCCAGAGATTGTCATAGTGAGTGAAGTAAATCAGACAGAGAAAGACAAACATCATATGACATCTCTTATACGTGGAATCTAAAAAAAGGGTACAAATGAACTTAACTACAAAACAGAAATGGAGTTACAGATGTAGAAAACAAACTTATGGTTACCAGGGGGTTGGGGGAGGAGATAAATTGGAAGATTGGGATTGACATATACACACTACTCTATATAAAATAGATAACTAACAAGGACCTACTGTATAGCATAGGGAACTCTACTCAATACTCTGTTATGGCCTATATGGGAAAAGAATCTAACAAAGAGTGGATACATGCATATGTATAACAGATTCACTTTGCTGTACACCTGAAACAAAACATTGTAAAACTATACTCTAGTAAAAATTTTTTAAATATATATTTTCCCAAGTACTTCAGAAGAGTTTTATTTTATTCTACTCCCTCTCCCTAGGTCCTCCACCTCAGTCTTATTTTAGTAAATTATTTCCCAACTTCTTCATAGCCACTGAAGAGATTACTAGGATGAAAACTTAAATTAGCTATATTATCTTCAGTACCCAGATAAAACAAGGTAAATAATGATTTAGTTTTGGTTTTGTGAGCTGGACCCTAAGTAAGGATATCATTTCAGTTTATTTTCACAATCCTATCCTGTTACACGGGAAAGCAAAGTGATAAGGAATACTACACTGGAGAATCAGGAAACCTGGGTTATTCTGACTGCACCAAGAACTCTTTCTGTGTTCTTAGCACAAATCCCTCTCCAGCTCCTTAACGTGTGCTGTTTGGTGAGGGTCCTGGCTTTTTCTCACACGCCCACTCAAACTGGTTTGGTACCTGCCTGGATTACAGTCTTGAGAAAGATTCACTGCCCTGGTTCAGTGATAGAGAGGGCTGCCAAGGTAGTGAGATTAAGGATTGAGGAGATCCATGTCACATATTTGCCATCCATTGGTTAGAAAAAGCACCAAGGACCCCTCTACTCAATCATTCTCAGTCAATCAAGAACTGCAAGTAGCAGAAAAGGGGAGATACATCTGATGCTGGACAAGTTGTAGAGACAAAACCTCTGGTCTCCACCTCTAATTTGTTTAGCATTTCAGAGACAATATTAATGTCTGAGAATTTAAAATTGACTAATTGCTAAAAAATTTAATCAACACCTAATAATTAAGATATTAGAATTAAGCACACCTACTCAAATCATTTAACAGACAACCACATCTGACAGATCACCACAACCAGAGCACTACTACAAATGAATAATACATGTTGAAATCATATGTGTGATTGAAGTCAGATAAAGTTGAGTAGACAGATCTGGAAATTTATTCCCTCGGTTTTTCAAACATTTATTGGGTATCTTACGTGCCTAGAACTGTGCACACACTGGAAATCCAGTTATGCACATTTGGCTAACTTTGCAATTGAGCTAAGATTTCAAAAGACCTTCAAATAATGAACAGAGAGTGAGATTTTTCAAATCTCCATGTCCTTGATCTTTACAAGGCAGTCTTATTGGAATCTTTTTTTTTTAAAGCTTTTATTTATTTATTTATTAATGGCTGTGTTGGGTCTTCGTTTCTGTGCGAGGGCTTTCTCTAGTTGTGGCAAGCGGGGGCCACTCTTCATCGCGGTGCGCGGGCCTCTCACTATCGCGGTCTCTCTTGTTGTGGAGCACAGGCTCCAGACGCACAGGCTCAGTAATTGTTGCTCACGGGCCCAGTTGCTCCGTGGCATGTGGGACCTTCCCAGACCAGGGCTCGAACCCGTGTCCCCTGCATTGGCAGGCAGATTCCCAACCACCGCGCCACCAGGGAAGCCCGGAATCTTTTTTTTTTAATGTTCCAAGATCCTTCTGTCAAAGGTATTAAGATATTGCTATGACTGAAATTATAATCTAAAATCATCATACTGCTGAGGGCTTAGTAAATCCTACATTCAACTTGTGTGTGGTGTGTGTTGCCAACTACCCCCTACCTTCAATCAACTGATGATTCAGTACTGACTGTCACAGGGAAATCCTCCAAACCTCTGCAGACAGCTGTGCCCCATAGCTTCCTGTTTCCAACACTCACTAATGAATTCGTATGGTTTTTTTCCAGGGTCTAAGAAAATCCTGTAGTAAAACATCTTGTCCCAATCTTATATTGTACTCCTGTAACATACATTCTAAAAGATGTTTTCGTACATTCTTGATTCATAGATTTAATTCAGAAATGAAAATCAGTAAAAGAAATAACCTGTTCTGAACTAATTTTTACTTTGCAAAGTTCTACGGGTATTAGTTACTCACTGTGAGTTTTAAAAAGCTCACAGCACACTGAAAATCCTATTTATTCAAGGCTAATTCTGTGAAATTCAACACCATGACAAGTCAGTTCTCTCTCAATGCCTTTTCTGTCCATAAGAAAGCTAATTTCCCTATCACTTAAACCAGAAGACTGAATATTATTTGGCCATTGTCTATGTATCTTAAAAGTCTTACTGCTGGATAAGTGAATAAAAATACAACTCTTTTTTATACCTTCCACACAAGCTAATCATTTTAAGCAACACATACTTTTTAGGAGAATGCTGTCAACACAAATAATGAGATTGTACTTGTACTTCTACGTTGTAGATTTATTTTTAAAACGATTTCTAAATGATCAATTACACTTCAAAATATACTTGTGAAGATTCAGATTTGTTAAATTTGCTGTATGTAAACTATATTTCAATTTTTAAAACATTTCACAAGGAATTCTAGCACTGCACACATCGCCTGAAATCTACATGACGTGAGGAAAGAGGATCTCGGTGGCAATCCAGAGACTTGGTTTAATTTGTTTTATTACAAATACCAGCTGTGTGACTTAGGTTTCTCCGAGCCTCCATTTATCTGCAACATGATGTGGTTGGACTAGATTACCCACAAATTTCCTTCCAATTCTAAATTCTGTGATCCTAATACAGCAATTTCACTAATTTGGGATCAGAGTCATAAACAAAGTTCTACTTAAAAGATATTTTCCCTAGAAAGTACTTTGTTTAGCCACATATCTTTAAAGAAAAATTACAATAGCCATATAACACTCATTCATGTCACACCTTGAATGATAAGCATTTTTAGGCTGCAGGCGTCTCAGGAACAAGACGTGGCAAGCACTTCCCTGGTTCTAAGCTTCTCATTACTTATTCTGAAAATGAATGGCAGAGGTGATGCATGGTAAAAGGTTCAAGATCCAAAGGCAGAAGTAGTATATATATACTACGCTACTCTTCCTGCTATCGTGGACTGTGTCCCGCAGAGCTCTCAAAGAGGTCAGCCCGGGGCTCTCAAATTCTCCTGCAGCCCTCATGTGGTACAAGAAGATTGCAAATGGAGAGCCATTTAATTCTTGTAGCCCCTGGCAAATACCAAAGATTCCAAATCATATTTTTACATCAGCATAAACTTTTCCACCATGAGGGTTTCATTTCCTTTCCAGCATGTTACAACCTATACTAATTTCAAAAACACAACCTCAGCATTTAAAATTTGCAATGAAATTTTTAAAGTTTTTTTTTTTTAAATCAGCAGCACTTTCAAGATTATCTAATCCATCCCTTAATTTTTAGAGGTCACACCACTGATTAATGGAAGAGTAAGGTCTCTTGCCTCTCAAATCACTTCAAATTTCTAAGCATATTTTCTACCTAAGTTTATAAAGGAAAACTAACCAGGTTGTATGCTCTTTACAACACCCACACACATATACACCCACTCTTATCAAATTCCAAAATGTTAATTATCCCACTGCCTTTCCCCTAGTCTATCAGGTTCTCTGCAAAGTCCCAAACCAGGCAACTACTGAGGCTCTCAGAGGAGACAAGTTTTATCTACATTAGTAACACTAAGTCTCCAAAAGAACAGCAGCACAATGAAAAGATGTCCACACCTAACATGGTCGTTTACAATACAGCCATGGTGAGTTATGTGTCTTAATTAGAAGCATATGACCTAAAAAATAGGAAATCAATATAGATATATTTGTTTTCTAAACAAAAGAAAGACCACTCAAAACTATCCTCTACATTCCATCTGGGTTCTACACTAAGTTTCAACCACGTCACTGCCTGACATCCCTGGGAGTGGCCTGGAAGAATTGTAATTGCAAACTCAGGTAAAAGTGAGGGGAAACAGAAAAACCCATACAGAAACAGGAACCAACTACATGTGGTATCTTTGTTTTTTCTAAATCCATCCAGGTGATAACTTCTAAAGTATATGCCATGGAACAAATATTCTGCTTCATGCTAATATGTCTTATATGAAAAAAGAATTCTAATATCAAGTAAACCTGAAAACTCTGGACTGAATAGCTAGAGGTTCTTTAATGCTGGACTTCAAAGAACTAATATGTACCGAGAATCTCTCCAGGGTCAAACTTTTCTGAACACAAACTTTTCCCAAGGGCTGGTGTTCATCAGATAATGCTCTTTTGATAACACTGCTCTAGCTACTCAATTATTTTCAACTCTCCTAATGAAATCATGTGAAATTCTACTTTATAGAGATTATCTAATGATATGTTAGTAGCACTTCACCTAGTTTCTTCACATGAGAACTTAGCCCAATCTTTAGGTAAAAAGTCAAAGAAAATTGGATCCAATGGTTAACCCTACGCAATTTATGAGTCTAAAGGACTGCACAATCTTATTCACCCATATAACATCAAAATATAAGTCACATTTCCACATTAAACATGGCTTGAAATTGTCTAGTTGTTCAAATTTCCTCTAGGAAGGGTATGCCATTTCTTCTTCCTATTAAAAGGAATCCAAAGCTCAATTTTTCAAGTCTTTAAGGCAACAACAAATCTAAAACATTCACTTTTCCTGGATGAAAGACCACTTTTTCCAAACAACAAAATGTTTTCTAATCTTTCGCATTTCCTGCCACTATTACAAGTAGAAAGAAAAATACAATCTCCTTAGTAGACAGGAAACAGTACAAATAGCGAACACACACCTTTAGGGCCCTTCTAATGCTGTACCTGAGCACTCAGCAATGTGGCCATGCACTTTCAACATCTGAACCAATTAGGCATTAACAGTTCAACAAAGAAGGCATTTTTCCCCCAGACTCACATTCCATGCTGCCACTTCCACAGTCAAAAGGACTGAAGTTCATTCCTCTAAGTCTGAGCCGCTATCTCTTCCCTGTTGCATACTGTCAGCGCTCATAACTAAAATCATAAAAACTCTAGACCCGAAAGAGGTAGAGGTTTTAAATAATCATCACATCAAGGGGCTGTGATGTCTAAATGCCTACAAGAGCCAAGAAGGGAATGTCAATGAGTAAAGCAGTCTACCTTCCTTGCTTCCTGTTTTAGAAACATGGCCACAGAGAAATATTTCATATTTAAATTTTTTTCATATTTTAAAAATTAAAGTACACACATGATGGCAAAAAACAACTGACAGGCAGCCTCAGTATCTAGGAGTCAACAGAGAGCGGTGGAGACCGCTGCAGACAGAGCAGACACCCTTTCTAAACTGGGAGCTGACACTCAGCTTACGACCTTCACTACCTTGCAGAAACGTCAGTCCATACTGCCAGGTTTTCAAGAGAAACCAGAAATCTTGTTTTATGTGAAATCCCTTCATTTCCAAAAGTTGCTTCCAAATTTTAAAAAACACTGTGCAAAGCCAAAAACAAAATCTACAGGCCACATCCCCCAGCCCAGTTTACAAATTCAATCTCATCCTATCAGATGAGGCAATCAGTGTTATCTGGAGATGCCCAATCACTTGCCCAAAGCTGGAGATATCTAAAATCTGAGCCTCATCAATTTATAGTACCAGGTATATAATATACCACATGTTGATTCACTTAATCACCAAATTTACCGAGGACCTACTAGGGGTTAGATACTGTTCCAGAGACTGGTAATTCACTGGTGCACAAGAGAAACAACAACAACAAAAAACCCTTGTTTGGTGGCGTTTACATTCTAGTAAGGGGAAACAAGCCATGAACGTAAGAAGTTATGTAGTACGTAAGAAAGTGATAATTAATGTTAAAAAAAAAACCATGAAAAAAAGAACAGGATAAGTAGAATTAAGAGTACTACAGAGTTAGTCTCATGTCTTACGAAGGTTTTAGTTGCAGCCAAAATCTTTTCTAAGTAGTAAGAAGCCCAACACAGCTCACATATAACCAATGGGCAAATTTTTATGCCTCGGTTTCCTTATCCATAAAACAAAGATATTGTTACGTGACCTACCTAATGCCCATTATTGTAAGACAATCTTTTGTTACTATTTGAGAAAAGTGAACTTATAATATTTTAGTGTTAGGTTTATGATGCAGTATTATGATCATTTCTAGACATTCAGAATACCTCTTAAATGTCCTAAGCACTTATTAGATTCTGATCCTTCAAATGGAAAAAGTAGCCACTAAAATCATTAACATTTCTTCTCCCTTCTAATGCTGACTGATCCAAAGGCCACAAAACTATGGCAACCTCTATGAACTTTGACTGGGCTACAATGCGGTGAAAAGGAGAAAGATTTTACTTTTTTTTTTTTTTTTACTTTTTAAAAAAATTTATTTATTTATTTTTGGCTGTGTTGGGTCTTCGTTTCTGTGCGAGGGCCTTCTCTAGTTGTGGCAAGCAGGGGCCACTCTTCATCGCGGTGCGCGGGCCTCTCACCATCGCGGCCTCTCTTGTTGCGGAGCACAGGCTCCAGACGCGCAGGCTCAGTAGCTGTGGCTCACGGGCCTAGTTGCTCCGCGGCATGTGGGATCCTCCCAGACCAGGGCTTGAACCCGTGTCCCCTGCATTAGCAGGCAGATTCCCAACCACTGCGCCACCAGGGAAGCCCCCAAGATTTTACTTTTTTATACCACCCTATTTTTTGAGGGGAAAACAGTTTTTTTTAAACAAACAACACGAATAACTTTTCTAATAATAATAATTTTTTTTTAAACCCTTAAGGCTACAATGCACTGAAGAAACAGAGTTAAATCTAGGCCTGGGTCCACATGGCTACCACTTTCATGTCACAAAAGATGTACAGATTTAACAGTGTAGAAACAAGATTTATAATCCCTGATGTTTTGGCTGTAATAATATTTAATATGAATTGACCACATCCCTAAGTTTCATAATCAAATGTCAATTTACAGAAGAAATAAAGTTCTGCATATTTTCCTCCCATTTTCATTCTCCTGATTATCCAGCACTTACCATTTTCTCTTATTATTAATTTGTTTCCTAACAGCTACATAATGTCTTTTACTCTCTGTGAAGTTGCTAGTAATGCATTTTAGTTGATCGTCTCTTCCTTACGGCACATAAATGGACAGAAATTACAGGACATTATTGCTGTGAGACACCCTCCGTCAGTCTCTTGTGCTCTTACACGCCCTGCCAGGTATGCTAAAAAGGCAAGGCCTTGACCGTTTTGTGTCCAGGCTATTTCTCAGAGTTCTGTTTACAGTGAACTACCTTGACAGATGGGGTAAGACTCTCCTCTGGACAAAGAGAAAGTTCCCTCACTGCATGCTACAAAAGCAGTGGATTCCCCGAGTTTAGTGTCCCTCAGCAGAAACACAATCCCACCGTGTACACAGTTCCATCCGGACACTCCGGATCACCCCCGTGGGACTTGGGGGCGAGGAGGAACTGATACAAGTGCTGGTGCTCACACTGTTCGGTGTGCCCCTGTCTGTGGTGCCAGAGCCCCTTGTCTCCTGCCAGCACTGATGAAACAGTAACAGGGTCACTATTAGCTTAGGGCAAAATCAAACCCCAGACTCAACAATGTCAAATGGAGTTGAAGAATCACATATTTATTCAGATATGTCATTCTTGGTAAGCTTATATACAAAACTTGCAAATCCTCAGGCCTTAAATGCATGTCTAATTTCCTTTGTTCTTTAATCACTGATATACACAAAACATATACACGTACTACAATAGAATATCTCACCCCATATTAGGTTTCAGAAATAGTTAATAAACTCCAATGGAATCCAGCTGTCACTAATTCATTACCTCTTACTTCTAAATGAAGGAACTAGAGAGCTACATCTGGATGTGAACCTGGCGTTTCCAATCAAGTCTTCCACCTTCTCTCCCTCAGCACAGGCCACTTCAGAAGAAAGCAGAGTAAGTTTTAGGCAGAGTCCTAAAAGTCCAGATTATGTCGAACTTCTCTGGGCCTGAATCTGTTTACCCATAAAGCAAGAGGGCTGGACTAGAGGGGCTCATCTCTTTTTCCAGTTGTAATTCTGATGATTCTACTTTCAGCCTATACACGGGTGGAACATTCTTTGCTGCTTTGTTCAGTGCTGGAGTGGTTTATGAAGTGCGGTCCTGCTGAAAAGCTGGAGAATGAACTAGATGTCCTCGCAAGATGCCTCCTGGCTCTATAATCCCATGATGTGCTTATAATGGAATTTGGCTATCTTTATAATTAGAAATGTAGCCTGCTGGTCACACATCTGGATCAGATAAATCTGCACAAATAGCATTTCACCAGAAGCAGAAATGCCAAGCATATAACAGCTGTGTTGTTACATCAGCCTTGCAAATAACAAGGAATACTATTTATCCATAGAAAGAAATGACTACGGCAGACAGGAATAAAGCTGATTTCATTCAAATTATTTTGGGGTGGGAGAAATGTTTATAAAAGAAAAAATATATGTTGGTCAGACTTTCATATTAATTTACAAGACCAGTACAGAAAAGAATTCCCATACATAAAAGACCGCAAATGCCAAAACACTATTTCCTTATTTCCTGCAGTCTTAGTTAATGATGAGTTTCTTGTTACTGAACTTCTCTAAATGTAATAGGCTCCTCCGACTTGCATGTCAACATATCACTGGAACCATGAACCTAATCCACAATTAAGTATTATCAAAGTGTCAAATGTACTATGGGAATATTCACATCCATAGAAAATAAATGTGTTCCAAGTTAACAATTAATTTCACTCAACCAATTTGCTGGATAATATGAAACAAGAGGAAATTATTTTCCTAAAAAGAAATAAACACTTTTCCTAGCCAATTAGGTAAGCATTAACCACCTTACCCTTTGAAGCTCATTTCTTAAACCCAAAAACTTAATGTGCTAATCTAATTGCTCTGAGGAACAACAGACAAAAGGCAAGACTAATGGCAAACAGGTATGAATACAAAATCTGTCACCTATTACTAACCTTGCCAACACAGCCAGTCTTCTAATTTATAATACTGTTCATAATTTTATTTTCCGAATTCAAAAATGTATTCAGATTTTGGGTGATAATGATGTGTCAATGGAGGTTCGTCAGTTATGACAAATGCACCACTCTCGTGGGGGAAAGCTGATAATGGAGGAGGCTGTGCACTGTGGAGGCAAAGGGCTAGAAGGGAAGTCTCTTTACCTTCCTCTCAATTTTGCTGTGAACCTAAAACTGCTCCAATAAAAATAAAGTCTTTAAAAATGTACTCGAGGGCTTCCCTGGTGGCGCTGTGGTTGAGAATCTGCCTGCCGATGCAGGGGACACGGGTTCGAGCCCTGGTCTGGGAAGATCCCACATGCCGCGGAGCGGCTGGGCCCGTGAGCCACAATTACTGAGCCTGCGCGTCTGGAGCCTGTGCTCCGCAACAAGAGAGGCCGCGATAGTGAGAGGCCCGCGCACCGCGATGAAGAGTGGCCCCCCGCTCGCCGCAACTAGAGAAAGCCCTCGCACAGAAACGAAGACCCAACACAGCCAAAAATAAATAAATAAATAAGTAAATAAAGGAGTTCCTTTAAAAAAAAAAAAAAAAAAAAATGTACTCGATACAGTATATAGGTTTTAAAAGATAGAAAGTAACTTTCATATCAAGTAAATGCCCTGCGTTGAAATGTATATATGGAATTAGATCCTTAGATTTTTAACCTATAAAATGTAAGACTCAGGAAGTCACTTTACGTATAGTCACTTTCCATATACAAATATAAAGAACACCACAATATTAGTATAATTACCATTACCTCAAAAGTCCAGACTAAAGTTGATAAGTTTTGCTCCACGTAAAGAAAAAACAAAGAGAACAAAGAAAGCAAGCTAAAGAGACAAAAGGAATACCACAGAAACTGGGGTTACATTTCTGCTTAACGGAGAAAACGGTGATGACTGGAGAGGTAAAGTAAGACAGAAGCAAACTTACGTGGTTCCTAAATGGGAGAATCCAAAAGGTAAGCTGATTCTTACTCCACATTTTCTAATATTAACTGAAAACTACTAGTAACAACCAGTGTCTTTGAATCAGTTGAGAAAGGAGTACAGGGATTAAAAAAAAAAAGTTGACTGATTAGACAGACGAATCTTCGGCAAAATATAATAAATCACAACTTTCAATCTTTACATATCAATTTTTAAACTAAAACCTTAGATTTAAATGACACCCTGATGGTCACTTAATCGATTTTCAGAAGAATGTTAATCAACTATTTCCAAACACTGGGAGTCAACTTAAGCAACTGAAGTTCTCAACGGATTCTAATTCCTAAGGAAGTCACTGTAAGAAAAGTGAGTTAGCACTTCAAAACACCTAGCAGAGAATCTAACAGATGCATACATTTTATGTGTAACCGTGGGATGTCCTTAATAAACACAATCAACAGGAGAGTCATAGTGTAAACCCTCTTTGGGGCCTAGGCGGCTCTAAGTAAACATCAACTTTGAAATTGTGATGGACCTATCAGTGAACCATCATCAAATTACAGATGAGAGCCAGGCCTTCTGGCTTTACGCCAAAGTGAAACATCAGATGGGCAGGTTCCATCCCTTCAAGGGTACAGCCAAAACTTCTAAGATTCTAAAAGATGTCTTCAACCTGAAGGGTGGGAACTCTCAGCCTAACAGGCTGAACCACACTCAACTTCAACTTCTATGGTCAACTCAGGAAATGTCGAATCTTCCAAAGCCCTAGATGCAAGCCAATTAGTGAACGTGGGTAGCCCCTCCCCCTTTTTAAATAATTCTTTCAGGTAACTGAATGTCATTAGCAACTAGGCCTAAGAGTGAAGTATGAACGTTTTATAAGATAAACCTTATTTTTCTGTTTTGAATCTTTCCATAGCTCTGTTTTCTTGATTTAGGGGTTTAAACAGATTCCTAATACATGTTTTTAAAAAATAATAACTGACCTATTTATTAATATCAGTCTTTTTCTCTACCCTCTTATCATCTTAATGTTCTTCTTTCCTTTTAGGATCTGTTTGTGATTTCAGATTTAAAGCCAGGCATTTGAGATTTTGCACAGGCACACAGACAGGATTTCGATTACCAAGGCTGCCAAATCAACAGCTAGTCCAGCAGTGCAAAAATCTACTCGCTATCTTTTTTTTTAAAGAAATAGATTTTTTGCCTCCATGCTTTTCATTTCCAGGAACAGTACTTCTCTCATGACAAGCAGAGACCCGAAAAACAAGGGGCAGCATTGATCAGAACTGAGCCTCGCTCCCTTCCCTCACCTAACACCTCACTTTCAAAAATGCTCTAGGTCGTATGTTTCCTTACTAGAAACTGAATTTCCTCATCTTAAAGGATACTGACAATTTCCCCGATTCTGGCTGTCTAGGCATTATTTACCATCTCCACAAATTTCAGTGTTTACATAACTGAGTGCTAAAGTTAAGACCTTGACAATGGCAACACAGGAATACTCCCAAGATGCCTATGTTTGGGTGGTAAAAATGTCCTGACTGCAAAATTTCTTTCCAATTATCTGAAGTCTTTTCTATCAGTATCTGCCCAAATCCCTTGCCAGTTTGTTCTTCCTGGTCTCTCCTCCGATGAAACCAGCAGGAGCGCCTGGAGCTGGAGCTCCCCACACAAAACCCCACCAAAGGCAAACGGAAGCTTTAGAGGAAGGCAGAGACCAGCTCTGGACTTAACAGGTGTGAGGGCCTTGCAGACTCCTACAACTCAATACACATTTAGTCTTTTAGCCCAATCAGCATAGGACAGAGGATACTGAGGCCTCGTCTCAAATTCTAACTGTGTAGTTTAACAGCATGACATTTATAGTACTTAAGAAATTATGAATTCATATTTTTGATGTCATGTCTTCCTAATTCTGGAGATACTGATTTATACAAATGTCAATCCCAGCCAAGAGCCTACCACACACAATTTCTATAGGTTATCTCAAAGGTTGCTAAAAATACCTACATCAGAGCTTAACCAGAAAGGTGGGGAAGGGTGGTCTGTGTGTTCGTTATCTCCTGCATCAGTGTGTCAAGAGACAGTCAGGTAAACACATTCCCAAGGCAATCATATGACGCTCACCACCAGGAGAACTCCCTATAAAAGGTTGCCCTGGGCAGGAACCTCCAGAACTTTTATGTGAACTGCCTCCCTCATTTTAGGGAATGTTCCTCAAACCAATGAGCAAAAGAAGGACACCTGGGTGGCAGCCAGCAGAAAGCTATCATTAAAGTCAAAAGCATTTTGTACAGATTGCCTTCAACCAAAGGCGCCAGTATTTTCATCTGCCACAATCCAAATGCTCCTGTATATTTAAATATTTACTTCAATCAACCTATTGCTTGTTTCAAAGAAGGCAGGATGAAGAGACGAGGTGGACTTCTTCACAATCTGAAATTTACCATTTCCAAACAAATGACAATGAATACTTTCTACAGACACTGTCATACTGGTCAAATGGCTCCTCTCGCCTTCTTCTCATGCACAGGGACCTGCATTCCATTAGACGTGGACACCTGTGCTCGTCCTCCCAAACCCCAAGATTCCATTTGCATAGCAATGTTACAAAATAGCTACTTTCACATATCTTAAATACACGGGGAGGGTGCATTTTAAGAATCAGTATAAAGTGTCACTTCATGCTAAAGAATGTCAAATGGAAGTTCACAGAAAAAGAGTTTAAAATAGATCTAATTTGCATGTTTGCCTGAAATCATCTAATTGGACATGTTCTTTTCTGTGTATTTTATTTAGGTTACTATTTTTCGTTTTGAGGCATCATTCTACTCTGAAGACAAAAATATGACTCTTTTTTTAAGGTGACTTTAATACAAGTTGTCCAAATACTTTTTCAGTCCACCTTTGTGAACTCAAACTACTAGGCAACTTAAAAAGTATTCAAGTTTTCTTCTTGGGAGAAAAAAAAAATCAAATATTTCTATAGTGAGAGTCTTTCTACATGAGATCACAGAAAAGAATTCATTAATTCTCTCTCAGACAAGCACACAGGAGGCCAAAACCTTTGTTCAGAGAAGGGAGAGAGCATTCATCAATTAAGTGTAGTATTGTTCTAGGGCTTTGTTTATAAATCCAGCATACATCGCCATCTGTTAACTTGGACTAGAAAGCTTTAATTGATATTTATGTAGTTCAGAATAAAGTAAAGGAAGAGGCCTCTGTGAAAACACCACCCCATAAACATTTTCTCACCCCTGGATCAATACAATCCTATTCTGACTGAATAACGTCATACTGAAGGCTTGCATCCCTGCTCTTTCTCTAAATATTAGTTTCTCATGTTAGAAATGTATTTACATTTTCTACGAAAATTCCTAATTTGTTAAGTTTTCATATAGAGAGAAGAAATTCTGACTTTTTAAAAAAAGGTAAATAAATTGCAACTTCACCTAAGCAGCTTTTTTAATGCTCCTGATTCCTTAAGTTACATTCAACTTAGAACAGACATGATCTTTTTTACCAATCCATTCCCATCTACTTCAAATTCTAGGTCTCCAGTTAATCGTTCTTGATTTATTCTACTTACCTATAATCATATTCAAGTTGTACTTATGTGGCTTGATCATTGGTTTATATAACTTCATGTATGTAGATTTTCTAATTCGAATACAAACTTTGAAGATAGGAACCACATTTTTTATTCATTTCATCCACTCAAAGCTTTCCCCTGCCAACCCCCCAATATATTACTTTATATACAACAGACATTTTAGTTAAGTGAATTAACTTTTTAACTATAAACTAAAACTATTAACATTGGTCCAAATTTATCCATGCCAAAGTCACTCTAGAAACTGTTATAATTTTATTTAAAAAGTATACTTCGTTGTCCCCCCAAATTAAAGACCCCTCTTGATGCCCTTGTGACCTGAATGGAATTGACAGACTTTCATCAACATTAAAGAAACTTTCAACCTTCCCTTAACCACTCTGAAACTCATGAAAAATAATTTAATGTCTTTGTACTCTGATACTTTTTTAAACTCTCTAATTTACACCTAATTTTTTTTAGAGGATTAACATTTTTTAAAGCTGCATACATATACTGTCTCCCTAGAAGTTGACATTTCGACTTTGCCGAGATGTGCGCTCAAGTGGAAAGGCAGGAAGAGCTCACAATTCAGAGGGGAAATACCTAACAAGCAGGCAACACAGAGCCATAAAAGACCACGTGCAGCTGGGCACTGAAGGAGAGCTCTATGGGCAAGGGCCTGGCTGTGATTCATCCTTACACTCCTAGCAGCCAGCATAATTCTCCACAACCTATACTCTCTGAAAGCAGAGACTGGGGTTTTGCTCTCTGCTGTATCCCCAAGCCCCAAGAACAGTACTAATACATAGCAGTGCTCAGGAAACACGTGTGAAATAATATCTGTAGAAAAAATGTGTAACACATAGTAGACATTAGTAGGAAAGGAAGTAGAAGAAAGGGCTGGGACGAGCTAAATTTCATTTTTAGATTGCACTTCCTCTGCTCACCACTACTTTAAGAGTGACACAAACTCCAAGTATCTAAGCGGCAATTGACCAGGATGGTGGTGAATCAAAATGTCAAATCATACAAGGAAAAGCTTTGAACACTGGGGACCTGCAGCCTGTAGAAGAGAAGGACTAAAGGCAAACAAGCTGGCTAGAGTTGAGTTTGAGGGGTTGTCACATGAAAGAAGAAACAAACTTGTTCTAGGTTGCTGTGGAGTAGTATTTTTTGAACTATGGGTCATATAATCAATTTAGTGGGTCACTGACTGGCATTCCTTTAGACAGAATAGCATAGAATTGGATCACAAAGAATAAAGGCAAGTATTGATTTATTTTGATCCAGGTATACATATTTAAAATTTTCGTATATGTGTATTTACTGGACTACAAGGTAAAATATGTGTCTCAATGTGCGTGCCAGTCAAAATTTGTGGAAAAACAGTGCTATAGAAAGCCCATCTTTCACCATGACAATTTGGGCTCAATATAAAAATGAGAGATGTCAAAAAAAAAAGAATTAACTGATTACTTCTTAAAGAAACTTTGTTAGTGAATATTCAAAGAAATCAGGAACTGAAAGAAACCTTAGTGATCACCTGGTCTAATTCTTTCATTTCATTAATCACAATGGTAAAGATACCCAAAACCAAACTGGTAGTTAGAGGCAGAGCCAAGCCTGGAAGCCAGTCTCCAGAGCCCCCTAGTTCAATTGCCTTGTAGTGGACCACAATGACTCTAGCATAGGCTGGTGACCATGTGTCAAGATGTCACATAGCGGGGTCTTGGCACTGGATGGAATGGAGAATTAGAGGGCCTCCTCGGTGCCTATAGATTAAAAACCTTTGATATAAAACTATAAGTACTGTACTTATCATTTGACAATCAGATGTACAAATTTTCAGGATAAAGAGATAATGGGGACTTTATTTACATATACGGCATTATTTACAGAGCTCAGGACTTGAAACATGATAAAAATCATTAAGGAAAAATTAAAACAAAGGCCTCTTCTTTTGAAGTTTTAGAAGACACAAAGATAAGAAAAAGCACCATTTTAACAAAAAAGTAGTAGATAACCCTTAACTAAAAGGAAGAAATTCCACCTTGACATGTTACAAAACTTAAAATAAAAATCTCTGAAATTGGAATGCTCCTTGCCATGTTTTCGCCCATAAAGAAAACTGAACTCCTAATCTTTAAGTATCAGTAGCAAAGCAGAAAGGATGCACTAACGAGAAATGCTCATACAGCTCCCCACCAGTCCAGCCCCACCCATGTGTTCACTACCCTCCACCCTCCTTTCATAGGAGAAGAAAATGACTCCTTATAGCAAACTCCTCAGAAAACCACCCACTAACTTCCATAAAAGACCAGCAATGAACATTTCAAATATATATTAATTCATGTTTTTAAGTCACTACCCAAGTTCGGAGGCCTATCTGTCCCTGTATTTCTTTTAGACACTAGGTATATAGAACAACATGGTTTGGGGCAATCTTTCCCTCTTCCTCTTAACTAATTTGGTAAGAAGAAACCCACAGGTTTCCCAAAGAGAGAGAGTGGGGAAGTAATGGAATCATCAGTTTTTCTAATGTTTTATTAAAATCAAGAAGTTCAAATAGTTGTGACTGGATCATGGTTAAAACTCTCTAATTCTATACACATACCCAGAGTCACAAAAACTTTCACACATGCAAAGCAAGAAACTTTTGTTACTGGAAGAAAGTTGGCAAAACAGGGTGAGTAGTTTAATACTGATGACAACATCAATTATGCCAGATGTAGGTCTGCAATAAGCTAACTGTAGGTCCCCAACCAGTAATGAATCATGTGACTGTGGCCACTAATGGACTTGAGTCCTGCCAAGTTTCACATGCCTGATAGTTAGTTACGAAATAGCTTCCTTTCCACGTGTCTCGAAACAGACTTAAATTACCTAATTTTTTCTCCCAGCCCTTAAAGCATACCTCACGCTATAAAGCAGCAAACTAAGATATCTGCGACATCCTCTACCATGAAATCATCCTTTATAGCCTATATAGAAGGCAAGATTCCATAGTCACAAGCAACAAATCTCACCGACTCTAAGACAAGTTACTCACAAGCAAAAGCATAAAGGGTTGCTCTTAAACAGAACTAATATGACATCTTTAAATTAGTAAAGTTTTAACTCTGTGCTAATTTTTCCTTTTTAAGAAGAGTTCAAGACTCAATTGTCACTCCAAGTCCTTGGTACAGGCTGCTCTGTGTGTGCACAAGACTTATTTGATGTATGTGAGCACACACACGCGTTTCTAAGTTATGGGATCCGCAGGATTTGTAAATAGAGAACTAGACCTGAATACTGGCCCAGTGGACTTCTGGAACTGCTGCTACTTCTTGCACAGCAGGAGGGCCACCTCAGTGCCAGTCACAACACTCACAAGCTATAGTTCAGCACCAGTACATTATCAAACATATAGAGGCATCTCTCAGGATAGAGGCATACTTTCAATTAAGTCACCAGAAAAACAGGGTCCAATGTATGTCAAAATTGGAGACAACTGTGTTTCAATACAACGTTTGTAAGGTCCTAAGCAGAGAAAGTTTTCATCCAGAGTCATCATCCTGTGCTACAACCCTTGCTTGAAGACGCAGTGCAGCATCATCCTAAATTCATGACAGAAGGCCTGGCTTCCAGTTCATATGGGTCATGTGGTAAGGAAAGAGGCCAGGGGGAAAAAAGCACAAAGGAAAGGTAATTCTACTTTTCTGGCTAAATTAGTAAGAGTTTCTCAGTGAAGAAGACACAAAACAAAGTCAGTTAGCAAACTTACTTAAGCTATAGAAGTACTGACCCATCAAAAGGCCGACTCAGTTCTAAAGCTTCGGTGAAAAAGGTAACTACAGAACATATTGTACAGTCACCTGCATGAGAAGAGCTCATCACAAATGCCTTTAAGTAATGTTCAACTGCTCCTTAAATCATCATTGAAAGTGTAAATGGAGAGTTTACTGGCAGTGAGGCAGGTAAACAGGGGAACTCACTCATCATAGCTACCTTTCATTCTACAATTAAATCCTAATTCTCCTTTCAAGAAGTCAAATCACTCTCTAGTGATACGTGGTTTCCCACCCCGAAAGCAGCGTACCAAGTGGAGAAGTCGAAGTCCACAGCAACTAAATGATCTGCCCAACTTCAGTTAGAAGCTAAAGCCGGGAACCCGGTATGTTTCACCTGTCATTCAATACTTTTTACCTTAAGTCCCAATCCAGTTTCACATCCAGTCTGGGTTCTCTACATCCTAACTTTGCTACATTTGAGAATTACAAATAAGAACTGAGCCAACAGGACCTGTTGAAAACACCCCATGGCCATGCTAATTCCCAATATTTGGTGGAAACTTCTCTCCATACAAACCTTTCAAAGCAGACTTCCAGATCCATGTCTAACAGTGGCTGACTTTTAGCACCTGGTTATAGTACTTCAAGTCCTTCACTTAAATGCTAATGATAACAGTTCAATCCCATAAACAAAGAAAATGTCTGTTTTAGAACTGCTAAATGAGGGGACTGCAGACATGTTTAATTAAGTCTGCCAGGTGGCTAAGGTCCAAAACCCGCCACCATCTGGAGACTCTGCTTGCCTGCATTTCAGATCCCCACCATTGCTGATGGAAACAACCACTCTGGCCCTTTTCATCAACATAAAGAAAAGATTAAAACAATTAGGTTTAAGTGCCTCATAAAGGCTTAGATGAAAGCACATTATAGGAGGCATGATTTATCAACTAACTCATAGTTTATGTGGTCTCATTTGAAATGAAACCTGGCTTAATTACCACTGGGTTTTCTTGCTATATTTTCATAGATGGGAGCTCTGTCAACACAATTCTACTGAGGCAGGCCGGAGGAGAAAGATGAGCTGAATGCTTGCTTCTTAAGGGCTGCTTTTGGCCCAGAAAGGCCATTTTACCATTTTATCATCACTCCTTGATGCGAAGCTTGACCAAGGAGCTGGACTCATTACGAAGCAAAAACTCCCCTCCAAAGCTAAGAAGCAAAGGGAAATGTCAAAGCAATTTTTGCTCAGCTACAAAGCAATTCACAAGGGGATGCCTCCAGATGTGGCAGGCTGAGGATCTCTTATGTTGGTGATCAAACAGTATTTTGTTGTTAGGCATTAAGGTTTGAAACATTCAATTATCTCATTTGTAAAAATATTTTCACTCTCATTAAAATCGTTACTATCTAATGATACAACCACTGACAACCCTAAAGAGGTGGAGATACTGACAGTCATCAAGTGTCAAGATGTTGTCATTACCCCAGGAAAACTCAAACTATAAATTCTCCCAGGTCTCTTGGACTCTAAAACTGCAATGTCCAATACTGAAGCTACATGTGACTATTTAAATTTAAATTAATTAAACAAATAGAATTTAAAATTTTGTTCCTTAGTCACATTAGCCACATTTCAAGTGTTCAATGTGATTAGTTGTTATCCTACTGGATAATGTAGATAGAATATTTCCATCATTTCACAAAATTCTATTGGGCAGCACTTCTCTAAAATGCCATATTCTCACTGATGAAAAGGCGAGGAACAAGCTTTTTGCATAGAACTAATATTTCCCCCTTATACACCAAGTGAAGCACTTGAGCAGAGTTGTTAAGAGCCAACACTCTGGAGCCCAACTACTGAATTCTAACCCAGGCTCAACCACTTACTAGCTCTGGGATTGGGACCAGTTACTTAGCCTCTCCATGCCTCAGTTTCCTAGCTATAAAATAAGGATAATTACAACACATATCCTTATAGGACTGTGGTAAGGATTAAATGAGTTAGTTAAGTGCCCAGAACAGCAAGCACTAAGCAAATATTTGCTGTTATTAAGCCCGAAGCATGCTTCAAGGCCTTAAAAATGTTCATAGCCTTTTCCAGTTAAGGAGTATTTTGTTCCTTTTAGTATGTGTGACTGCCTGTAACAGCCGGTCTCCATGCTAAAAGATTAGATTCATTAGCCAAAATTTGCCTTTTATGTTTGACCACCTTTCATAAAGTAGGATCTTCACCTTGAAAGAAGATTAATTCTGATTTTATTACTTATATTAAATTTAATTAATCAATTAATTGATTATATGTATAAATAAACCAGGTTAGTTTTTCCAAATAAGGTTAAATCCATAACATTATGGTATATAAATATATATACTTAAAAATAATTGAGCCCATAAATCCACTCACTTAAACTACAGGACCTTGAGAATTCTCTTTGACAACCTTCTACAATTAGCAAATATGTTCCATGAATAGAAACCTGCTATTAAAGTTATATCCAACTTTTTGAAAATTCCAAATCAGTAGAGTCTAAATTACTGATTGCATAAGTTTATGGTACACTAAAATTTAGGCTGTTTGAAATAGCTGGGAAATATAGACATTGAAAACACATAAAACTGAAGAACATTATGGTCCCCCACTAAAGTTTGAAAGTTTCTGAAACATACTAAATTTTTTTGAATTAAATAAAAAAGTTAAGTCTGAAAAATAAGCTAATTTTTAACACTACCAAAACACTCATTTGTCTGTTATTATGAGTAACTTTTTCCCTGTTTCAGGAAAAAAAAAGGTTTGCGAGTCCAAACCAAAGTCAACTTGAAAAGTGCTAATTAGTTAGAAACTGTACAATACCAATCGCCAATTTATATAGCAAAAATTCCAATAGTTCAATTGGAAAACTTTAAACTAGAAGAAAACATACTTCTGAAAGAACCTACCTGAAAAAAAAATACTGAAATATTTAGAGATTAAATGATAAGAGGTCTGGGGTTTGCTTCAAAACAGTACAGCAGGAAGTGGGAAATGGGGTAAAGACTAAATAAGTCTGACCATGAGTTGATGGATGTTGAGGATGGTTGACAAGAACACGGGTACCCATTACTATTCTCTACTTTTGTAGTATATGTTTGAAATTTTTCATATTTACCATATTTAAAAAACAAACTCACCTAAGTATAATGTTTTTTGGCTTAAAGTAAAAGGGAAAAGTTAAAAGTCTTAACAAACGTGCACCCGTTTCACAGACCATAGCCAGAGTGCTACAGTTCTGCTCTTCGCCCACCTCACCAGTCACTACAGGCAGCACAATTTATGATTATCCCAAACAACTGTATGCCCAGAGGAGTATTAATTTTTTCATGTGACTTGTTTTTGGATTTTGTTTGTCTCTTTCTTCACCAATTCCACGGAAAGAAAACCAAGAGGTTGATTAACCAACACACTCCAGAAATGGCCAAGGGTCTTATTTTAACATCACTATTCTTGACTCCAAGATGTGCCTTTTTTTTTTTTTTTTTTTTTTAAGGCTATCAAGAGGCTGCATTCTGTTGATGGATCCCAGTTTAGTACTAGAACATCTAAAATTACACAATTATGGTAATTGAGTTATTTCTAACTGTTCTCCATTTATAAAAATGAATGTCAAAATACTCTAATAAGAGCCTGGGAAGATGTTAGCACGATGAAAATATTTTAATGTTCATATCATTATAAGTGAAGAAGACGTGTACCTACAGATTTTCAGTTAGAGGTTAGCCAATTTTGAGACAATAAAATGCAATGGAAAAAAAAAAGGAGAGGGAGATCTGGAATCAAGAAATTAGAACTGTTGCCTGATTTTTCCCTTTATTAGCTGAGGCACCCTTAGGAAAGGTGCACACTTTCAGATTAGGTTTTCTTATCTCTGAGACAATCCTCACTTTGTTTACGTCACAGGGTCCTGTGGGAATGACTCCGTAATACATAGAAAACTGCTTTTAAAATAAAGTGCTATTTAAATAAAAGGCATCAGCTTGTGAACTACTTTAGCAGCCCCTCTAAAAATGGTTTCTGGCTATTCCCCTACTTAGAATGGGAAAGGAAAAAATAGCCAATTAAATGAAGAGGACTAAATGGAACTGTCAGCCAGATTCCACAACTTCCTTCCAGTAAAGATGAAACATGAACCACCTGGCCAGAGCATCTAGGCACAACTGGGTGAGGCTGCCAAGGTACTATGAATGGTAGTCTGAAGATCAGAAACTAAGGCAGGTCAATCAGATCAAAGGCACATAACAATGACTTATTAAAATTCACTAATTCTTTGAAGGAATCAACCTTTGCCTAATAGTGTTAACCCTGTATTTGCTTGTGCTAGCCACATAGAAGCCAGCAAACATTTTGAAAAACATTTTGCTTAGTAAAATAAAATGAACAAATAAATACCAAGGAAATCTCGATTCAATGTCATTAAGATATACAAAACTGTAAACTTCAAATGGAAAGAGCAGCCAACAGCAAGGCCAGCATTACCCTCCCGCAATGGCAAATCATAACAGGCCGTTACCAAGGCAAGGAAGCCGACAGTAATGCTTCTCAGCAAAAGCACAAGAAGTTGACCCAAATAACTGTATGAGGAATAACGTAATATGTAACACAGAAAAGATTTACAAAGCAATACGCAGTTTCAGGGAGAAACTCTCCTGAAACCTATCCTACACACTTTACCACAACTGCCTGGGTTCAAATCCTGACTCCACAACTTACTAGTTTTTAACCTCAAGCAAGTTGCTTGCTCTCTCTGTGCCTCAGTTTCTTCATTTACAAAATGGAGATGATAATAAAGTATCTACCTCATGAAGCTGTGAGGATTAAATCAAGAAATGCACTAAAGCACTTAAAAGAGTGCACATAGTAGGCATTCAATATTATTATTATTATTAAATTTCCTCACAAAACATTTTTACTCTTGCTATAAATGAGTACTCCTCAAAAAACGTTGTCGCCCAAACACTGGATCAGTGGTTCGAAAGGACAGAATCACGTACTAATTCAAGTAAAGAGTTTGAGGAAACAGAAGGGATGAGTACTGCAAGTATGGGAGCTGTGCTCAGGCCAGTCAATTACTAATCTCTTATTTTCTTCTTCCGTGTGCTTCTTTACTCAGTCAGCACAGCATCAGCCCTGACACTGGAGATATAAAAGGTGAATCTACAATCCCTCCAGAAGGGCCCAGAGTCTTAGTCCAGTGGGGGAAGAGACAGGGAGCTAATGACAAAGAAGAAGCACCTGGAAAGAGCAACGGGGACTGCGGGATGGGTTCCAACAAGATGGGTCCGAGTATTATGAAAGGTAGAGCTAAAACCTAAGCAGTCGCCCTATACCTGAGGAGCAGAGGAAGAGTAGGGGAGGCACTCCAGGCAATGGGAATACAGGGAGGCGCGTAGCCTGAGCAGCATGCTTTCTGGTGTTCCTGGAGCACTTGGGCACAAAGGCAGTGGGAGAAGATGCCCTGTACATTCTCTGCTCTCAGGAGCCTTCGGGTAATACCACAAAGCACAACCTGAAACAGTGGCAATACCACACCCTCTGTGTGAAGATCTTTCAATAAATGATCTTTCTATCATTAATTCTCAGAGGAAGACTCTTCAAAACAAACAGGAGAGGGAAACCCCTAAAATGTATTTAGTAAGTCATGAGGGTAAGTAGTAGGGAAAACTACTGGTATCCCAGGACTGAAAGAGCCTGTTCTGTAGTACTAACTCTGGGACCATAAGTCCCCAAGAAGATACAAACTTCTACAGGCTCTTAATCAGCCTGAAGAAGTTTTTTTCAAGGGTGATGACATTTCACTCCCCTGATACAGGGGCAAAGACTGCACCAAAAATCCACTAGAGACTCTTTCATATAAGAAACTCTTGATGTAATTGTAGCTTTATGACTCATGGTGATTGTCCTTTTTTTTAAACATAGAAAACACTAAGAAATATACCTTTATTTTATGATCTTTTATAAAATAATAGCATTAAAGTTTCATTCATAACTGTAATAAAGTAACAAGAGCAGCCCTACTCTGGTGCCTTTGTGAATATGGAAAAGCCTCAGAGATCAGATTTATATTAAGCCAGACTAACCCACCTCCACTCCACTTTCATCAAAAAGGTAGCAAGACTTCAAAAAGCACATCAACCAGAACAAGGTGTTCTGCAGTTTAGGATGCAATCCCAAAATAACTCATGAAGTAATTACAGCGCCATATAATATATACAGAAAAATAATACTGTCTGAACATCAGCTAAACAGTGGAGATTTTAAAAGAAGACAAAATAATAAAGCAGAATAACAGCCTAGAGGAGGGTTCTGGTAGTTTGTGGAAGACTGTCTGGGGAGGAGACTGCTGACCAAGTCTTAGGTCTGCAGAGGGAAGCACCAATTTGTGAAGAACACAAGTCTTTACACTTTTCAATAAAACTGCTTCAAAACAGCCACCTGTGTCAAGTACCCAGACAATCAACTAAGAGTACAAGAGTCAAAATTATGGATTTTTTCACTGTTTTCAATTTATATACCAATATGTCAAAACAGATAAAAATTCCTTTTTTGTGGTATGCAACTTAATGTCACTTCCCCATGTGCTGGATTTTCTTCAAAGATATAAAACTTTGTTAATGTTCTTCAAACTCACCAAGTTACTCAATAACCACAAGAGTAACCAAAAGCAGTGTGGGAGCAGCAGCCTGTAGATTTAGGTCTTAATCTGAGCCTTGTGACCAAGCTTTACTAAAAGGCTCAATTTGAACAAGGCCCAAGTTTCCCAGAGGAAAATGAGCTTTATTTCCTGAAGCCTGCAGTCACCTCTAACCTGAAGGGGCAGGAAACTTGTAATAAATTTCTCCAAAATTGTATGTGAGCAAGCGGCAAAAGAGCGTTACCTAGTTATTACCTTGGACAGATGATTATCACTCTGAATCTCAGCTTTCTTATCTAGAAAATAGGAATCACATCATTCCCCTTCCAAGGTTGACCTAAGGTCATGTGTGGAACTTAAGCACTAGTGCCCAGAAGAGCAAAGTCTTGGAATTGTTGGTGAATACCATGACCTCCTCACTGCTCATCTCCCTGAGCCCCACCTCCCACCCATACTGGACACCTACACTTCATCGTTACCCTATCGACCACAAAATCATGGGGAAACACGAGGAAAGATGCAGTAATGCCTAGCGCCCATGAGAGATGGGCCAATTGACAAAGGAAAGCCACTAAATAACAGTTGTGGGCTAACAGCCAGTTTATCAGACAAGCACCTGCAACCCAAATGAAGCTTCTGACCCCCATTTCCAAATCAGCTAGAATGGTCTTGGTGTATCTCTACATTCCAATTCTTCATGAGTCCTTTGCAAATACTGAGTACCAGGGGTACTGAGATTAACAAAGCAACTCTATGGGCCACATACCATACCTCTACATCACTATCACCAAGAACAAAGGTATTCCAAATATTAGATTCCATAACTCTAAAGCAGCATTTTCTTCCCCTTACTCCCTCAGGAAGAAAAAAAAAAAAAAGAAAGGAAAAACTCTGCAGAGGGATGAAGTGGGAAGTCCCTGTTCTAATACAAACATGGCAAGCTCAATTCTATCACTGCAATATACTCTTTGACTTCAGTACAAAAATCTTTTCTGACCATCTGGAGCTACTCCAGGCAGGAGGCCAAAACTTTGTAATTCCTTTTCAAAGTAAATGACAGATCAGTAACTGCCACGTTGCTAATGCACAGCCAAAAGGGAGCACCTCATCTCTTATTCAGAGTTCCCTGGAGTTTTACACATGTAGTAAAAACAAAGTGCTTCCAAATAAATCTGCCCACTTATCAATATTCCAAACTGAACAGAGATCATGTCACTTCTGAACAAGGCAGCATTTTTTTCGGGTGTGATCCTATTACCCTATTTCTCAGGCAGGAAGTAGGATCTTCTGCAAGTTTCACTAAAAAGAGCCATTTCTGAACTAGAGTGAAATCTATATATGTTGATTTATACTTCAGTTTGCCAAGAGTGAGACATGGGACTCCACCAGAAATTTTAAGAGTCTGTCGCCTGCAGTGACTGAGATGTCTGTAAGGTTGCAATAAACTTGGGGTCGCATAATACACAGGGCAACAGGGGCAATCAACGGTGATCTTGGTAGAGACTTTTTATATCCCACTGACCAGCAGAATCACTTTCTTTATTCATCCAATAAACCAAATGGAGTGCCTACTATGTGCCAGGTATATACGATGACAGTGAATGAAAATCAAAGTTCTCATAATCTCTGCCAAAAATAATGAATCTTAGAAGTTCCAACTTCGTGTAATATGACCCTGATAATAAGAGCAACTTGAAAGCTCACAGGCTTAAATTTGCTGATCTTCCTCTGGAGCACAAGTAGAAAGGTATCTGTCAGCAATGGCTATAGACTTCCTACAAATATTCAATCTTTTTTTAATTTATTAAATTTTAATTTAATAAAATTTTTTTCTAGATTTCAAAGACATGAAAGTTATCTCTGAAATCACACTTTCCAATGGAGAACTATCTTATCCTTTTAAGTAAAACATTTTAAAACTGAACAATCTGAAATTTTATCTGGTAGCAGACTGGTTCTTACAAAGATAAGTTAAAAGGAATTTTACAAATGAGTAAACAGTAGCTAAGTACTGATTACAAAATTAAACTGCAGGACTTCCCTGCTGGCGCAGTGCTTAGTAGTCCGCCTGCCAATGCAGGAGACACGGGTTCAAGCCCTGGTCCGGGAAGATCTCACATGCTGCGGAGCAACTAAGCCCGTGCGCCACAACTACTGAGCCTGCGCTTTAGAGCCTGCGAGCCACAACTACTGAAGCCCGCGTACCTAGAGCCCGTGCTCCACAACAACAGAAGCCCGTGCACCGCAATGAAGAGCAGCCCCTGCTTGCAGCAACTAGAGAAAGCCCGTGCGCAGCAACAAAGACCCAAAACAGCCAAAAATAAATAAATTAAATAAATTTAAAAATAATAATAATAAAAATTTAAAAAAAATTAAACTGCAGATAGATTACAAATAAAAAATATATAAAATGGGGAATGATGGTTCTCTCCTTCTGATGAACTCTTCCTTGAGGATAAATTCACAGATTGGTAATAAGCGAGCAAGAAAAGTCATTAGAGATCATCCCATTCTGATTTTACCCAGCTCACCTCTTAGAGAAGCTCTTTTGTTAGTTTGCCTTCAAAGGATCATGTAATCATTACTAAATTCATGGTATCTGAGTGTCTGGAGCCAATTCTAAATGCAACCCTTGTGTCCTGCCCTGAGACCAGGGAAGAGATGGGAGGTCTTATCGGGCACCTTCGCAGAGAACCCAGACCCTGATAAGAAAATGATAGCAGAAACCTTAGAGCAGATTCCTCAGCACAGGAATGCGTAAGAAGGATTCCTTGTCCTTAGCCTTTTGGAATAGAAGAGAAAGAAAAGTGAATGCTGACAAAATTACCTTTCCCGAAGGGTTTAAGAGGCTCAAGTAGAAATTCCAAGGCAAGTGTCACCATCAAAGGAAACTGCTGAGAGGAATGAAGTAGGAGGAGAGGAATCAACTGCAAGATTCTGAACAAGAGGAAAAGGTACAAGGAAAAGCAGGACTTTGTGAAGACATTTTGAGGTGACAGAGGTGATTGGTGAATGGTGAAAAAACAGACCGCAAGAAAACACTAAGTTTTAAGGAACTATGGAACCTTTGAAGAAAAATGGGGAAAATACACAAAAATCAAGGCTTTCTTCCGAAGTATTTAACAAGAAAAGAAAGTATTTAACAAGGAAGAGAGCAAAAGATACAAGCAAACAAGGAATGGCAATGGGTCATTCAAAAGAGGGATCTGAAGGAGCTAGGAGACCAAACGTGACGGCGCAGCAGCAGCTCCTACAGCAAAACTGCGCTTCTTTTAGAGGCGCCACAGACGGCTCGTGTTTTAAAGAGGGAAACTCTTTTCTGACTCTGCCTAAATTCACTTAATTCTCCATTCATTCTCCTTCCAATATGACCTCTATCAGTGACTCCCTTACTTAAGACTGTATTTTCTCTCAATGATATACAGGCTTCAGGAAAGTCAAAATGAGAGGAAGATGAATGAATGAATGAACAGTTAGGCAAAGTCAGAAAAGTACTTAGAAGTACTATATAGAAAATCAGCTCTGCTCAAATTGCAAATTATCAATCATAATGCTTAAAGAATCATCAAATGGTGATAAAGAGAAAAATCCCACTTTCAGGAAGGAGAAAAGTAGGAGATGACTGGGGTACTAAGAGACAGGTAACAGGCATGGACAAGGGAGTGGGAGAATGAGGCAACCTGCCAACCCCAGAAAAGAAAAAGAACAAATTTACAAACAGCCTGCAAGGGAGAATGTGGAAGAGAGAGAACAGAGGCTGGCTCTTCCTGGTAATGCCAACAGGTCACCAGCTTCAGGACACCTCCTTTTTTTGCATGCATAAGAAACTGTTAAAGGAAGTAAAACTGCACAGACTAAATCTCGACTACCAGCCTGATGACCTCATGCACCCACTTTTCTCAGTATCCCTAACAGGCAGCCATTCTGATAAGTAAAATAAATTACGGTTTTCTACTACCTATACCTTCAATTCATTACTAAAAAGTCATGTGTAGACTGGCATTTTGGAAGGAAAAATAAAAACTGATAAAAACTTTATGAGTTTAGAAGCATCCAGCATTTATAGAAGATGGACTCTACAGAAGAAGAAGTATCAAAGAAAAAAAGAAGGGAAAGAGGAAGAAAAGCAGCCTTGGCTCCCAGTGACTTCTCAGAGCGGGTGCCAAGACCTCACAAGGTCCAGGGACACTGCCCTCATTTCCACTGATTCCAACCTTTTTTTGCTTAAGCTGGTTTGAATGTTTCTGTTACTTTCAAGACAATTAGTTCTTCACTATCTTTGAACACCCAAAATTTTTCAGTCTTCACTTATTTTCAGGTATCAGTTATTTTAAATTGAAAATCCCATATTTCTTCCAAGAATTAGAACAGAGCTTTAAAACTGGTATCAAACAAGTTTTCTCGTGGTTCAAACAGACGTTACCTCAGTATCAAAACAACATTATGCTTTGCTCAGTCATTAAGTCATGTACTCAATAAACACTTACTGAGCACTTACTGTTTGCCACCGTATAAAGAGAAAAGGAAAGACATGGTCCCTGCCCTCATGGAATTTCTATAATAGTGGAGAAGATGAAGAGGAATTAGAAGTCTCCCTGTTCCATTCCTTGCTACACCGTTACAGTTAGACACAAACAAAAACTAGTTCTGATTGAACTGAAGGCTCCCTAAGCTTCAGGTACTGGTTCATACAACTCACTGGTTCCTGCAACCTTCTACTTCTAAAGGAGAAATGAAAAGTGTGGAGTGGGCCATTAGGGTTTTCTCGCACCAAAGTAGGAAGTCAGCCTCATCACCTGGGGGACTCAGGGGAAAGCCTGGGTGTGGATCCAACTCATAAGTATGCCTGATCCTCTGCCTGTCCTTCACCACCACCAACTCTCATCTGAAGGCACCTACAACTGTGAACATAGCACTACCACCCCCTACCCCCGGGCAAGGGGACCAACCAACATCTAAAAGAAGAATCTATCATTTCAAACTAAAACCTACCATCTTCCATTACTTATACTTATTCAGAGGTTCATGACAAGATTGAGTCATGAGAATCCTGAGAGAACATTAGAGAATTTAGTGCAACTGGTTCACTATGAGGGTTCATTATGAGAGTCTTCTCTTCATGATGGAAGAACATTCTGCAAAAAAACAAGTATTTAATAAACACCAGTCAGTTGAGGCCTAAGCCCTCTCACAGCTAATAGGAACTGACTACCTAGCTAAATCTTCACATTCTTGCAAATCCAAGTATGTATTCCTTAAAGCTGAAGGCTGGAAGATCTAGGTCAAAAGATGCCTAACTGGTTTGAAACATTTCAAAATGAAGGCTCTCACTAACCAAATCATTCAAAAGAACAACGCTAGGAATAAACGATACATGCCCTCTATTTCTCTAAAGGTTTTAATTCACTGGACTATAGATAAACATCCTTATACGCAATCATCCGGTCAGCATCCTGGAAAAAATATCGTTATGCTAAATAAAGGTTAAGCAAGTTTATACAGGCTATCAGGTGTAGTGTTTTCAATGATTACTTTTCCATGGTAAAACATGAATCGCCTTACTGACTTAGAAAAATAAACAGTAACACCTAAATTGTATCTTTGCCCTGATTTCTTGTCAAACTTAAATACACCAGATATATTTCAAATAGATAAGCCAGTCTATAACAGATTCCAGCCAGCCAGTTAACAATCCGTACAAACATTTCAAGCCTAAATTCCCAATCAAGCAAACAATTTTTTAGATCAAAACATCTGACTCCCAATATCACATGAAATTTTCCAAAGCCCTTTAACTGTTTTTATATGTAAGTTTCAAATTCCCCACACCATGGGGTGCAATTACTGTCAGGAGTCTTAAGGAGGACTAATCTCAGAGGTGTCAAAAAAATCCACTGGGACCCTTACTACAGAAAAGGCTGCTAGAAAGTACCATTTCTTTTATAAATGAAATATAAATTTGGATTTTAAGAAGTCCCCCCAAGTATGTACCATGTCATGTGCTATCGCCAAAATGTATTTTACAAAACACACACATAATTATAATACTACGGTTACTACAAAAATCAAGAATCCCATGCTTTGCTTCTTCTTGTATTTATGGTGATGAATAAATGAGGAAAATAGACATTATGAAAAATGTTCACAATGATGACAACCAGAAGCAAAATGTCAGAGACAAAATGGTCACTAGTAGAAGCAAACTGCTAAAGGTTTTAAGAATTAAGACAAAGAGAAAGGACAATACTCCTAAAAACTCCCTTGATTCACTGGTCTTTCCTATGAAGATGTTAGAAACTTCTTTCCAGTACAGCATTTCAGGAAACAAAGAAAAAAACTAAGTGTATAGTCAATGCAAAATGAACACAATGACCTGAAGTAACACAAGAGGTCCTATTCGATATGAATTACAGATCCATTAAAATAGAATGGTTTCTTTTTCCTCCTCTGGACACAAAGACTGAAACATTTGCTTCTTCCAGCATTGGCTACTCCTATGATTTTAAGCAAGTCCCTTCAACTTAAGATCCTTCTCTCATTACGTATTTCATGGGAAAACCTGATATTGTCCTAGAAAAATGAATTATATACCAACTGAGAATCTGTAAGAGAACATCCCAATAAATCAAATATCAAAACAGCAATAAAGATCTTTTGACTCATTAAAAAAATGTAAAGATGTAAGAGGAATATCAACCTGCTTTAAAAAAAAAAATTTTTTTTAAAGATTTCATTCTTGAATAAAAGGACACAAAGTAGTGGAAACGAAGTGAGCCGAGATTAACCAATGTAACTCTGAAAGGCAAGGACAGGTTCACATACTTTCTCTGTAACATTAATTAATACTAATTTTTTCTTCTTGCTATTGAAACTACAAAGTAATTGACTGCCCTAATGAATACACAAATTTCTCCAAAATGAATGCTGCTTTTGAAAAGCAAATTAATCTTCTAAAAAAAAACAAAAACAAAAACCCTGTGACAAAGCCTTCCTTCAAGCAAGTTTCCAGCAGCCAGTGGGATATGTGAGGAATTAGGCAGTTTGCAAACATGTGGTAAAAAGTCCAGAATTGAGCCAGTTCTGACAATATTCAGAAAGGTTTCCTACACACATAACTTGCATATAAGTCCATTCATGATTTCAATGTGGATAAGGGCCAAACATCCCTATCATCGAGATTAATAACATCAAGTTTTTTTAAATGACACTGTTCTTATTCCAGCCCCCAAATCAACCTCTATGCAGCACTGCATGATTTTTTTTTCCTCCTAGCAAGTTAGAAAATTAAATTTTCTTCATTTCCAGCCAGGGGCCACTCAAACAAATCTAATGGGTGTAGACAGCATTTCCTGCCTACTGCAAGAAAATAATAGGATTGCCATTATTAACATGGCCCGGGGCATGCACTGAGGTGTGGCAGTGAAGAAACTGACCTTTAATTTTCATTGGTTAGCCTGCAATGACTGCCTAATTTTTGTTTTTGTTTTGTTTTTTAAAACAGTAAATGTTGTTTTTTTCTCCAACGTTAAGGTTTAACACTGGCTCATTCACTCTCATGGAGCAAGACAGGCTCCAATCCCTACTATCCTTTCCATTCAACTGTGTTTATGTCTAGAACAACCCTGCCAGTAAACAACCAGCTAAAATTCAGTTTTGTTTTTCTTTTACTTTTTTGGAGCTAGCCTTCCAATTTATAAGACGTTGGTAAGACTCAGGCACTGCCAAAGCAGAGAAAACTACTCTAGTCATGGCATCTCTGCCAAATAGTATATGTTATTCTAAAGAAATGAGCATCGTAACAGTGAGCAGCAAAGGTAGCTAAGATTTCCAGAAAGACAGCAAGGTCTTAGCCTCCAGTGAGCTGTTCCCCAGCAGTGGTGTCTTTATGCCATTACTACAGAGACGAAGAGCATCATCCGAGGTGATGACCCAGAGATGAAAGGCAGGTCTTGGAGCCCCCATGGTTTCGCCCACTAAAGTCAAGGCCTGATCTTCCCTCTTAAAAACGCTTAGAACAACATCCACAAAAGAGGGAAAGGGAATGGGAGCAAGTGACTCTCCTTTATTACAACTTTCCTTTGATCCTAGACTTGGGAGAGGAAGCAGAGCTGTCATATACCTACTTAAAAAGAGACAACCTTTCTTTGAGGGGACAGGGAAGAAGAAAAATACTGGTAGAAGTAGCACTTGTTTAATTAAGTACTTCTTGGCATTCAGATATGCTTCCCCATCCTCACCCTGCTCAAAGTGCCTCTTACATATATTATCATTTTATGCCCACACTACCTTACTAAGGTAAACAGCTCAAGTGTGACTTTGGAGATGAGCTACAAAGATGTCACTTGAACAAGAACACTCAAGGAGTCGGTGGCAAGGCTTGTATTCATATACACTTCTAAAGTAACAGGGGAATGCTTTTAAATAACTATCACCCCATTAAGAAGTATGTCCAGCAATTAAATGTCTGTCATCAGTGAATAAAATAAAATAATAAAACAGCAGCTCTCACTTGCTAAGCACTTGACAAAGCACCATACCGAGCTAAACAGTCCTAACAATTCCTTTTAACAGACAAAGCCACCAAGATTCAGTAATTAACCAAAGTCAGAGTTTCAAATCTGCAGTTACAAATCTGGGTTCTCAAACTCAGGGCTCAGTTTCCAGAGCACACGGGCTCAATCATCCCAGTATAAATGATGACTAAACATTTACCTTCTTACCAAAAATATTAGTTCCAAGTTAAGTGAGTAGTTTCCCATGCCCCCCAAATATGAAAACCATATGTGATAATCTGCTATTATTTACAGACAAGGACTAAAGAATTCCCAAGAAGAATGGTTTCTCTAAAAAGATGTTTCCTTTTAATCTAACAAAGTTTGCAATTAAACTTTCTAGAAAATTATTTATGCTTTTTCATGAAAAATGGTATGAAAAAGTTACCTCTTGGCCAAAATGCACACTTATTAAAGATATACAAATACAGCAATCTGTGTTAAAAAAAAAAAAAAAAAAAAAACTTTAAAAAAGAGGTTCTTCATTAATCTGTCAAGCAGAACATCTGACAGCAGACTAGAACTGCCCCTCTACTGAACTCACAGGTAACTTAGTGGAAACTAGAATCTGGAAAACTTATCATCCCACGTAAAACATAATAGGAACAAACTCACTCACCTCTGTTGGTACTACATCCTTCCCAAACCCTGGCCTACTATCCTCTACTCCCTCCTACAACCCCTGTTTCTCACAAAAGCAAGAAAGGAAAACTTGCAAAACTGGAACGTTAATGGCAAACACTTGGAGGCTAAAATTACTCCAAACAAAATGAAGCTAATGTAATCTAGTGAAAAATATATTTGTATTCTCAATTTTCTCTTACTAGCCAACTGCTATGCCTTAATAGGTTTGAACTCCTGAGAAAACTGAACTAAGAGAATTGGAAAGTAAAACATAAATAGGAAGTGACATTGTTTCCATGCTTAAATTTAATATAACGAGCAAATGGCAAAATCTAAAAGGCTATGTTTTAAAATTATCAGAGTGTCCCCAGTATCATTAAGATACAGTTAAAGCTACAGCACAGTAACCACATAGCAAGATTAGAATATGTCAAAATCAAATAAACCTGGAAATAACTCTTTTATTAATAAAGAAATGTTATGGTAAATTAAAGATATCTGTTGTTAATTAAAGCCTGAAATAAAATACAAGCCTTAAAAATTATTATCCATTTCTTCTCCCTCCTCCCATAACTCTCTTTAAAAAAAAAAAAACACAGCAGGCAGATTGAGTCTGAAATGCCTGTGGGAAAGTAAGGTAAAGATATCTGTAGTTGATGGGCTTCCCTGGTGGCGCAGTGGTTAAGAATCTGCCTGCCAATGCAGGGGACACGGGTTTGAGCCCTGGTCCGGGAAGATCCCACATGCCGCGGAGCAACTAAGCCCGTGCACCACAACTACTGAGCCTGCGCTCTAGAGCCCACGAGCCACAACTACTGAGCCCTTGTGCCAGAACAACTGAAGCCTGGGCACCTAGAGCCCATGCTCCACAACAAGAGAAGGCACTGCAATGAGAAGCCCGCGGACAGCAACGAAGACCCAACGCAGCCAAAAATAAATAAATAAAAATAAAGTTCCCTTTAAAAAAAAAAAAGATATCTATAGTTGAATATACAGGTCTAGAACTCAGGGATATAGCTAGGGGTTTGGAAATTACCAGTCTTTACCTGTGGCACAACAACAAGGATACCCATTTCCAGTATTTTCATGCACTAAGTATAAATAATGAGGAATATTCATTAAATACATAATTTTAAAAGGACAGTATTTAAAAAATTGAACTTACTTCCTTTCTAGGAGGCTCAAAACTACTGATTTCATAATTTCCTTGAACATGAGTGTACACATGGGCAATTTTAGTATCTCTTATCCAAAGTTAAGTAAATCTCTACCTTCAGGTGATAATGGTAAAAATGTATGAAAGGTTAGATAGAAGAGGATCCAAGCAATTTAAACCAAACTTAAGCAAATTAAAATGATCAAATCCTAAAATTAAAACATATTCCTTTTTTACAGTGCTTACAAAAAAACTAGTTTCTTTACATCTTAAGGTATAAAATAGATGTCTTAAAATTAAGTGCTCTTAAAAGTTAGTTCGATCATATACACACTCCTATACATAAAATAGATAACCAACAAGGACCTACTGTATAGCACAGGGAACTATACTCAATATTTAGTAGTAACTTATAAGGGAAAAGAATCTGAAAAATAGATATATATACATATGTATAATTGAATCACTGTGCTGTATACCTGAAACACAACATTGTAAATCAACTATACTTCAATAAAAAAATTTTTAAACTTTTTTTAAAGTTAGTTAGATCCTATGGTACTCTGTGTCATGAAGATCACCGCCAGCAAGCTCTGAAAGCCGGGTTATAAGGCAAAGACAAAGGCTTCCCTGCCCCCAGCTGTAACGAGGGGAGGGCCATGGGCAGCCCAGTGTCGGGGAGCCCTTCTCTGGGGTGGCAACCAGTCGTGAACATTTTACCATGTATAGCCTCCCTCCTGGGCAGAAGTTTTGAGAAACAAGAGAAGGTTGTTCTAACAGTCCTCACCATTCTGTGGAAACACAATCCCCAGGGAGGCACACAGCTCCTCTGGACCATGAGCAGCATTTTTGTGAAGCAGTAAGAAACAGTGTTTAGGTAATACCGCCTTGGGCACTGCACCTTCATTGGTGTCTTCATTCACACCGCCCCACACAAACACAGCGAGAGAAAGCAAGTCAGGTCCCACTTCAAAGTCTTGTCCTTAACTCACCTTCAGTGAACTCACTCTCTAAAGATGGAGTAGGGAACTCAATAATTTCTAACAAAGGAAGCATTTAGGGCTGCCAGCTCCCCAGGTTTAGCCCAGGCCGTCTGGGAAGTCACAGGGCTCCTGTGAATCCTGAGGTCACCTTTTATTCACCACAGGAGCTGCTCTTTGCGCCTGCAGAGATGAGACCCGTTCTAGTCAGTTCTGGGCTCATCCTGTCCCCGTGGCTGCCTTCGGTGCAACCCAAACACCACAAACTATTAGCCTTAAAAGGACAGAAAGGATTAGTATCAGGCATGGGAGGCCTTGCTTTTCCAGGTGCAAATTGTAAGTACAGGATCTTACCCTATATAAATGAACTTAAATGAAAGGCACGGAAGAGAGGGAATGCGAGATGAACAAAACTGTATTGCCACTGAGTGAAAAGAACTCTCTTTCATAGAATTTTTCAAATGTCTCAGTCAGGTAAAACTTCATTACCATTTCTTAGCCAACTGCTCTAGATTTTTCCCATTCACTATACTGAGTTTCTTATATATTACTGTCTATGAAGTATACTTTTATTCTCTGGTTTCTCTCATTCCAAGGTTAAGTTGCTTTTACAGAAAACAATCTAGGAAAATCTCCCTCTTGGGAGATGTCCAGATTATTATTATTGTTTCGAAAGTAAATTTTAGGTTTCTGGACCATAGACAGGTTGAACACATGGAAAGCATTCAACGAATACTTAGCCTTAGCATTCAGCTTCTTGGGAACACAAATAGACACTGTTCCAAGTCTGGATATACAATTAAGACATTTAATGTGAACTATTAAAGCAGCAGTGTGATACAGCTGGAAACAAGTTTTGGAGTCAATCTAGGTGATCTTTTTAACCTTTTTGAGCATGTCTTCTAGTCTTAGTTCACTCAACAACCATTTATAGGGCAGCAGGTATGTTCTGGCTTCTGCGGTAGATGGTGGAAACACATAGAAAAACAGAAATAATATCTACCTTTCATAGTTTAATGAATATGGAAGAATGAATGAATATATATACATATGCAAGTGCCTGGCACACGGTAGGTGCTCAACAATTGCTGGTCACTGTTATATTTTACATCCGACTTGTAGTTAGAATGTTTGGAAGTTTAGTGCACAAATGACAAGTGTACTTGTTTCTATATTGAACTGCTAAGAGCTGGTTATCACTTTATCCTAAAGAATACGACGTTAACTTCTTCTGAGGAGCCCTTCGATTCTGCCCTAGGTCCTAACTAGAGTCCTCTGGTGTCCTAAGTACTCCTCTCACCTCAGTTCTTTCCAGCCATCAGGTCAAAAACCTTAAAAGGACAGATTACCAAGAGGGCTGAGTCCCCAAGACTGGGTTTCCCAAACTTGTCTGATCATATCACTCACCTGAAGCACCTAATAAAGATTTCTGATCCCACCCCAGACATAATAAATAAGGGCACGTGCACCCTCCACCCCCACACACATAGCCCTATAATGCTCCAAGAGATTCTTCTCTTCTCAGGCGTGCTTTACTTCCACCTTCAAGTGGCTGAGGTCATTCTCCTCAGGTTTCCATGACATGCCCTCTGACCCTTTCTCCAGGGCTCAGTTTAGCACTGAACACTCTGGCCACCAGTGCAGCAGAATCAGCTCTCTCTGCTGGACCCCCACCATCTCAGCAAGACATATGTTGTTATTGTTGTTGCTGTTTTTCTGTCCCTTAATGCCTCCCTTCTAGAATTTCCCTACAAAAGATCATTTTAAACTACCACAGATCTCTGAAAAGTCACCTTTTTCAAAAAATAATTTTCTTAATTTATAATTCCCAAACTGACTCCAACAGAGAAGCAAAACATACATAATCGAAGTCCACATTTTTAGGGAATAGAAATATAAGCTATTTATTCTATTTGTATTTTCAAAATCGATTAGTGATCTGATACAGACCTGAAAAAAGTCCACGTATTCTCTGGAGAACTTTGTTTCTTTAAAATAGCAGTAAGTGAAAGGCTAGGTTTGCACTGAAGGTGACTCATGCCTTTGTTTTGTTTAATATTTATTAGATCCCTACCATGAGAAAAAAAAATTTTTCAGGAAAACTGTGGAAACACAAAAATGCCGATAACATGGCCCATGCTTCAAAGAGATCAACTTCAGAAGAAATAATGACTTGAGCACCTGAGAAGAGGTACTAAGTTTAAATGGCACATTCAACCTAGGAATTCATCTATCTCTCCATCCATCCATCCAATGAGCATTTACTATGCACTCACCATCAAAGACATTAAGTTAAATCAGTAATTATCCTTACACTCAAGTAAGAGTGACAAGGAGACAATCAGACAACACTGAAAAGGACAAGTGTTCTGAAAAGTATAGAAACAGTGCCAGAAGAAATTAAAGAAAATGATAAATTACCTGAAATCATGGCTCTGGAACAAAATGAGGATATGCAAAATAGAATGAGACACTCTTTTCTTTTGAGTAGGTCAAAAATCAGTGAAGACAGGTCTGTGAACATGGTGCTGTAATTCCTCATATCTCTACCAGATATAAAGAGACTGTGACTCTCTCTACCTTTTGAAATCAGTTCGTAATGATCCTATCTCTAGAGTAATTTCTAGGCCACAAAAATGACCTGCTATGGTATGAAAGCCATTTACACATACAGCAAAGAAAATATACCTTATAGATGGCAAAACATGCATACACACTAGCATCATACTCTTGCGACTTTATACTGTTTTCTGGGAGTTCAGGAATTAATGAACTATTATGGATGGCAAATATTTCACAGTATACAGTATAATTTTTCCTTGAACTTGTTATCTGTATGTAAACTTATATCTTTCTATCTGAATTTTTACCTGATATTTTCAGTATTCCTAACATGCACTTTACATCTGACGTTTAAGCTTTATATCCAATCACTTAACAAAAATCCTGCCCCATCTTTTCATAAGTGATCTGCACAAACTCAACATCAATACCTCAGAAGCAAAAAAAGAAACAAAACACCGACACTCAGAGAAAAGTCACCACTATGAAATTATTAGGTGCTAGAGACAAGTTCAGATGAATAAAACAATACTACATGCTTGCTTGCTTTCACTCTATCCCCTCCCAATAAGTTTTGGTCTAACAAATTGAAGAATGTTAGCACCTAATGCTTTTCCAACACTAGTACTGAGATGACTTAGACCCTTTCTCTAAGTGGAAATCAAAGTTTTCCCTAAAGTACTGAAGATGACAAAATTGGGGGGAAAAAAAAGGTTTAAAGGTTAGAAAATATGACAGGTCTAATTGTACATCCTACTCTCTGGTTTTTGGATGACTCACAGTGAAATGCAGGATAGATTACCTTTGTGTGCCTCTGTGGTCTGTGGATACTAATAAACTACCTGGCTCATCTAAATGTTAAAATATCTTTTTTTTCCCTCCAGAGATCTCCTACTTTTAAATAGTCTCCTCTTAAATTCAAGTCAGTTAATAAAATAAGGAAACTCTGACCTCCAAAACTGGCCTAGGAGAATCTCCGTTTACTCTGCAATAGGAGGTGGGGAGGGCGGGGAAACATCTACACACCAGCAAGGAGCAGACCAAGGGCGAGCAAAGAGAGGCAAGCTGAAATCCTGCGGAATAAATCTCCTTCAACGTTTTTCAGTTTTTTATTGTGATAAAATATACATACATTTGCCATTTTAACCATTTTTAGCCGTACAGTTCAGTGGCATTAAGTACATTCACAATATTGTATAACCATCGCCACTATTCATTTCCAGAACTTTTTCATTATCCCAAGCAGAAACTCGGTACCCATTAAACTGTAACACCTATTCCTCTTTCCCCAGCTCCTGGTAATCTCTATTCTACTTTCTTCTCTATGAATTTGCCTGTTCCAGGTACCTCACATAAGTAGAAACAGGCAATATTTGTCCTTTTGTGTCTGGCTTATTTTGCTCAGCATGTTTTCAAGGTTCATCCATCTTGTAGCAGGTATTGGAATTTCATTCCTTTTTATGGTTGAATAATAATCCACTGTATGTACAGACCGCATTTTGTTTATCCATTCATCTGTGAATGGACACCTGGGTTATTTCTACCTTTTAGATATCTAAATTATGCTGCTATAAACACTGGTGTACAAGTATCTGTTTGAGTCCCTGCTTTCAATTATTTTGGGTACATACTTAGCAATGGAATTGCTAGATGATTGTATATTTAACTTTTTGAGAAACCACAAAACTGTTTTCCACAGCAGCTGTACCTTTTTACATTCCCAACAACAATACACTAGTGTTCCAATTCAATATACTCTTAAGTATTCTCTGATTCACTAATTCAGAATAATGTTTACCTTTATTACCCTAAATTAAATTTTTTTTTCCTGATACAAGAAAAACCACAACAGAAAAATCAGGAACAGTAATATCTGTAGACATTTAGTATTTTCCTCTTAAATGACTTAATAGAAAATATAAAATGTGTTTAAAAATAACACTTTAAAATATAAGAGAAAAAGGAGCATAATACTCTAAAAATATATTAAGGATCCTACACTTAAAACTTGTACCATAAAAACTTGTCAATCTGAACCCTAAAAAGTCATATACTTGAAAACCTCATGTCTGAGTAAGTGGATGTAAATACTTAAGATATTTTAAAAAAAATTTACCTTTCTTATGGGTCAGTTCACACAGTACCTGGAACTAAGCTGCCCAAGAAGGTCTTGCTTTAGTAAATGCAGAAAAGGAGGATGTGTAACAAGCTTACCTAAATACCACTGGCAGTAGTTTCCACAACTTTGCCCAAACTCATATGGAGGAAGAGATGGGCGGCTAAAAGCAATAATGATGTTCTTAAACCTTCAACACCTGCTCTCACCAATCTGCCATCAAGTGCTTACAGGAGACAGCAAGTAGCAAAACAAATGGCAACAGAAAACCTTCAAAACAAATCAACAGGCATATTTGGGCGTCTATTGGTGGCAGTGGGGTGAGATAGGGGAGGTGGATATTTGTTTATTGTTGTGATTTATTTTGCATACAAAAATATAGTTCTAACTTTTGCTGGTAAACTGTTCCTAGTTCATGTGATAGCACTGAATAAATTGGCATTTATTTCATGGCAGTCCTGCACCTCTATGAAAAAGCCCACTAGGAGAACTAGCTTCAACCCATACTGCAGTTTTACATTGCTTTTAAGTAAATTGATTTTTCCAAGGTGCTTAAAGTGGTCTGTCCTCCTAATTAGGTAAATATTCCCTCTATGATCTATTTAAACTTCTGTTACCGTAAAACCTTTTCATATAGAGTAGGAAGCCAAACTTTATCCTAGACTTGCCTGGATAATTGCAAATTCCTAATTAGTTACATCCAGAACAATGGGGTTATTTTTAACAGAGACCCTCTTCCACCAGCTGTGGAGAATCTGACTGAGCTCCTTAAGAATAAATTAAATCATGTTATTTCCTGGGATTTTAGAATCTACCATTATTTCTCAAACATACTACATTTGCTCATGTATGAAGACAATTATCTGGATAATTATTTCAACAGAAAGCTTTTCATAATTGAACACTATGAGTTTGTACTATATCAACTTAGTTTAAGCAAATTTTTCTAACTGGTTGCCATTATAAAAACCTTCATCTTCCAGAGTCAAAACAAGGATGTATCGGAAGCCTAAAATTCTAACATAAATTTAGTTTTAAACATAGCCTATAGGTGCTCCAATTTTAACATTTCTCAAATTTCAGAAAGGAGCGAAGGACTGAAGTTACCACCACCCTGCTGTAGGAGTTTGGTGGTAGACACAGCTCTCTATACTACATTCCAAAAATGTGAGCAAAATACCCCTATAAGAAAACAAAAAAATGTCTTGCATTTGCCAAAAAAAAAGTCAGGACAGCACAAGAATATTCCATTAAGAACCTAGTTTAGAACTCAGTAAGTGCCTCCTGAGTCAATAAACAAGTGAATGAAATAAAATTAATTTTAAAATCAAACAATCATTTAACACAAGGGACATTTTAAAAGGATACTTACTAGAATCTCAAATAATGCTATCTTTTGCTGAACACCATCTCACTAAAATCTCCTCCCTCCAGTTATTTAAAAACTGACAAGCAGTTGTAATATTATAGAAACAAAAGATATTAGGAGCCAGTGACTGAACCGACAGGGAGTATTGCCAAAGACATCTCATCAGCCAATGAAATTACAATCCAGGTGTTTCAGAATGCTAAACTTGCATATCTCAACTAGGGACAAAAAGAGATTCAAGGACTGATCCATTTTTAAACTGAGAAACCTCCCCACCTGTAATAGCTGATCATTATAGTCTATCTTATCTGATTTATACCTGGTGGTTTAAAAACCTCCCAACCCCCGATTCCAACCCCACATACCTCTGGTCTCCAAGGGCTGATCCTTGACACTAAACCTGCACCATAAACAATTCCCCTCTGGGTAAGCTTGTGACTAGGGATCAGCCTCTCATTGGCTGTACCTTGCAAAGAGTTCAAGTACCAACATCAAGTCATCCTCCCAAGTGAGCCTATATTTGGCTTCTACAGAAACCTGCCTCTGTCTAGCCACAGTGATTGAAGCATTCTCTGCCGTTTAAAAAACACATTAATACTGTACCATACTGTGTATTTTAAGGTCAAAAAAAAAAAGTGTGGGCTTATGAATATTTTCCTATATTCAAAGGATATTCAACACATGCTGCCCCCTACTTATACTTTTATTACATTGAAATAAACAAGAAGCTCTGACTACCTTCTCAGCAATTCCTATAGGCAGTTATTTCAATCAATCAGAAAATGTCACAAAGTTTTTTTCTATCAGTTTTTACCATGATATCCAAGTATTTTTAAAAAACCATTTTTTGCTTGTTTTTGAGCTATAGGTAATCCAGTATTTAAATTCCACCTAAGAGTTGAATATAATCTTCCTCTGGTGGTATGGAAGAAAGAAAACTGAATTACAAGCTCTTAAAAGCAATAGGACCCAGTTAAACATGAATAGATTTGAGAGTCAGAAAGTTCTACGTTGCAATCCCCAATATGGTACCTAACCACTAGCCACAAGTAGCAGTTTAAAATAATTAAAAGTAAATACAATTTAAAATGCAGTTCCTCCATCGAACTAGCCACATTTTAAACGGTACAACAGCTACACGTGCCTGGTGGCTGCCATACTGGACAGCACAAATATAAAACCATTTGCATCACGGAAGAAAATTCTATGTAATCTTACACAAGTTACTAAATTTCTGTGAACCTCAATGCCTTGTCTATAAAATGTCCTTAACATCACCTAAATTGAAAGATTAGAATTGTAATGAAATATATAAAAAACACAATACACAGTACTTAGTACACATTAGATAGCCAAAAAAGAGTAGCTATTAATACAATCCTATATTGGATTTTAATCTCTGATCGCCAACACCAAACAAGTCACTTCCCCTCCCTGGGCCTCATTTTCCTAAAACTGAAAAGCTGGGAAGTTCGTCAGGTTTTCAGTTCTAAGGACGCTATCAAATTTTACCACATAAAATGAAGTGTTAAGCAAAAGGGGCACAAACTCCTACTGAGTAAACTACTATTTAGGCTCCTACAGCCAGCTTCCTAACGGATCCCAAGCATTCCTCCAGAAACCCCGGAAGACTGGCTCTCCAATACAGCCAGCCCATGGTCTGATGTGAGCTATTTATAAGGTCTGTCTTAAAAGGTTACTGGAATATCTTTCTGAAATTGTACATACTGTAATTAGAAGCTACAACCTCCTATTCCACGATGGTATCTTGCAGTTTTAAGATCTCTTTTAAAATGAATGCTATCTTCGCGTAGAATTTTTTTCTCTTAGAAGCATTTAAACCAAAACACTTTAAAAGCACATACGAGTCTAAGTACCATTTTTTAGAGACTTTTTCTTTCTACCAGCTATGCCTCATTCTTAGCCAGCTTGTGGGTGACCCTCTAACGTCTAAACAAAGTGAGAATTACACCCTTATGGGGGGATCCCCTTGCAGGACCAGAAGCATGCCCAAAGACTTTACCCTCGTTAACAGCTGCTCCCCGGGAGCCAAGAAATTTACTGAACGCTGGTTCCACAGAGGCCGCTTCCAATCAGGGGGAACCACGGGCCCCCATGCAAGGCACAAAACCAGGGCCACGGGCTGCTCTTGGCTGTGGCTGCGGGTCTCTTCCCCCGGGCGTTCGTTGTCCAGGGCCCCAGAGTCACAGCGTTAACTTGAGAGTGAAGAGCAACTCAGGCAGTAGAAATGAGAACAGAGCGGTGCATTTTTGCCCGAGGCCAGAAGCCTCCCAAAAAAAAAAAAGTGTTATTCCAGAGCAGATTCCTTTTCTTCCGGGTCTGTCTGCTCCCTCTCACTCTCTGCCTACAACCACCGTGCCTCCCCTTTTCCAATGCCCCACCTCTCTCCACATTAAAAAAAAAAAAAAAAAAGGTGGCGTATTCCCTCTTCCTTAGCTTTCCCCACCAGGGCCTGGAAACTGGAGGAAGTTCAAATCAAATTAACTGTACATTAAAAAATAAACAGACAAGCAATCAAGGGGTGCCCACCGAACAAACGACCTCGCCTGTCCCAAAATATGATTAACCCTGGATGGAAGATGGGGAGGAAGACTAGAAACCAAAAGGCATGGAGAGATAAACGTGTAGATCTGGGGCCCCAGCGTTGGCCCGTCGCGGCCAAATTCCAAATTTTGTTTCAAGAACATGCTGGACTGATGAGAAAATAAAAAATAAAAAGTTTTAACTTTTAAGTAAGTCCGCAAACGCCACTGTCTGGATAAAATGCCATTGCTTCCCTTCGTCAGGGATAGAAGGGTGGGAATTGAGGTTCGAAAAGCTCCAACTCCAACCGCGCACTCCTGGAAGCCTCCCGGCCAACGGCGCCGCCGGGCGGCCCAACCCAGTCTCCAGAGACACCGGGCCCGGGTGCTCGGGCTCCCACGGGGCGCCGGGACCGGGCCTTTGGGAAAGTTCGCGGGAACAGCCCGAGGCCCCACTTTCCGCCCAGAGTGACAGGCCCTTCCCACGCCGGCCGGCCCCCGCCCCGCCGCGGGCACCAGACGGTCCGCGCGGCCCCTCCCGGCCCCCTCTGGGCGCGGATTCCGCCCGCCGGCCCCACCCCGGCCCGGGCGCCCCTCGGGGTGACCGACTGACCGGAGCTACGCTGGCCCACACACCCGGTCGCCCGCTCCTTCCCGCCGCGCCCCACTCCCCCGCCCGAGCTTCCAGCCGCCTGCTCGCCGAGTCCGGCCGCAGCCGCCGGTTACCGCCCCCAGCCCGGGGGGAGCCCGGGGGGCAGGACGGGGAGGGAGGACGTGGCGCGCACGGAGGTGGCCAGCGGCGAGGCGGGGAGTGTCCCTGAGAGGCCAGGCCTGGGCTGGGGGCCGGCGCGGGCTCGGGACCCTCCCCGCGAGCATCCCCGGGTCGGAGGTCCCGGCCCGCCCCCGCCTGGCGCGGAGAGGCGGCCCCAACTTCCAGCCCCACTTCGCACACCCACCCTCCTCCCTCCACCATATGGAAATCTACAGCCTCAGAAAGTGACACGTCGAAGATTCCTCGGCCCCTCCGCCCGCCCTCCCCCTCCCGGGCAGCGTTCCTGCCGCGGAGATTCCGGAAGGGGGAGCGGATTCCTCGGACAAAATCTGCTGGGAAGGCCGGGGAGGACGAGGGGGGAGGGCGAGGCGGGGAGGGAGAACCCGGGAACCACTGCCCAGATTTTTTTTTTCCATCAAGAATCTACCCGTTTCTTTCCCTCCTCCAAGCCCTGGCCAGCTGGGGGGACGAGCGGGGGCCGGAGCCCAGTAAGACGCGGCCCCAAAGCGTTGGCCGACCCCCGCTCCCGGGCCCCGTGTTCCCGGGGTGCCCAGACGAGCGCGGGGCGCCCCAGCACTCTGGCGCCAAGTTTTCCTCGGGAAGCCCGGCGCGCCCGGAGCGCTCCGGGACAGGCACGCACTTTGGCGGACTCGGCGTCCGGTCGGGGCTTTCCAGAGCGCCCTGACCCGGCGGCTGAGATTCGGGGTCCGGGTCCCCTCCATTCTCCCGCTCCTGCATGCCTTACCTTCCCTCGGGCTGAAACGCGGGGCTCCGGGCGCGCCACACACCGGGTCTCCCACGCCTTCCCAGCCGCCAGCCCCGAGAATCCCTGCCGCCCCTTCGCAGCTCCCGCCGCCGCCGCCGCCGCCGCCGCCGCCGCTCTCCTTGTCCTCCGGCCGCCGCCGCCGCTCAAATAACTACCAGTAGGGTTAGATGGGGGATTCCGCCATGTCAATGATGTCGGGACCACATGGGGATTTGGGGCCCGCCCACTGCCGTAATCTGCCGAGTATAACCGCCTCCACAAGCTCAGATTCGCAGGCGCTGTGGTATCCTCCTTTCCCCCCAGACCTGAATAACTATCCGGAAACTCTTTTTGGTTCAGCCGGACTAAAGAAGTCTTAGGCTTAGGGGAACTAGCAATTCCTGAAAGGCTAGGGCTGCGTATTCTGCAAACGATCGCCAACACCAATATAAATGCGGGGTTTGCTGAGTAATAATCAGAGCTAAGACTATGACATTATTTTTCATTTACACATATATTAACTTTTTTAAAAAATCCCCACAACAGCCTTGTGAGCTATTTTGTCACCTCCTTTCTCTATTTCCCACAGCAGTTTGTTCATATGGTTAACATAGAACAGATTTTATTACACCGAAGTTAAAGTGTCTATTTCCCCTTACAGTACCCAATATGAGCTCACAAGAGCAGAGTGTTCCTTACTCATATCTGTATTTCCGTATCAAACATGGCATAATGCATAGGCCACAGTAGGACTCATTAGATAATTGCTGAGTTATATTAATCAAGTCATATGTAATGTATCCGGTTGTACAGACTCAAAATGGTTAGCCAACTGCATCCCATCCCACCCCTCAAATTATCCAGGGAGACAAGAAAGTAGAAATTATCCCAGAGAGGCCATTTCTCTTTTTAGCTTCCCAGGTATTCTAAATAATTACATTAGCCTCAATTATTAGGCTACAAAGCAGTACTAGGTAGCAACCAGAGGCAATGTATTACTTTCATTGACCTAAAAAATACATAACAACCATTTGTCAGATAAAGTTATTGTACACAGTACTGTATTAAAGCTCGAAGAACATAAAAGAATATAAAGAAGAACATAAAAGAAATAGCTCCTTTTTTTGGTAGAATTTGCAATTCTTTTTTGGAGATGAGGGGAATAATGGTGAATCCAGGCAAATAGGGCCCTCCCTCCTAACTGGCTTCTTTCCCCAAACGTTCCCAGAGTCTCAGCCATCTTTCTAGAACATGGTTCCAATCCTAGGCCATAGTTCTGTGTTGGAAGGGAAAAAAGATAAAGCAGAGGTTCCCCAGCTCCTGCCTCAGCTTCTCTAGCTTGCCCCTGAGCCATGGCCTCCAACCCAGCTGAACTCTCATGACTTCCAAGCACCTCTCTCCCTCTGCACATCCTTTCACTCTGTCTGGAGCATACTTCTTCCTCTACCCTATCTAAAGATCATTTCCTCATCTTTGATCACACCCTCCCTTCCCACAGCCTCACAGCTCTTTTCCCCGCAATCTCATAATTCTTTTCAGTTCTTCTCACATTGCTCTGAAGTTACTGTATATCTCTTCCACTTGGCTGGTCTTGTTCATTTTTGTATCCCCAGCATTAACCTAGCATTGTGCTTTGAATATAATACCCCCCTTATAAATGTTTGTTGAATAAATTAATTTTAAAGTATGTTTTAAGAATCTGAATGACTTCCCTGGTGGCGCAGTGGTTGAGAATCTGCCTGCCAATGCAGGGGACACGGGTTCGAGCCCTGGTCTGGGAAGATCCCACAAGCCGCGGAGCAACTGGGCCCGTGAGCCACAACTACTGAGCCTGCGCGTCTGGAGCCTGTGCTCCGCAACAAGAGAGGCCGCGATAGTGAGAGGCCCGCGCACCGCGATGAAGAGTGGCCCCCGCTTGCCGCAACTGGAGAAAGCCCTTGCACAGAAATGAAGACACAACACAGCCATAAATAAATTAATTAATAATTTTATTTTTAAATGATGATTGTTTCAAAAAAAAAAAAAAGAATCTGAATGACTAGATAAATGCGCAAACTTCAGAGGGTGGAAGTTTGAATTCAAGTGTAGTAAGACAGGCTTGGCAAAGGAGGTAAAAGTAGGCAAGAGAAATTCAGAAGACAGAATTATTTCTTCCAGTTTCTTCCACTAGGCTGAATTTGTTCCAATTAAGAAGAAGAATCGGGACTTCCCTGGTGGTGCAGTGGTTAAGACTTGGCCTTCCAATGCAGGGGGTGCAGGTTTGATGCCTGGTCAGGGAGCTAAGATCCCACATGCCTTGAGGCCAAAAACCCAAAACATAAAACAGAAGCAATATTGTAACAAATTCAATAAAGAAAAAAAAATGGTCCACGTTAAAAAAAAATTTTTTTTTAAATCAATGATACAAAATGCCTTAAAATTTTAAATGCATTTTCATATATATAATCTCAGCGTTTCATTTGTCTTCTTATCCTAACACCTAACATCATGTTTTGGCACAGAATAGAAACCCAATAAGTGTTTGCAAGATGAGAGGAAGTATGGTGTAGTGGAAGAAGGATGGAAATTATAATCAGACAAAAACCAGTGACACTGGACAAGTTTTTAAAGTTCTCTGAGCCTGGGTCATTTATTTATTAAGTGGTGATATTACCTTCCTGCTAAGGTTGTTGTGAGGAATAAAAACCTCAAGCACCTGATACTCAATAAATAAATGTTGGTTCCTCCTTGAATGAATGAATGAATAAATGAATGAAGATGCCTTTACTAGAGAGAAACTTTTGAGAGGGCTCCCAACTACATGTTGAGAGATTTAAATTTCATACAATGAGAAATCACTGTAGGATTATAAAGGCATGAAGTGACTGAAGTGGGTTTCAAAGTTGATTATCCTAGCAGCAGGATATAAAGCAAGGTTCATGTCAGAGAGGCATGCCCTGAACCCTTGTGGGAGATGATGAAGTCTTAGCCCAGAGTGGTAGTTCTGCAAATGGGAAGGAGGGCTTCAACTTAAGGCAATGAGTATTATTGTCTTGCGTTGACAACAACCCAAGTCATCTGCCACCCTAGGTCCTAAGTTATAGAACCACAGTCATAACTTTGCTCCAAAAGCAACTTAGGACTTGCTCTAGTACAGAAATTAACATCCAAATGAGATGCCTAGAAGTTAAGGCCTGTAACAAAATATACAGTCTTGCAAACCCTTCCATCGCCCATGCAATGTAAGCTGAGTTGTGTTAAAAATTTTAAATAAATAAAAGGTTCAAAGTTATACTTCCTGACTTTAGATAACTTACTTTATAACAAAAGAAATGCAAATTTAACGTATTTGAAACTAGCATTGAAAAGGTCTCAAACCATTAAACCTGTAATACTTCTCAGCCTAAGATTTGTAAATTCAAACCTCTTTCTCAAAGATCACTATAGCTAGTAATACCTAATATCTAGAAGACCCAGCCAGGTTCTCAGTCTCCATATCCTACCTCTGCCTGCAGCTGGGGTTGCTAGATTCTCACAGGCAGGCTCAGTCTTGCCTCTAATCTTGAAACACAATCTTGACCTTAGAGGACATTAACTCTTTGCATCTACTTCTTGTTCTAACGTACTGAGCCAGATCTGATACCAGCTTCAATACGAATATTGATGAAAAACGAATTAATCCTGTTTTGAAGAGTGTTCAGAATTCACTAGAGTACGAACTAGAGTAAAGGTTAGCCAGCTCAGTCAACAATAAAATCTAAGAGCAACATTGCAACTTCACTTTTCTCCAGAACAGTTCAACCAGTCAAGCTATAGTTTAACCTTCCTTACTATTGTTCAATGCAAGACAAAAGCAAATTGTAGCCATATATATATATATATATATATATATATATATTTAAAGTCATTTCCAAAAGAATATCTCTCCCACAGTTATCAGAACTATTCAGGTAGAAGCTGAATAAGCTGTCAGGGCTCATAAAATCACAGGGTTGATAGAGAGCTAAAGTTTTTCGGCCTGCTCTCTCCCAAAGCAGAATCTTTGCCCCATGTCAATGACAGCTAAGCACCCAGCCTCAGCCTGAGCACCACCAGGAAAAGGGAAAATGCTTCTTTCCAAGACAGCCTTTTATCAACAACTCTAGACCTAAACCAAGTCTTCTGAAAACCGCCTCCTTGCAACTTTCCCCCACCTGTCCTGTTTCTGCCCTCTGGAGGCAGATAAAGTAACAACAGTCACCGTCCACACGACTTCCCTTCCAGTGAATTGACCTTACCAGTCATACCTGTTCTCTTTTCCTGGATAAACATCTCTGACTTGCTGACCTCTTCATCTCATCACATGGCTTCCAGATCTCTCTTCATCCTTTTCTTCCACCACCTCTAGGTACATACTTGTTCAACAGCTCTGAAAGCTGGGTATTCAGATTCTGTCCATAATATTTCAGGCATGATCAGCACACAGCCAGAGTGGTACCCTTTCCTGCTTTAATTTGGACAAAATGCTTGTATCGTTACAGTTTAATATTGTGTTAATTTTCTTAGCACGCTCTTCATCCTGTTAACTCATGCTTTCTTCTTCCATGAAAAGTTGTCAAGCTGGGCATACATCAGGAAAACAACCGATTTTATTTTAATTGGTTTTAATTACTGTTAAATAGTTGAATATTTCATTTTATTAAATTTCATTTTTAAGTTTCATTCTTACATTCCAGCCTACCTAGTACTTTCTGGACAACCTTTCCCAGCTTTGTGACATTGATAAGTATGACAAGCATGATTTCCATGTTGCCATCCAAGTCACTAATAAGCTGCAAAGAAAGACAAGGCCAAGAACTACTAGTAATTTTTCTCCAACTGAAGGTAAATTTGAGGCAAAGTCATTTTAAAAGCTCTGAATTTGTCTATCACACTGACTTACTCTGAACCCCACACAATAGTGGAGCAAGTTGGGTCTGACTTTCTTCATAGTCATTTTTATTATTCTTGCCCACTCTCATACCTGGATTTACTCCTATGATCATTTTTTCTTCCTAAGATGTCAAGACTTCTGTATGATACTTGAGTCTCTTAACACCGGGTATACTAAATATTATCTTCCTCAAACAAATTCAAAATTTGCCCTGGATAGAAATACATGTAGATATATGTGTCCTTCACAGAGAAATGAAGCAAAGAAATGTCTTTAGCTCAGGCTACATGCCTCAGATACAAACCATTTTAGTCAAGGAAAGATTCTGAGATTTGACCAGAAAGCAATGAGTTGGAAAGAGTAAACTTATTGCAGAGCCAGCTGGGCCCATTCTGTTTGTGAAGAGTTGGATATCATATTTGAAATTGCTTCTCGTCTTTTGTGTAGTTACCACAGTATGTCTTTTAGTTCTTGGAAGCATACTCACTGGTATTTCACATGCAATCTGTGTGTCTCAGAACTCAGTGTAACTCAGGGAGTTAAATCACATATACATTAATACCCTTGCTCTGACTCTGACAGCCACCATTATTGCAGGACATCTCACTACCCTTGTACTCTTCCTGGTTCTTTCTAGAAGTCTCCTGTGAGTTTACAAGCACGTTTTTTCAGAGTGCTTCAGTAACTTATTAACCCAGCCAGAGCAGCTAATATGGCACGTCCCACTGTACTGAGCCCCCTACTGTTGGTAAAACCATGGAGAGCCCACCCTGGTTACCCTATAAGGCCAGCACCTCCCTCGGACAGACTCACTTCTGTCTCTGGACAAACTCTGTGAGATATAATTAACATACAGCACTGTATAAGTTTAAGGTATACAGCATAATTATTTGACTTACATACATCATGAAGTGATTATCAGGATAAGTTTGGTGGCCATATATCACCTCATATAAATACAAAATTAAAGAAATAGAAAACAAAATTTTTTTCTTGTGATGAGAACTCAGGATTTACTCTCTTAACAACTTTCATGTACAATATTTCATATACAACAGGGTTAATTATATTTATCATGTTGTACCTTACATCCCTAGTATTTATCTTACAGCTGAAAGTTTGTCCCTTTTGACTGCCTCCATCCAGTTCCCCCTCCCCCCATCCACCACTCCTGCCTCTAGTTGCCATGAATCTGATCTCTTTTTCTATGAGTTAGTTGGTTAGTTTGCTTTGAAAATATAATTGACCTACAATACTATGTTAGTTCTCGTTATACAACATAGTAATTCGATATTTCTATACTGTTTCAAACTGATCACCAGGATAAGTCTAGTTACTATATGTCACCACAAAAAGATATTACTTAGTTATTGACTGTATTCCCCACACTGTACATTTCATACCTGTGACTCATTTATTTCCCTATTGGAAGTTTGTACATTGTAATCTCCCTCACCTATTTCTTTGCTCCCCCTACACCCTTCCCCTCTGGCAAACTCCTGTTGGTTCTCTGTATCTATAACTCTGTTTATGTTTTGTTATGTTTGTTCATTTGAGGTTTTTTTAGATTTCACATATAAGTAAAATCATACAGTATCTATCTTTCACCGTTTGACTAATTTCACTTAGCATAATGCCTTCAAGTTCCATCCATGTTGTCAAAAATGGCAGAATTTCCTTCCTTCTCATGACAATAATATTCCATTGTATGTATATATATATATACATCACATCTTCTTTATCAGTTCATCTATAGACAGACAATTAGGTCGTTTCCATATCTTGGTTGTTGTGAATAATGTTGCAATGAATGTGGGAGCACAAATATCTCTTTGAGATTCTGATTTCATTTTTTTAGGCTATATACCCAAAAGTGAGATTGCTGGATCATATGGTAGTCTACCTTTAATTTTTTGAGGAACCTCCATACTGTGTTTCGTAGTGGCTGCACCAATTTACCTCCCCACCAACAGTGCATGAGGATTCCCTTTTCTCCACATACTCGCCAACACTTGTTTTCTGTTGCTTTCTGATAATAGCCAGTCTAACAGGTGTGAGACAATAGCTTGTTGTGGTTTTGATTTGCATTTCCCTGATGATTAATGACGTTGAGCACCTTTTCATGTATCTGTTGGCCATCTGTATGTCTCCTTTGGAAAAATGTCTATTAAGTTCCTTTGTCTACTTTTTAATTAGATTGGTGTTTTTGCTGTTGAGTTTTATGAGTTCCTTATATATTACGACTATTAACTCCTTAACAGATATACGGTTTGCAAATATTTTCTTCCATTCCATAGGTTAATTTTTCATTTTGTTGATTGTTTCTTCTGTTGTACAGATTTTTAGTTTGATGTTGTGCAGCTTTTTGTTTCTTTTGTTCCTTTAGCTTTTGATGTCATATCCAAAAAATCATTGCCAAGACCAATGTCAAGGAGTTTTCCCCCACATTTTCTTCTAGGAGTTTTATGGTTTCAGGTCTTATGTTCTTTTTTGTCCTTTTAGAGTTAATTTTTAAGAGTGGTGTAAGATAGGGGTCCAATTTTATTTTCCTGCTTGTGATTATCCAGTTTTCCTAACACCATTTGTTGAAGAGACTATCCTTTCCCCATTGAGTATTCTTGGCTACCTTGTCAAATATTAGTTAAACATATAAGTAAGTGTTTACTTCTGGGCTCTCAATCCTGTTCCCTTGGTCTATATATCTACATTTATGCCAGTACCATACTGTTTGATTACTATAGGTTGAAATTAGGAATTGTGACGGTTTCACCTTTGTTCTTCTTTCTCAGGATTGCTTTGGCTATTCAGGGTCTTTTGTGGTTCCAGACAAATTTTAAGATTGTTTTTCCTATTTCTATGAAAAACGTCACTGGAATTTTGATAGGGATTTTATTGAATCTGTAGATTGCTTTGGGTAATATGGACATTTTAACAATATTAATTCTTCCCATCCATGAACAGGGGCTATCTTTCCATTTAATTGTTTCTTCTTCAATTTTTTTAAACCAAGTCTTATAGTTTTCAGTGTACAGATCTTTCACCTCTTTCATTAAATTTATTCTTTGGTATTTTATTGTTTTTGTTGCTATTGTGAATGGGATTGTTTTATTTCCTTTTCAGATGTTTTGTTGTTATTGTATAGAAACACAGTGGATTTCTGTATGTTGATTTTGTACCCTGCAACTTTATTGAATTTGTTCATTAGTTCTAACAGTTTTTTGGTGGTCTTTAGGACTTTCTCTATATGAGATCATGTCATCTGCTAACAGAGACAATTTTCTTCTTCCTTTCTAATTTGGATGTCTTTTACTTCTTTTTCTTGCCTAATTGTTCTGGCTAGGACTTCCTGCACTATGTTGAATAGGAGTGGTGAGAGTGTGCATCTTTGTTTTGTTCCTGATCTTAGAGAAAAAGCTTTCAACCTTTCACCATTATGTATGATGTTAGCTGTGGGCTCGTCATACATGGTCTTTACTATGTTGAGATACATTCCTTCTATACCCAATTTGTTGAGAGTTTTTATCATGAAAGATGTTGAATTTTGTCAAGTGCTTTTTCTGTGTCTATTGATATGATCATATTATTTTTATCTTTCATTCTATGAATGAATGTGGTGTATCACACTCATTGATTTACATATGTTGAACCATCCTTGCATTCCAGGGATAAATCCCACTCGATCATGGTGTATGATCTTTTTAATGTGCTCTTGAATTCAGTTTTCTAATATTTTGTTGAGAATTTTTGTGTCTATATTCATCAGGGATATTGGCCTATAGTTTTCTTTTCTTATAGTGTCTTTACTTGGCTTTCATATCAGGGTAATTCTGGCCTCTCAAAATGAGTTCGGGAATGTTCCCTCCTCTTTAGTTTTTTTGTAGAGTTTGAGAAGGATTGACATTAATTCTTCCTTAAATGTCTGGTAGAATTCACTAGGGAAAACATATGACCCTGGGCTTTTTTGTTGTTGTTGTTCTTGGAAGATTTTGGTGACTGATTCAATTACTTTACTCTTTATTGGTCTGTTCAGATTTTCTATTTCTTCATGATTCAATCTTAGTAAGTTGTATGTTTCTAGGAATTTATTCATTTCTTCTATGTTATCCAATTTGTTAGTATATAACAGTTCATAGTAGTTATTTCTGTAGTATCAGTTGTAATGTCTCCTCCTTCATTTCTGATTTTATTTATTTGAGTCTTCTCTCTTTTTTTTTCTTTTAGTTTAGCTAATGGTTTGTTAATTTTGTTTATTTTTTCCAAAAGACCAGCTCTTAGTTTTCTTGATCTTTTCTATTGTTTTTCTGGTCTCTATTCCATTTATTTCTGCTCTGATCTTTATTTCCTTCCTTCTGCTAACGTTGGGCTTAGTTCATTCTTCTTTTTGTAAGATCTGGTTCACGTCTATGATTTCTCATCCTGCTTTATGGACACTGTGCAAGAAGGAGGACCAGACCACTACAAGTGAGAGATGATGGTGGCCCAAACTACAGTGGTGGCAGTAAAGATGACAAAACCCCACTAATTTGTTATTGGAGGTGAGGGAAAGTTTGGAGTAAAGAAAAAAAGCTTTTTCAATTTTTGCTTTCTTTTCCTCTGTGCCCTTAGAACACAGACACAAATTCCTAAAAGTCACCAGAAGGAAGAATCCAAGTCACAGCCATGGCGTGCTTATAGTCTCTACTCCCCTCTCAGTCTCCTCTACAGACTGAGGCAGTGTTATCAAACTGACTCTTGGCACAGATCCCTTCACTGAGCATAAGATCTTTCCCAGAGTCCCTGAGGACCTGCACACCAACACACCAGAGGGGCTCAGACACAACCCCAACCTTAGACCCATGTCTATATGCCAAACAACTCTCCCTGGAATGAACAAGTTAGTTGCCCTAGGAGTTACCACTTATGACCCACCTTCAGTTGAAGGTAGTATTAAGTAAAAGCTGGTGCTGTTAACCTTATCTATGGGGAAGAGCACTGGTGAACAGCCCAGGTTCCTGACTATTGCTTTGACATGCTGTGTAATATCAGGAAAATAATTTTACCTATTTGGGTTTCAGGCTTCTTAGCCGACATATCTATAGAATAAGATGACATCTAAAGTCATTTTACCTCTAACTTTCTGTGATTCTATGGATGAATCGGATGAATTAACTAGTATAATATTTTTGATAGACCAAACACATTCTTACTTTGTCCAAATCACAATATTTGTATCTAGACTGCTCTGCTAGTTTGTTAATCATATCAATAAGGTTAACCTGATATATTTTGTTTGAATGAGTTTATGTGGCTCCTGGTGATTCATGCTCATTTCCTCTCACTGCCCAACTGCAAATTATTCAATAGTTTAGAGCTGTAGAGGGGATTGCTGCACTATTTAGTAAGTTAGACTGGGAGACCTCTCTAAATTTCATGACATTATGAAAATAAGGAAGGTTTTTCAAAGGAAATGTTATCATACACCTTATATCAGAATTATACATGGCCCCGACAGGGTTAGCCCTATGAGGAGATAGCCATGTATTAGGGATATTACAAATCAGGGGAGTTAATTTGATCTCCTTTTGATTTGTAACATCCCTATTCAGTCTAACTATGAATTGGGCCATCTTGAGTTATTAGTCATAGGATCACGACATGAAAGTTTAAATGAGAGACAAGTCAAAATAACATTATTATTGGAACATTATACTCAGTATAATAAAAAGGTATTAGTTTATGAATGAATTACACTGATACCTATAAAGAGAGGCTGATCTTTAATGGACAAATTGACGTTCTGCCTATAATAGAGATTCAATAACTAATCATACATTCATTTTCTTCTATTTCAGTGCCCCTTACGTGAAAATCCCTAACAGCTTTCTCTTATTCCAGTAGTTTGGCTCAAGCAAAAATCTATCTTTCTTGATGAAGGAATAGGCTTTCTTTATTTGACAATGAGAATAAGGTAATTTATTGAGATTTCTTTTTGCCCTGGCTGCTCAGAAAGTCAGAGATAAATTTTGTTCCAAATTATAGCAATTATCCTTAGCCTAGGATTTCTAGTAAGACCATTCTTCCTCCCTTTTCATTGCATAACTCATATTCATTTTTTCTTTATTTTAGTGGACCTATTTTATCTCTGCTTTACTATATGCTGTTCTAGCCTTATGGGAGGTAGGTATAAAATTTAGGACTATTTTGGTTTCAAGTGACATGAAACCAATTCAAACTAAATTGAGGGAAAAAATATCAGGGTTAGAGTGAAACAGCTTATGCTAAACCTGGTTTAAAATTCTTAAACTGTAATAACATTTATACAAGTGAAACTAACTGTAATCATTTTTTAAATTCCATAGTTTTTATGTGACGGATCAAAGAATACATTGTTTATGCTTATTAGGATTATTCTTTCACTTACTTTTCATACATTAACTAACAACGTTTACTGTTCAGCTTTATATTAATTATTCTAAGTAAGGTAATATAAATTTAAACAACCCTCTCCTTAAGGAATTTGTAATCTAAATGAGATTGTCACACATTGAGAAATAAACGTACAGTTTGATCATGAACTGTATTTTTAAAAAAATTTTTAAATTTACAATGTTGTGTTAGTTTCAGGTGTACAGCAAAGTGAATCAGTTATACATATGCATGTATACACTCTTTGTTAGATTCTTTTCCAATATAGGCCATAACAGAGTATTTTTTTTAGTCTGTTTTTTTTCTTAAATACTTATTTATTTATTTTATTTTTGGCTGCGTTGGGTCTTCGTTGCTGCGCACGGGCTTTCTCTAGTTGCGGCGAGCAAGGGCTACCCTTTGTTGCAGTGCGCGGGCTTCTTCTTGTGGTGGCTTCTCTTTTTGTGGAGCATGGGCTTTGGGTGCATGGGCTTCAGTAGTTGTGGTACACGGGCTCAGTAGTTGTGGCTCGTGGGCTCTAGAGCGCAGGCTCAGTAGTGGTGGCACACGGGCTTAGTTGCTGCTTAGTCCCGCAGCATATGGGATCTTCCCAGAGCAGGGCTCGAACCCGTGTCCCCTGCATTGGCAGGTAGATTCTTAACAACTGCACCACCAGGGAAGTCCCCATAACAGAGTATTGAGTAGAGTTCTCTGCTATACAGCAGGTTCTTATTAGTTATCTATCTTATATATAGTCAGTCCCAATCTCCCAATTTATCCCTCCCCCCCATCCCCTGGTAACCATAAGTTTGTTTTCTACATCCGTGACTCTACTTCTGTTTTTTAAATAAGTTCATTTGTACCGTTTTGTTTTAGATTCCACATATAAGCGATATTATGATACTTGTCTTGATCATGAACTGTATTTGATTAATCAGAACCAATAGGAGATATACACACACACACACACACACACATATTGATAGATATATTGAGAAGAGAGAGAGACTGATTTTTAAAAATTGGCTCATGTGATTATGGGGGTACAGACTGGAGATCCAGGGAAGAGTTGATGTTGCAGCTTGAGTCTGAGCAGTCTGAAGGCTGACTCTCCCTTCCTTGGGGGATGTCACCTTTTTGGTCTTAAGGCCTTCAACTGATTGGATGAGGCCCACACATTATGAAGAGTAATCTGTTTTGCTCAAAGTCTACTGATTTAAATGTGAGCTCATCTAAAAAATACCTTCACAGCAACATCTAGACTATTGTTTGACCAAATATCTGGGTTTCATGGAATAGCCAAGTTGACAAAATTAATCATCACATGTACTTTAAAGTAAAACTAGACTAAGAGTATAATTGATATCTTATTTATGGGTCTGAGTTTATCCCAAAATGTCTAGCACTGCCTCAAAAATAATAGATGCTCAGTAAATATTTGTTGAATTACCAAATTGGAAATTATATTAACTCTACTATGAGATTTTATCCTACCTTACTGTCTTTATTTTAAAATATATATGGTATTTGAAATCAGAGTTTGCACATTTAGAAAAGTAAATAAAAATTTAGCAATCCAAATATTTCTGAAAGTAGCACAATTTAGATACATTTCATTTTATGGCATGATTCATAAAATGAGTATAATGTCCACCCAAAGATTATGATTTTTATTAGTACAAGGTAGCATTCTAAGGCTTCATGCAAACAAAAAGCCATTGTATGCATTTGTCAGTATTTTAAGTATTGTTATCTTTAATTCTAAACAAGGCTGGCACTGTTGATGATCAATGATGCTGAATACATGTGAAAACACCAAGATGTGAACAGTTGTCTCCTCCACATAAAGACTGCAAATAGAGTGGCAGCTATGTGGAAATCTGGTGCCTTTAAATCTTTCTCAATTCACATTCTACCCAAGGCCTTAGCTTTAAGAAAGTCATCTTGAAGATGATTACTCAGTCAATAATTGTTGTACTTACCTCTCAGCACATCAGAGGTAATGCACATTGTCAGTAGGAGCACTCCAGTAATTACTATTATAAGCAATAATAACCGCTCATATTTCTAGTTATTTATGGCTTATTATATGCTTTCATTTACATTACCTTGTAATGCAACTGTTATCATCATTGTCATCATTGCCTCCATTTTATAGATGAGGAAACTAATTTGAATTCAGGCAAGAATGATAATCAAAATATTTAACATTGGGTATGACTTTGAAACCAACAGATCAGAACAAACATCAGCCTTCACACCATGTAGGTATGTCCTGGATGAATATCAACGTGCATCTAGGTATTATCACTCTAAATGGTACTATCTATGCTATATTCCACAGGCTTCTCTTTTTCCACTAAAGCAGTAATCCAACGGCATGGAAGCTCTTTACAAGTCCCTCTGGAGCTTACAGAACAGGAGCTCCAACTCAGACCAACCTCAGAGTTCTGGTGAAGAAAGTTTGTCTCAAGATCTTTTCCTTAACAAATCTATCCTTCTACACTAACTTTGGCTCCACAGTGCCAAAGCAATCAAGTGAGTGCTGAAAGTCAGTTATTCTGTTGTTTGCTCTTCTGTTACACCTAACAGTATTATTGTTTCCTTATTTTTACTAGAATTATTGAGTTGACAAGTTATTTTGACCTCTAACAGACATAATTGCAATGGGGAAGTTGAGAAAAATGGGTAAAGTATCATCATGACAACTAGTTGCTGACTGAACAACAGTCAAACCACAGGAATATTATGAAGTTAACATTATTAATGAAGGCTCTCCTCCTTCTGCACACTTCCCAGGCATTTACCAGCTTCCACTACCCAACAACGATGGATCCATTGTAGCCCTAACCTAAGTCTGTCTGCTCTAAACCCCATTTCTTCGGGATCTCTTAAGTGACCAACCCTCATTAATTCACACATTCAGTCGTTTCACTCAAACACCACTTCTTTATAACTCAACAATGTGCAAGGTTCAGAAGTGTTATAAAATCAAATAAGACATAATTCTTATCCTCTAAGAGTCTGGTGAGAAAGATAGCAAAGTAAATTAAGAATCACATGCAGTGGGACACATGTTAGGCCAGAGGTTAGAGTTTATGCTCTGAGCAAAAAGACGATATGGCTAGGCATGCCCTAAAGAGCAATCTTCCTTCCATGAAGATCTATAACATATGTCTTCAAAGCCTTGACCCAAGGGAGAGAGATTTTCAGGATGGTAGAAATCAAGAGCATAGAGGGTCTTGCATGCCCCTCAAATTATCCCGTCTACCTAGTGTTTGACTCCTCCCTGTATAGCAGTAATTGCAATGAGCACTTTCCACTCTTTTCCCTCTTACCATTAAAATTCACAAAGAGATAAATGACATGTGTGGTGACCATGAAGAATAAGCCTCTCAGATCTCCTGCTGTAAGGAGCAGAGCTGACTGACAACTAGAGCTGCCATGCCCGTGGATCCACCACCACATTCTATGAGGCCACATTTCCTTCAGACTGATCCAGTGAGTGACTGAATATGGCAGGGGTAGGAAGGCAGGTTATTCCTTCAGGACATGGGGCCCTATAATGGATGGCTTTGGCTCAAAGACTCCTCACTGGGCTGGCCAAAACTTTGTTAGAATTGAGGTCTAGTCTGAGTCTCCTCTTACCCAGTCCTTCTTCCTTCCTCCCCTCCTTTCACAGGTATCAGAACTGCACTGCACTCTGAGGCTTTCCTTACCTACCTGCTTTTTCCCCCTTTATTTTTCACAGGAATCTCCCCCAGTAAATCTCTTGCATGTCTAATCCTGTGTTCACATCTGCCTCTCAGAGGACCCAAATTAACACAACATGGAAAATTAAGAACTTCATTAGCTACTGTCACTGGAATTTTTGAAAATAAACTAGCTGCCCTCCCAGGTATTTTGGTTTTACTGTAAGAAAACAAGAATCAAGCCAATTGAACGTGTTATTTTGAAGAGGATAGCAACTGTATTTCGTTTCTTGCTAATGCTTGTGTTGGATATTTCCCTCCAAATTTACTCTCTCCTGCTCTGTGCCTCCGAAGGCCAACCTCATTCACTGGGCTCACATTAACAGGCTTTCTTGCCCTCTAGCTTCTGGTTGAGTTTCACCATAAGAAGTACAAATGGATATGGGAGGACAGGAAGATTGTGTGGCTGTGTATTTATTTTCCAGGCTCCCTCTATGTCAAGCCACAGGCTGGCATTAGCTGTGTTTTTCTAGCAAAGGCAACTACTCCAGTCAGGATGCCTGAAGTGGTAACAGATTCTCAAGTATTTCATCATACCCCATTGCTTTTCCTTAACCTTGCCCACACTTTGTAAATATTCCTTTCATTAAACTCTCTTCTGTTGCCTACCTGTTTTCTGCTAGAACTCTAGGTGATATCTAATAATTCGCTCGTCTTTCGTAGGGTATAGAGCAGGTATGACTATTTTTACAAGTCTTTTCCTCTGTTTATTTACTAGATTACATTTTCTGTTTGTATGCTATCTCATCTTTGCTTGCTAGGTTTGTATCTATTCTTAGGAAGTAGAATGCCAATGGTGATAACACGTTGAAAACATAGTTTATTTTTACTGTTGTTGGCATGTAAAATGATGTGGATTATAATCTTAACATTATAAATTTTATTCACATTTGATCTTTTTCCACATAAAATCTATATAGAGATATTTTTGCTTATGGTTTATGAACTTTTCTCTGTGTTGTATTTCAACAAAAAGGGTTTTTTAAAGTCTTTATCTTTATGGTACATCCTAAATTCTTTGCAGAAGTAATGAAAAGGAAAGAAGAAAAGACCTTCTAATTAAATCACTATCTAACATTCATTTAGGCCTATACACTTCCCCATGAGTATTGCTTTAGTTGCATCTAACAAGTTTTGATATGGAGCAATTTTACTGAAATTTAGACCTAATGATTTTCCAATTTTCATTATTATTTATTAATTAATATACAAATTATTAAGAAATATATTTTGAAATTTCCAAATATAGCGATATTTTATCTACTAATGATTTTTAATTTTTTGTGAGCTAGTATTGGATAAATTAACTCTTTTTTTTTTTAATTTATTTTTGTTTGTGTTGGGTCTTCGTTTCTGTGCGAGGGCTTTCTCTAGTTGCAGCAAGCGGGGGCCACTCTTCATCGCGGTGCACGGGCCTCTCACTATCGTGGCCTCTACTTACTGCGGAGCACAGACTCCAGACGCGCAGGCTCAGTAGTTGTGGCTCACGGGCCTAGTTGCTCCGCGGCATGTGGGATCTTCCCGGACCAGGGCTCGAACCCGTGTCCCCTGCATTGGCAGGCAGATTCTCAACCACTGCGCCACCAGGGAAGCCCCCGATAAATTAACTTTTAACAGTGCAAGTATAAGAAAATATATATGTCTAATTACTGGGTACAGGGTTCCAAATATGTATTAGACCAAAAACACTTAAAGTATGTTTGAAACCTCTATATCCTTATTTATTTTCTTCTATTGGATCTATCAGTTACTGAAAGAGGTACATTAACATCAACATTTAACCCACTAAAGAATAAAGCCACTTTATTCTTTATTGTTGTTATTGTATTTTATCCAGTATTTTTCAGTGTTTGTGGTAGATTTTCACCATTAGCTTTGTCTACTGATTTTCTGGAAGTGAAAATCTCTGCAACTAATATGCTTGTATTATTCCTGTTTCACAGGTGAGAAAACAGACACATGGAGAATTTAGGGAATTTTCCTCAGGTCATACACCTAGCAAGTGGCTTTTCCAGGATTTACATCTAGTGGCCTGGGACTTCCCTGGTGGCACAGTGGTTAAGAATCCGCTTGCCAATGCAGGGGACATGGGTTCGAGCCCTGGTCCGGGAAGATCCCACATGCCGTGGAGCAAGTAAGCCCGTGCACCACAACTACTGAGCCTGCGCTCTAGAGCCCGCGAGCTACAACTACTGAAGCTTGTGCACCTAGAGCCCATGGTCCGAAACAAGAGAAGCCACCTCAATGAGAAGCCCGCGCACCGCAACGAAGAGTAACGCTTGCTTGCAGCAACTAGAGAAGCCCACACACAGCAACGAAGACCTAATGCAGCCAAAAAATAAATTAAAAAAAAAAATCTAGTGGCCTTTAGCCATGTGCTTTATTGACATTATTTAGTAGTATCATCATTATAGTATTTATAAATAACTATGCCCATTCTCTAATGATATGATTTAGTACTAAAGTACCCAAGTCTATGGTAGAGAGACTGAGAGAGTGTTGACTTTACTCTTTAGCTAGTTTCCCTCCAGGCAGCAAAATGCCTACAGCAGTTCTAGACCTCACAGCTTTGCATCACATTGTCCCGGAGAAGATAGAATCTTTTCCAGTACGCCCTGAGAGAAAGCAAGGAAGTGTCTCTTTTCCAGTATCCCTAGTAAATGCATCCTAGCACCTCGTTGGCTCTGATTAGGGTATGTGTCAATTCTTAAGCCAATTATGGTGGCCTGGGCAAAGGGATATAGTGATTGCTTTAAACCGATCTGGGCCCACCTCTAGAGCTCAGAGTGGAGTCAATCTCACCAAAAACAGGGGAGGAGGCTTCTCAAAGGAAATGTGGTGAAATATTCCCAGAAACAGAGGAATGGATGTTTGGTGGCAACAGACATTAGGTAAGCAGAGAGGATGGGGAGGGTGTTCCAGTAATAGATAAGCAAAGGAAAAGGGTGAAGTGAGCATGATAGAGAGAATGTTAAGAAAGGCCTGCAGTAAATCTTTTATTGTTATAACACAGGAACATTTTCCATGTAGAGAGCCAAGCTAACAATTTTTTCTGATTATTTTTTCTCCTTCTAAAGAGAACATATTTTGCTCTTAGAACAAAGAACATGCTTCAGAGCCACAGTCTCTGGGATCACAATCATTCCTCATCCTCAATTTACTGCAATCAGACTTTCCCCTCAGCACTCCATGGAAATGGTTTCTGATTCCCAAACAAGGCCTCCCAGAGGTCGAGAGAGGTTCAAGCACCAGAGTCTTAACCAGGGGGAGCAAGAGCAACAGATCACCCCCTAAAAACATTCTCCCCAAGTGGCATCCTTAGATGAAAGTTCTTGGTAGAAGTAGGGTGAAAGAGGAGCCGGTGAGTTCATTATGTTTACAACATTGCTCAGGCCATAAGCCAAATGGCAAAAAGGGAGGTGGGATGGGGGACCACTTTAGTGCAGTGGTTTCCCCACCAACTAATGGTGCAGCTCTAGCCCTTAGATCAGGCTTATCTTCAGACTAGTAACATCTGAGGGTGGAACCTAGCTAACTATGGGAGTGTTTTCATCTGCTGAGGATCTGGGTATATCAAAAATTAAGGAATAGCAAAACAGGTTACAAAAATTGTGGGTTATTTTACATAGTTACACTTAACAAATTAACGCTTTTCATATTCACAAATATGCCTGTGTTACTGGGATATGTGTCACCAGAGACAAGACAAGGACATATAACGACAGCAAGCTGAGGTGACGACTGTTTCAATGCCACTGACCCAGACAGTAGGTATCCATTCTCTCCCGGCACCCACTGCCACCACTTCAAAGGGGTGGTTTTTGGTTTATGGTTTAAAGAACTCTTCAAATGATACAAGAGTTGGTTTGAGGAGAGGTACAAGAAAGGTTCAAGTATGAATAAGAATCATGCCAAAGTCCAAAGTTAGGGAAGGACCCACAGTGAAAAGAAAACCAAAAGGTTGATATGGACTCATTGAAAAGAAGTGCTTTGAACAAAGAAGATACCTTAAACATATGTAGAAGAAAAGCATTCCAGGCAGCGGAGAGAGCCAGTGAAAGACCCTAAGGTGGGAATGTGCCTGGATTGTTCAAGGACTAGCAAGGAGATCACTATGTTTAAAGGGCAGCAAGCAAGGGGTAGAGGAGTGGAAGATATGGGAGGCCAAATGGTGGAGGGTTCTGGAGGCACTACATAAATGGGGAGCTATTACAGGATCTGGAACAGAGCACAAGAATAGCATGAACTGATGGCTTTAAAGAGGTCAGTCTGGCTAACTGCTTGAGTATAGCCTGTTGGGAGCACGAGTAGAAGCAAGGAGACCAGTTAGGAGACTATTGCAGTAATCTAGGTGTGAGATGACGGTCAAGTGTGGTAGATGTAGATGGGGGTGGATTCTGTATCTATTTTGAAGGCAGAGCAAACAGGATTTGTTGATAGATTAGATATGGGGGTGTAAAAGAAAGGGTGATAAGAATGATTCCAAGATTTTTGGCCTGAGTAACTGGAAGGATGGTGTTACCATCAACCAAGACTGGGAACAGGATTCAGGGGAAAACAAGAGTTCAGTCTGGGGCATGGTGAGTGTGGGACGCCTGTTAGATTTCTGGATTTAATGGGTTGTCTGATCTGAGGGAAGCCACTTAACTTCTGTAGGCTTCATCTGTAAAATGAGACATTTGGACCAGAAAACTTCAAGGTCCCGCCAATATTTTTTGATTCTAAGTTTCACTTAGCTAAGTTGTTTTTGTGCTAATTTACATGTTTACTTGTGTGTGTTGCCACAGATTACATTTTAGTTTTGTAGTTTTAAATAGGGAGGTCAGTGTAAGCCTTGCTGAAAAGATGACTTTTAGACAAAGGAAATACAGTAGCTATCCATGAAAGAATGTTGCATACAGAGAAAAGCACCTGTGCAAGGATCCCGAGGTAAGAGTGAGCCTGTTCATGAAATGGTTCGATTTTGATAAGTATGGGTTAAATACAAGGCACACACGTGACTGATAAAACCCACAGAGAGCAGAAAGTCTGTAAGGAGGGGGAAAAAAGAGATTAAAAAGTCTTAAAGGATTCAAAAGCTAGTAGTGGAACATCAAATAGCTTTTAGAAAAACAACAATTTGATGATTCAAGCATAAATGAATCAGAAACATAAGAATTACTTTTCCCCTTACATTGCTCTGAATAAAAATTCAGACATAAAAGTCTTGGCAAATATGGTTTAAATGGTTTCATAACCCTTTCCTCCTCTTCATAAAAGTCTGAATTTTAAAATTTCAAATTACACTTTTCGTAAACAATCTCAAATTTAGCAATAATGAAACAATTTGGTTTTTAAAGAAATAATGCCAGTCACATCAAAGAATAGGGTAACTACTGAAAAATAATACAAATCATGAAATAATGAACTTTCCAATTATATTAAATCCTTTTTAATACAGTTAGGAGCTTTAACATTTAGTAAAAGCAAGGGAGATTTCCTCATGAAACAGGCAAAATCTTTTTTGGTCCTGGTATTTTCCAGGATTCTTACATTTCTGAAGATTTTGAGTAGATTAAGTATATTCTTGTTTTTTCTGTTCCCCTAATAGAAATCTGTTGATATTTAACACAAACCGGCAAAATTGGGAGAGATACTTTATTAATTTAGATGGAATGTGAGATCCTTCCTGGCTTCCTGGGGCTGGAAAAATTGAAATGTAAGCGGGAAAGAACAGAGAGGAGGATGGGTCAGGTGAGGAGTGGCAGTCGATGGCCTGTGTGGAATGCAGGTGGAAGATAGTTATCACCCAGGAAGGGAGATTTCAAGTCCCAGTTCGCGGCCCTGTGTAATAATAATAACAACAGAAAAGCCTCACAGAGCACTTACTATGTGGCAGGGTGTGCATTTTACACATGTAATAATATCTTTCTTTCATTTTGACAAGTGAAATATATAGCAACTGGTCATAGGATTTTTAATTTGAAAATGTATTCCACTGCCTTCTACCTTCTAGTGTTGCAAAGGAGAATCTCACTGCCAGCCTATTTCCCCTCCCCACAACCCTTTACAGATAACTTATTCATTCTGTCTGGAAGCTTGTAAGATTTTCCTCTTTATCCTTGGGCAAATAGTAACAGAAAATACTTAAAGAGTGCTTACTATGCACCAGGAAATATTCAAAGCACCTCACATATTTTAATACATTTAATCATTGTAGTAACACTTTGAAACTATTACAATGGCTATCCTTATACCACAGGTGACAAGACAGAGAAGTTGAATAAGCTGTCCGAGTTAAATAACCTGCACATAGTTGAGCCAAGAGAGCTGATAAATAGAAGGGAACACAGGAGACAAAACAATTGTAAATGCTGTTTTAAAGGCACTGTACTTTTAGAGTGCAGGAAATCTGAAAGAGAAATTGTATCAAGGATGATGGAGCTACTGAGATTGCTAGTACCCTGGAGTGTGCAGCAGGGGAAACTAATTGAAGGAAATTCTCTGGGCCCAACACCTGGAGGCTGCCCTGGGGTGGATCGCCTCTCCTTCCTTTTAAAACCTGCTTAGGAGGAAACAAAATCTTGACCATGGCTTATGTGGCCTTGCATGATTTGGGCCCCTGTACATTTCTCCACTGTAAACACTTATATTTTTGTTTGCTTTGTTTTGGTTGCCCAGCCCTTCAACTATGCTCCTTAGTTTGGGGGAATTCATGACCCTTCCAGATCTTGCCTCCCTGCTCAAGCCATACAACTTTTCCAGTTCCACTTTTATCAAGGTTAGAATAGTTTCTAACCTTGATCAAATGTGAATGACTGAAGAACTGGCAATGTTTAACCTGTGGGGGAGGAGACTTTGGTGGGGGTGGGTGGGTAGGTGAAGGAAACCATTGATAGAGACCTCTCCAAATATTTGGAGAGCCGGCAAATGAAAGAAGGCTGTGGCTTAAGAGCAGAAACTGGGGGTGAGCGTGGGGGAGGAGAAGTCAGGGGAGAAAGAGTGAGATAGCCAAGCGGTTGGGAATAGCAACTGCAGAAACGTTCTCCAAAACGACTGCCTTCTGCACAATTTTTAAAAAATCAACTTTCTTGAGGTATCGTTTACATATAATAAAAATGATCTATTTTAAATGTACATTTTCATGAATTTTGACAAATGAATGCACACATGTAACTACTCTAATCAAGATACAGCACACTTCTATCACCCCACAAAGTTCCCTTTTGCTCCATTCCAATCACCTGCTCCTGCCCCCAGCCCTAGCTTACCACTAATCTGATTTGGGTTACTAAATCTAGAATTTCATATAATGTAATCATACATTTTATATCTGGCTTCTTTCACTCAGCACAATGTTTTTGAGATTCATTACTGTTGTAGCATGTATTTGTTGTTCATTTCTATATACCTCTCGGGAGTAGTCTATTGAACAGATATACCAAATTTGTGCATCCATTCATATGTGGATGGACATTTGGCTTGTTTCCAAATGTTTGTTATCTTGAAGCTGCTATGATCATTCATGTACAAGTGTTTTTGTGGACATCTGTTTTCATTTTTCTTGGGTAAATATTACTTACGAGTGAAATTTCTAGGTTACAACATCAGTGCATATTTAACTTTTTAAGAAATTGCAAAGTTCCGGGCCAAAATGGGTGTGCTATTTTACATTCCTACCAGCAATGTATGAGATTTCCAGTTGCTCCACACCCTTGCCAACATTTAGTGTTGTAAGTCTTTAAATCGGAGCCCTCTCATAGGCCTACAGTGTGTATCATCACAGTTTTAACTTGCACTTCCCTAATGACTAATGATTTTGGATGAGCATTTTTTCATGTGTTCATTTGTTGTTCCCATAGCTTCTTTGGTGAAGTGTCTGTTTAAATCTTTTCCCCATTTTTCATGAGTTGTTCATGAGCTGTAACATTCCTTATATTGTCTGGATAGAAGTCCTATATCAGGATTTTTTTTTTTTAACATCTTTATTGGAGTATAATTGCTTTACAATGGTGTGTTAGTTTCTGCTTTATAACAAAGTGAATCAGCTATACATATACATATATCCCCATATCTCCTCCCTCTTGTGTCTCCCTCCCACCCTCCCTATCAGGATTATGTTTTGCAAATATTTTATCAAAAACCATGGCTTGAATTTTATTTTCTTAACAGTGTCATTTTAAGAGAAAAAGATTTAATCTTGATCAAGTTCAGTTTAAGCTCTTTCTTTTTTGGTGCATGCTTTTTGCATCCTATCTGAAAGAATCTTTGTCTAACTAAAGGTCACAAAGATTTTCCTCTAGAAGTCTTATTATTTTACCTCTTACACGTTGAGCTCTATATCTGATTCTTATACTGGCACCATAATCTTGATTAATGTTGCTTTAGAGTAAATCTTGAAACAGGTAGTGTAGCTCCTCCAACTTTGTTTTTCTTTTTCAAAATTGTTTTTCCTATCTTAGATTTTTTGCATTTCCATATAAAATTTATAATCACCTTGTCAGTTTCTAAACAAAAAGTCTTCTGCGGATTTGATTGGCGTTGCATGGAATCTATAGGTAAATTTGGGGAAAACTGACGTCTTAATATTGATAAAAAATATTGAACATAGTATATCTCTTTAATTATGGAGCTCTTCCTTAATTTTCTTAGTAGTCGTTTTTAGTTTTCAGTGTTTAAGTCTAGTACATTTTTTGTTTAAACTTTCCTTAAGTATGTTGTTTTTGATGTTGTTGTAAATGGTATTTAAAATTTTCAGTTTCTAATTGTTTGTTGCTAGTATAACAATTGATTATTGTATACTGACATTGTTTCTTGTAATTTTCCTAAGCTTACTTGCAAGATCTTATAATGTTTTTGGAGATTTCATAACCATTTCCATATAATGATCATGTTCTCTCTGAGTAAATCAGTTTTAATTCTTCCTTTACAATCTTCCTTTACTTCTTCCTTTACTGATTAGGACTCCGGTACAATGTTGAATAGAAGTGGAAGGCATAGGCATTCTTGCTTTTTACCCAGTCTTAAGAGAAAGGCATTCGATCTTTCACCATTAAGCATGATGTCAGCTATAGGAAATGTGAGGGATGCCCTCTTCAAGTTGTGGAAGTTTCTACTTGTAGTTTGCTTAGAGTTCCATTTTGTTTTTCTGGGGTTTTTTTTCAGTTTTATTTATTTTTGGCTGCGTTGGGTCTTTGTTGTTGCGCGCAGGCTTTCTCCAGTTGCAGCGAGCAGGGGCTACTCTTTGTTGCAGTGTGCAGCTTCTCATTGCAGTGGCTTCTCTTGTTGCGGAGCACAGGCTCTAGGTGTGTGGGCTTCAGTAGTTGCAGCACATGGGCTCAGTAGTTGTGGCACATGGGCTCAAGGGTGCATGGGCTTCAGTAGTCATCGCTTGCAGGCTCTAGAGTGCAAGCTCAGTAGTTGTGGCACATGGGCTTAGTTGCTCTGCGGCATGTGGGATCTTCCCGGACCAGGGATTGAACCTGTGTCCCCTGCATTGGCAGGCAGATTCTTAACCACTGCACCACCAGGGAAGTCCCCTTTTGTTTTATTTTTATATAAAGAATGAGTATTGAGTTTTGTCAAATGCTTTTCCTACATCTATTGAGATGATCATCTGGTTTTTCTTTTTAAGTATACTATGATTGATTTTCAGTTGGTAAACCAATCTTATTACCGTGTCTCATTTAATCAAAAAGGGAGACAATGGTAAGAGTCAACGAAGATGTGGAGAAGGTGGAACCCTCTTGCATTGCTGAAGGGAATGTACAAAGGTACAGTCACTTTGGAAAAAAGTTTGGCAGTTCCTCAAAAAGTTAAACACTGTGAGCCAGCAATTCTGTTCTCTGTATTTGCTCAAAACAAATGAAAGCATATGTCCACATGAAAACTTGTATATGAATGATCATAGCAGTGTTAGTCAAAAATTGGACAACTCATATGTCCCTCAACTGATGAATAAATAAGCAGAATGTGGTACAGCTGACCCTCGAGCAACACGGTTTGAACTGTACGGGCCCACTTACATGCAGATATTTTTCAAGAGTAAATACTACAGTGCTACTTGGTCCGTGTTTGGTTGAATCGTGGATATGGACGAACCTCGGATATGGAGGACCAACTATAAATTATATGCAGATTAATCCTTGCGTTGTTCAAGGGCCAATTGTATATCTGTACAATGGAAAAATATTAGGCTGTAAAAAGGAATTAAGAACTGATAGATACTACAACCTGAATGAGCCTTGAAAGCATTCTGCCAGTTGAAAGAAGCCAGGCATAAAAGGCCATATATTGTATGAATCCATTGATATAAAAAGCCCCAAATAGGGAAATACACAGAGACAGCAGTTTAGTGCTTTGCAGGGACAGGGGAGAGAGGATTGGGTAGTGAATATTAATGGACACAATATACATTTTCAGGGTGATAGAAATGTTCTGAAATTAGATGGTGGTGATGGTTACACAATTTTATGTGTATACTAAATTATTAAACACCATTGCACTGTACACTTTAAATGAGTGAATGTCATGGTATGTGAATTATATTTCAATTCAAAAATAATAAAACAAAATACAACAACTTTACATTCCTGAAATAAACATTGCTTGGATATGATGTATTATCATTTTTAATTTGATACACTAAAATGTTGTTAAAGGTTTTTGTGTCTATTGATATGTAGTCTTTTTTTGCAGTGCCTTTGGTTTTAACCTCAGCATAATACTGGCTTCACAAAAACAATTGTATTGAATTGAAATTATTTCTTTTTTAAATGTTTAGTAAAATTCACTTGTGAAACCATCTGAACCCGGAATTTCTCCGTGGGAAGGTTTTTTAACTACAAATTCAATTTACTTTTTAGATACAGATTATCTAGATATTTCTTCTTGAATGAATATTGGCAGTTTGTGTTTTTCTAAGAATTTTCCCATTTTACTTAAGCTGTCAAATTTATTGGCCTGAAGTTGTTTATAATATTCCCTTATTTTCTGTTGTCTGAGGATCTAGATGATATTCCTGATTTCATTCCATATATTGATACTTTATGTCTTCTTTCTTTCTTAGTCATTCAGGCAAGAGATTTATCAATTCCATTGACTCTTTTAAAAGAAACATTTTTTGGTGTCATTGATTTCCTTTTTTATTTCATTGACTCCTGCTCTTAGCTTTATCATTACTTGTGTTCTGCTTACTTTGGGTTTAATTACTTCTTTTTCTAGTTTCTTAAAATAGAAGCTTAGATTATTTATTTAAGCATTTAAAACTATAAATTTCCCTCTGCACACTGCTTTAGCTCTTTCCCATAAATTTCGATATATCGTGTTTTAATTTTCACTCAGTTAAAAATATATTCTAATTTTCCATTGTGACTTCTTCTTTGAGTAATTTATTTTTATTTTTATTTTTTTTTTTGGTCTCACCACGTGGCACGTGGGATCTTAGTTCCCCGACCAGGTATCAACCCTGCACCCCCTGCAGGGGAAGTGTGGAGTCTTAAACACTGGACCACCAGGGAAGTCCTTCCTTGAGTAATTTAGAACTGTATTGCTCAATTACTAAATATTTGGCGGCGGGGGGCGGGGGGGGGTCCAAAATTTTTTTTCTTATTGATTTCTAATTTAATTTTATTGTGATTGAGAATATACACTGTATGCTTTCAATGCTTTTAAATTTGTTGAGATTTCTTTTAAGATCCAAACTATAGTTGATCTTTGTGAACGTTCCATTGGCATTTGAAAGAAAGGTGTATTCTATTATTGTTTGGAGTGTTTAAATAGTATGTTAGTGTTCAAGCTGTTAGTGTTGTCAGTGCTGTCTACTTGTTCTATCAATTACTGGGAGAGGAGTGTTGAACTCCCCAACTACAGGCATGCCTGGTTTTATTCCACTTTGCTTTATTGAGCTTCACAGACATCAGGTCTTTTACAAATTGAAGGTTTGTGGCAACCCTGTGTTGTCAGATGATGATTAGAATTTTTTATTTTTTTAAAATTAAGATATGTACATTTTTTAGACATAATGTTACTGCACATTTGATAGACTACAGTATAGTATAAACATAACTTTTATATGCACTGGGAAACCAAAAAATCTGTGTGACTAGCTTTATTGCAGTATTTACTTTATCGTGGTGGTCTGGAAACAAACCCACAATAACTCCGTAAACCTGTGTAATTATAGATTTGTTTCCTTTTCCCTTCCATTTTATCAATTTTTGCTTCATGTAATTTGAATGTTTTAAGGTTCATGAATATTTAAGATTGTTATATCTTCCTAATGAATTGACCCCATTAAAATTATGAAGTAGTCTTCTTTATCCCTTGTTCTGAATTCAAATTTATCAGATAGAAATAGAGCCATTTCAACTATCTTTAGATTAATGGTTGCATGGTATATTGCTTTATTACTATTTTATTTAAAATTATCTGTGTCTTTACATTTAAACTGGGTTTATTATAGGTGGCATATAGTTGGGCCTTTTTTCATTTTTTAAAAAATAAATTTATTTATTTATTTTATTTTTGGTTGTATTGGGTCCTCATTGCTGCCCGCGGGCTTTCCTTTTTTTTAGTTGTAGCGAGCGGGGGGGCCACTCTTCATTGCACCACGTGGGCCTCTCACTGCGGCGGCTTCTCTCGTTGCAGAGCACGGGCTCTAGTCGTGCAGGTCCCAGTAGTTGTGGCTCGCGGGCTCTAGAGCGCAGGCTCAGTAGTTGTGGCGCACGGGCTTAGCTGCTCCGCGGCATGTGGGATCCTCCCAGACCAGGGCTTGAACCCGTGACCCCTGCATTGGCAGGTGGATTCTTAACCACTGCACCACCAGGGAAGCCCCTTTTTTTCATTTTTAATGTAAAATATAGGTAACATAAAATATTATGGTATTATGTAGTAAAATGTACATAACATAAAATCTACCATTTTAACCATTTTTAAAGTATACATTTCAGTGGCACTAACTACATCCATAATGTTGTGCAATCATCATCACTATCCATTTCCAGAATTTTAAAATCAAATCCAAACAGAAATTCTGTAGTAACTATTAAACAGTAACTTCTCACTCCAAGCAACCCCCAGCCCCTATTTTACTTTTTGTCTTTATGAATTCATCTCTTCTAGGTACCTCATAAAAGTAGAATATTTGTTCTTTTATGTCTTCTTTCACTTAGCACAATGTTTTCATGGTTCATCCACATTATAGCATACATCAGAATTTCATTACTTTTTATAACTAAATAATATTCCATGGCATATATATATATATATATATATATATATATATATATATATTTTTTTTTTTTTTTTTTTTTTGTCTGCATGGTGCAGCTTGTGGGATCTCAGTTCCCTGACCAGGGATAGAACCTGGGCCCCCTGCAGTGACAGCGTCGAGCCCTAACCACTGGATCACGAGGGAATTCTAATATATCACATTTTAAAATATCAGTTGGATTTTGCTTTTCTATTCTGTCCCACACTCTCTGCTTTTTATTTGGAATGTTTGGACCATTTACCTTTAATGTAATTATTTATATAGTTGGGTTTAAATCTACCATTTTCCTATTGGTTTTCTATTTGTTTCATTTTTCTTTCTTCCTTTTTCCCCACTTCTTCAGGATTCTTTCTTTCAGTATAAAATTTTATTTAAAAGGGGCTTCCTTGGTGGCACAGTGGTTAAGAATCCGCCTGCCAATGAAGGGGACACGGGTTCAAGCCCTGGTCTGGGAAGATCCCACATGCCGTGGAGCAATTAAGCCCGTGCGCCACAACTACTGAGCCTGCACTCTAGAGCCCATGAGCCACAACTACTGAGCCTGCATGCTGCAACTACTGAAGCCTGTGCGCATAGAGCCTGTGCTCCACAATAGAAGCCACTGCAATGAGAAGACTGTGCACCACAACGAAGAGTAGCCCCCGCTCGCCACAACCAGAGAAAAGCCCGTGTGCAGCAACGAAGACCCAACACAGCCAGAAATAAAATAAGTTAAAAAATTTTTTATTTAAAATATCATATTTTGGGGACTTCCCTGGTGGTCCAGTGGTTGAAACTTTGCCTTCCAGTGCAGGGGGTGCAGGTTTGATCCCTGGTCAGGGAGCTAAGATCCCACATGCCTCACAGCCAAAAAACCTAAAAACATAAAACAGAAGCAATATTTTAACAAATTCAATAAAGACTTTAAAAAAAATATCATATTTTTCATCTCTGGAAGTTCTAGCTGAGACTTTATTCATATATGTCTTTTCTTCCTGTATTTATGTTGTCTTATATCTTTGTGAGCACATTTATAATCTGTGAGTGTGTATTTATAATAGCTATTTCAGCATACATGTCCGCTAATTCCATTTTCTGTTATTTCAGAATTTGTTTCAACTTACTATTTTTTCATCTGGTATGTGTCACATTTTCCTATTTCCTTGTATGTCTGGTGATATTTTAATTAGATAAAGATTATGAATTCTAGATTATTTGGTGCTAGAGTTTATTGTATTCCTTTAAATAATGTTAGACTTCTTCTGGTAGGCAGCAAGGTTACTTGCAGGTTAGATTTTATCATATTAGGGTTTACTTTAAAGCTTTTTTAGGAAGCTTCTAGAATACCCTTAATTCTAAAGTTAATTTAGCCTCACTTCTAAGGCAGAGCCCTTCTAAGATCTCTACTACATGGCTAAATATTCAACCAGATTTCTCCACTCTGGATGAAGGGAATTCAAACATTTATGGTCCTATGTGATTTCTGGGAATTGTTCACCTTACATCTTCTCAGGAATTAGTCTTTCCTCAGAAGATTTTCACAAGAACAAGGGTTTTACCTTATGCGTACGCAGATTGATATTCAGCAAAAACTCAAGGGGACTCCTATGCAGATTTCTGTATCTCTTTCTCTGCTTAGCGCTCTCTCTTTTTTTTTAAAGCTATTTTTTTTTAAATTTATTTTTATTTATTTATTTAGTTGGCTGCATTGGGTCTTCGTTGCTGTGCGCGGGCTTTCTCTAGTTGTGGCGAGCGTGGGCTACTCTTCGTTGCAGTGCGCAGGCTTCTCATTGCAGTGGCTTCTCTTGTTGCAGAGCACGGGCTCTAAGCGCGCGGGCTTCATAGTCGTGGCTCATGGGCTCTAGAGCGCAGGCTCAGTAGTTGTGGCACACGGGCTTAGTTGCTCCGCGGCATGTGGGATCTTCCCGGACCAGGGCTCGAACCTGTGTCCCCTGCATTGGCAGGCGGATTCTTAACCACTGCGCCACCAGGGAAGTCCGAGCTCTCTCTCTCTCTCTCTTTTGAACTCCGCTCTTAAGATTATAGCTGCCTGGCCTCCCCAAACTGATCTGTTTCCTCGACTCAGCAAGTTGCTGTGTTCCTTTTCCCTCTGTTGTGCCTTTCTCAAGGCAGTAATCTGGGATAATCATAGGGATTCTTTCAGGAATCCAGTTCTACACTGCCAGATGTCTAATGTCTGAAACTTGCTATTTCATATATTTTGCCTGATTTTCTAGTTGTTTATGGTGGGAAGGCAATTCCTGTTAGCAGTTAATCCTTTCTAGGTGGAAATGGAAATTCCCCTCTCAAAAATTTTAAAACCATTAAATTGACATGGCAGATAAAACTGAGGAGAAGACATTAGAGAAAGCAATGTGAAAGATGACACTGAAACACCAGAGGTCAGTTTGTGAGACTTTTAGAAACTGAAGTCAAAATATAGCACCATTTTGAATACCATCCACCCCCACTCCCAACTTTACCCACCAATTGCCCAGGTCCTCTTCCCCTGCCTGCTCTAGAGCACTTCTGAGGCCCCTTTATGGACTAAAGAATATTTTTTTAAGTGCCTTTGAATCAAAAAAAAAAAAATTTAATGCCTAAATGATATCTTGCTATTCACAAAGATTAGTGGGGTCCTCCAAGTTCATTTATCTTCATTTTTTCCCCCTCTATTGAGAGCTTATGCTGCTATGAACTTAGTGAAGATTTTCTTTTTTGGCCATGCTGTGCGGCATGGGGATCTTAGTTTCCCGATCAGGGATCGAACCTGTGCCCCCTGCAGTGGAAGTGTGGAGTCTTAACCACTGGACCTCCAGGGAAGTCCCTGAAGATATTTTATAATTGCTTTAAAACTCAAGAATCCATAGCTAAAAGCACTTAAAAATTGATCTGAACAACACAATGAGAATAAAATATATGAAGTTTTTGGCTCTCCCCTTAGTGTATTGTATTGTCAAAGTTTTTTTGGAACTCTGGTTCATTTGGACTTGATTTGGTGGAAGATAGTATGCATTAAGCATAAATTCCCTTGTTGTACAAGAGCAGTCGTTCTTCTGTAAGTATAAAACAGCAAAAAGAGATTTTCTTCCCTGTCTTGGGGCTGATGGGAGTGCTGTGGTTTTTGCTATGTGTTCACAAGCTGACAAAATGGACAGTACATTTTTCACGTTGTTTCAGCCCATGTAAATTTTTCGAAATAAATGGTTCCTGCTTGCCAAACCTCAGTGAATAACACTGACTTCTTCTCAGTCCACGAAGCTTACCACATGGATTACATATATGCATTACTCACACAGCACAATCACTGGCCCATATGCCAGAGTGAAATATGATTTTACAGTTGCCTCTAGAGCACACATTTCCAGCTTTGGTTCCACATACAAGGAGACAGATTTGCAGGTTTTATTTTCTTACACAGATTCAAACACATTTGCCTCAAGCAGAAATGTACGCTCCATAGTTAGTTCTTTTGTTGTAGGAAACTCTTGCTTCTTTTCAGACAATCTGTCACCTATTAAAAAGAAAAAGAGCAACACTGCACTGTCCGCATCGTTAAAACTTAAAACAGGTCCAAAGGAAAATGTGCCTTGGAAATCCTTCACTGATTTGTTTTTGTAGAACAGCTGGAGGTGAGGCCCATGGTACTAATCACGTCCAGTTGCTACTGGTCAAATTGCACATTCAGGAAATTCATAATTAGGTGGTTATATCCCGAGTTTACCCTGAAGCACTCTTTACAACTCTTGATTTGTCTTCTTCCTTGTCATTCAAAACAACCAGAGAGAGAGAGAGAGAGAGGAGAGAGAGAGACAGGAGAGGAAAAGGGAAATTGAAATAGAATTTCTAAGAAGTTATGTCTCTAAAATAAACCAAATTGTCTATGAATGCTGGCCCTCTCTTAAAAAGAAAAACAGCCAGAGAATGTGTATATATTAACGTGTATGTGTGTGTCTTTCTCAAAAACATTCAAAAAGGGTTAAAAACATTTTTAAAAGGTGTTCTCCTTAAAAACTGTGCTCATAACAGTAGCCCTAGCCATCAAATTAGGACTGGCCCCCTTCCACTTCTGGGTCCCAGAAGTAACACAAGGTATTAACACAAGGAAACGTTCATCTGTTTATGTTTCAAAGAGTGTGGATTTAAAATTAACTGGTACTACCCGGACTTCAAGGATTAAATTTTAATATTTCATGTAAATTGTATATGTTTCCTTATTCTATTTGCTTCTCTACCTGCCAGCCTTGGAATTATTAGGTAATTAATACAATGCCAGAATTTGTAGCTCAAGCGTTTGTCGATCCTTTGCTGGTTATTAGCAAATTTCTCAGTTCTGTATCAGAAGATCTGACTTCTAATCTATACTTTGGAACAGCAGTGTTTCTTAGGATCTTTACTTCTTTATTAGGTAATTTTAGGGAAAATGGGGAAAGAGAAAATGCTCTAGGAGCCGAACTGTGGTGAGGAATATATATCGTTAGTTTCCTAGTAATCCCATACCACTAACTGTTGATTCATTGATCTAATAGAAATAAACAGAGGTTAAGTGCCACATGCTAGTTAAGCAAATAAAAGCCAAACAGAATTCCTCAAAAAGTCAAATATAGAATTACCACATGATCCATCAATTCCACTTCTGGATACCCGAAAATATTGAAAACAGGTACTCAGACAAGTACTTGTATACCAATTTTCATAGCACCACTGTTTTCAATAGCTCAAAGGTGCAAACAATCCAAATGTTCAGCAATGGATAAATGGATAAATAAAGTGTGCTACACACATACAATGGGATAGTCTCAGCCATAAGAAGGAATAAAGTACTGATACATGCTACAACATGGATGAATCTTGAAAACATGGCAAGTGAAACAAAGCAGACACAAAAGTCACATATTGTATCATTCCATTTATATGAAGTATCCAGAATAGGTAAATCTATAGACACAGAAAGCAGCTTGGTGGTTGCCAGGGGCTGAGGAAAGGAGAGAATTAACAATAACTGCTTAATGGATACAGGGTTTTATTTTCAGGTGATGAAAATATTTTGGAACTAGATGGAGGTGGTAGTTACACAACATTGGGAAGGTACTAATGCAAATGCCACTGAGCTGTTCACTTTAAAGTGATTAATTTTATGTTGTGTGAATTTTACCTCAATAAAAAAGTAAAGTAAAAAAAAGAAAAAGAAAAAGAAATAATGCATGTTTCCTCTAAGGACCTAGCACTTCTTGGAGGCTACAGAACTTGATGTTCCTAACAGAGTTGTAGGTAGGACCACAATCTAGCAAAACAATCTATCTGGGCTTCACTTTTTCCAAAAGCCAATTTAAAATGTTAATTCATTATTCAAAACAAGACTTGTAAACATGGCAATAATCAGTTTCATATGTTTTCCTCCAGAAACAGGTCCTTACATGAACTATAGGTTCATTCTGGGCTCCACTTTCAAATTCTGCCCCTGATCTTTCTTTAATGTACATGTTAAACCAATGTATTACTGAAGCTTCATGTAAATTTGACATTTCTCAGTTATTAAATGATAACCCCTCATGTCAAATAGAACCTCCTTCTTCCCCAGGAACTTTTCTTCCCCTCCTTAATTTCACTAAGGAGGGGGGTCGGTAGCCGAGGAGTTCTAGTATAGTCTGTTCTTATCTTAAGGAAAAAGAGAGCTTAGAAGCAGAAAGAAAAGGACAGGAGCATTTCAGATTAAATTACTTTTTCAAAAACATACAAATAAAGTTGTAGCAAAGAGAATACACACAAGCAAAAGGATAAAATGGGTGAAGTTAGGCATGAGAGATTGCCCTCCACCCAGGGAAGTGTGCATGTTCTTCCTGGCTCTCAGGTGTGGCTAGAGAGGTAGTCTGAGTCTTCTCCTGGGAGAGCATGAGAAGATAGGGCACAGACAGCCTGTCTGATGTCACCATATGGGTCCTCAGGGGTAGAGACTTCTGGGCAGGCCACCATTCACTGAACTGTCACTGCTTGACATATACCAGCAGCTGGAGCTGAGCTCTGACGAACAGATCACTCAAGACCAAGCAGCCAGAGAGAGGAACAAGCTGAACATTCAGAACAGGCTGTCTATGAATTACAGTTGCTGGAGGGCAGAAAACATAACTTAAACTTGGACAGAAAGGATAATAGAACTACCTAAAGAGATACAAGGGCTACACAAAATAGACTTTCTTGATATAAAAACAACAACAAAAACATGATTTCTAAACTTAAAATTCATTAGTGAAGAAAATAGTAACTGTTGAAATTCAACTAGTAGCCTGGAAACTGGATGCAAGAATATTACAAAGCTCAGAGGAAACAAATGTAAATCATGAGTACAGAGATGGAAGGGAGGTTTAAGGACACTGACATGAGACTGTTTGGAGTTCCAGAAAGAGAAGATGACGCACATGAAGGAGAGGACATATTTAAATAAAACAAAATGAAGCATGCAAACAATAATATTTCCCTGGATTGAAGAAAGGATACCAAGTTTCAGGCAGGAATGATGAGAAAAGATTATATCTATGCCTATGTCTATATCTGTATCTATCTTTGTCATCATCTATATAGATAGCTACAGATATATACACACATCTATCTATATCTATTTATGCATATATATTTCTTTAAATGTCTATATACACATATATATGAGTAGACATATCCTGCTAAAAATTGTGAGCTCCAAAGATAAAGAGAACAATCTTATTCCGTGTAAAAGTTTGTAAGTTATTTATTTATTTATTTTTGGCTGCGTTGGGTCTTCATTGCTGCATGCAGGCCTTCTCTAGTTGCGGTGGGCGGGGACTACTCCTCATTGCGGTGCGCGGGCTTCTCATTGCAGTGGCTTCTCTTGCTGTGGAGCCTAGAAGCCGGCTCTAGGCGCACAGACTTCAGTAGTTGCAGCACCTAGGCTCAGTAGTTGTGGCTTGCGGGCTCTAGAGCGCAGGCTCAGTAATTGTGGCGCATGGGCTTAGTTGCTCTGAGGCATGTGGGATCTTCCCGGACCAGGAATCGAACCCCTGTCCTCTGCATTGGCAGGCGGATTCTTAACCACTGTGCCACCAGGGAAGTCCCTGTAAGTTACTTATAAAGGAAAAAGATTAGACTGTCATGAAATTCTCCTTTGCAACACTAGGAAGCTAGAAGACAATGGAATACATTTTCAACTTAAAAATGTATTTCACCTGTTAGGGTACAAGAAGGGTGTTTACAGATACATAAGCATTCAGAGAGGTCACACATCTCATTACTCATCTGGGAAAAACACTAGAAAAAGACTTTATTAATTAAAAACAAACAAACTAACAAAACAGAGACTTGAAGAAGAGAGAAAGCCATAGTGAGCAACAGACTTGTGATATTTAATTAAAAATAGGTGAACAATGATAGACGGGGAATATGTAACTAAATAAAGATTCTAGAAATAGAGAAGTGTACTAAGAAGGAAACTTCTAATAATAATCTGGAATTTAAAGAACTAAACCACCTCAGGAAAACTAAAGAATTGTGGTGAGGAGGGGCATGAGAAAGAAGGAAGCAAAAATATTCCAAAGGCTTCATCTCTTGGGAGGAGAGTAAGGAGGAAATTGCAACTGAAGTCTTCTTCAAGTTGAATATCATGGGTGAAGAGCGATAGTGGAGTAATGGAAATTCTCAGTTGGGGAAAAGTTGGTGTCTTCTTTTCATGAAATACTAGGGAAATATCTGTCTGATTTTATGACAGCTGGGAAAGGACAAGTAACAATTAATGAAATGTAAATGAAGAGCAAAATCTTAAAGCAGGCATGGTGTTACTAATACCATGGAACATGGAATTTGAGTTTCAAATCTCTAAACAGAAAAAAGAGGGACACTTTGTAATGATAAAAAGCATAATTTATGAAGAAAATAAAACAGTCCTAAGATTTTATACATGAAACAACATAGAAGCTAAACAAATTTTTTAAATTATTAGAAACTCAACTGTTAAATAAAATATTATAGTAAAGGACTTGAATATCAGAATTGGCCAATTCTGATAGATAGGTAGAAAGACAGATAGAAAAAGACATAGAGGAATTAAATAATACAATCACAAAGCTTGTTTTATATGGATACAGTCATCCTCATTATTTGTAAATTCGGAATTTGTGAATTTGCCCCCTTATGAAAATGTGTTTGTAACCCCCAGATCAATATTTACAGAACTTTTCCATCCCTCACAGACACGTGCAGAGCAGTGAAAAATTTGAGGTCAAATAAGGTGACACTCTGCCTTCTTATTTCAACTCTCATATTATAGAAGTGTCCTCTTCCCAGTCTATTTCGTATCAGAATTTGGGCATTTGGGTGCTTTTTGTTGGTGACTTCACTGTTTAGATTGGTCCCCCAAGTGCCGAAGTGCCGTCTGGGGTCCTACATGCAAGAAGGCTGTGATATGCCTTGCAGAGGCGATACATATGGTAGATAAACTTCATCTAGGCATGAGCTTCTGTGATATTGGCTGTGGAATCAATGTTAATGAGTCACCAGTACACATTAAATAAGGAGTCTTTAAACAGAAACACATAAGGAAGGTTATGTATTGACCAGTTGACAAAGATGTTGCAACCAGAGGTTCACAGGAATCTAGCCCTGTATCTCCCACAGGAGCAAAGGTTCAGTCTTCACAGTGTCTTTATAGGACATAACTACTGTGAATAATGAGAACCAACTGAATTAAGATTTAGAGAGAACTTTAAGTTCCTCAAAGAAATTCCTTTTTTTTTAATATATTCCATGGAAGACTTCTAAAAGTTACTTATGTGTTTTTCCTTAAAGAAGTCCTCATTATGATTTCCTGATCATAACCCACTAAATTTAAAAATAAATAAAAAGGATACAAAAACTTCAACTACATTGCAATCAAGAAGTATATATCTATATATTCCCTGAATTTAAAGAAATGTTAAAAACTGTCAAAAAAAGCAATGAAAAAATTAAAATTATCTAGAAAGCAATGAAAATAACATTTCCTACTAAAGCTTATGGCATTTGGTAAAAGCCACATTCACAGAAAAAAATTATAACCTTAAATTCTTTGTTATTAAGGAATAAAGATATTAAAATATAGAAGCTTTATAATCACTTACAAAAATTAAAACAACAACTAAAAAACTAAGAAGGGGGAATTAAGAGAGGGAAAACCTGAAACTAAAGAAATAGAAAACAAAAATAGTATAAAAAATAAAAAGCTCAAAAATCACTTCATTTGAGTAACACACAAAAAGAGAAACCATTTTTATTTGAGATTAAAGAAAAGAGGGAGAGTAAAAAACATACAAGATTGTGAATGAGAGAGAGTACATAAAGACAAATACCAAAGAGAACAAAAGAAATAAAACATTATGTGCAACTCTATAATAAATTTGAAATTTGAAACCTACATGATTTCCTAGCAAACAATATGTATAACAATCCAAGTAAAGACAGGAAACTTGAATAAACCACTATATAAGCTTTTTTTTTTTAAAGTGATTTAAGATCTAGCATTTACAAAGGCAGCAGGATCAAATGTCTTCATATTTGAATTCTAACAAAACTTAAAGTAAATAATTGCAAGATCTTAGAAAAAAATAGGAAGCACCCCAATTCATTTGATGAAACCAGGAGAATTTTAATACCAAAACCCAACAAAGAGAATGTCAAATAGTAATCCATGTGACCGAATAGGGTTTATTCCAATAGTACACTCTCAGGAACTCTAACAACATAATTTTTATACTTTGTCATTTGAAATCATGTCAAACTCACAGAACAGTACAAGAACAGTACAAAGAACTCTCATGTACCCTTTACCCAGAGACATTTTTCAAGTTTTGCCAACTCTCCCAGTAACATTCTTTAGGAAAGGGATCCATCCAGGATCATGTGTTGCAACTAGCTTTGTCTAGTCTCTGGGAACAGGTCCTCAGCCCTCCCTTGACTCTCATGACCTTAATATTTCAAAAGATCACAGGCCAGTTATTTTGTAGACTCCCCCAGTTTGTGCTTGTCTGATGTGTCTTCACAATAACATGAAGATTATGTGTATTGGGCAGGAACCACATATTCACAGAACGATGTGTGATGTTGCATCCCCTTGAGGGGCACTTGAAGTTGATTTGCCCCATGCCTGGTAGTTCGCTCACTAGCATAAGGTGGCATTGCCCAGATGTCTCCACTATAAAGTCTCTCTTATTCCCTTTGTAATTAATAAGTATTTTTGTGGGAAGATACTTTGACACTAGTAAATATCCTGTCCCCTGTCCAACTTTCACTCCCTAGTTTCTTGCAGTGCTTTTGCCTAAATTGTTTATTGCTATGCTGGTTGTTAAACGGAGAATTTCCAATTCCATAATTTCTTCTACATTTGTTGGTTGGCATTCTACCATAAGGAAAAACTTTCTTTTTATTTATTTATTTATTTATATCAGTATGGACTAAAGCATTCCTATTTTATTCAATAGGTTGCAATCCTTTACTATTATTATTTATTTTGATGATCAAATTTTTCCATGTTTTGGCCAGTGGGCGCATCTAAAGCTTGTTTCTATGTCTTTCAGTAGATCCCCACCTTTCTGTGATCATGACCTTACTTTCTGTCACAGCAAGATGTTCCAGGCTTATCTTTTACTTTCCCTGCCTTGGCCTTGAAATCAGCCATTTCCAGAAGAAGGCTTGATTCACCTTAAAAGAAAATGTATTTAGAAACCAAGATCTGGGTACTAGGTGTGCTCATTGCTATTGAGGTATCACTGCTCCCAGGCTCTCTAAGTGGATAGAGCTAGTTAATACACAAATTAAAACCACAAAAACCACTTTAGGGCCCACTAAAATGACTGTAATTGGGATTTCCCTGGTGGTCCAGTGGTAAAGAATCCGCCTTGCAATGCAGAGGACACGGGTTTGATCCCTGGTCAGGGAACTAAGATCCCACATGCCGCGGGGCAACTAAGCTCGCGTGCCATAACTACTGAGCTTGCGCGCCTCAACTACAGAGCCTGCATGCCGCAAACTACAGAGCCCACCCACCCAGTCTGCATGCCACAACTAGAGAAGAGAAAACCTGCACGCCACAACTAAAGAGAAGCCCACGTGCCACAACGAAAGATCCTGCGTGCCTCAACGAAGATCCCACGTGCCACAACTAAGACCTGACACAGCCAAAAATAAACAAAATAAATAAATAAGTAATAAATAAATCTTTAAAAAAATGACTGTAATAAAAAAGACAGCTGATAACAAATGTTGGAGAGGTTATGGAGAAACGAACCTTCATACATTGCTGATGGGTGTGTAAAATGGTACAGTCACTTTGAAAACAGTTTGGTAGTATCTAAAAATGGTTAAACAGAGTAACTATATGATGGCAATTCTACTCTTAGATAAACACCGAAGAGAACTGAAAATACGTTCACACAAAAAAACTTGCATGTGAATGTTCATAGCAGCATTGTTCATAATAGCCAAAAAGTAGAAACAACATTAATATCCATCTGCTGAACAGTGGATAAAAAAATGTGATATATCCATACAGTGGGATGTTATTTGGCAATAAAAAGAAATGAAGCACTGATACATGCTACACCATGGATGAACCTCTGTTGTGGATTGAATGGTGGCCCCAAAAGATTGTTCATGTCTTTATTTCTGGAGCCAAAAAGGGTCTTTACACCTGTAATTCAGTTAAGAATCTTGAGATGAGGAGATCATCCTGATTTATTCAGGTGGGTCCTAAATTCTATGACAACTGTCCTTATAGAAAGGGTAGAAGGAGATCTGAGAGACAGAAGAGGAAAAGACAAAGACACACACAAAAGGCTGTGTAAATACGGAGGCAGAGATTGCGGTGATGTGATCATAAGCCAAGAATGCCAAGGAATGCTGACAGCCACCAGAAGTTGGAAGAAGTAAGCTAGATTCCCCTCTAGAGCCTTCAAGGGGAATATGTAGCACTGCCAACACCATGATTTTGGACTCTGGCTCCCAGAACTGTGAGGCAATAAATTTCTGTTGTTTTAAGCTACCCATTTTGTGGTAATTTGTTATTACCTCAGGAAACTAATACAACCTCAAAAACATTAAGCTAAGAAAATAAAGCTAGAAACCAAAGGCTACACATTATAGGATTCCATTTACATACGATTTCATTGATATGAATTTTTCAGAAAAGGCAAATCTATAGTCAGAAATCAGATCAATGGTTGCCAGGGACTGAGATGGGAGAAAGAACTGACTAAACAGCCATAAGGAAACATTTTGGCATGACGGAAAAGTTCTAAAATCGAATTTTGTGGTGATGGATGCACAACTATACAAATTCATTGAAAACATTAAATTGTACATTTACATTGGGATATTTTATGGTACGTATGTTATACCTCAATAAAACTACTAAAAAATTAAAAACTGAAATATAAAAAATTAGAAATAAATTGGATAAGGAAAGCAAAGAACATATACAAAGAAAACTGGTAAATAATTTTTTCCCTTTATGGGTGTGGGAGGCATTCTTAACTAAGATGGAAAATCTTAAGGTGCATTTCTATATAGAGACATATATTTATGTATAAAATTTTAAAACTTGTATGGCCAAAGATGCCGTAAGTAAGATCAACTGAGAAAATAACATATTTAAAGAAAAATTTCAGCAGATGACAAACCATGAATATTTCTAGTAATACAAGGTAATCTTAGATATTAATGAAATGCAAAAAAAATCCTGTAGAAAAATTAGCAAAGAATATGAAGAGCAAAGACAAATAATAAATATAGATTTAAAATGCATAAACTGAAGCATGATGAGAGAATGCAAATTAAAGCCCTGATGAAGTATCTCTTTCTACTCCATCAAAGTCAGAAAATTACAGAGCAATAATACCTACTGTTGGTGGGAATAAGATTGAGGAAGAATAATAATCTCATATATTTCTTGTGGAAATACTGTGAACTGTTATCTCATTTGAAAAGTAATTTGGTAATATGTATTAATACAGATAAAACTTTTTATCTGCTCTTAGATATTAATTCCATTGATAAAAAGGACCAGCCATATGATATATGCACAAGTATGCTTATTTTATAGCACTGAGTATAGAGGTGGCAAATTGGGGGTGAGAAAGTAAATGCACCTTGAAGGAGGAATTGGTTCAATAAGTCACACTACATCCACAACCATGGAATGTTTTCCAGTCATTGAAAGAGTTAGAGACAGCAAATTAAGAGCAATACTAGTGGATTTGGAAATTCTACCAGGTACTACTGCCTGAGAGAAGCAAGTTGAAGAGGGGGGAAGGGGGTGGGAAAAATTGGTGAAAGGGGTCAAAAGGTCAAACTTCCAGTTATAAAACAAGTCATGGGGATGTAATCTACAGCATGGCCACTATAGTTAATACTGTATTGCATATTTGAAAGTTGCTAAAAGAGTAGATCTTAAAAGTTCTCATCACAAGAAAAAAATTTTGTAACTATGTACTGTGACATGTTAACTAGACTTGTTTTGGTGATCATTGCACAATATATATAAATATCTCATCATTATGCTGTACACCTAAAACTAATTCAACGTTATATGTCAATTTTACCTCAAAAAAAAAAGAAAGAAAAAGAAAAGCAAGTTGTAGAGAAGTATGTAAATTTTTAAGAAGTTATGTATTTATACATATATGTGTACAAACATGTATGTGTGTGTCTACAGCATCTTTCCATTATAAAAGTACCGGTTCCCATTGTAATTAATAAGTAATATGTAGGATGCATCTTTGAAGCCAAATGAATGTCTTGTTTTCCAGCTACCTTTAATCCAGTGGATTTTGCATCTTTGCCTAATTCAATTATTACATTGAGTGGGTGCAAATGAATCTTTTTTTATTATTTGAGATAAACTTTGTTGAAGTACACTGAATCATTTAAAAAACCCTGTTTTACTACTGAAGCCCGCACGCCTATAGCCCGTGCTCCACAACAAGAGAAGCCACGGCAATGAGTAGCCCACGCACCGCAACGCAGAGTAGCCCCCGCTCACCGCAACTAGAGAAAGCCCGTGCACAGCAACGAAGACCCAACGCAGCCAAAAATAAAAATAAATAAATAAAATAAAATAAAAACCCTGTTTTTGTTCCATAGCAAGTTTTGAAGGCCGAATGATCTACATAATGGCTTCTTTTCTCTTTAACTTGGCCTGGGTAGACCTAAAATAAATAGGCTTACATCATGCTTGCTCATTGTCTCCATGACCAAACTGAATACAGCTGACATTTTCTGTTTTCTCTTAGACTATCTGACACTTCCAGAAAAAGATATTATAATACATTAGCCAATGAGACAAGTAAATTACACTTTTGATTTTGGCATCAGCATCAGCAGCATTGATTAGTAAAACTTACCAGAATAAAATTTTATTAATCTAATCTCTATTTTTCTGCACTGGACAGTTGCTTTTTGAAGTTTCTGCCAAGGCTGGTTCAGTGATATTAACCACAACTAGTATTTTTATGAGTACAACATTCAAAATCTCTCTCTATAAAATAAATTAGAAAATTTCACAATATTGCATTTTTTACTGTCTGGTTTTTGATGTTAAATACTTAGATTATTTGAAAATAAACTAGACTCTTTGGAGTACAAGTGACTAGTACAACGTACATTTATCTCAGTTCAAATTGCATCATCCAAAATCATTCTTCAAGAGAATCACAATGTACACAAAAGAGCTTTAAAGTTTGTTCAAATGATAAGGTTTATGCTTTATTGCTCTATTAAAGATTCAACTGAACTGGTTTGCAGGGCAGAAATAGAGACACAGATGCAGAGAACAAACGTATGGACACTAAGGGGGGAAAGCAGCAGGGTGGTGGTGGTGGGATGAATTGGGAGATTGGGATTGACATGTACATGCTGATGTGTATAAAATAGATAACTAACAAGAACTTGCTGTATAAAAAATAAATTAAAAAAAAAAGATTTAACTGAAAAGAATCAAGCAAGGAAACTTTTTGCTTGGGATGAGGAGAATAAGCCCTAAATCCCATACTGTTGTATTTCAAAGAGTTACTTTTCTAAGTAAAATGGAAAGTTTTAGCACAATGTAGACTCCTTAGTATTTTACCAATGAAAACACAGAATTAAAAAGTAAACTCTTTTTTTAATTTACTTTTTTATTGAAGTATATTTGATTTACAATGTTGTGTTAATTACTGTTGTAGAGCAAAGTGATTCAGTTATACATATATATATGTTTTTTTAAAATATTCTTTTCCATTATGGTTTATCATAGGATATTGAACATAGTTCTCTGTGCCATGCAGTAGAACCTTGCTGATAAAAAGCAAACTTTTAATTAGAAAGTTTCATACAATTTAATCTATTTAGAAGCATTAAGAGATCTCATTGAGGGATTGGGTGAATAAATATTTGAACATTCTACAAACAATAAATGCTGGAGAGGGTGTGGAGAAAAGGGGACCTTCTTGCACTGTTGGTGGGAATGTAAATTGATACAGCCTCTATGGAGAACAGTATGGAGGTTCCTCAAAAAACTAAAAATAGAACTACCATACGACCCAGCAATCCCACTACTGGGCATATACCCTGAGAAAACCATAATTCAAAAAGAGTCATGTACCACAATGTTCATTGTAGCTCTATTTACAATATCCAGGACATGGAAGCAACCTAAGTGTCCAACAACAGATGAATGGATAAAGAAGATGTGCGGGCTTCCCTGGTGGCGCAGTGGTTGAGAATCTGCCTGCCAATGCAGGGGACACGGGTTCGAGCCCTGGTCTGGGAAGATCCCACATGCCGTGGAGCAACTGGGCCCGTGAGCCACAATTACTGAGCCTGCGCGTCTGGAGCCTGTGCTCCGCAACAAGACAGGCCGCGATAGTGAGAGGCCCGTGCACCGCGATGAAGAGTGGCCCCCGCTTGCCACAACTAGAGAAAGCCCTCGCGCAGAAACGAAGACCCAACAAAGTCATAAATAAATAAATTAAAAAAAAAAAAAGGAGATGTGGCACATATATACAATGGAATATTACTCAGCCATAAAAAGCAACGAAATTGAGTTATCTGTAGTGAGGTGGATGGACCTAGAGACTGTCCTACAGAGTGAAGTAAGTCAGAAAGAGAGAAACAAATACTGTATGCTAACACATATATATGGAATCTAAAAAAAAAAAAAAGAAAAGGCTCTGAAGAACCTAGGGGCAGGACAGGAATAAAGACACAGACACAGAGAATGGACTTGAGGACAAAGGGAGGGGGAAGGGTAAACTGGGACGAAGTGAGAGAGTGGCATGGACATATATACACTACCAAATGTAAAATAGATAGCTAGTGGGAAGCAGCTGCATAGCACAGGGAGATCAGCTTAGTGCTCTGTAACCACCTAGAGGGGTGGGATAGGGAACGTGGGAAGGAGATGCAAGAGGGAGGAGATATGGGGATATATGTATATGTATAGCTGATTCACTTTGTTATAAAGCAGAAACTAACACACCATTGTAAAGCAATTATACTCCAATAAAGATGTTAAAAAAATTTTGAACATTCTGAAAAAATGTTTTGATTTTTCTCAACTTTGAACTGAAGGCGATTTTAGGTTCACAGAGTTACATAAAGCAAATGTTTCATATGCCAGGATGTTGTAGTAGATAAAATGAAGAACTTCACTTTGGAGGTTTGAATTCTGTTCCCACCTTAGTCCATGGCTTGCACGATCGTAAAAAGGGGTAGTTGAATTAAGAGGAAAAATTATAATCTCCTTTTATGCTTAAAATTCTATACCATTAGATCAGTGATGGTGTGTACTCACCAAAAATGGCAGCATGTAATTCATCATTCATAAAATATGCATTCAGCATATAACATGTGCCAGGCACTGCTCTAGCCACTGGGAATACAGTTCACCGACCTTCTCAAATACAGAAGTACAGATATATCCTGTTAATATAATAGGCATTTAATAAATCTTGACTTATATATTATACTCATTCAATAAATTATACTCTTGTTCCCACCATTCCACTGAAACTACAATCAAAGACCTCTATGCTGCGAAAACTAATCATCAATTCAATTTTCATCAGTTAGATCTGTCTGTAGCATTTGACCCAGTTGATCATTCCCTCCTCCTTGAAGCATTTTTCCCTCTTGGTTACCAGGACACCATTCCATGGTCCTGCTATCATAATGGCTGCTTCTTTTCAATTTTCTTCGCTGTTTCTTTCCATCCCTCCTGATCTGTAAATATTGGAGGGCTCCAAAATCCACCCTACTACCTCTTTTATTCTCTATTTTCACTTACTCCCTGGGTGATTTTTATTTTAGCTACCCTGACAACTCCCAAATTCATAGCCTCAGCTTCACTTCTTCCCTGAACTCCAGAATGACATATTAAGTACCTATTTGACAACTGTACTTGGAATAAAATCCAAATGCCGTTTTCCCCTTGCTCACTCTGAGACTCTGAGATTTACATGAGGAGATTTATTGGGGAGTATATATGGGACCAATATCCGTGATGGCTGAGGTTGAAGGAAGCAACATTGAAAAGTGGAAGATGCTGAACTGTTGATGCAGTTACAACAGAGGCCTCAGCTGATCCTATAGTGAGCTCTGGAGCTGAACCCTCACAACTGTTCCAGTTGAGGCAAGAGAGATCTGTACCACTGCATGAAGTCATTATCGGATGCAGGCTGCCCCCAGAGAGGAGGGTAACCTTGGGCAAGGCAGCTTCCTCGTATCAGGAGCAGTTCCTAGGGAGGACTCAGCTGTGAACCCTCAGCATCCAACATTCATGGTAGTTGAAGGAATGAGTGTCTCTTCCTGAAGGGAGACCTGGGTGGCACAGCACAGCTTCTACTATAACCACCCAGTATCTGGTAGCATCTCATTCGCATCACTTTCCATCCTTTATGCAGCTTAATTTTTTTCCTCAGGGTATATACTATGTGTTTTACTTATTTGTTTGCTGGTTATTCCCTACTAGAATATAACACCATAAGAGCAGAAACTTTCTTTTTCTCTCTCTTCTTTAATCCTATATCCCCAACATCTAGAAACAGTGCCTGGAACACAATAGGTGCTCAATAAAAATTAGTCAATGAGTAAGTAAATGTATCACATATTTACTCTATGCTAGAAACTATGCTACGTTCCAGGAATACAGAAGGAAGAAGACAGACGCTATTCTTATGGAACTGACAATCTCGTAAAAATGATACACATATATAGCACACATAAATATGCATATATAAACAATATTTTTAAAAGTGCAGTTACAGCCAAATGCTGTTATCTAGTGTTTTACTAATCTATCTAGATTCAACACATCTGGTGATCTATCATACAAAACTCTTTACTAAATGACAATGTCAGAGACTAAAAAACAGTGGAAATTTTAGTTAGAGAGTTATTTATTGTTCCTGCTAATTTTTGGAAAGAAAAGTTAGATCTCTGGGACACATATCTTCTGCCCAGTTCGGGAGGAAAGAATGAAGGACAAAATAGAGAGACTAACTCAGAGAAAATGAATATGTACTAACTTAACTGGAATTTTTATCGACCAGCATCCTGTTTTCTGAAATGATGGAAAGCGAGGCTATAACTGTATCTAAATAGATAAGGGATAAAATGCTTGTAATAAATGGATAATTCATAGTCACTTTATACATACAAATATAATTTTTCCATTACTTTAGTTTCAGCAACAGTTAAAATGTAATAAGGACTAGGAAATAACACTTCAGCTTTTATGTCATTGTGGAATCACAGATTCATCTTTTAAAAAGCAGCCTATCTCCCTAAAAGCTATGTTTTCTGCTTTCTATAGAATAGAAAGTTCCATTCACAACTAACCAAATAACTTTGCCTTATAGAGCTTCAGCAAGATGAATCCTGTTTCCCCCTCTACTTGTTTTATTTGAAACATGAAAGGCTTTCACTCTGAGCTGTCTGTGCGGTAGTGAACATGACAACCTATATTTCAATTCTTGGGCTGTCATAAACAAGATACTTGGCATTTCTAGAATAACTTGTATGCGAAATCTCAAATTGCTCTATATTAATGAACTTGCCAGCCTCTTTGCTTCCTTGCACATTATTCTTATAATGCGTGAAATGTAATCTGGGGGTGAGTAGGTTTATGCACCCATCTTCTATGTGCCACTTCATCCTAGAGCAATGTAAGCCTTGAGAAGATTGTAGCCCATATAAATTTCTACCTTAAGAGTGAAAAAAAAAAAACCCAAAACAAAAAAATTTTTAATGCTCATGGGATAATAAAACCAATGGGTCCTACTATTCTTCACTCAGACAGTTTGATGTGGTCCTCTATTAAAATAAATTTTAGGTTTCTGAAGAATACCTTAACTGTCAATTTTACATGGATTTACTGAGATGTCACCTCTATTCTTGGATATGTTTTATAAAAGAAAAGGTGATTACTAGTCTGGTATTAGAGTATGCCGATGCAGTCTAATTATATCATTGCTTCGATGACTAATAGTTAGATGACAAGGTCCTTACAGGGGGTCTTTCAGAGCACAATAAATATTAGAATTCTACAAATTATCCTTGTTGACAATTAATTAATCCTCCTCTTATAATTGGAGGTGATACCTGAGTACCTCTAAGCACAAAAGGGCTGCTGTAGCCCCTCAGTTTCAGAGTCAACAATATTTGATAAGATCAGCTGTGGACGGTTACAGAATTTTATAAAAAGAAGTGACAGGAAATGATCTCTTACTCTGAACTCAAATGTATTGATATATCAGGTATCACAGAAGCAGCTCTAATGTGCCTAATACCTCACATACCATTGCACCCGTGTCTGCCTCACTCTACTTATACCTCTGTCTCTCTTCTGTTCATCTCTCACTATCACATTCTTAATCTGCTTTCTTTAAGCCTCCCTGCTTTTTCCCTTGTTTTGTGTATTTTTCTTCTTTTCCTGGTCCCAGGTGTTTCATGTGAACTGACCAGAAAGTGTATTTCAAGTGTATATTTTATGGTTTCTAATATTTTCCCTACAGAAAATTTATTTTCCTATTGACTGTGTTAAAAACAGGAGAGTAAAATTTTTTAAATTTCCTTAATTTAAAACTTTTTCAATTATGTGTAGATCTTGACTTTTATGAGTTGTAGTTTAAGTTGGAAAAAAAAGATTACTTACTTCAGGTTTGGTCAGTGTTCTAAGACTAGATCCCTGCCCATAGTACATGTCCAATAAGTGATTTTTGGATGAATGCTCAATATACAAATACTAAATTGTTACTACGGTATTATTTTTTTAACATCTTTATTGGAGTATAATTGCTTTACAATGGTGTGTTAGATTCTGCTGTATAACAAAGTGAATCAGCTATACATACACATATTTCCCCATATCCCCTCCCTCTCGCATCTCCCTCCCACCCTCCCTATCCCACCCCCCTAGGTGGTATTTAATAGGTAGTCTTGCAGCATGCAGCATCCCCCAGACACAGGTAGACATTTATTAAAACCTAAATCTCCAGAGGGTGTTGCTTATCTGTTTTTGCTCATCTGCATACCAAAATCTTGACAGTAATGGCCAGGTAAAGTTCACCTGGATGAGATTTCTATGTGTAACCATACCTAGAGGGGTTCTTTAATCAGAAATCTTATGAACACTCAAAAGTGCTGAGAACTGCATGTGCATTATCTTACATGCTTCTGTTCAGTGAACTCCAAAACAACGCTTCTTAAACTGTAATGTGCATATGATTCACCTGTTTGCAGATTCCGGTTCAGCGTGTCTGAGGCAGAGCTTGAGATGCGATGTTTCCAACAAGCTCCCGGGTGATGCTGCTATGGTTGGTCCATGGATCACCCTCTATTAGCAAGGGTCTAAAGGTAATGGGGGTTTGTAACAAAAGTTTTGCTGTCACCCTTCAGTTCATTCTCACTAAGGAATTGTTGATAAGCCTTAGCTAGTGGGGGTCTGGCCTGTATTCCCTCCTGTCATCTGATCTGTCCTGGGGGGTGTCTGTGTTTGCTGTAGAACTTTGTTACTGATGACATAGAGTCCTTAGTATTGACTTAACCCTGGGAACAGCTGCTGGTTCCTAATTGTAACTCCAAGTCCAGTAGGAAGATGAATTATTCATCTTTTGGGAGCCTCCCTAGGTCCCTACACATCCATAGATTTATTTTTCTTTGGTTGTTCATTGACCCACTTCAATACCTCCCCCCTTCTCTAAAGAGTTGGCACCAAGAACAACTTGAAAATCTTGACAGTCTGTTGACTTCAGTTTGAGAAAGATTATTTCCTTCAAGATAAAGTGGGAGAATATAATATATAAATGAAGAATGAGGGAGCAAAATAAAAATGAGGACAAATGTTAAGAAGTGGAATTATCTTCCTCTCTGGTGTTCCTCTTCGTCTTCCTTCCTTTTTTACATTCTACTATGGAGAGGAAGACAATTTTGTAGGCACTTAGAGCCTCAACTCCCTCCATGCTAGCACATTTATTAATCTCTGAGATCTTTCTCACATTTTATTAAGAAGCAGTTTTCCTAGAGATCCACAATAGTTAATGGTCAAGTTATTTGAAGTCTAGAATATACAATATTGCTCATTTTGCCATTTAGATAATATGCTTTGGGGTGACTGAGTGCACTGGGAATTTGATCTAAAGGCAAGTGAATGGGGTATTTTCATTTAATGCTTCCTTTTTTTTTAATTTCAGGGGAAAAGAATCAGGTAATTGCTGTAATTACTGCACTGATGGTTCAGTGGGGGCAAAAATGAAATCCATTACAAACTGGAAAATGTAAAAAAAAAAAAGCTTTAACAAATTTCTCTATAAACTATTTCCTGTAGCTCTCTAGTCTATTCCCTGAGCAGGTAGGATGGGGCATAAACTTGTCAGTTAAAGAGATTTTAATACCCTTCGCTTTCAAACTGACTACTTGGCTCCTTGGCCAGGCACCCATAGGCAGCAAACAAGCTGCACAACCATTCAGAGTGGCCCGTAAGGCAGAACCTAGGACCCAAGTGCCTGAATGCTTCCTTTTCTTCTCCTTCCCTTATCGTCTCACCTCCTCCCCCAAAGAGCTGCTACTTCCCCTTTCTCTTTAAGTAGACACAAACTTCCTTTATGTCATATCCTGAGTTACCATTCCCATGACTCACGTTAGAACTCTGTGGACTGAATCTACTGTGTCTGACCATCAAGTCTAGTCTTGCCCTGAACTAAATTACTCCCCAGACGTAGCAACTTAAAACAACAAATGTTTAGAATCTCACATGGTTTCTAAGGATCAGGAATCCAGAAATGGCTTAGCTGGGTGGGTTGCCCTCCAGCTCTTGCCCAGGACTAGTTTCTGAAAACTTGACTGGAACTAGAGGATGTGTTTCCAAGCTCAGTCATGTGGCTGCCAGAAGGAGGCTTCAGTTCCTCACAAGAGGGCCTTTACACGGGGCTGCTCACAACAGGGCTTCCCCCAGAGTGAGTGATACGAGAAAGAGTGACCAAGATAGGAGGTGCAGTCTTTTATAAGCTAATCCCAGGAGTGACTCACTTCTGCCATATTCTGTCCACCACACAGACCGAGCCCGGTACAACGTTGGGAGTGCGGGGACAGGACAAGTGTGTGAGTACCAGGAGACAGGGATCAATGGGGGCTTGGTTCGGAGGCTGGCTACCACATTTTCTCCCATGGGCTGGCTGCTCAATGGGAGCAGCACTGCCATATGTGGTAGGACAGTTCTTGGTTGGGTGGGACGGTCCCAGGCGTGGTTGGACATTTAACATCCCTGACCTTCACCCAGTAAATGCCAGCAGCACTTCATAATCAGTCACAATCAAAAGTGCCCCCCTCAATATTTTCAACATGGCTAGTATTCATGCCCGGTTGACAGCCTATCTCGTATGTGAGTCAGGAGGACCTACGCTTTGGGAGTTAGAGTAAAAATATATCAGTATATTATTTTCAAAAAATAATGGGCACTGCCCCCACTTCCTGGAAATCTGGCTCACTCCTGAACTTTGTGCTCCCCCTGCAGCCTTCTCCAGTTGTCTTTCCATCAGGGATTTCAGGCAAAACTCTTCCACTCACAGCTGTCTACCTGCTTCGTGCTCAGGGCTGGGGGCACTGCTGGAGAAGATCATCCAACTCTTGGGAGGGGTGTACTCCCAATTCACTCCCACAGCACCTGGGCCATCAGCACTGCCCCAGGACTCCTGCTTCCCTGGTCAGCTTTGTTCCTTCAGTCTCCACAGCATCTTTATAAGCCTTTTCCTCCATTTACCTGAAACCTTCTACTCCACCCCTTCAAACTTCTACCTCACCCAGACCTCAGATAACCTTGCCTGCTACTTCCCGAAAACATGTAAGCCACAGACAAGAATGCCCACACCTTCCTGCCACCCCGCCCTCCACACCACCTGTCTCTATACCTGTGCATACCTTCCCCTAAGACTAACCTCTCTACCTGTACCTAGGTTCTCATCACCTTGGACCTCCTCAGGCACTTCCCTCCAACAATTACCCTGTCTCTATATTTCAACATTGACATTTTCATTAAATCCTTCCCATTTAAAGACTTCTCAAGTCTCTTTTACCTTAAAAAAAAAAAAAAATCCTCCCTCCAACTCTCCTTTCCCTCCCCCCACCCATTTTCCTCTTATCCCTCTCTTCCCCCTCACAGTGCAAGTTCTTGAAATAACTCTTCACATTTGCTGCAGCTTCCTCACCTCCCTTCCTTCTCAACTGACTATAGTCTGCTTCTGCCACAACTCTCCTCTGAACCTGCTCTCACTCAAGTCACAAACAGTCTCCTTTTTGCTAAATTTCATGAACATTCTCATTTCTTATCTGACTTGACCTCTCAGCATTTGACACCATCCATCTCTCCCTTCTCTGTTGGAATGTCCTCTTCCCTTGCCTTCTATTCAACCACATTCTCCTAGTTTCCCTCCTATACCTGTGGCTGCCCCTTCTCAGTTCCCTTTTGGACACTGTTTCCCTTGTCCTCCTTGTAACTCAGTGTCCTCAAGTCTCTGACCTTGGTTCTCTTCCCTTCCATTACAGACTCTACCTAGGTGATTCCATCCATTCTCATAGCTACAATGAATATTTACATGCTAATGATCCTTGAAACCATGCCAGTGGTCCAGAAGCCTCTCTCGAGCCTCAGATCTGTATTTCACAAGGTCTTCTAGATGTTTACACCTGGATGCCCCACAGGCATCTCCATTCAATCAGGCCACAGTTGAACTCTTCTCTTCACTTCTCCTCTAAAACCTGCTCCTTCTCCTGGGCATTGTCCTTGACTCCTCCTTCTCCCTCACCCTTACATCCAATCAGTAGCCAGATCCTCAACAGCCTACCTTCCCCAAACATTTCTCAGCTCAGTGCATTTCCACTTGCACTGTCACGAGCTGAGTTTGGGTGTCCTTTTCTCTTTGGATTACCATGGTAACCTCCCAACAGGTCTCTTGGTTTCCAGTCTTCACATTGAACCCACAGTGATCTTTCTGAATCTATAATCATGCCTCTTCCCTCAACCCTGTTTAACGTTCTTTACTGACTCCCTCTAGTCTGCAGGATATAAAGCTTTTTCATGGTCTGGTCTCTCCCACACTGTGTCTGACCACCACTCCCTGCAATGTATCCTTCAACTACACTGAACTATTTGTAGTTTTATAAGGTTGCTTGCTGTGTCTTGTCTCTGGACTTTTGCACATGCTTTTCTCTGTTCTTTCCCTCTTGTGGGTTTACTCCTATTCATCACTTTTTCCATGATGCTGTCTATGGTCTTCTTTTAACAGAGTTAGATGTTCTTCCCTTCTTCTATCATGTTACTTTGTGTTTGCCTCTATCACAGCCCCAATCATGCTTTAGTTGTTCATCCTTAGACTTTAGGGAAAAGACCCTTTCTTCTTTGTGGTTTTAACTCTAGAGTCTAGATAGGGCATGGTGCATATTAGGAGCTCAATAAGTAACTATTAAATAAAGGAGTAAATCACTCTATTAATATGTATCACATGAATGGCTTATGATGGACACGTAAATATTGATTGAATCTGAACTTTGAGTGAGGGGAATATTAGAGAGATAAGAGATGAATTTAAAGGGGATAAAGAATCAAAGAGATAATCCTCCTGGTATCATGTGTTGGGGCCAGAAAGCCAGATGTTCCTTTTTTTAAAATTTATTTTCTTTATTTATTTGGCTGCGTCGGGTCTTCGTTACGGCATGCGGGATCTTTGTTGCAGCACTCGTTGCAGCATGCGGGCTTCTCTCTAGTTATGGCGTGCGGGTTTTCTCTTCTTTAGTTGTGGTGCGCGGGCTTAGTTGCCCTGCGGCATGTGGGATCTTCGTTCCCCGACCAGGGACTGAACCCGCGTCCCCTGCATTGGAAGGTGGATTCTTTACCACTGAACCACCAGGGAAGTCCCCAGACATTCCTTCATCCTCACCCTTTATCTCCTTTGGCAAGAGGAAATCATCTGTCACTTAGAGAAGCCACTGTTGACCTTGGTATTGCCATTTCAAAGATGGTATTAAAAACAAAGGCTGTGCCAGGATGGGAAAAATAATTTTTTCTTCTTTTCACAGTTCAGGTGCAAAAGAAGTAAGGGCTCAAATAGAGGAGAAAATACTCTAAAAATGCAGCGGTTTTCTGGGCTGAAGTTTAAGAAATATTTACTGTTTAGTATTTTTAGTGTTTATTTAGGTGGATATCTTGAAACAAACAGGCTTAGTCTTTATCCTGCAAGTTCAAAAAAAGGCAAATCAATATATTTTCTAATGGCAATGTCCCACCTGCCTTATTTATTGAAGAAAAGAGTGTACAGTTACTAGCAACACCCACACATAAGTAAATGAAACACTATTATGCAAGAATCTGAGGAACACCAACTAAAGAGCAGCCTGGTATTAAAAAATAAATAGAAATGACTCCTTCTCTTCGTTGTAGCCACATGTACTTTCCCTTGCACCTCAGATCTCCAACAGATTTCATTTCTCTCTGGTTTGTCTTCAGAACTGAGGAGGAGAAATCCTGGATTTGGCAGGCGCTGAACTTGGAACCCACACTGACTCAAGCAGTGCTGTTGCTTCAGATCATTCTTGAGGCCAGTAACACTTCCAGCCCCAGGGAAACCTCTGTTCCAAAATTTTCCCTCATTCCACAAGGGAATTCTTTTTGCAAAAGGCTTTGGCTGTTCTTAAAGCTTTGTCTCATTTTGTCTTTTAAAAAGTTTTGTGGGATTGGAACATTGCAGGTTTTTCCCCTCCCTCTTCACCCAGATGTTTCTGGTTCTCAGGATGTACACCTGTGAAGCTGGGTCACTTGGGACAAATGTTTGAGTTTTATTTACAGCAGAGAAGAATGTGATCTTCACATACAAATGTTCAAAATGGTCATTTTGTTCTCAGGGACCAACTGCAAGACCTACTAGGGTAGAATTTGTAGGGATATTAAAAAAATCCATAAAGGTCAAACTATCTAATTGTTAAATAATTTTTGAGTGCCTACTCTGGTTCCCCAGCACTATTCTATTTAGGTGCTGGGAATACGGAAGTAGGGGGGGAAAAAAAAGAAGAAGAAGAAGAAGTAGAAGAAAGAGACAAATCTCTAATTGGGGAAGGAGATAAGTGAAGATGGACAATATTAAAAAAAAATAAATAAACAAGTAAATATAGAATTTGTTAAATGAAATTGTCCTGAATTTTGAAAGATAAATTTGTACACTGAGATGCCTGCTTTTTGCCATGAAGGTGATCTCCTTGCTTCAACGAAGGATGATATATGTGAGGTGTCTAGTATAATATCTGACTCGTAAGTAGGTGATCAATAATATTAGTTCTTGTTCTCTTCCTAACATGAGCTACCAATCCAACAAAAGTGTTTTTGTACACTAAGAGTAAAGTGTTGTAAGACTCACTTTTAGCAAAATGCATCACTAAACTTCAATCTAGAGGGACTAGATGCAGCCATGATGGAATAATTCATATCATCAAAAGTTACTGTTAGTCACTCAATTCATTCTAAATCACTTTCATAATAAATATTATCAAGAAGCTACAATTTATGAAGCACAGTGTCAAGCAATAGGAATACAGAAATTATGGAGACACCATCCCTGTTCTCAGGAGTGATTAGATAGGGCAGCAGTAACTCTAAAGATAAAGTCCCATGGACAAATACAATCTTTTGGGAGCCCAAGGAAGGAAAGGATATTTTTTGTATTGGGGGTGGAGAAAGGAGGAAGAGCATGAAGAGGAGCTTCAACAGGTAGATGTCCTCTGGGATGAGCCATACAGAGATTGCCAGGTAGGGGAGGAAGCCAGGAAAGCCCGTGGAATGTCTAGGCCCCAGGAGTTGTCTAGTTTGCCTAGAACACAGAATGTGCAAGGGGCATGGTGGGAGACGGGCCTGGAAGGGGGTTTGGGATCACAACATGAGTGTCTTCAATGGCAGGGGAAGGGCTAGTATTTCACGTGGACGGTACTGTGGCACATTTTGAGATTTTTGAGCTGAGAAATAACACAATCAGCTATGTATCAGATAGCAAGCAGGGAATGGGAAGACCGGTAAGAGATGACTGTAATCAGCTAGCTAAGAAGGAATGAGGATCTTAAGTAGGGCATAGCTGCGGAAATTTATAGAAGTTTCGATCAAGATGATCCCGCTTTACTGTCTTTGTGGTACCTGCCACAATTTGGAATTACCTTGTTCATGCGTACATGTGACTATGGTCTTTCTCCCTCACTAGATACAAACTCCACGAGAGCAGGGACCTTGTCTCTTCCCTTCTTTGCTGCCTTCCTGGTGCCTACAATGGTTCCTGGCCCACAGCCGGGATTCGATAAAACATATGTTGAATGAACGGATGACTCAGGTGGAAAATGAATTGATATTGAAAAATGACTGATGCAGAAACAGGTGGGAGGCAGAAGCCTTGAGATGCTCGGAAGAGAGTTTCCAGTTTGGTCCCAGGAAGAACATTTAACACATGGCTGGACTAGCTTCCCATATATCAACTTATTTTCTTTCGCACTTGCACCGTATGTCTTTAAGAGATGACTCTTTCTTTATAACGACTCGTTGTTGTTTTGTTATCATTGTCCATTTGTTGTTTTGTTTTATGGTTTTTGGTTAAAGGCTTGCCAATGAAGTCTGTTTTCCATTTTTCATCAAGAGTGTTTTCAAGAGAGGAGACCCTTTCCCTCTATCATTGGTAAATTATCAGGACCCCTGGAGATGTGTACCATGAGTTGAAAAGGTTTATCTACAATCAGTAAGAAAAGAATCTAGGGCTTGGCTGGTTGCAAATTCCTACATGTAAAGAAACTCTCCAGTTTTGATAAATACTGCTTCCAAGACTTGAAATATTTTTTTTTAAAAGAGGTGGTACATTTTCCGAGTTACTATTATACTAAAAGCAGAGAGGAAGCATGGATTCCAAATCTGATATGGAAGGAGAGGGCAGGTCAAAGAAGAAACTGTATCAGAGAACTGGAAAAGGTGAAAGGACACGTGACTTGAGGTTGATTTTTGAGAAATGAATTTGTAGCCTCTAGGAAAGTAGGAATACAAGGAATTCTAGGGCCAAGAATTATGGAGCCAGGAATTAGAAAGAAATAATTGGCATCCATCGGCTATGTGAAGTGGCCTTGCTCCACTTGGGGGTTGAGCTAAAAGATTCTCCATGGAAAAAGTGGTACCTGCATTGTGAGGATCCAGGGAAAGGAGATAGTGGAGAAACATTCTCTTGGAGGCATTTCATGAAAAATGGGAATGGTGGAGGCAGGAATAGCAGCGTTAGGCAGGAAGTTCTAGAGGAAGCTGGCTTACCCAGGGTATGTGGAGAGACTGATGGTGCTGATTGGTACAGCAAGGGGGGTTTATGATTACCTTCATATTTCACACTGCACAACTCCAGGGGGCACCACTCACATGTAGCTTATGTAAATGGGGTTGTGCTCCAGGGAGTGACAGTCACCTAGCCAGTATTCTCCACTGCACCGTTCCAGAATGCCCCTCCAACCCCCTGAAATAGTACAGTGAGGAATACTGTCGACTTGGGAGACGAACATCTTGGGTTTTGGTGTTAGGATTCTTTTAGTTTCAAACAGAAACTCAACTCAAAGAACTTAACCAATAGAGGTGATGTATTGGCTCGCTCCGGTGCATTCTGGGGACAGAGCTGGCCTCTGTTTCCCTCTCTGGGCATTGCCTTCCCCTGGGTGTTAGTAACATTATCTCCTATTTCTGGGTTTCCTTTTGCTTTATGTGTGTGACGGGGGTAGGAAGGAGTGTGTGTGTGTTGGGAGTGTGTTTGTGTGAGTGATTACTCTTTGGCAGCCCCCTCGCCCCCCAGAACCACATGAAAAAGTAAGAAACGCAGTTTATTCTAGGGAAGGGAATGTTGTTATCTTCTGGATCATGAAGGATGTGAGGGTTGCTGGTGGGCCATTAATGATCACATCTGTTAAATTGTACATTAAAAATTACTTCCTTAAAACATTATTTCCTTTCCTTGTTGTGAAGTAATTCTATTGTATTCTTAAAGAAAACCGACATGAAAAATTCTGTTTAAAAATCTTCTTTCAAGTTCAATTTATGCCTTAATTAATATGGATTGGTGAGTGATTATACAATTCTCCAAGAAATAAATATTACTGGATTAGGTTATAATGAGTATTTTATAGAGAAAGTCAATATATGGAGTGTGTTTTCAGTCTCTGTCATCTGGTTCTAGTCTCTGTTTGGCAATAGGATTTTATACGTGGCTCTGTTAATGCAGCCAGAAACCGTGCATACTTCACAACTTGCCACTCTTTTCAAAGATTTAGTTAGAGACTGCAGCTTATAACACATGCTGCTGGATCAAGCATCTAAAGTGAGAGTCTCATGGGCCTAAAATATCTCTTGTACCCACACATTTCCTGGTAGGCCAAAATTCACAAAATAAACATAGATGACCTCTCATCCATCCAGTCTTCTGGAAAGTTTAGAAATGATGCAACCTTTTGGCAATATGACATGACACATTGCTTTACTTGCGCAGAGCATGATCTTGCTTCGTTCTGCTCAACGCCAGACAAACAAGCATTTACATTAGCACTGCCCCGGATTCCGAAACAAAATCTCATCGACTTTAACGAAACTAGACATTAAATAAACGGCCGTGCTTGGGAAAGAATGAGTCAACATGTGACAACAGGGGAAGTCTTATGGTTGCTTCATAGTGACATCCAAGACATTTGAGAAAGTAGAAGCTGGTTTTTCTGTCAATACCTTGGTTTCCTTTCCTTTCTTTGTCCCCCCCCTGCATGCAGGAATAACAATGTCTGGAATCAATATAGGCTCTTCTTCCGAGGGGTTAAGTATTTTCCCACACGTGGAGCAGGCTGGCTTGGCTCTTTCCCTTTGTGGGGGAGTGTGAGCTGTGAGATTTCCTACCTGTCCTCTGCCTGCCTCATTTGTCTCTCTACCGTTAACCCAGCTCTCAACTCAGTTTCTCTTCCTGGGGTGGCTTATTCTGGTTTCTCTTATTCCATAAATATAAACAAATCTTTGGGTCTTAATTACTGTGTTATGCGCCTCTTTTAACCCCTTTTGAGGATTCCATGTACTTTTTGTTGGCTCCAAGCTGGAATAGATGTGCCCTCACTGGTTCCCAGGTGTGTTTGTTTTGTTTTTAAAGATTTTCTTTCTCCTGAGATTGCCTGATTCCTCTATTTTCTCGACTCCTAAGAGATAATCCATGCTTAGAATCACAGTGTCACTCATGGTGCATAACTAAGCACAACTTGGTTAAAGAATTCTGGACAAATAAGTGATTTCAAACTAGTTTACTTATAAGGCTCTTCACACTCTGTTCCCAACCTATGTGTCCAGCCTGTTACTCCTTATAATGCATCCCATATGACAGTACGTCTCAAATTTTCCAAAGTGAAGAACCCGCTGTTTTCATTTCCCATCCGTCGAGGTCAGCTATGTGGTCCTACTGTGCAGGACTAGTGTGCAGCTTGGGCGACCTACCTACTACACGAATGTGACCACATTTTGTCTGTATCCTGTCCAAGGACTGGAGGCCACCAACCATGCAATGTCAAGTTGCTAATGTTTCTACAGCGTTCTCTTGATTTCTTTGCTTGTATCATCACAGAACATAACAAACAATCCACAGCCCACTGACTGCCTTTGAGTAGCACAGCCATTCTACCAGATTCTTACCATTTTTTGAACAAAGCTTGATTGTTGTTGCTTTTGAACTTTGACCCTAGGAGTTCCCTCAGCCTGGGGGTCCTCATTCCCCTTGCTTTGCCTGGCCTATCCCTACTTGTCTTTGAAGGCCCACCTAAAATTTTTTTTTTATTGAGAAATAGTTCATATAACATAACATTCACCACTTTAACGTGCAAAATTCAGTGGTTTTTTAGCACATCCACAATGTTGTGCAACCATCACCACTACCAGAACACTCTTGTCACCCAAAAAAGAAACCCTGTATCCATTAGCGGTTACTTTCTACTCCCCCTTTCTCCCAGCTCCTGACAACCACTACTTTCTGTCTGTATGGATTTCTCTACTCTGGGAATTTCATATCAATGGACTCATATAATATGTAGCCTTTTGTGACTGACTTGTTTCACTTAGTGTAATTTTTCAAGGGTCATCCATGTTGTAGCATTTATCAGTTCTTTATTCCTTTTTATGACTGGATAATATTTTATTGTATGGCTATACCACATTTTGTTTTTACTTTCAGCAATTAATGGACATCTGGATTATGTCCACTTTTTCACTATTATGAATAACACTGTTAATTACAGGTACTAGCTTTATTGTAGACATATGTTTTCATTTCTCTTGAGTATATACCTTGAAGTGGAATTGCTGGATCATATGGTACCTCTGTGTTTAACATTGTGAGGAACTGCCAAACTGTTTCTACAGTGGCTACAACATTTTACATTTTACATTCCCCCCAGAAACATGATTCCAATTTCTCCACATTCTTGTCAACAGCTTGTTATTTTCTTTTTGAAAAAACTGTAGCTGTTCTAGCGGGCACCATAAATATTTTTCTTCTGTGATTTCATCTCTGATTCTTTCTCCTCCCAGGAAGACTCAACCCTTTTTTCTACTCTGCTCTTACAAGAATATATAATACAGTAATTATAAGAATAACTAATTTTGGATACTTTGTGGGTGATAAATACTATGCTAAGTGCTTTACATGTGTGAGCTCATTAAATCCTCACATGATCTTTTGTGAAGTCAATTTTATTATCTGCATTTTACAGATGAGGGCACAAGCAGAGAGAGAAATTGTCCAAAATCACACACCTACAAGAGTGAAAGCTGGGATCTGAACTCCTGGGCATATGTGACCCCAAAGCCAATGCTCTTAACTCTTACGCTTTCAATAAATGGAAGCTATTAGTATTACACTCTTTTAGAGCAGGCCCAAGCTGTCCTATTAGAACTAGCAACGTTTCATTTCTAAAGATTTGGTGGAACTTTAGTTTACTCAAGGGAATTTCTGCAAAGCACAGTCAACAGTTCTTTTTCATTCAGGGTCTTATAAGATAAAATATAAATTATCCCACTCATAAAGCTTACATCATACCCAGTATCTAAAGCGCTGCAAAGTGTCATTTGTTTATCCCCAGTCATCTATCAATCCGGTCATACAAATGAAGGCATTTATTGCCATTTGCAGCAACAAGGATGGACCTAGAGATTATAATACTAAGTGAAGTCAGTTTGATAAAGACAAATACCATATGATATCACATATATGTGGAATCTAAAATACGATACAAATGTACTTATTTACAAAACAGAAAAGACTCACAGACATAGAAAACAAACTTATGGTTACCAAATCAAAAGAGGTTGGGGGAGGGATAAATTAGGAGTTTGGGATTATCAGTTAAAAACTACTATATAGAAAATAGATAAATAACAAGGTCTTACTGTATAGCACAGGGAACTATATTCAATATCCTGGAATAAACCATAATGGAAAAGAATTTGAAAAAAAATATGGAAAAGTATATATATATGTAAAACTGAATCACTTGCTGTATAGCAGAAACTAACACAACATTGTAAATCAACTATACTTTAATAAAAAAATAAACAAATGAAGGCATTTATTGCTTTCATCTTTGAATTTGATCTTGAAGAAGACTATTTAAAATTCATTCATATATATTAATATATATATTAATATATATATTAATATGTCTTTGCCAGTTGATATACACCACTAAGATATTCTTTTCTCTCTAGTGATTTCCTCTTTCCCTGTGGAAAATAAGAGAATTCAAGACACCACTTCACTGCTAGGAAAACCTTTGTCATCTTTTGTTCTTGTACTTTGTCATCACACACAAGCCCTAATTATTGTTACTGGGTGTCTCCTGATGTATGGGCATAGGTTCTACCACTTATTAGAGGGGCGTGTGTGTGTGTATGCGCGCGCTGGTACCTATGTCTATAGATACAGCAGTATCCTACAGTTATCCTATCACAATAATTATATAAGGTTTGTTTTACTATCACCAGCCTATAAATAAGGGAGTGGAGGTATGGAAAAATTAAGAAACTTGCCTAAAATCACACCTCTAATAGTAAAAGCAAATCTCACAGTAAAGGACCTATTTACGTTACCCGATCATGAAAAAGTCTCATTCCCACATTAAAAAAAAAACCAAACAACAACACTTCTATATATAATTCAGGAGTCTGTGTAACACAATCTCCCCTCCCCCCCATCTTTTGTTACCCTCAGTGAAGTCTTCCCAGAAGGAGTTAATCACTTCCTTCTCCTTCCTGCTTTGGTCATAGTGTGTCACGGCATTTAGGATGCTGTGTCGTAACTTATTTATGTCTGCCTTTTCTGAGGGCAGGGCCCACGTCTTATTTTTCTTTGTATTTCCAAAACTAAAAGGTGCCCAATCAATATTTACTGATCTGAGTATCTGTCACTGTCATATCTGACATGTGTAAATTACTCAGAACCCCTGGTGAGGACAGTAATGCACATTGCTCTTAAACAGGGAAGAAGGAAAATAAGCTCAGCACTTTTCAGTGATTCTTAAGGTGAAAATCCAACATACATAAATATCTTTAGTTAAAGAGGCCCTATGGGTTAGTGTGGGCTCTCGATTGACATGTGTCCACACCAGATGAATCTGTCAAGATGAAGATTCAACTTACTTGAGTGAGCATGTGTCAATATGGCTTCAAAAAAGATGTTATTATACCATCCTGGTGTGTCCATTAAAAAAAAAATCTTTTCTTTCCAAAAATGCTTTGTTTTCTTCTCATGCTTTGATCCAGCAGCAGAAAAATTTTGCTTATTCTGATTCTGGATAAAGGTGGGGCAAATCTGCGTTCGGCTTCCTACCTTTGGTTCTGTGCTGACTGTTCCTTTTATTATCAATACTCTTCTTCTGTACACTGGTCCATGACCTGATTCCCTTCTTCCCCAACCTCTAACTGTTCCTAAGACCATTTCTGTGTTTGCTAACAAAAAAAATTTATTATCCATACTCTTCTTCTGTACACTGGTCCACGACCTGATTCACTTCTTCCCCAACCTCTAACTGTTCCTAAGTCCATTTCTGTGTTTGTTATCAAAAAAAATTTTAGGTGACCTTTCTCTTTTTATTACACATATCAACTATGCATATCCCTATGGATTAATGCAACATCCCCATGAAGAAGGACATTTCACAGAGGTCAAATGATATTCCTCAGGTCCCATAGGAAGGTGAAAACTAAACCCAGAATCCAGATTTCCTGATCTATGTTTCCCACACGTTTTCACTCTCACTGTATTTTTTATTGTTATTGTTAAAGCTTCATGCATTAACACCCTCCCCCCCAACAAAATTTTATATATGAAGACAGAGACATGACAAGTTCTTTCCACAAGACATTGAAGGAATGGAAATTGTGAAGAAAGCTGTGAAGAACCTCCAAGTTATATTTATTATTTGTCCAAAGGGCTAGGTTAAGTACACAGGAAAGGGTAGTCTTCCTACCTCCTGAGGGTGGACACAATTCATCTGAAGAGGCCTTTCTCTGGCCATCCCTGCAACTCATGCAGGTGGTGATCTCATCTTTCTCTAAGCAACTGTGGCCTTTACTAAAAGGGCAGACACCCCCCAGGGAGGAGGCAGGCGGGCCAGGATGTGCGGAGGGTGATTCAGCAGGTAACAGCAGTTCCTCTCAAGCCACCCTGCAGAAATGCCCAAGAGGCTCACCCTCTCAGACAAGTTTCAGAGGAGAGAAACATACATAGCATGTTTCATAGAAACAACATAGTAGTTGCACATACTATTTTCCTCAAGGTGAATTCTCTGTTTATCCCTCTAGGAGAAAAATTTCACATCCTGATTCACACAAATCAGAAAATTCCTTATGAATTTGATCACTGCAATATGGTTTCCTTTTCTTTTATTTTGAAAAGGATTGGCAGTAAGCCCATTCCAACTTTATTTCAGCTCCTGATAAGATGTTGGGGTACAGGAAACCATAAACAAGACAAAAAGACAACCCTCAGAATGGGAGAAAATATTTGCAAATGGAACAACAGACAAAGGATTAATCTCCAAAATATACACACAGCTCTCATGGAGCTCAGTATCAAAAAACAAACAATCCAGTTAAAAATGGGCAGAAGACCTAAACAGACATTTCACCAAGGAAGACATACAGATGGCCAAGAGGCACATGAAAAGATGCTCAACATCTCTAATTATTAGAGAAAAGCAAATCAAAACTAAAATGAGGTATCATCTCACACCAGTCAGAATGGCCATTATCAAAAAAGCTAGAAACAATAAATGCTGGAAAGGGTGTGGTGAAAAGGGAACCCTCCTACACTGTTGGTGGGAATGTAAATTGATACAACCACTATGGAAAACAGTATGGAGGTTCCTTAAAAAACTAAAAATAGAACTACCATATGACCCAGCAATCCCACTACTAGGCATATACCCTGAGAAAACCATAATTCAAAAAGAGACATGTACCACAATGTTCATTGCAGCACTATTTACAATAGCCAGGACATGGAACCAATCTAAATGTCCATCGACAGATGAATGGATAAAGAAGATGTGACACATATATACAATGAAATATTACTCAGCCCTAAAAAGAAACGAAATTGAGTTATTTGTAGTGAGGTGGATGGACTTAGAGTCTGTCATACAGAGTGAAGTAAGTCAGAAAGAGAAAAACAAATACCGTATGCTAACACGTATATATGGAATCTAAAAAAAAATGGTACTGATGAAACTAGTTGCAGGGCAGGAATAAAGAGGTAGACATGGAGAATGGACTTGATGACATGGGATGGGAGGGTGAAGCTGGGGTGAGGTGAGAGTAGCATCGACATATATACACTACAGAATGTAAAATAGTTGGCTGGTGGGAAGCAGCAGCATAGCACAGGGAGATCGGCTCAGAGCTTTGGGATGACCTAGAGGGGTGGAATAGAGAGGATGGGAGGGAGGCTCAAGAAGGAGGGGTATGGGGACATGTATATGCATATGGCTGATTCGCTTTGCTGTGCAACAGAAACTAACACGGTATTGTGAAGCAATTTTTTTTTTTTTTTTTGGGTTTATTTTATTTATTTATTTATTTATTTATGGCTGTGTTGGGTCTTCGTTTCTGTGCGAGGGCTTTCTCTAGTTGTGGCAAGTGGGGGGCCACTCTTCATCGCGGTGCGCGGGCCTCTCGTTATCGCGGCCTCTCTTGTTGTGGAGCACAGGCTCCAGACGCGCAGGCTCAGTAATTGTGGCTCACGGGCCTAGTTGCTCCGCGGCATGTGGGATCTTCCCAGACCAGGGCTCGAACCTGTGTCCCCTGCATTGGTAGGCAGATTCTCAACCACTGCGCCACTAGGGAAGCCCTGTGAAGCAATTTTACTCCAATAAAGATCTATCAGATAAAAAAAAAGATGTTGGGGAGCTACAGGTTGGGGAACCCCAATATCCAGCACAGTCTGAGGCCCACAGCAAGTGGCTGAGACATGTTTATTGAGGAAGGGAGGAGAAAAACTGAAAACTTTGAAAGAATCTCTTCTTGAATTTCCTTAATCTATTCTGAGTTTAATAAGCATATAAATACAATGTTTTACTGGAACTCTGTAACTACTGACGTCTGAAAGCCTGCAATAAATAAAATTAATATGAAATGAATTGATGTCTTTTTACTTACTGCAAGGCACTTGGATCATAATAGTTGAGTGTTGTTCCCTTGAAGCATATTTTAAAGTATGTTTTTTCCTTTCTCAGCGCATATTTTTAGACCAAACATTAACATGCAAATTATATGGATAAACCCTCACCCCCCACAGCCTTCATAATAGCCTGTGAAACATCAAACCACAAGGGCACAAAGACGGTCTTATTACTTTTAACCTTTGGGGAAAGCGGCTTCATCCACCACTCAGAGCTTGCTTGGGTATCAAACTCAAAACATACCTATGGCTCCAAAGAGCTCCACCGGATAACACTCCCACATACATACCAAGGTGCTCTTTGGACTCTGCTATGGAGACGGCCTGGAAATTAATGACACGGACTGAGAAGGACAAAGAGAGGGGAAAGGGATTTCTGAAATGTCAGGGACTCCTTCCTGCTGACTCTTTCCCAATAACTTGTCAGGGGCTTTTCTCCGTGGTAGTGGAGCTGGGTTTTCTCACAGTTAAACTGGGCATTCAGTGTGCACTAGGGGCTCCTGCTTTTCTTGGAGGCCCTAAGGTGAGATCAGAACCCAGTTGGAGGTTGGGGGTGTCACCTGATGTCAGTTACTTCAGGCGGAAGGTCCTGAGCTGGTGTTAGCCATTGATGAGGGAGGTGAAGTTTGGTGCTTCCAAGGGTTCCTTGGCCCCAGCCACAATTTCTTCCTGTCTTCTGAGACAGAAATCCGATTTCTGTCATTCCCCTGCTTTAAAACCAACTTTGGGCCTTTGCTACCCATGGACAAAGTCTGAATTATTGCATATAGGATGCAATAATCTTAAGAAACTGGCTCCAACCTCCCTATCCTCTCTTCTTTCTTGACTCTTGTGACTTGTTTGTCCCAAGGACCCTACACAGACAGCCACTGCAGACCTTTGCTGGTCTCCAGAACACTAGAAGCCATGGCAGGCTCTCTTCCTGGACACACCAGCTCCACTGATAGTGCCTGGTAAACTCATTCTTGGGAACCATTCAACTGTTAGGCATGGTTGAACTCCCACCCAGACTTGTTTAAAATCTCTATTGTGATGCTTATGCCATTAGAGTGGGATTAATTTCTTAAATTTCTTAATCTTCTACAAGACTAGGAACTCCTTGAAGGCAGGGGTTGTATCCATTTCTCTCTGAATTCCCATCTTCTACACAGGTCCTGGCAAGGGCAGAGTTATTTTGGTGCAAGACATACATATTATACTCTGGTCATAGGCAATCTGCTCCTGTCCTGAGGGCAAATAACTAGGAAGTGGCATGACCCCAGGGAGAGTTCCAAGCACGGTCTGCCAACCCTCCTATATGCTCTGTTTGGGATTTCATCTCCCTCAAAGGCTAGGAGTTAAATAAGGTTAAATTTATTTCCCCTCTGTAAATAATGTCAAGTCAAATCAGAAGGTAACATTGAAACAGAGACTGCTGGAGTGAGAGTTAATAAAACTGGATTCTAGACTTAGCTCTGACACTAAACAGCTGTGCACCACTGGAGAGATTATTTGGCCTCTCTGACCATCAGTTTCTTCACCTATAAAATTCAGAATTTGGTCTGGGTGATTTCTAACTAATATCCATGGTCTCCTATGGGGCAAAAATTCTCTGGAGGGGTTTGACGAAAAGGCAAAGTGAAAAGGAACTGAGTGATCCAGCTTTTTAGACACAAGATGGTTGTGAAAGCACCTAACACAGGCCTGTGCACAGAGAGTCCTCAAGAGATGAAAGGTCTATTTCTCCCTGATGCCTTTATTTCTACACCTTGGGGTGCTAAGGAAACCAGACTTACCCTGTTTATCCCACTACCCTGATCTAGAGATTCATTTCCCTTGAGAAGTTCCTCTTCCCTCCTCTATTGCGGTGGGCAACCTTAGAGGAGGTGAGTACAGAGCAGTGGGAGGTGTTATGGGCCGAACTGTGTCACCTACAAAAAGGTATGTTGCAGTCCTAACCCCAGTACTTCTGAATGTGACCTTATTTGAAAATAGGGCCATTACAGAAGTAATCAATTTTAATTAATTAATTTATTTTTTAACATCTTTATTGGAGTATAATTGCTTTACAATGGTGTGTTAGTTTCTGCTTTATAACAAAGTGAATCAGCTATATATATACATATATCCCCATATCTCCTCCCTCTTGCATCTCCCTCCCACCCTCCCTATCCCACCTCTCTAGGTGGTCACAAAGCACCAAGCTGATCTCCCTGTGCTATGTGGCTGCTTCCCACTAGCTATCTATTTTAGATTTGGTAGTGTATATATGTCCATGCCACTCTCTCACTTCATCCCAGCTTACCCTTCGCCATCCCCGTGTCCTCAAGTCCATTCTCTATGTCTGCATATTTCTTCCAGTCCTGTCCCTAGGTTCTTCAGAACCATCTTTTTTTTTGTTTGTTTTTTTAGATTCCATATATATGTGATAACATACGTTATTTGTTTTTCTCTTTCTGACTTACTTTTCTCTGTAGGACAGTCTCTAGGTCCATCCACCTCACTACAAATAACTCAATTTCGTTTCTTTTCATGGCTGAGTAATATTCCATTGTATATATGTGCCATATCTTCTTTATCCATTCATCTGTCTATGGACGCTTAGGTTGCTTTCATGTCCTGGCTATTGTAAACAGAGCTGCAATGAACATTGTGGTACATGACTCTTTTTGAATTATGGTTTTCTCAGGGTATATGCCCAGTAGTGGGTTGCTGGGTCATATGGTAGTTCTATTTTTAGTTTTTTAAGGAACCTCCATACTGTTCTCCATAGTGGCTGTATCAATTTACGTTCCCACCAACAGTGCAAGAGGGTTCCCTTTTCTCCACACCCTCTCCAGCATTTACTGTTTGTAGTTTTTTTGATGATGGCCATTCTGACTGGTGTGAGGTGATACCTCATTGTAGTTTTGATTTGCATTTCTCTAATGATTAATGATGCTGAGCATCCTTTCATGTGTCTGTTGGCAACCTGTATATCTTCTTTGGAGAAATGTCTATTTAGGTCTTCTGCCCATTTTTGGATTGGGTTGTTTGTTTTTGGATATTGAGCTGCATGAGCTGCTTGTAAATTTTGGAGATTAATCCTTTGTCAGTTGCTTCATTTGCAAATATTTTCTCCCATTCTGAGGGTTGTCTTTTCGTCTTGTTTATGTTTTCCTTTGCTGTGCAAAAGCTTTTAAGTTTCATTAGGTCCCATTTGTTTATTTTTGTTTTTATTTCCATTTCTCTAGGAGGTGTGTCAAAAAGGATCTTGCTGTGATTTATGTCATAGAGTGTTCTGCCTATGTTTTCCTTTAAGAGTTTTATAGTGTCTGGCCTTACATTTAGGTCTTTAATCCATTTTGAGTTCATTTTTGTGTATGGTGTTAGGGAGTGTTCTAACTTCATTCTTTTACATGTAGCTGTTCAGTTTTCCCAGCACCACTTACTGAAGAGGCTATCTTTTCTCCATTGTATATTCTTGCCTCCTTTATCAAAAATAAGGTGACCATATGTGCGTGGGTTTATCTCTGGGCTTTCTATCCTGTTCCATTGATGTTTATTTCTGTTTTTGTGCCAGTACCATATTGTCTTGATTACTGTAGCTTTGTAGTATAGTCTGAGGTCAGGGAGCCTGATTCCTCCAGCTCCGTTTTTCTTTCTCAAGAGTGCTTTGGCTATTCGGGTTCTTTTGGGTTTCCACACAAAGTGTGAAATTTTTTCTTCTAGTTCTGTGAAAAATGCCATTGGTGATTTATTAGGGATTGCACTGAATCTGTAGATTGCTTTGGGTAATATAGTCATTTTCACAATGTTGATTCTTCCAATCCGAGAACATGGTATATATCTCCATCTGTTTGTTTTATCTTTAATTTCTTTCATCAATGTCTTATAGTTTTCTGCATACAGGTCTTTTGCCTCCTTAGGTAGGTTTATTCCTAGGTATTTTATTCTTCTTGTTGCAATGGTAAACGGAGATGTTTCCTTAATTTCTCTTTCAGATTTTTCATCATTAGTGTATAGGAATGCAAGAGATTTCTGTGCATTAATTTTGTATCCTGCTACTTTACCAAATCCATTGATTAGCTCTAGTAGTTTTCTGGTAGCATCTTTAGGATTCTCTATGCAGAGTATCATGTCATCTGCAAAACAGTGACAGCTTTACTTCTTCTTTTCTGATTTGGATTCCTTTTACATCTTTTTCTTCTTTGATTGCTGTGGCTAGAACTTCCAAAACTATGTTGAATGACAGTGGTGAGAGTGGGCAACCTTGTCTTGTTCCTGATCTTAGAGGAAATGGTTTCAGTTTTTCACCATTGAGAACGATGTTGGCTGTGGGTTTGTCATATATGGCCTTTATTATGTTGAGGTAAGTTCCGTCTATGCCTACTTTCTGGAGGGTTTTTATCATAAATGGGTGTTGAGTTTTGTCGAAAGCTTTTTCTGCATCTATTGAGAAGATCATATGGTTTTTCTCCTTCAATTTGTTATATGGTTTATCAGATTGACTGATTTGCATATATTGAAGAATCCTTGCATTCCTGGGATAAACCCCACTTGATCATGGTGTATGATCCTTTTAATGTGCTGTTGGATTCTCTTTGCTAGTATTTTGCTGAGGATTGTTGCATCTATGTTCATCAGTGATATTGGCCTGTAGTTTTCTTTCTTTGTGACATCTTTGTCTGGTTTTGGTATCAAGGTGATGGTGGCCTCGTAGAATGAGTTGGGGAGTGTTCCTCCCTCTGCTGTATTTTGGAAGAGTTTGAGAAAGATAGGTGTTAGCTCTTCCCTAAATGTTTGATAGAATTTGCCTGTGAAGCCATCTGGTCCTGGGCTTTTGTTTGTTGGAAGATTTTTAATCACAGTCTCAATTTCAGTGTTTGTGATTGGTCTGTTTATATTTTCTATTTCTTCCTGGTTCGGTCTCGGAAGGTTGTGCTTTTCTAAGAATTTGTCCATTTCTTCCAGGTTGTCCATTTTATTGGCATATAGTTGTTTGTAGTCATCTTTCATGATCCTTTGTATTTCTGCAGTGTCAGTTACTTCTCCTTTTTCATTTCTAATTCTATTGAGTCTTCTCCCTTTTTTTCTTGATGAGTCTGGCTAATGGTTTGTCAGTTTTGTTTATCTTCTCAAAGAATGGGGTTTTAGTTATATTGATCTTTGTTACTGTTTCCTTCATTTCTTTTTCATTTATTTCTGATCTGATCTTTATGCTTTCTTTCCTTCTGCTAACTTTGGGGGTTTTTTGTTCTTCTTTCTCTAATTGCTTTAGGTGTAAGGTTAGGTTGTTTATTTGAGATGTTTCTTGTTTCTTGAGGTAGGATTGTATTGCTATAAACTTCCCTCTTAGAACTGCTTTTGCTACATCCCATAGGTTTTGGGTCGTCGTGTTTTCATTGTCATTTGTTTCTAGGTATATTTTGATTTCCTCTTTGATTTCTTCAGTGATCTCTTGGTTATTTAGTAGTGTATTGTTTAGCCTCCATGTGTTTGTATTTTTTACAGATTTTTTTCCTGTAAGTGGTATCTAGTCTCATAGCGCTGTGGTCAGAAAAGATACCTGATACGATTTCAATTTTCTTAAATTTACCAAGGCTTGATTTGTGACCCACGATATGATCTATCCTGGAGAATGTACTTGAGAAGAAAGTGTATTCTGTTGTTTTTGGATGGAATGTCCTATAAGTATCAATTAAGTCCATCTTGTTTAATGTATCATTTAAAACTTATGTTTCCTTATTTATTTTCATTTTGGATGATCTGTCCGTTGGTGAAAGTGGGGTCAGAAGTAATCAATTTAAAATGAGGTCATTAGGATGGTCCACAATCCAATATGACTGGTTTCCTTAGAAAAAGGGGAAATTTGGACACAGAGACAGACACACATAGAGAACATACTGTGAAGATACACGGGGAGAAGACGGTTGTGTGACTGCAGTGATGCATCTATGAGCCAAAGAACGCCAAGGATTGTTGGCAGACACCAGATACTAGAAGCAAGAAAAGATTCTCCCCTAGAGCTGTCAGAGAGAGCCTGGCCTTGCCAGTACCTTGATTTTGGACTTTAAGTCTCCAGAACTGTGAGACAATAAATTTCTGTTGTTTTAAGCCACCCAATTTCTGATACTTTATAACAGCAAGTCCTAGGAAACTAATACAGGATCCAGGCTGAGCTGTGTGGGTGGCACAGAGAAAGAGCGGGGTGTGTGGTGTGTATGTGTGTGTATGTGCAGTGATGGTGTTAGAAGGGAATTTACATCATGGACAGGTAGTGTATGAGTCCTAGGAAATTAAGCAGACACTATTTGTCAAAAATGACTTAAACTCATTGGCAGATTCTACCTATCCTTTCTTCCTCCCCTTTTCACTCTTCTTTCTTTTCTTGCCTTGCTGCAACTTCCAAACTCTCCCTTACCGCCTCTCTGCAGCCCTGCATTGGCTCCTTTAAAAGGAACATTTTATTCTGATGTTTACTTAGAAATGTCAGTACTACACAGTCTGGCATGGCTGAAGAGGCCTCAGAGTGAGGGTGAGAGACTGAGGCCTCCTGCTTGGAGGTTTCAGGAGGCTCAGACCATGGTGGCACCAGTGAAAGGAAGCCAACTAAGGTAAACTTTTTTTTTTTTTCCAGTTCGTAAACCCTCCTTGTGAAACTAGTATAATAGATGCTGTATAAGAACTCTGCTGGATTCTCCCTTCTGGAATCTTCGGGGCGCCTGACATAACCCTCACCCTCCACACAGTGGAGGGCAGAGAGGCCTCCCTCTGTGTGCTCCATCACAGCTTTCCACTGACTCTGGGTTTGGGCTGCCTGATTTGAATGGAGGATTGTTCAGCATAGCCAGTGACCGGCAGAGCTGCCAGTTCCAACACTTGAAAAATACAGTACTGCTTTGAAAGTGGAGTAGAAGGGCGTTGAAGCAAGGATGCCGGGGTTTCTTGTCAAATACACTGCCCATCTGTCCTGGCTCTCCTTGGAGGGGAGGGCTGAGGCTTCCCGAAGGCAGAGAAATGGTCCCCCAACCTCCATGTCCAAACCAGCAAAAATGGGGAAGGAGGCCTACTTCATCTCTGTGCTCTGGAACAGACCATCTATTGGGCAGATTCAAAGTGGTAGCTCCTTTCCCATTAGCTCACTCTCAAAGTTGGTATTTACAGATTAACTACAGCCTAGATGTACCAGAAGTACATGGTATATGCTCCAAGTTAAGTGTATGAAAGAAATATCATCTCTGAGATCGCAAAGAATGTTCCATACTCTAAGAATCGGTGAAGAAATTATACACATAATCTCTCTCCTAAGGTGAGATGTAATTATATGGTTAAATATTCATATTTTAATTATTGGAAAGAAATATATTAATGAACTGTTATTGAAATATTTTCCATATAGAGTCAAGTAGGAAAATCTAAAGAGCCAGTCTTTTCTGTACTTGCAATGAAACAATTTCATTGTTTGCTGTGGCAGGAACATTTTTATACAAGAACTGAAATTACTGCGCTGTTTTAATGATTTGACCATTACTGAATAAAAACCTTGCTAGGAAGCCCAACTGCTACTATTGGTCAGCTTCAAACTTCCACAGGAGTGTTTGGAGGCAGAGAAAAAAAAAAATAGAGATTCCCTAAAAAGGACCACTTTTGTTTTGATGGTGCTGGGTGGAGGGCAGAATGGGATGGACCCTGACTATTCTCTGGGATTCAGACAATTCATTTAAAAAACAAACAAAACAAAACAAAACAAATCTAAGACATTTCTCTTTCAAAGTCCTCATGAAGTGCTGGGGAAGGGGTTCTCACATATGCAGAACCTATATTTTCTAGCTATTGGTAACATCATTCCTTTATGAAATAGGTTGAATTAAAGTGTTAGGAATGCCTATTCTGCTAGTTTTCAGAGTAAAAGAAGCAATATAGAAATAATAACCATGTTGACTTTCTAGATAAACCCCAGTGGGGATAGAAGCAACATTATTATGAGAGAGCTCACCATGAATGGGTCTTGTAAAGGCCAACAAATACACCTCATTGAAAAAGAGGTGCATTTTTCTATTGTTCTAACTATTCTGTACAGCAGGAAGATGGAGAATAATATTCAAGACATTTGCAAAGGAAACGAGCCCCAAAATTGCCTTATTTGGTGCTTTAGTCAAAAAGGACACCCGCCTAATTCACCAAATAAACTTTTTTTTTTTCCCCAGCCTTTTTACAAGATGAAGCCATGATCAAGCCCTGCTACTCTGAGGAATGAATCAGAGGTATTACATTTACCACAAAAATAAATAATTGCACGAAGTGATTTACCTCTTTCTAATTTTATCACATTAGAAAGAGCAAAGATTACAAGTAAGATCTAATTCTTATTGCCTTATTGATCACATCTGAATGCTGACCATGATTTTACTAAAGAAACAATATTATGTTCTCAAACTCTCAAAATGAGTAGGCCAGAATTACTTAAATCTGTAGTAGGAAGTGCAGAGCCGAACAATGCATTAGCTGGTGTGTTTTGAATTCATGGTCTCCATGGTAACATGCATGAACAAATTTTTTAAAATATATGAATGGTTTATCTTTAGGGTAGGAATTGGCCAAATATTATTTAGTCTAATTAGTTTTTAAATTAATTATATTTTAGATGGTTAAAATATTTTCCCAGGAATTCTCATGCAAAAAACTATTGTATTGGGAATTCCCTGGTGGTCCCGTGGTAAAGAATCCACCTTACACTGCAGGGGACATGGGTTCGATCCTGGTCGGGGAACTAAGATCCCACATGCCACGGGGCAACTAAGCCTGTGTGCCACAACTACTCAGCTCATGCGCCTCAACTAGAGAGCCTGCGTGCCACAAACTACAGAGCCCATGCGCTCTGGAGCCCGCACGCCACAACTACAGAGCCCACACGGCCTGGAGCCTGCGTGCCACAATTAGAGAAAACACGCATGCCACAACTAGAGAGAAGCCCACACACCGCAACAAAAGATCCTGCATGCCTCAAGGAAGATCCCGCGTGCCACAACTAAGACCTGACGCAGCCAAAAAAATAAATTAAAATAAATAAATAATAAATAAATCTTAAAAAAAAAAACTATTGTATTTACTGACTTTTGTATAATTAAATGTCCATATTTTTAGAGTAAACCAGTTGTGGATTGAGAATGACTAACTTGCATAAATTAAAGTGGTAAGAATTTCAGCAAAGGCTGTGTTGGTAAAAAGCCAAAACAACTGTTAAAAAGTGAACATTTCCGTTCTGCTGATTATTTGACATCATGTGAATCCCATTTCTTATCTTAAAATATGGAGATATATTTTAAATTAAATATTTTTCTGTTTTTAGGCAAATCATACTAGTCTATGCAGACTGTGTACTCAGGGAATTAACTGAAGTGCAATGAGGGGCAAAGCCACTGGAATCAAGGGGATGTTAAAAGTGACCCTCAAGAACACTGAAGTCCAAGAACTCTCTCAAACCATGTTCAATCTGGAATGTCCAGAAACTGTCTTCTATCAAAGGCCAAAGTGAGGTGTATAACCCTGCCCCTTGCCATAGTGTAAAGATACAAGCAGAATTGCTCGAGAACCAGCTGCTGTTCTGGGGGCCAGAATACCAGTCATTGCCGGGAATTGCTGGAGGCACAGGGAACCTCCTTTTGCTCTGTAAGATTAATACAAGGTTAGTTAGGGTTATGGAAAAGAGGTTGGTGGGAGTCAAAAAAAAAATTGAAAAACCTGTGCTTTGAGACATGCACACGAACAGCGGAACCCTCTCTGCAATTGGTGTTAAATGACTAAAGACAAAGAAGCAACTGTTCCCGCACCAACTAGTGCGTGATCCTGAGAAAAGGATCAACAGAAAAAGCAGGACTGACATGATGGGAAAGGAAAAAAAATCTGCCTGAGAGAGAATTCCCTGAGATTCTCAAGGGTCTTTCACAATTTGTCAGTGAGGAAGGCTGGAGACCTCACTGAAGAGACGTTCTGTGCATTTTATTGTGAACACACACCCACACTCACACTCACATATGCATGCACTGTTTACTAAACACATTCCATAGTGTAGTGTCATCATTTTCAGTTAACAAAACTTCCATAAGGTTCTGGAAGTTCTTAACTTTAAGACAATATTGTTAAAGATACACAGCTGATCCAGGAGTCTATGAATGACAGTTTTAGTGAAGATTTGAGTTTGCCTCTCAAAGTCGGCAAACTTCACACAGCGCTGTTTACAACACTGTGCCTGAACCCACCCTGTATTTGAGCATACTGCATGAGTGCCCTGGGCATGGTGGCCAATCCAGAAAGGAGTCTGGCTCCTAGTCAGCTCACAAACCAGGAAACATTCATTCAACAGATGGACAAGACCTCAAAATGGATTTTCTCCTGGCATATTGGGAATGAGGATAAACTGCTTCCTTCCTGTCATTTACAACACAACAGTTTGAGTAGCATTTAGAAATGTAAACAAATAGTTCAAGAGAGAAGACGACTTAAAATTAAGATAATGAAGTTAGCTGTTGGTTCTCACTTTTGTATACTACCAATGCATATATTAGCAGTGTTTTCTGGACTTCAGAAGATGCTTTTAAAATTACTGTGCTAAATGTAAAAAAAGCTCAAAATATGAGGCTTCCAGAAGAAAACAGAGAATATCTTTGTGACCTTGGAATTGGAAAAGGTTTCTTAAACACAACGCAAAAATCACTGACCATAAAAACGTAGTAAATTGGATTTCATCAAAATAAAAACTCTGCACATCAAAATACACTGTTCAGAAAGTAAAAAGGCAAGCCACAGGCTGGGAGAAAGTATTTAAATATGTATGTCTGACAGAATATGTAAAGAACTCATACAATCCAACAATAAATATACTTAACTTTTTAAATGGGCAAAATACACGAACAAACATTTCACAAAGGAAGATATATGGATGACCAAAAAGAACATAAAAAGATGCTCAATATCATGAGTCATTAAGAAAATATAAATAAAAAACACAATAAGATACCATTTTGCACCCATTAGGATAGCTAAATTTTAAAAGACTGACTACACCAAGTGTTGGTGAAGATGTGGAGCAACTGGGACTCATACACTGCTGGTAGGTGTGTAAAATGGAGCAACCACTTTAAACACAGTCTGACAATTTTTTGTAAAACTAAGCATAAACCTACCCTATGACCTAGCAATTCCTTTCCTAGGTATTTATCCAAGAGAAAGGAAAACCAAAAAAATGTATAAGAATTTATAGCAGCTTTATTGATAACAGTCAAAAACTGAAAACAGCCCAGGTGTCCATGAACCCATGAACAGGAGAATGGCTAAACAACAGTGGTATATCTATTCAATGGAATACACTCAGCAAAAAAAAGAGGAACAACTACTTATACAAACAACAGAAAAAACATGGCAAGTCAAAGAAGCCTTTCACCAAAGAGTGAGTACATACTATATGACTCCATTTACATAAAATTCTAGAACAGGTAAAACTAATTTATGATAAAAAGTTCATAACAATGGTTGCCTATGGTGAGTGGAGGGAGGGATTGACTGGGAACTTTCTGGCATAATGGAAATGTTCCATATCTTGGTATAAGTTTGGGTTACATTCACCCGAATTCATCAAAAGTACACTTAAGATTTATGCACGTCACTGTATATAAATTTTACCAAAAAAAAAAAAAAACCCAGAAACAAATATTAACTCTAGTTAGTGATATACATGTTAAAGTGTTTAGGAGTAAAGTGTACTAATGTCTGCAACTGACTTTGAAATGCATCCAAAAATATAATGAATTGATAGATGAATGGGAGAATAGATATGTGATAAATCAAATTAGCAAAATTTTACGGGTAGATTTAGGTGCTGGGTATTGGGAAACAGCTGTTCATTGTATTATATTTATACATTGGAGTGCTACTCAGCAATGAGAAGGAACGAACCACTGACGCATACAACGAGATAGCTAAATCCGCAAAACTGTAGGTGGAGCCAAAGAAGTCAGAGACAAAATTCAGAAACAGGCAATCAGAACAGGTATTGCCTATGAGCGGTAGGAATTGATTGAAAGTGGCATGATACAACTCTCTGGGGTGATGGAATGTTTTATATTGTGATTAAGGTGGTGTATGTTTAGGTATATACATTGATCAAAATTCATTGAACTGTACACTTAAGATCTGTGCATTTCTGTATGTAAATTTCACCGTGGGTGTTGGGAGGGGAAAGGCTGTGGAAGAAAGATACCAAATTGTAAGCGGAATTGTCTTTGTGTGACTATAGATGGCAATTTAGAGGCAAGAGAGAACCCTGAATAGGAGGAGGCAAAGGTAACAGATTTCATGTCAGGAATCCAACTCTGAATAGTAGGACAGGTCTCTTCTTTGAGATGTCCTGAGATAGAAAAAAAGGCACTCAATATTTCAAGGTGTTGTAAGATGAGAGACAATAGTGATATCTTAGTTTGTGGACAATAGAGATCTCAGCCCCAACTTCAATGGTACAGGATTATGGTCACACGGGTACCTTTTTCCCTTGTTTTAGGAAATGTACAGATGAAGTTCCAGGAGGGAAACGAGATGTCAAAATTGATGGATTGAAATAGTTGCCCTTTAATTCCCCCCCAGGCCCTCTCTCCGAGTCTATTTTATTCAAAAGGCAAAGAAGGTGGGCTAGCTGCTTTGCTCCCTAGCCCTCAGCAGGTTAGAAGGAGCAAATTAGAAATGAGGAGGCAGTGAAATAGACAGAGGCCGTCACTCAGACGGCAAGTGACAGCTCACAGCGGGCAGAAATGGATGAAACAAAGAGAGAAATATAAAAAGCCAACCCAAATACTCAAGCACACAACAGTGTGCAGGGGACCCCTGCAGCTCAATTTATTTAAATAACTCCTTACTGCACTGCAGCGCTTCACAGATCAGTCTAAAGTCTTTTTTAATGTCCTAAACGAAGAACTAGGAATGTAATACATTTTCTGGGAAGCCAGAGAATTGCTGTCACTTCGAGTTTTAAGGTAATATGATTAGAGTAATATTCAAACATTTTGATTAGAGGGATAAATTTTAGTTAATTTTCAAAAATTGTGCCTGTAAAATACTTATTCCTGACAATAACGAATAATATACTTTTTACTTCTTAAGATTTCTAGTGAAGTTTCACCCATCAAAATCATGTAACATTAGATGACAATATCTTGAAAAAGAAAAATGATAGCATCTACCTCTGCTACCAAAGCTAATGTCTTGAACTTATTTTCCAAATGTCCATGAAATGTCATCCCCATTATTCTAGAAGGACTTTATATAGACATGTCTTGGAATTCCTTTCTTCTGAATGTCAATCATTCTATAAGATCGGACCTGGAGCATTTTTTAAGCAGTTTTGTGAAGAGGTGATCCATTTTGTGCATTTTATACTGAGTAGTGTGAGGGCTGGAGCCATATCCTACAGAGTCCCAAGATCCAATTATGGTATCTCTTCCCACCTCTGAGTTCAATGACTTTACATCGTCAGCTTGAAACTGGCCATGGTGGGAGTTTATACCATGAAATTAACAAACACTATAAATCAGGACTATTTTCCTTTCTTTTCTTCTCAGAGAGGTGGTTGTTAAACATTTACCAGCACACCACTGGTTCTATCAGATTCTTTAAATACATTGGATGGTCTTAGATTCAACTGCCACCACCTGTGGCTCTTTCCCTACTAAGAAACTTAAATTATTACGTCTGGTCAGTCCTCAACACAATTGGCAAGGCTGAACAGCTTGTTTTGTTACTTACATTTTATTGGGAGCCAGATAATCCAGTTTAATTATTAAATAATTTGAGCAGTGGTGACAAAATAGATGGGAAATACGCTGAGCAAAAAAAAAAAAGGTTGATAGCGTCAATACTGTTATAAAGTATGATCTTAACAATACTTGCTTTAAGAAATAATATCATTTGTTAGATCCTTATAGGTCTTAGAAGAAATAGACAATTATCTGAAGCAAATATTGGGCTGTAGGCTTCATATTTAGAATAGAAGTGAATAACAAGCTTCCACAGAGACAGGTGTTTTTATAAGGGAAGAAATGCCCTTTCATTTTCTGGATATTTGATGCTCTTGAGATAGGCAAGTTCATTTAAAGCACTCACTCGACCAGTGAGTAATATTTGTGATTGTAGGGAATTCCTAAATGTCATTGTTTCTATAAATCCAGCCTGATGACACATAACCTATTCGGGATTTGAGTTTTGACATGTGCTGACCTGTAGCCACCTACATATTGTTGACCAGGTTTTATTGCTTTGTAACAACCATGAACTATTGACTAGGGCCAGAGATACTATTATTAGGAAAAAAATGTTCAAATAATTTTTTTCTTTCCTCTTTAAATCTAGGAGAAGACTAGTTATATGCTTTCAAAGAGATTGATTGGCTCTTCACCCCAGGTTCATATTTAATCCTGAAAAGCAGCAGAGAATTTAGGATAAAAAATATGTTTATCTAATAAATTACTTAATGCAGTCAGTTCATCAAACTCTCTGGATAGTTCCATCCAAAAACTTGAATTCACAAATGTTTATTGAGTGCCTATTATAAGCAAATCACTCTGCTGGTCATCACAGAAGTATAAAAGCCGAGAAATGGTTCCTGCCTTCAAGGAATTTAATACATAGTGAAGGACAGACATTCACCATGGTGTAATCAATTGCTAATTAAAAATTTTTTTGACTATACCACACTTCTGCCCCTTCAAACCATCTCATTTTGGATTCTTCTTTATATTGTATCTTTAGTTGTGGAAAAGTTTTTCTGCTAGTCTTCAGGTTGTTCTCATTGATAGTTTCTCTGTAAATAGTAATTTTGGTGTGCCCATGGGAGGAGGTGGGCTCAGAGTGTTCCTACTCTGAATCTTCTAAGACAATTTCTTAAAAAAATATAATAAAACATCCAACCCCAAAAAGCTGAACAGAGTATTTCATGATCAGAAAATATTTGAGAAAGTACTGGAATGTCAGCTCCTTGAAGGGCAAGAACTTCTCTATCACAGTTTTCAACTGTGCCCAGTGAACATTTATCAAGAGTATTTGGTGAATGAATATTGTCCCTTGTCATTTTAATAAACATCTATGACCACTGAGTCTAAAAGTAATTATTAAAGATCTCTGGAGAGTAGGATGTCAAATAAACTAGTTTATCTTCTAGTGGTATATGCTATTAAGTTTTCTAAAGTATTGCTTATACTCTCTTCCAATTTAGTTCATCTTTCAACAGTACACAAATTTCATCTGAAGAAAAAAAGAATCAAAATGACTTGTCATAGTGTACAAAATAGCAATTCTACTTAAAATATAAGGTGGTAATCCCATTACTTATATGTTCTTCATTAAAATAATTTTATGCTTCCCAGGTGTTAATAAATATTGGAATATATACAGGAAAAAGGAAATCTCATTTTCATATAAGTGTTTTAATAATTTGCCAACTTCCTTAAATTGGAATTTTATCAGAAAAAAAAAAATAGAGAAAACAGGAAAAAAACTTGAAGCCAAAAAGAAGGCATATTGAAATAAAGAAAAAAAATTGGGTGAATCTCCAAAACGCGACTTGTAAATTTTCCAAAACATTTTAAAATCTCATGTTTTTAAAATGATTTTGTTCCCTCTTCAATGTGATTTACTTAACTCTAGCCTAATGAATGTCCCTGAGAACACAGGCACTAAATCTTTGAAGACACAGTCACCCAGAGGCCAAGAAGCACTCCACTCCCAGGACCTCTTTGTTGCCCACTGTCCGTCCACCCCCAACACAAACCTCTAGCCTCTCACTCCCACCTCCCTCCCCACGCTCACCTCCCACTCCTGGCAAAACAAAACAGGATACTCGGAGGTAAGCCACCTAAGCCAGGGCTTTTTGTTACTTAATTTGCAGTAGACTGTCAGTCACTTCACGGTGTTCTGGGTCTCAGTTTCCTTGTTTGTAGACTAGAGGGGAAAATATCTTACCTTCCCAACTCTCAGTTTTTCTGAGGCTCTAAGTACTTGATGCATGAATAAAAGACACACTAACGCCCTATGCAAGTGTGGTTACTGCTTTATTTCAGATTATCTATTCCCTAGTACATTAAAGAGAGCTTATGTTTATAAAACTTCATTAAGGCCTCTTCCCTTAGCTATACTGGGAAGTTCCAAAATTTCCCATGTTTCACCCATCAATTATGTTACTTCATTAAGGACAAGGTTGAGTGGGTTAGTGGTTAGGTTATGGGACTATGCATAATACTTCCTGTATTCTTATCTGACTTGGTCATTGTTTTGTTATTGCCTCAGGGAAAATCTTAATGCCTTAATTTGCTGTAAAAACAAATACATATCAGGGATATTTACTTTGAAAAAGGGTCATGAGACTTTGAATGGATTCATATGAGAGGGCTTTTCTAAGTGAATTTTGTTCTTTGGAGCCAAATTTATTTCTAAAGCGACTGTTTATTGTGTATTCAAAATCGATAGATAAGGAAATAATTCTTTTTTTAAATAAATTTATTTATTTAATTTATTTATTTTTGGCTGTGTTGGGTCTTCGTTGCCGTGCGCAGGCTTTCTCTAGTTGCTGCGAGCGGGGGCTACTCTTCGTTGCAGTGCGTGGGCTTCTCATTGCAGTGGCTTCCCTCATTGCGGATCACGGGCTCTAGGTGCGTGGCTTTCAGCAGTTGCGGCACATGGGCTCAGTAGTTGTGGCTCACAGGTTCTAGAGCACAGGCTCAGTAGTTGTGGCGCATGGGCTTAGTTGCTCTGCGGCATGTGGGATCTTCCCGGACCAGGGATCGAACCCATGTGCCCTGCATTGGCAGGTGGATTCTCAACCACTGCACCACCAGGGAAGCCCCAAGGAACTAATTTTAAATGAGCTTTTACTTTGTCTTGAGCATTATGCTTATAATCGCATTCAATTTGTACAAGCTGTATGGTATATAACACTATAGCCATTTTACAGAAAGATGAGTCTCAGTAATTTACTGAAAGATCACCAACTACGGAAGACAGGGTTGGTATGAAATCTCACTTTTCTCTGATGCAAAATCCCTACTCATTTTACTAGACCTAGGCTCCTCATGGTGTGCTCTGTGGAACAGGAGCAAGGAACCACCTGGATCTAGTTAGAAATGCAGAATCTCAGGCTCTACCGCCCTGCCTACTAAATCACAGCATGCGTTCTAGAAGGACTTCCACATTAAAGATTGAGAATCTTTCACTAGACCACCTGGCCTCTCCAAGAGACTGCTGACATAAGTGGTTATCTTCACAGCTGACCTGGTTCCTGGATGAGTCCCCGACACCCACATACTCCCACACCTCTATACCAGCTCAAGCTCCAGGCAAAATAAATCACTGCTTCTCTTTACATGTGGTACCGGTTTATGCCACCATTATGACCTTTTTCTGTGCTACACTGTGAGAGTAGGATTGATCTTGTCCATCTTTGTATCCTATGTGCCTATGACTTAAATGATGATTGGCTAAATGAATAGATTAAGTTGCACTTTCTTAGTGTCTCAAAATTTTCCCTTTGTTATCTCTTCTCCCAAAGTAGCCACAAGGCCTGACATTCCTCATGCTGAGAGACACAACTACTATCAGTTGGAAGAGTTGCTAATAAGTCCCACAGGCTGGAGGGTAATCCTTTCCTGGAGAACTGCTGCCACAGTGGGGAAAATCTCAGTACCAGGAGGCTTCCCCTGTCTTTGTCATTAGTAAGCCTCATGACTTTTGGCAAGTCCCTTCAATTCCCTGAATTTCCATTTCCCATCAAAGGCAGATGAAGTTTTGAGTTCTGAAATACAGGAATTTTTCGCCTATCATGACCTGCTCTTTGCATTCCTATCGCCCACAAACCTTCAAACCCCAAACCTGTTCTTTATCCAAAGCCCTAAACCTAAAGAGGGAATAAAAGGGGCGGGGAGTGGGGGAGAAGATTGGTATGTTCCATAACTGATCTTAATTCAAAAAAGAAGAGACCCTTGAGGAAAATCATTCACACTGATGAACCTTCAGGAACTTTTAAAATCATGAGCATTCCCTGTTCTGGCAGCTCTTAGGTACTACTTCTTGGGCACGCCACCTTGAGTTTGGTACTTGGATGTCCTCTGCAAAAGATACTGAATTGGCCAGTTGTATGGAAAACTGTACAGTTCTGGAAAAGTACAGAGAGAGATAGCTGAATATACTCTCAGCTCTCTACAACAATTCTCTACTACATGGTCTTAACGACACAATTGTGAGGTATGCCTCAAATCTTTGCTATTAATAAGAGCTGTTACAAATTGAAGCTTGTAAATGATTTACTTTCTTCTTTTTAAAAAAGTATTAGAGTGGATCCAAATTTATCCTCACCACCATCACTAATTTCTATCGCCTTGTGCTTTTTCGAATGAGAGAAAGAGATGAAGTTATAGAGAGCTCTCAAGGAATTTCCTCTAACCAAGGCCTTATCTTATCTCTGCTACAGCCCTGAAATCTAGGTATGGCCAAAGGGTTGCATGGTTCAGATGCATGTGAACATCATTTTTCTCTTGTGCTCTAGGGGTAAAAGGGTTGAGACATGTGCATTTGGGGATGTTGACATCATGATTTTGTAGACAGAGTTTCCTTGTGAGGTTTTCACGGCCTGTTGAAGAAAGCAAAGTATTGGGAAGGCAATCCAAGGCTGAACAAAGGGAATGGTTGGTATATATTTAAAATGCTTTCCACTGATAAGAGAAGATTTGATGGCTGTGGTTTCCCCCACTGCCATTAGAGCAGTGACTTTTTAATTATTTTGACTGTGACATACAGTAAGAATACATTGCCCAAAAGTAACTGGTGTGTGTGTGTATACATACATACTTGTTTATATATAATGAAATATGTATATATACATACGTAGTGGTTTATATATGAGTGAAAACATATATAAATAAAACTTTAAAATATCACAAAACCATACTTACTTTTACTATGTTTATACTACTTTTTACTCTATTGCACTTTTAAAAAAATGCCAGATGCAATCCACTAAGTTGATTTCATGACCATTAATGGATTGCAACTCAGAGTTTAAAGATACTGCTTCAGAAGTATCTGCACTTTACAGCCTTGACCAGTTGCTTACTGCCAATTAGCTGAAAATGACCAAGCTAGTGTCCTCTTTCACAGATAAAGGTAGAGTTCTGGCCAACAGACTATGACAGCTGTCTTAGCAGCACTAGATGACTGGTTTGGCCATGACAAACAAAATAAAACCACTTCTTTCCATCTAGTGGAACTCAGTGAACCCTGCAAAACATTTAGCCAAGCAGCAGTTGTTAAGCCAGTCATAAATAAATTGTCCTAATTTATCCCAAATTTATAAACCACTATACTAGTGTTGATCAAGTCAGCTGAAAAGAAAGCATCATCAAGGTGGCATTACAATATTATCTCGACATACGTTCTTATTAATAAGGCAGTAGCTGGAATTTTAGTGTTGTTTTCCTCTAACAATATCTAAAAATCCAATATAAAAGGATCTCTTCAAACTTTGCTTGTCTATTTTTGCCTCAGTGGGACTCCGAATTGTAAGCTAAAAGTTTTCAAGTTTTAGAAGTTTCAAATTCTACATCACTAAGACCTTTTTTTATGTGTAAAATATTTTGAATTCTACTCTTAAAATATCTCTATATTAAAAAAAACTTTCCGAGATTTTTGTCATTGCTGTTTGTGATTTTCTTAAACAAAAACAAACAAGAAGAAAAAAGAAGTGTTGCTTTTCTTTTATTTGAAATATGTTTCTTTTCTGGAAGTTCATTTAAAATCCATTCTGCGATACAGAATCTATGGCCATGTATCAATTCTGACCAGTGAAATTTAGGAAGCAACCACTGCAGAATGTTACAGAGAACTGGAGGAACTTTACACAAGTGCAACAAGGAGCTCAGAGGGGACAGTGGAGTTCTTGTGTAACTAGGCTGCTGTTTTGGAGATGGCACATGTTTTCTACATTATTGGGTGGAAACTGGATTTTGTGATTCCCTTTACTCAACCTAACTTTTGCCCTTGGGGAAGAACTGAATGAAGGAGATAACCCCAGTACAGGGCTTGAGCAGGGGCAGTTAAATGTTCTGCTTTGGACTGTAAATTGGGTACATCAGTAAGACTCTATCCCATGTCTTTGAGATTAAATAAAAAAACAAAACTAATATCTGAATGTGGACTCTTTTATGTCTGAAAAATAAATGTTTATTCATAAATTATTATTTTATTTTTGCAATGACTACAGATACGGAAGCAAGATTAGACCATGCTGGGAAGGCTAAGCAGACCTAATCTCATGCTGGAGAAACCAAAACCAAAACCAAAAACATGAAAAAGAATTGAAATGGACTTGGTCCAGCCCACATAGTGGACCTGGAGAAATATCCTGATAACTCTTGTGATTGAGTTACCGAGCCAAGGGGCTAGTCCATACCCAGGAAAACAATGTGCATTCTCCTGAGGAGAGTTACATACCCACTGCCATTCATCCTGGAGTGAGGTCAGTCCTGAAGCAGGACATGGGGCAGGACTTGCAGGGAAGGACCCCCTCTCATGGGGTTGAAAGGCAACTGAGCCTGGATTTCTACGGGTCGGGGTTCAGTTATTCTGCACCACATGGGAGTCTCTGGGAGTCAGAGACTCTTAGGTAGAATTTGGGTCTCTGAGTCTGAACAATAGCCGGTTGTTATAAATAATGTACCTGTTATTTGCATTGCATTTCTATGAACCCCAAACCTTCCCCAGGGTCTCTCTGAAAGCCACAGCCTGGTCTCATTTGTGCTACAGGACACTGAAGAGGTAGGATGGGGGACCTCAGCAGTAATAGGGGGAGAGAGAGAGAGAGATACTGGGAGAGAGAGAGAGAGCATGAGCTGTGCATGATACTGAGCAGGGGTTGGTAGTAAGAGGATCGCAGTGTATAGGGGTTTCTTCCACAGGTCGTTAGCCACAGAGGCAGCAGCATGATGGCAAGAGGGGGAGGCTAGACTGGAAGTATTAGTTAGACTTTGTCAGGAATATACATGGGGTAGTTCTCTGGGAAACCCTCAGAAATAGTGTAGAGACCTTCTGAGAGGGGCTAATTTCTAGTCATTTTGGAATAAAAAGATGAAGTCGGGTACATAGAGATGAAACAAGCATGAACGCAACCCCTCTGTGATGTCGCAAAATATTTGCAGAGGCAATTATTTTAATCACATTGGAATAAGACTGATTCTCTGTCTTTGCATAGACACAAAAATTCATTAGCTAAATGTGAACTCACAGAGGAAGTGAGTTTGGTTTAGCAAAATAAATTATTCTCTGCTTCCATGTTAGAGTGCCTGTTTCTGGTGGTCTCCAGCATGATTATTCCATAGCTTCTTAAAGATGGTGGAGGGTGTGGTAAATGGATAGAACCTAAGGGTGACCTGCTGAAGATATTTTAAGGCGAAGTGAAGGTTTCCACCATCTTCTTTCTCCTCCGTAAACCTGATCCTAGGAAGTCTGGGAAACTTCAAGCCACCTTGGTTTCCTGCACACACTGAGCTCTAGTTTAAAAAGTCATCTTGTAGCTGGGCCAGTCAGTGGAGATAAACAATAGCAAAATGAAAAAGAGCAGTGGAGATCTGCTACTTATTTTCAAACAATTTGACCACGAACATTAAAATAAGCTAAATAGGACTTCCCAGGCGGTCCAGTGGTTAAGACTCCATGCTCCCACTGCAGGGCACGTGGGTTTGATCCCTGGTCGGGGAACTGAGATCCCGCATGCCACATGGCACATGGCCCCCACCCCCCGCCAAAATAAGATCAAATAAGCTAAATATATATTTATTGCACATATGTATATGTGTGTGCGCACACACACAGACACAGAAAGAGAGTATGGCAGCATGTTAAGGATAGGTAAATCTAGGTTTAAATTTGTTAGTTTAGACTTTCAACGTTTCTGTAAGATTGAAAATTTTCAAAATAAAAAGTGGTGGGAGGGTGGGGATGAAGCAGCAATGGAGAATTTTTTAGTCTTTAAAGAGGCGATAATCAGAGCACAGATGTTAAATTTAATGAGGTCACTGTATTTTTTTTTATATAAATTTATTTATTTATGGCTGCGTTGGGTCTTTGTTGCTGTGCGCGGGCTTTTTCTAGTTGCGGCGAGCGGGGGCTACTCTTCATTGCGGTGCGCGGACTTATTGCAGTGGCTTCTCTTTTTGTGGATCATGGGCTCTAGGCACGCGGGCTTCAGTAGTTGTGGCACGTGGGCTCAGCAGTTGTGGCTCGCGGGCTCTAGAGCACAGGCTCAGTAGTTGTGGCACACGGGCTTAGTTGCTCCGCAGCATGTGGGATCTTCCCGGACCAGGGCTCGAACCTGTGTCCCCTGCATTGGCAGGCAGATTCTTAACCACTGCGCCACCAGGGAAGTCCGAGGTCATTGTATTTTATGTTATGCAGTATTATGCGATATTATGTTATATAGCGGCTGGCCTAGGGCTTTGAATTTAGAAGGGCTTCACCTATTTTTTCAATAGCATGGATTAAACTACCTTTCACTCCACGGTAAGAACATACCAAGCGAAGCTCTGGAGGGAGCAGTCCCTCCCCTCGTATTCCTCGGGCTGTATGATGCCAGTATCTATGTATGTATCTCACCCTCGAATGGCAGCTTAGGGATAGGAAGATGTACTATACTCAACATCCTCTCTGTGTGGTGTGCTCTGTGGACCTGCTGTCTGCATCTCCTGAGAGCTTGTTAGAGATGTGGAATAGTGCTCTAGCCCCAGACCTACTGAAGCAGAATATGATTCCTAGACACCTTAATTTCATCCTTGTTAGGATAAAAATTGGCTAAAGCCATTTACCTGCATTAAATGTATCCATGATTGCTTATAAGTAAACGTAAGATATATAACCAAAATGATTTCTTAGGACTTAATGTATTCTTTGCCAACACTTAAAAGAGTGATGTTTTTTCTCCTTTCAAACCCCCGATAGGAATAACTCTTGCTGTTTGTCAGATTTGCTGAAAATTGTTCCTCACAAAGAACATTTTTTGTATGTGTAATTGTACATACAGGTTTTGTACTCTAATATACTACTGTTCTGAGGTTGATAGTGATTAAACCAGATAATTTTATAGCAAAAAACTAAAAATGAAAAAAATAAAAGAGAAATGTTTTTCTAATAAAATGTAAGTAGTTTATTTCTTCAAAAACCTTTTTAAAAAATTGTGGGTGGGCTTCCCTGGTGGCGCAGTGGTTAAGAATCCGCCTGCCAATGCAGGGGACACGGGTTTGGTCCCTGGTCTGGGAAGATCCCACATGCCACGGGGCAACTAAGCCCGCATGCCCCAACTACTGAGCCTGTGCTCTAGAGCCCGCGAGCAACAACTACTGAGCCCGCATGCCACAACTACTGAAGCCCACGCACCTAGAGCCCGTGATCCACAACAAGAGAAGCCACCCCAATGAGAAGCTCAGGCACCACAACGAAGAGTAGCCCCTGCTCGCCGCCAACTAGAGAAAGCCCACGTGCAGCAATCAAGACGCAACACAGCCAAAAATAAATAAATAAAATAAATTTAAAAAAGAAAAAAAAGAAAAAAAATTGTGGGTGATAATGATTTTCCACATGTGAGTTAAGTATCTCCCACAATTATTCTGATCATGGAAAGAGAAAAATTTTAGATTATAGGCTAAAAATAGAAAATGATACCAATTAGAATGCTGTAAAAATATAGAAATATGCTACAGATTGTAAAAGTTTGTTGTAAGGTCTACTTGACATTTATAATTTTCTTTTCAGTAACCCTTTAACTAGAGATAATTTAAAAGTAGTTTACTGATGGTTCAAGAGTTTAGAAGTGTTTTTTTTCCCCGCTTTGATTACTCTGCTGTCTGTGCCACCAGAACTAAGGAAAATGAGAGGAAAAAGGGGCCTTCTCCTATCTTTTTCAGTCTCTAGACAGGGCTGAAACTCAAGACCTCCGTGGTGACTGCTTTAAGAAAGAGATCAATGGCCTGGAGCCCAAGCAAGGGAGAGGCAGATGTATTTGTAACTTGGAGATTTCAGTGAAGTCCCTGTTAGGAAGAAAACTGTGGGCCTTCTTCTGGATAAATATGTCCAGTGTAATTATTAAGCTTAAAAAAAGCCAAAGGAAAAAGGAAAAAAAAAAACCCTCACATTTGGAGTCCTGCATCTGGAAGCTTTTTTCTCCCCTAAGGAAATATTTGTGGCTCTTTTTTCCTGTCAAGGAGGAAAATGTGCTTGTAAATTTCACCCAAGAGAAAGTATATCTGTGCATCCACTGCACCAGGAAGGAATAGATACATCCCCACAAACATATGCAAAATCCCAGAAATTTGACCAAAGGCTAGCTGGGGGGTGGGGTGGGGTGAGAGTAAGGGGTGGAATTATGCAAGAAAAGCAACCCAAACTGGCAGAAAATTTCAGTGAGGAAGTGCTCTGTGCCAACCTTGGCCTCAAAGAAAAATACTCCACCCTCTTAAAGCTGCTTAGATGGCAAAAGGGAGGCAGTGCCTTCACTGGCCGTGCAGATATCCCTAGACAGATGCACCCCGCCAAGACCAGCCAACGCACACTTCCCGCTACGCACTATATGTACAACTGTGTGCACAGAGGCCATCTTGAGTGTCCAGGAGTGGCTTTTCCGTGTGAAGGAGCCAGGGAAATCATCCCGAAGTTTCTCAGACTGCCTGTCTGGGTGCCTAAGATTCAACCATTGCTGGTTCTTTCCACTATAGTCAGGATTATACGCACCCTGAAGGTTCCTTAAAATGTTAACTGATCTGGGAGCAGGGGTGGGGAAGTTGGGTATCGTTTCGTTCAAGGCTTTTTTGTATTAAAACCTGAAGTCTTGCTCCACACACAGGGACCCCTAAGGTAGTGATTCAAATGGAAAAGGGTGACATTCAAGCGTGAGCACTCTTTATTGCTGCTAACCACTCTTCCTTATTCCCACTTCTTAAAGAGGGTGTGAACTGTTTTTCCACAGCACAAAGTAAATTACTCTCCAGGTGAGGCAGGAAGGGAAGGATGCAGATTAGACAGTTTTTCTCTGCATTGTCTCTTTTCCGACTGTGAGAAGTGGCACACCTGGGATTTCTTAGAGTTACACCACCAGCGAAGGAATTCAAGACGGTCAGGATGGTTTCCCTCACTTTGGAGGCAAAACCACTTCTCGTACGGGGGCTTCCGGATACCAACTGTTGCCTTATCAGTCAGGGACAGAGTTGTACCCGGAGTTTGAGAGTGTGCCAATCACTTTGCCCTCTCTTGCAACCTATACAATTAAAATACTTTATACTCTTAAATCCTTTCTGAGGTGAGGCCCAGTGCTTCAGCCAGAAACCTCAACAGAAGCCTTTATTGCATCATCTTAAAGCAACATTCTTATAATTAATGAAATCTGTTACCTTGAATATTCAATTCCTACCAATACATAATTTTAACAATTTGTTTTCATTACCAGGCTTCATGACCATCTCCTCAGACCATTACCTGGGTCTCTTGCCAGGATCACACTGGCCCTTGAAACAGGAACTTTTTAGTATTACCCCAGCAATACTAACAAGAGCTCAGCAGTTAGAGGTGATTGGAGAGCGTCCACATTGTCAGTTTTGTGCCACTTGGACTTGGGGTTGAGGCCTGCACCTGTGAGACAGGTGCACACACATGCACACATACCCCACAGAATCTCAGGCTAGAGGTCTGAGTGGCACTGATTCATGTTTCTGGCTTATATTTCAGCTTACAAGTTTCCTGACCTCAGGTTTCTACAGTGTACCAGCAGGAACTACCTCTCAGATCAAGCCAGAGATGGCCATGGACCATTTGTAAGAACATCTAGGACTCTTTGGAAAATCTCAGTCTATAGACCCTTTGGCCCCTTTCACCTCTTTCAATCTTCTCTCCTGGACTTCTTCCTCTCTCCTGAGGTACCTTCCCAATGCCTGCTACCTCCAAAATCTTTAGAGACCACTCTCCTCATCTCAACCTCCTGCCCTCTTCCCCTTACTCCAGCCTTGCCCCCATCTAAACTTCTGCTCTAGTTCTTCCTTGAAAGCAGTATTATAACAACTAATATTTTTGACACTTGCAGTTTAAAAAATATAATTATGTTGAACCCAAACAACCCTGTCAGGATGGTATAATTATCTCCATTTTAGCATAAAAACAAATGTAAGGCTCAGAGGTTCAGTGGCTTACTCAGGTTACAGGGTAATTGATGGACTCATGGCTTCCTGTTCTGCCTGCTGGGGTCAGACCATCAACCCTGCAGGCTCTGTGACTACCCGGGCCATGGTATTCTCTCTACGTCAGTCTACTTAGGCTTCCCAAAGGCTCTAACAAGGCATGAGAAAGCTTCTTTCTTGGAGTCCATTTTCTGAATGAGAAAGAGCAACTCTTAAGCAAGTTTGCAAATGGAATTTTATGTGTATGTATATATATCTATACACACACACGTATATGTATGTATTTTATCTCACTTTTCTTTCTCATCTCATCACAGCCTTACTCCCACTAGAGATAATCCAGTATCTTCTCAATAATTTTTATATGACTGTGTTCATTAGAGAAGGTAGCATCTGGGCCAGTGTTTAGATTGGGTGGTGTGAACTGGTGGGCTGGGTTCCCACTTTGAGCAAGGCCCTACTTTGGACTAGCTGGTGACCGTGAGGGCAAGAGTCTCCTCAGTGCAGGTACCTGGGAGGGAGAGGGGGAGGAGCAGGATGGGGGAGGAATCCTGGGATCTTTTTCCAGTCTGAGGTCCGTAGAGAAAAAGGGTTGGGGGCAGACGCTGAAAGCATTATTTTCACTAGCAACTTCCTGAGACTCATGACACAAGCAATGCTCGCTCCGGGCCCAGCTGGGAAGGTGTGGGGAATATATCTCCTAATTTTGATGGAAAAGAGGCAGCCTTCTCGCAGAGGGAAGCTTAAAGGGAGCCCAGCGCATTTGTGCCTTGGAGGGAAGCAGCAAGAAGGGGCATGAAAGCAGCTTTCACCCAGGGGAGCAAAAATAGTGGCTCTGAATTCTGGAGGCCTGAGTGGAAAAGGACTTATGTGAGACACCCCAGACTCCCACCAACGTAATCTGAGGCCCCCTTTAGGTGGGGAAAAGACCAGGTCTTACAGTTATACAGGAGGGAGCTGGTGAGATGTGACTATTAACGGACCATGATTAGCCAGCCTTTGGGATGCTGGGGTACAAATACTGAAGAATCTCAACGTAAATTTTTGCTAACCTTCCGGTTTTTCATAAACAATATAACAATTGCACATGTCCAGTTTTTTTTTTGGAAAAAAAAAGGTATTTATTTGTCCACACAATATAGCAGTTATAGGCAAATGTTCATTGAGAATGACTGCCTGTCAGGGACTGACGGCTTTCTCAGTACTCTCTGGGCAATGAGGTAGGTAATGGGTGGGGATGAGTTAGCCCCACCTGCCCACTCTCTCCTGCCCCAGGCTTTATAACCTCTGACAGAGTCCCCTGTGGAACCAAGGCATTTAGTCAGGAGGTGGGGCTTGGCTCATCCCTAAGAGAATTGAGACAGAGAAGAAAATGAAGAGAATTTTCTGCATTTTTTAAACTAGTGTACTTCCTCATTCTTTTTCTCGGTAAAGACTATACATTCAGCCTGAAGACAGGGCTATGTAAAAGAGCAGAAACACTGGAGCTCAGCACAGCTGGGTTGAATTCCCCACCCGTAGTACCATGTGGAACAATGGGCAAATCTCTTAAACACTGTGGAGGACTGATCCGTAGACAAAGGGCTCTTACTACAGAGGGTGGGGCCACATCCCAATTAGAAACTGCGTTCAGACTGCCCAGGTGTGAATCCCAGGTCTACTGCTATCGTGTGACCTGGGGCCAAGTATTTAACCTTTCTGAACCTCAGCTTTTTCACCTGTAAAATGAGGAAAGTATTACTACCTCAGAAGGTTGGTATGAGGATGAACTGAGAAAAAAAAAGTATACAAGACCTATAGCTCCTGGCACATTTCATGCACTCAAAAGTATCACTTATTAACTATGGATATTTTTGATGCACTTGTGTTTATTTATACCTGAGCTATTATTTTTTAATGGGAATTTATCTTCCTTTAGTTAGAAGTTGTTTTTCTTTTTGAGGAGCCATTCTTATCCCTAACTGATTTAAGACACCCACTCCTAAATTCATCTTTGGCTTAAGGCTCTCTGCTTTGTGCTTTTCATGTGAGTACTTCTATTACAGTACTTATCACAGTGTATTTTAATTGGTTTTCTTTTTGTTTGTCTCCTTCACTAAATTATGGATTGCTTGAGGCAGGGGCTTTGTTCCCAGAACCTAGCACACTGTAGGCCTTCACCAAATACTTGTTGGAAAAGTGTAGAAGTGAACAGATATCCTTATCTAAAAGGGATTTTGATTAGCAAAGAGAGAGACGCTTTTGATTAGAAGGAGATAGAAATCGTATCCTACAGTATGTATCAGAATATAAGTGGCTTGGCCTAAAGATAACCTGTAGGTCAAAACAAAGAGTCCTGGTCCATGTTTTCTAGCTCCAGCAGGAATGACTGACCCCTAAGGTTTTCCTCCAGACCACACGGCCATAAGTTTGATCTGGAAGGTGCGTCCCCAGCTTCAGTATAGTCTCCAAAGAATGTGGCTGCAGCCCTTGGGACTGCTTTATAGAAAATAGAGAACTCGACCTGAGGAATTGAACTTGACTCCTCCCTCTGCTATTGATTTACCTCCAAATGGTCTCCCCAAACCTTTCCCTCTGCTCTGTTCCCATAACCCTGGTTTTAGTTCAGTTCCTCATCATTTCTTGCCTGCATTACTGAATCACCTGGCTTACTGGTCTCTTCCATCCCATTCTCCACAATGCTTCAGGTTGAGCATTCCACAAGGCAGGTCTGTCCCTATTGCCTGCCATTGTTCAGGATCTATCTGCTCCCTACCTCCCTCAGGATAAAGGCTGAATGGGGCTCACTAATTCTTTCAGGGTGGGTCCCTGCTTTCTGCCCATTTCTCCTTCTCCATCTCTTCCTCCCACTCTTCATTTCCTTTTATCTTTGGACAGACTAATCTACATGAAATTCCAGATCAGGCCCCTCTCGCAAGTCCATGTTTCCATGTCCTCTAGGAAGTAATCCTTATCTCCTTCTAAGATGATTTACTATCCCCTCATTTGTTAGATACAAGGAGGTACCCAGAACTTTCCTCCACCATAGTAATAATCATATCGGATTGAAATAAGCTAATTACTGCATTCATTCATCCAGCTTCCATTCATTCATTCTCTTATTCAGTGCTGTTATAGTGTGCTTACCAGGCACTCTTCTTGATGCCAGAGACACATATACCCATAAATAAGCCAGGAAATAATCCTGCTCTCATGGAGCTTACATTCTAGTAGAAGGAGAAAAGTAATAAATATATGAACAAATTATTTTCCAATAAAAATGTGATACAAATTTTTGAAGGAAATAAATTGGATGAAATATTGATTATATAGTGTTGGGGTATGTGAGTAGATGGGAATCAGGGAAGGCCCCTCTGAGGGAGGTGATATTTGGGTAGAGCACAAAAGCACAATGAGAGGAAAGCTATGCACAGAACTGGTGATGGATGATGAGCCCCCAAGGAAGGACTGAGCTTGCAGTGATGGAGAAAGGAAAGAGGCCACTTTCCCTGGATCACATCATGACCCCCAAGTAGACTATAGGCTCTCTGAGACCCTGGGCAGTATCTCATACCTTACTATATTCACAGGGTCTAGATTGGTACCCAGAAACTAATAGGTGTTAATAAGTATTTGAAAGAGTAAATATGATTTTAAAATTAGATGTTCTTTGGTATCCACTCAAAAAGCTAAAAAGGTCTTATATTTTTGACAGCTTTTATCCTAGGAACTACAGTAAAATATTCTCCCTCCCCCCAGTTTTACTGCGATATAAGTGGCATATAATATTGCATAAATTTAAGGTGGACAATGTGACAATTTGATATATTTATACATTGTGAAATGATTACCACAATAAAATTAGTTAACTTATCCATCACCTCATGTAGTCTCCTTGTGTGTGTGTGTATGTGTGTGTTGAGAACATTTAAGATCTACCCTCTTAGCAAATTTCAAGCAAACAACACAGTAGTGTTAACTATAATCACCATGCTGTACATTAGATCCTCAGAACTTATTCATCTTATAATTGAATGTTTGTACCCTCTGACCAACATCTCCCCATTTCCCCCAATTGCCAGCCCCTAACAACCACCATTCTACTCTCTGTTTGCATTTGGCTTTTTTAGATTCCACATATATGAGATCATAGAGTATTTGTCTTTCTCTGTCTGACTTATTTTACTTAGCCTCAAATGCCCTTAAATTTCATTCAGTCATTGCAAATGGCAGGATTTCCTTCTTTTTTGTGGCTGAATAATATTAATTGTATGTGTATATATATACACACACACTCAATATTTTCTTTATCCATTCATCCATTGATGGACACTTAGGTTATTTCCATGCCTTGGCTATTGTAAATAATGCTGCAATGAACACGGGGGTGCAGATACCTTTTTGAGATAATGATTTAGTGTCTTTTGTATATATACCCAGGAGTGGGATTGCTGGTTCATATGGAAGTTCTATTTTTAATTTTTTGAGAAACCTCCATAATGTTCTCCACAGTGGCTGCACTAATTTACATCCCCACTACCCGTGCATCACATTTCCTTTTTATCCACATCCTCACCAACATTTGCTATCTCTTATCTTTTTGATTATAGCCATTCTAATAGGTGTGAGGTGATATCTCATTGTAGTTATATAAAATATTCTTGTCTCCATTCTTGGGAGTTGTTTGAGGTTTCCTTTCTGGAATCTATTCTTTGTTGGTTGCCATTTTGGAGAAAATTGCTACCTGGTGTAGTATTGCAAGACCAGCACAGCAGGGGATAAAGTCACACTAGGGTTAAAATGCATTTTAGTAACCTGGCTAGTTAGTTAGTTCTTCTTATCAATATAAATAGATACAGTACCAAAATAAAGAAACAAACAAAAAACTCCTGGAAAGGGTGAGGGAAGCCCTTGGCTCCCAAACACCTTAAAGAAACAAGGCATTGTGAAGTATGTGGATTTTTAAAAGTAATTGGTTCTATTCTCTCTTAACCTCATCCTTTTTCTGTTGTCTTCTAATTAGTCAAAATCCTTATGATCTTTCCATATTGCATCATCAGTCACTACTGTATAGCGATCCACAGGATCTCCCTATTCCCATCCTCCAGCCTCACAAGGTCTTGAATATTGGTGGCATGCTTATACCTAAGTTCCTTGGCAGCCAGTGTTTTTATTTCCTGATGGAATCCTCCTTCTGAAGCAAAACTTTTGTAGAAGAAACCAACTTCTCCCTCATTCTGTTATTTTTATTTTAAAAAATTTTCTCTCACTGAGTCTCTTTCTGGAACAGTTTCAAACTTGTTACTCAATAATAATGTTTTCTCCTTGATTCTCAATAGGATTTTCTCCTGAATCACCCTAGTGTAAAAGAGATCTATGATGATATCAATCACCTCAGCCGATTCTACTTAACCTCTTAAGACTGATAATGACTGAATCAATGGTTTAATAATGTGCTATTTTTAAAAGACCAGTTTTATCTTTATTCACAGAAAATTCATTAAAACAAACTTAATCCAACACCAAGATTATTAAACATTTCTTTATATAGGGTATTTGGCCTCTTTGGAGTATGAGTGCAACAGGAGTCCCAGCTTGAGTCTTAGTAGACACGTCTGGCCAGCTTGTAGAAAGAACCCACCAGAAACCTACTTGAATGTGGGCTAAGAAGCATCCTGTGGAGAGACCTCACCATAAGAGAAGAAGGAGCCAGGCAAAGGAGGGGAGGAATGATTCTGAGTTCAGCAAAGTGGTTGTCACTTAGATTTAACTCCAGGCCTAAACCCCACTGGACTTATCTCTGAACTCCGTAGAGAGAAAGTAGGGCTATCGTAAATAAAAACCAAGAGCAGCTTTACTTAAAAACAAGGTGCTGAGGCAAGAGCAGAACTGGCTGGCTACACAATGGCAAGAGAGGAATGAAACATTCTTGCCCACTTCCCAACACAACACGCTGAAGCTTTAAGCCTTTGACTCAAAGGGCTTTGTTGCCTTCACTACCACAAAATACAGTGGGACCTTCAGACATGGTGGCATGCAGTGGTTGTCCAGTGGGTGGTGGCACAGAAGGAAATGCAGCTAGCAGAGCCAGGCCTCTCTAGGAGCACACAGTACACATCCAGGGGCATTCAGAAGTACTTGAGAAGCACAGGCAACTGAGGTTCTACAGAAGGATCCCCTGCAAGGTAGGGTAGGAGCCCATGGAATTTAGATTTTTATCATTAATGTGACTCCTTTAGTATCCTCAAGCTATGGAAGCCTGGGGAAACATGAATTAAATAAAATTCTGAGATCTATGCTGGGGCAGAAGTAAAGAATGCCTGAAGTGAAATTAAAGAACAACATGACTATGTAGTTTTCTTCATATCAAAACTGGATATTCTGACGGAAAATAAATTTAGACCACAATCCGGCCACAAGTAATATATGCTTTTATATGTTTTGACAGAATAAAAAGCAAATCCAAGCTGTCAACTGGTGACCTAACATCTCCAAAAAACTTGTAAAGCAAATTAATTACAGAATTTATAGTTGCAAGCACATATTCCCAAGTTCTTCTGGGTTCATGTTTTTTACTTTCAAATCTCGTTAACTTCTAATATACTTATGATGTGGATTTGTTCTTAATGCAGAACACATTTTAATATTCTTGTTTTTGGCAAGATTTTACACAAACATGTTACTTCCAGAAAGTGCCTTAGTAAGAAATGTTAATAGAAACACCTTTATAGTATTCATAGGCATTTAGTCTTTAATAATATATGGAAATCAGATTTTAAAATCCTATAATTGCTAAAATTAACAAATTAAGAAACTTAACTTTTATTCTTTGTAGTAAATAAGCACTATGGATAGGCATAGAAGATAAAAGAGAAATGAATATTAATTTAAAATTTTACTTTTTATTGATTTTTTAAATTACAAAAAATAGTGTTCTAATTGTAGAATATTTAGAAAATGTTGAAACACTTTAATAAGAAAACAAACCACAAAACCCATAATCTCAATCTGTTGGAGATGGCAACTGTTATAATTTTTTGTATTTTCCTATACTTGTTTTATATACATATAGTAAAAAGGGGTTAATATTGTATAGTAGTTTTTATATCCTGTTATATTTTCACCAACTATGTTTTCTTAGCTCATTTCTCTAGTAGTTTGGAAGGTACAATTACATTTTTTTCTATTAGTAATTACTTTTGTTATTAAAAATTTGAAATATTTTTATCTCTGCTTAGCAAGGTTTAGAATGTAATTGTATCTATTAATTATCATCTGTGTAAAATGAGAAATCTTTTAGGCTTTTACTGTCCTTACTGTCTCTCCCCACTTCACAATTTCGATTGATGTAATCTGGAATTTAGATCTAAATTATTATTATTTTACATTATCAACTTTTCTTTGAAGATATTTTTGAAATTTGTTTTGTCTTATAAATATATTATTGACAGTTTTCAAGATGTTACTCTAGGTTTAAATAGTTTCCTTTGCTTCCTACAATGTCTTTTTATTATGGCACTTTCCTTCTGTTATTTTGATCCACCCCTAGGTTGGCTGGATTGTATCCCTAAACTGTGAGTATAATACCTTCCTAGAACTGGTTAATAGGAGAATACTGGTCTTTCCTACAAATGACCTCTTGACCAAGTACAACATTCTTTTCCTCCCAAGTTTGGAAGCCAGTCTTCGTTTACTGCTGGTATTTGGTTCTCTGGAGGAGAAGTCAATGATTTTTCTTCCCTTGGGGCAGTGGTTCTCAACCCTGGCTGCACATTCAAATCACTGGGGGAGATTTTAAAAAATATCAATGCCAAGGCTCCTCCCAGAATAATGAAATCAGAATGCTTAAGGATGGAGCCCAGACACTAGTATTTTTTAAAGTCTCACCCATGATTTTAATGCACTGCTGCAGTTGAGAACTACTGCTTAAGAAATAAGCTGTTTTTTTCTTGCCTCGATGCTTCTAGAGGTTTTTTTCTTCTTCTTAAATTTTGCAACATTCAACAGGATATATCAAGGTGCCTATGTCTCTTCGATACTGCCTGGTAACCTTTAATTCTACAAACTCAGCAATTTCCTCCTATTATTCCTTTGACTATTGCTTCCAACACATCCGTTCTATTTTCTCTTTTTCGTATTCTTAGGACATGTTGATTGGATTTCCTGCATCTCTCCCTTATATTTCCCTTATTTTCTCTCATCATTTTATCACTTTGTCCTTATGGTGTCAGTGTGAATTCCATATCTCTCTTTGGTATTTGGCCTGCTAATTATTGCCTTTAACAACATTTGTAATTCTATGGTTTTGTTTCTCATTTCCATACAATCTGCATTGACCAATGTTAGCAAGAACACTGCTAAGTCAGTTTGGCAAGAATCCCCCACCCTCCATATCTGATCCCCCTCCATATTTGATCGGGTTCCTCATCCTACCTCACCCTCCAGGTGATACCTGATCACCTGGCCTGAGTTCAGCTAGAATCCTGTTAGGTCAGTTCAGCCAGAATCCCCCATTACCCCTGATATTCCCTCTTAGTCATTTTCCATCCACTGACCTCCATCCTGCTTCTTTAACCATAAATCCCCACTTTTCCTTGTATTTTTAAATTAATTAATTAATTTATTTTTGGCTGCATTTGGGTCTTTGTTGCTGTGTGCAGGCTTTCTCTAGTTGCAGCGAGTGGGGGCTACTCTGCTGAGGTGCACAGACTTCTCACTGCAGTGGTTTCTCTTGTTGCGGAGCACAGGCTCTAGGCGCGCAGGCTTCAGTAGCTGTGGCTCACAGGCTCAGTAGTTTTGGCTCACAGGCTCTAGAGCGCAGGCTCAGTAGTTGTGGTGCACAGGCTTAGTTGTTCCGCAGCATGTGGGATCTTCCTGGACCAGAGATTGAACCCGTGTCCTCTGCACTGGCAGGCGGATTCTTAACCACTGTGCCACCAGGGAAGTCCCCCCACTTTTCCTTGTTGTATTCAGACTTGTTGTATTCAATCTCTCTCCTCTACCTCAAAACCCCATTGTAGTAGTCTCCCTGAATAAAGTCTGCTTTTCTATTTTTCAACAAGTATCAAGAATAATGTTTTTCTTTAACATATTCTCAGTTTAAGTTTACAAAGCAATTAGTACTGGTTCTGGGTCTTTTGGGGTCATAGACACTTTTAAGAACTTGATTCAATTTGGATCCTATTCCCAGAAGAATGGCTACATCATAAAATTTGCAGGTTAACTTCACAGACCAACTCTTCAGATCTCTGTGATCCCTACACGAAGGTTCATGAACCCTATGACAGACTCCTGGTCTAGATGAAGTTCTATCTATACTGACTTATAATCAAACAGAAGGTGAAAGAGACTGGCTCAGAAATTGAGTGTGTGTCCCTGTACACGTTACGTCCATATGAAAAGGTGGTACCTCCACTGTTCTAGACTGGGTTTGATGAAACCTCTTTAAAAGGTTTTAGTGGTGTTCTGAAGGGCTGTCTGTCACTTATTTTCCAGTCATTCATTCTTGCCCTTTAGGTGTAATCAGCTGTATAACAGGTAGCAGAAATCACTTGGATTTTCTAGCAAGTACCCTTATATCCCCATCTTCTAAGTTTTACTTAGAAATTTAAAATACAGTGGTTCTAGCAAGAAAAGGAGCATCACTCTTTCTAATACAAGTGTACAGCTGCCACATCCCAGTTCTGATATATCACCGAGTGGATTTGCCCTTTCTGCCCTCTCACCTCTTTCTCTCCATGTATTATGTTTAGCCTTCTAATAGAGCTAAGGAGACACCAGAGAAAAAATTATTTTCCTTCCTTTGTGGGTAAACAATATTTTTTCTGCCTGGATTCTGCCTTTATTTTACCTTGAAATTCAGACTTTGACCAGGATATGTCTAGATGAAGATTTCTATTCATTTATTTATTTTTTTCCTGGTATTTAAGAAGCTATGTTGATCTGCAGGTTAAAATTTACCTTCAGCTTATAAATGTTTTCTTTGTTTGTGGTCTTAAATATTGTTCCTCTTCTATTTGTTCAGATCTCTTTTTTTCCAAAACCACCATTATCCACACAATGACTCTTTACTCTTCATGTACCACATCTGTCTCTCTCCAAATGCACATCTTACTTATCTGTTTTCCCTATCTTATTCACTAGGGGAAAATGCATCAAGCTTATCAACTTTATTAATGATTCAGTTTTCTACACTGTCAGTTCTGCTCTCCACTGCTTCTGATGAAGAACAAAATCTCACAGTGGCATAATTAACTTCAAAATGCTCTTTCTGCTGAGTTCTTTGTGACCACCTGGAGGGGTGGGATAGGGAGGGTGGGAGGGAGGAGCAAGAGGGAGGGGATATGGGGATATACGTATGCATATAGCTGATTCACTTCCTTATACAGCAGAAACTAACACAACATTGTAAAGCAATTATACTACAATAAAGATGTTTTTAAAAATGATCTTTCTATCTCTCATCTAACTCCCTCCTCAACTCTGTTCAATTTATCTTTTATCCCTCATTTCCAAGCATACATATATTTTTTAAAATTAAGAGCATAATACACATGCATCTAAAAGTTTCTGTTTCTAAACTACATATGTTTCTTTGATCTGATTTTCCTCTACCTTTTGCATGATCTGTTTTCTTTCCTTTATACTACAAATTCTTTGTGGGGTTATGGCTAAATCTGGTAGTTGTTCCCCAATATCTATTTTCCCTTTGGCCCTAGTAATAGAACTCTGTTTTTTAGCTGGGCACCTGGCACCTGAAATAAAACCTACATTTCCCAGACTCCCTTGTGGCTGGGTGTGCTCATAAAACTAAATTTCACCCAGTGGGAAGTAAGTGGAAGTGCTCTGTGTAACTTCTGGGAAGTGTCTCTAAATGGAATGGAGAATGTCCTTCGTTGTCTTTTCTTGTAGCTGGAATGCAGATATAATGATTATAGCTCAAGTAGCCCTCTTGGACAGTGGGATAAAAACCATGTGCCAAGAATGGCAGAACAGTAAGATAGAAGGAACCCACTGAGCAGCACCAAATCAGGCCTGGAGTGTCTACCTCTGGACTTCTTTTAGGTTATAGTGAAATAAATTCTATCTTATTTAAATTACTATTATTTTGGGTTTTCTGTCACAGCCAAACCTAGTCCTATCTGTTATGGGATTTCTGTTTACTTATATTTAAACAGTGCGATTCTTTATTTCCTCTGGAAACCAGAAGCCAGGTGAGGGGATTCTTTTTTTTTAAGTCTCTTCACTCTTTTTCTTAAAAATACTTTCAGGGACCTCTTAAAAAATTTATTTTTCCTTTTTCTTTCTTTCTTTTTTTTTTTTTTTGGCTGCATGTCACGGCTTGAGGGATCTTAGTTCCCCTACCAGGTATTGAACTCGAGCCCCGGCAGTGAAAGCCGCCTTTTAATTCCCACCAGGGAATTCCCCTCAAATCTTAAAAGAAGTCATGTGGCTAGTTCCTTAATCTAACAACCTCAGGGATCCGGGCCATGTGCCACCTTGGAAAGGAAACTTCACCTCCATCATTCCCTTCCTTTTTTAACAGAAGTGTAACTTACATATCATAATTTGCATAAAATATTTTACATATATATGTAAATATATGTTACATATATGTGTATGTGTATACACACACACACACACACACACACACACACACACTCTTACATAACACTGTGCAGATCTAGAAATAGAGCATTTCCTACCACCTAGCAGACTTCTTCCTGCCCCCTCCGCGTCACAACCCCTTGCTCTTCTGAGCTCTATCAGATTAGATTTTATGGCTTTGGATTTCACACAAGTGCAATCATATAGTATGTAAATGTGGCAGCCATGGAGGTATGTCACTCAGATCTCCCTTTCAGAGAAAACCTGCCGCAAGGAGTCAGTTAGTTGACAGTCTCCAGATATGAGTGCTTCAGGATCTGCCTCAGCTTTTGAGTCAAGATCATGTACTTTCTGGGTAGTGCCAGTTGATGACTGAGCATGGTGGTACAAGGGTTTGCCATTTCTGGCTATGACAGACCCGTCTATGGGTAATCTTGTGTTGAAGCTCCTGACTGAGCTGGCCAAGATTTTCCCAGAGCTGCACTACAGGCTGAGGCTCTTTCTAGACAACTTTCCATCCTTTCTTCACTAAATGTCAGGCCTGAAGGCTTTCCCCGCCCACTCCTATTCCCAGCAAATCTTCTGCACCTCTAACTCAATCTTGGCAACTGCTTCTCGATGGACCCAACCACCATTCTACTCTTTTAAGTCTGTTTTCTTTTGCTTAACGTTAGGTTCAGACTAATCCTTTTTTTTGCATACAGCAGTAGTTTTTTCTTTTTCATATGGATGTGAATATTCTAAAATATATATATTTTTGGCTTCACAAATAAAGCTGCTATGACCATCCTTGCGCATGTATTTTGATAGATAAAAGTACTTGTTTCGGTAGGGTATATACCTAAAAGTGGAATTCTGGGCCATAGGGTATAGATAGATTTTAGTAGACACTGTCAAACATTTTTCTAAATTGATTTTTTAAAAATCAGTTTACATTCCTACCAACAATTTATGAGAGTTCCGGTTGCTCTTCATCTTTGCCAACACTTCATATTGTTAGCTACTTCCTTTTCCCCTAACTGATAATGTTCACACATATTGTTTATTTATCTATTAACTTTTCTAAAGTGACTGTTAAAGTATTTTACCCATTTTTAGTTCATTTTTCAGTTTTATTCTTTTATTTGATCTTATTCTTTATGTAGGCTGGATATGAATCCTTTGTCAGTTATATCTACTGCAAATACCTTCTACCAATCTGTAGTTTGCCTTATCACTCTCTTAATATTGTCTTTTAATAAACGTAAATTATTTGTTTTAATAAAGTTCAAATTTTCAATCTTTTATTTTTTGGCTAATGTTTTTGGTATCCTATTTAAGAAATTTTGCTCTAACAAAAATCATGAAGACGTGCTTCCCTCTAGAAGATTTACTGGTTTACTTTTCACATTTACATCAATGATCCATCTCAAATTAATTCTTATGTATTGTGTGAGGGTGAGGTCAACACTTGAAAAAAATAGCCATCTAAACTCCAATTTATAAAGTTTTTTGTTTTTGCTTTTTTTTTTTGTATTTTGCGAAAGGGCTGTGCTATTGACAGATTTTGTAGTGTAATTCCTATCTAGGGCTTCTGTAGACACCCCCAAGCTCACTGCTAGTGTGTGATACAGCTGCCCAGATCAAAGTCTCTAGCCAGGTGCCCACTGTATCAGCAAAGATGCTGCTAGTGACAGCCTGCTGCTTGAGGGAGCCACTTAGGCCTCGCTTTCACACTCAGCTCCACAGAGGCAGTGAAGGTCTCCAAAGCTCAGGGAAACCATCCAATAACACAACTATTGCCACCATGCATGGGCTTTCTGCTTGAAACATTTACCATTGTTTGCTACCTTTGCTACCCTCAAACTCATTCAATTTTCAAGAGCCAAAAGAACCACTGATGGGTCCTGTAATCAGCCTCTGGGCCTCGTCCCTCCAGGTCAAGCTGCTCCTTGGTGACTGGCAAATTGGCCCTGGATGTCCTTTAATCTGGTCCCAACTGCACAGGATTTAGAAGAAATTCTTTGAAGTTTCTGGCATTTGTATGGTTTCCTTCTCTAGCTTCCAGTACTGATTTGGGGTTTTACATATTTTAAAATTTTCTAGGTCATTTTGGATGGGACTGGGAGGCAGGTGGTTCAAATATGTGCTCTCAGACTCCCATATTTCCCCTGAAATGTAGTAAGATGTTTTTTACTTTTAGCCGTGTGGGGATTGTGGAGAAAATTCTTTATTTCGAGGAGAAAATAGTATTTATTTTTAATAGTAAACTATTTATTAATATTGGCAATATGTATTTAATACTCATTTATTCACATATTTGTCATATATTTCACTCCAGTCTTTTTTTCCTAGGCACTTTTTGAAATGTAATTGGGATCTTGTTGTATATCAAATTTTATATATTACTTATAAAACTTTTTATTGTACTATGAGCATTTCTCCATGTTATTGATAACTTTTCCTTTATATATGTGTCATAATCCAATTTTTCCTTGTTATATGTGAACGCATATCTGTATTTGTTTGTATAGACACAGGAAAAACTGTGGAAAGATATGCACTAGACTGTAAACAGTTAGGGGTGTGGATCTTATAGTAGGAGAGGAAGAGCATTAATTTTACTTTATAAACTTCAATATTGTTTAAAATGTTACCATAAAATGCTTTTTAAAATAAAAATGTTCTTTGTTTCTTTAATTTCTTAATTCAATGAATATATCATATTTTAGTACCCATGTTGCTATTTACGTAGTTTCTATTTTTCTTATAATGTGAATGTCTTTTGTTCTTAAAGCTTCCTACACACACACACACACACTCCTTAGGATTTATTCCTGGAAATAGAATTACTCCATAAGAACATTTACAAGTCAAATACTTAATCATTTTCCAAAATATTTCTTCACTTTCTATTTACAAGCAGAATATAAAATGACCCTGTTTCAACTATAATTAGGTTTGGCAGTTTAAAGAACTAACAATGGCAAAAAATAAATAAAGTCACTGTAATAGCCACTTCAAAAAATTAAAAAATTAAAACCTAGCCCTAAAATTAAATTAGCACTAACAGTGGCTAAAATACCTAAGGTTAACAATATTTTTTATATTAAGACCCACAAAGCCCTTGTATTTTGTTAAGTCCAGAGGTTGGATGATATGGTGTTTCATGAAATCATTAGGCATCCAGCTTCTCTGTATGTTTCACCGTGGCTGCCATCCTCAAGGTCACAATGATTGCTGGAGCTCCAGCCATTGCATCCCCATTCCAGACAGCAGGTAAGAGGAAGAGGGACACCAAAAGAGGAGTAATTACTATCTGAATCTATTTTCCTAAGGGACCTATTTCGAAGTCCAGCAATGCTTTGACATTTCAATGGCTTTATCTTAGCCATAAGGTCACACTTAACTACAAGGGAGGCTGGAAAATATATCCTTCTGTTAGAGCACATTACTGCCTCAAATAAAGCCAGGATTCTGTTACTAGGTAAAAAGGGGAGTTGGACAATGTATAGAAAACTGGCAGGCTCTGCTGAACCACTGTATCTACCATTCTACTCTCATTATAATTAAATGCTTTCTGGTTTAAATTTGAGCTTTTTTGTTGTTATTAGTGAGGTTTTATATTTATATACATACATATACGTTGCACATAAAGTTCTCCAGGATGCAGATCCTGAAATGGAAATTTGTGAACAGAAAAGTTCTTGGGGTCAATACCTGTGGGGGAAGGGAAGAAAGCACGACTGGACAGGGGGAGAAGCTGGGCTGAGAGGCAGTCTCAACAAATGTTTCAGATAAGCCATAGAGAATTCTGAAGCTGGGACGTCTCTTCAGAATTGTTCCAAGTTGGGGTGATGGGAACAGGCTTTTATACCCTACATCGACCAGTCATTGAATGAAGGGTGACTGAGTAAAGGGAGCATGCCCATGGGTGAGGCAGCTTTTTTCAGCCAAGGTAATTCCTAAAGCTGAGAGAGTAAGTCCCTTGGTCCAGAAGGGTAATTTGGGTGGGGCAATTTCATTTCCTCTTTTGTAACTTGTCTTTTCATTTCCTTTGCTCATTATCATAACCTAGCATTAAATTTAAAAAGCACCATATAAAACTTCAATGTTCCTTTTAGTTAAATATTCCCTGTTTTGATCTGCGCATCAAAACACTCAAGAACTGCCTATCTAGATTTTACACATGTTAAGATAAATGCCACATTTGCTTCAAATTTCTGTCTCTCTTTTTAAAAAGGAAACAAATCTTTATCTACACAACTAAAAAGTCCCACCTCCAATCCCTTCCCACCTTCTCTCTCCAGAAATAACTACTGTCCTGTTTGTATACCTCCCATGCATGTTTTTATACTTTTAGCACAGATATGTAGCCAATGACTAACTTTTACAACTTAATAGATTATTAACATTTTAATAAATAATTTAATATTATTAATGAAGGTTCAAAATAAACAGAACATTATATTTATAAATATTACATCTAAATTTTCTTGCAAATCATAATAGAAAAGTATTTCTTCATGGAGCTACATTTGTTGATTCAATTCTCATTGTTTTTTGTTTTTGGGGTTTTTTCTGGCTGTGCTGTGCTGCATGCGGGATCCTAATTCCCTGACCAGGTATTGAACCTGCGCCCCCTGCAGTGGAAGCACGGAGTCTTAACCACTGGACGGCCAGGGAAGTCCCTTAATTCTCATTGTTATCCACATCCCTGCCTCTATTAGAAAATTCTGAAAAATTTTCACTTGGCAGAAGCACCAAAGAGAGTGAAATAAATCACTTTAGAGGGCTTCCCTGGTGGCACAGTGGTTAAGAATCCACCTGCCATTGCAGGGGACATGGGTACGAGCCCTGGTCTGGGAAGATCCCACATGCCACGGAGCAACTAAGCCCGTGTGCCACAACTACTGGGCCTGCGAGCCACAACTACTGAAGCCCGTGTGCCTAGAGACCGTGCTCTGCAACAAGAGAAGCCACTGCAATGAGGATCCCATGCACCACAACAAAGAGTAGCCCCCGCTCGCTGCAACTAGAGAAAGCCCGCGCACAGCAATGAAGACCCAACGCAGCCAAAAATAAATAAATAAAATAAAGTTTTAAAAAAAGAAATCACTTTAGAGGTCAATGAACAAATCATACTCAACCTCTTCCACAATGATTCTTCTCCTCAACCTCAGACCAAGAGGAGTTGGAGTGAGGTGAGTAGTGGGGAAGCATGAACCATTCTATATTTGTTAAAAAGCAAGGGTTTATGACCAAGAAAAAAAAGAAAAGACTCAAATTACTAAAATTATAAATGAAAGAGGGACCATTACTACTGACCTTATGTAAGTTAAAAAGGATTATAAGGGAATACAATGAATACTCATATGCCAACAAATTAAATAGCCTAAGTGTAATTGACAAATTCATAGAAAGACACAAACTACTACAACTGACTCAAGAAGAAAATGAAAATTTAAATAGACTTATAACAACAAAGAATTCACCAATGAAGCCATCTTTCAAAACATCATTGGAAGAAATTAAAGAAGATAAAAATAAATGGAAAAATATCTTGTGTTCTTGGATTAGAAAACTTAATGCTGTTATGGCAATAATGTCCAAATTGATCTACAGATTCAATCCAGTCCTTATCAAATTCCCAGCTGTGTTTTTTGTTTTTGTTTTCATTTATTTATTTTTTCAGAAAAAGCTGTGTGGTACTAGCATAAGGTAGATATATATAGATCAATTAAACAGAACTGAAAATTCAGAAATAAACCTTTCTATTTATGGTCAATTGATTTTTTGACTAGGATGCCAAGATAATTCAACAGGGAAGGAAAAATCTTTTCCAAAAATGGTGATGGGATAATTAAAAATTCACATGTAAAAGAATGAAGTTGGATAGGAAATACAAATACAAAAATTGTACCAAATACAAAAATTAACTCAAAATGGATTAAAGAAAAAACAAACAAAGGGACTCAAGGAAACTTCTGGAGGTGATGGACATGTCTATTACCTTGATTGTGGTAACGGTTTCATGGGTGTATGCTTATGTCCAAACCCATAAAATTGTATATATTAAATATGAGCAGTTTTTTGTGTATCAATTACACCTCATTAAAGATGTTTTTAAAAAATGGATTGAAAACCCAAATGTAAGAATAATGCTATAAAATTTAGTAGAAATCATAGGTGTAAATCTTTGTGACCTTTGATTAGGCAATGGTGTCTTAGATATGACACTAAAAGGTACAAACTACCTAAAAAAATAGATAAATTGAATTTCAACAAAAGTGGAAATTTTGGGCTTCCCTGGTGGCGCAGTGGTTGAGAATCTGTCTGCTAATGCAGGAGACACGGGTTCGAGCCCTGGTGTGGGAAGATCCCACATGCTGTGGAGCAACTAGGCCCGTGAGCCACAACTACTGAGCCTGCGCGTCTGGAGCCTGTGCTCCGCAACAAGAGGCCACGATAGTGAGAGGCCCGCGCACTGCAATGAAGAGTGGCCCCTGCTTGCCACAACTAGAGGAAGCCCTCGCACAGAAACGAAGACCCAACACAGCCAAAAAAATAAATAAATAATACTATAATAATTAAAAAAAAAAAAAAAGTGGAAATTTGTGCGTGAAAGAGCATTATCAAGATAGTGAAAAGACAAGACATAGAAGGGGAGAAATTATTTGCAAATGATATATCTGATAAAAGTTTAGTGTCCAGAATATATAAAGGACTCTTACAGCTCAACAATAAAAAGGAACAAATAACCCAATTAAAAAATAAGTACAGTATCTGAGTAGCTAGGTCTCCAAAGAAGATATACAAATGGTCAATAAAAGGATGTGGAGAAATTGGAACACTCATGCATAGGACTTTAAAATGGTGTGGCTACTTAGGAAAACAGCTTGGCAATTATTTAAATGGTTAAACGTAGAGTTATAATATGACCCAGTAATTCTACTCGTAGGTGTACACCCACGAGAAATGAAAACATATGTCCACTTGTGCACAAATGTTCATAGCAGCATTATTCATAATAACCCCAAACTGGAAACAACTCAAATGTTCATCAGCTAATGAATGGATAAACAAAATGTGGCATATCAGCTGAATATTATTCCGTCATTAAAAGTAATGAAGTACTGATAAATGCCACAATATGATTGGACCTTGAAAATATTACGGCAAGTGAAATAAGCCAGTCATAAAAGGCCACATAGTATATAATTCCACTTATATAAAATGTTCAGAATAGACAAATCCAAAGAGACTGAAAGTAGCTTAGCTGTTGCCAGTGGCTGAGGGTGGAGGGAATGGGGAGTGACTGCCGATGGGTCTGGGATTTCTCTTTGGAGAAGAAACATGTTCTAGAATTAGATAGTGGTGATGGTTGTACAACTTTGTGAATTTACTAAAACCCACTGAATTTTACACTTTAAGAAGGTTAATTTTATGGTATGTGAACTATATCTGAATTAAAATAAAAGTGAGCACCTAGAACGATGTTGTAGAAAGGCATTCAGGAACTTTCTTTCCATAAGAAGCTATCCTGTAATAACCCATGCAATAGAATTCCAATTTTGTTTCAAAATGGTATAGGATATTCATTTGGATTCCTTCAGGTAGTATTTTGTGTTGAAATCTCACCTTAATAAAAGAAGAAAATTAGAGTCAATTTGGAGGTAGCTGGCTCCATTACCTGATACAGTGAATCCCCCATTGCATGAGTGTAAATGTGGTTTTGACTTTGAGACTTTTGAGGCATTAAGATAGAAAAAGTAATTCATTATTAAAATTAAGGTCACCCATTCTACTTCAAATCTTTGTGACTAAATTTCTACTTTCCTTGAACTTCATGTTAACTCAAATGTTCATTTTTTTTAATTTCTTTATCCTCCAGTGTTCTCATAAGGTTTCTTTCAACAGAATAAATCGATTATAAATGATTCTGTGTGCATGTAAAAAAAAAAAAAGGTATAGAAAAAATAAAAACCAGAAGGATATATTCAGCAATGCTAACCTCTGGACTGGTCATCTTTTAAATTATCTTTTTCATACTTATTCTCGATAATAGGCCCAAGCTTACATTATATTATGTAAAGAAATAGAAAAATAAAAATGAAAAAAAACAAAAAAATCCCAAAACATGGTTGCTAGGAGCTTTCTCTGAGTGGTAGGCAGGGTAGAGGTAAGTAATTGTTTTACAGACCCCATTCCACTTACAGAAACAGTTGGTATGATAGAAATCTCTGCCTACAAATTAAAGTTGACCTAAGTATAAATCTGTGAATTCCAAGTGCCTGTCAGTTTTCTATTTGTTTGGTTTTTTTAATGTAGTTAGGAATAAAGATCAGGGGTGAATGGGTCTTCTGTTTGAGCAATACTGGTAGCAGGCAGTGCCTTTGTCACCTGTAAACCCTTCAGCCATAGCCCAGAAGTTGGAGACTGAAGAAAAGAAAAGAAAAAAATGGCATTGGATAAAAACGTAAAGGTCTATTTTCAGGGTTTATTTCAGGATAATCTTTGTAGATTGACAGAGCATTTAGAAAGATTTTTTTTCCATTTAATATGATTTAGATTAGACAGAATAATCTCTAAGAATTATTACTTGTCTTTCAGGAGTGTGGGTGAGTGTTTTACCCACAGGGCACCAGAGTCAAGATCAGAAGACCACAAAGAGAATGAGGAGTCTTGCCTTCACTTGACCCTGCCAGAGGGACCCTTGAAAATATTGGGAAATAGATTGGCAAAGGTCATCTGGATTACTGTTGTTCTAGACAACAATTCTATAATGACTATTCTAGGTGAGATTATTCAGATTTTGAGAACTAGACTCCTGCCAATTATAGTGTCCCACAGATTGTTCTGGTTGTTGGTCAAGACATACTACGTGGCCAGGAGGTTAGGGTTTCTTCAAATGAATGAAGATTCTTTTTTGTGAAGAACTGAAATTTGACTCTTACTAGGAAAGGGAGGGAGTAGAGTGGTGATCCCAAGACAACAAAGCCAGGCCCAGAACTGAGGCATGCCATGCCCATGAGCAGAGCTCCACAAGAGGTTTCCTTTTTTAATTTGGACTCTGAAAACAGTTATATGTAGTATGCATGGCTTTAACTTAGTTTTAATCTTTGAATAGGTAATAAACAATGAGTACAAAATTGAAAAGCTACACAAAGGCTATATAGGAAAAGGAGGTCTTCCCCATTGCCCCTTCAGTCACCAAGAGACATTTGCTCTGATCAACCTAAAACCTTTAACAGAGCATGTTATACCCCACAGCTTTGTTCAATGGTGCGATGAGGAACTGAGGGTTGAGGCAGTGAAGGAAAAGGTAGCCTTCCAGCTCACCCCCTCCTCTGAAGCCAGCGTGGCAGTGGCGGCATGATTTGGGCCGGGCTGGGGGAGATGGTTGTCCAGGAGTTTGAGATGGTGCCAAGCACCAGAGTGCGCAGAAGACCACGGCATGGTCTGGAGGAACAATGAAGAGCATAGTGAAGACGAAGGCTGCAGTGTTCACTGACACTAATCTGATGTGAGGCTCAAACTCTGTCTCCAAATGGACAACTGAAAATGTCCCTGAAGGAGAGGGGCAGGAGGGAAAACCTCATCGTGTTCTTACAAGAATAGAGGAGAGCCGATTGACAAATGTGTGGATCAAATCAGGAGCTGCTCTCCTCTTCCCCCGCGTCCCGCCACACACACACAAACAAACATTTTTAAGCCATAAGGGTACAAAATATTTTTTTTTCTTCCCCTACAATCTGCGGTTTTTCTTGGCTCTCTCTGTGCTCTTCCACCCTCCTTTCACCTTGTTCTCCCTGCTGTTTTGCCCCCCCCCCCCTTATTAGGCCAACATTCGTACTTTATTACAGTATCATTTATTTTTACCCTATGAAGAGCGTAATTTTGATAGGAAAGAGTGTTCTCATTTGACTGTCAAATGATATAATTTTGTGACTATTTAAGGCAACTCATTTAACCTCTCTGAACCTTAATTCCCACATCTGTGAAATTGATGAGTACTTACATATTTCCCAGCCTTGCTGAGTAAAGCAATTATAAAACACTCAGCAATGTAAAAAATAATATACACAGGTTTGTTCATCAGTCTGTTCTCTGCACTTCAGACCTTTGCTGTAAAGAAAACTACCAATTCCTGCTTCGAGCATTATGCGTGCTGCAGACTGGGGGCTCCTAGGAAAGATCTCAATGCAGAACTAGCCCTGGAGAAGACACATTTTTGGAGACTCTGCTGGTCTCACGATAAGGGTGGCAGTCTACAAGAACCTGTTTCTTCCAAGAAAGAAAGAAAAGAAAAAGAGGGACTAAGAGCTGTGGCTTGGAGGAGCAGACCACCAAGAGGACAGAGTGGCAGCAGTTCTATTTAAAAACTGAGATCTGGGCTGGCCTCAGTGTGGGGAAGGAGAGCCTGGGACTTTGTGCTGAGACAAGAGCCTCAACAGGATCAAATGACTTGCAGTAACCTTAGAACACATTTCCTGTATGAGGAATATCCATGTAAGGTCAAATTCTTATAACTGGATAAGTCACCTAACCTCATAAGGCGAAATGAAAAAAGTTGAAATCAAAACTCTACATCGCGCTTCCCTGGTGGCGCAGTGGTTGAGAATCCGCCTGCCAATGCAGGGGACACGGGTTCGAGCCCTGGTCTGGGAAGATCCCACATGCCGCGGAGCAACTGGGCCCGTGAGCCACAACTACTGAGCCTGCGCGTCTGGAGCCTGTGCTCCGCAACAAGAGAGGCCGCGACAGTGAGAGGCCCGCGCACTGCGATGAAGAGTGGCCCCCGCTTGCCGCAACTAGAGAAAGCCCTCGCACAGAAACGAAGACCCAACACAGCCAAAAATAAATAAATAAATTAATTTAAAAAAAAACAAAACAAAACTGTACATCTGTGATCACAATTTCATGTATAGGGGATTTTTATTATTTTTATTATTTTTCCTATATTCCAAATTTTCTATAATTAGTATATTTAATTATATAATCAGGAAAAATGAGTTAAAATCATTTTATAATGGAAGCAATCTAATAGCCCCAAATATAGAAATGGTAATATAAGTATGGTACTTTAAGAAACATTTAAAAAGATTAAATAATGGATATAAAAACCAATAAGAAAACTTGACTATTCTATAACAAATATAACAAAAAACACGTACAGTATAATTAAAACTATATAAAAATATAAACACTAGAAGGGAATATACAAAAGTATGAAAGTTTTTAGTCATCAGCAAAGCCCATTAATAATTCCCAAGGTAAAAACAGAATGTGGGTAATAAAGTCTAACCTTTTTTCTTTTCCTCTATGCTTCGTCTAGTTTCACTTGCTCATAGGGTGTCACGCACAGACGCCTCACACTCGGCTCTTCAGACCAGAGTTCCTTGTGCAAAATGGCTGCAGCCGACACCTCAGCTGGCAGGGTGGAGGGGAAGCCGTGTGCAGAAGCGCTGAGCAGGACGCCTTAATCCAAGATGGTGGCGGCAGGCCGTGTGCAGAGATGCTGCACCACGATCCAGTGAACGGCAGGAGCAGCACGGCTGCGCCCCTCCCGCGAGAACTCCCCCGCCGCCAATGAGATCTCTCTAAAGCAGCCCCGCCCACTAGAGTGAGAGCTCCCACCTCTCCATTCTGGGATCAAAGAATAAAGCTTCCCTTTGCTTCTGAACCAAACGCGGTCTCATTCTATTGGCTCAAACAACACTGGGCAGAAGGACCCTTGTTGGGGACCCACTCAGTAGGGTTCAGTAATATTTTCTGAAGGTTTTTTTAAAGTATGAGCGATTTAAAATTTTTTTCTAAATTTTAAGCATTCTTCAAGGTTGTTTCATTACTTTAAAACTTAAATATAATACAAAGGAATACAAAAAAATACCTTTTTTTTTTTTTTCAGTATTCCTGGGCACTGAGGACAGCTATGAACAAAAGTGTAAATCCAGAGTACGAATCATTCATCCGGAATGCTGTGACGCAGGAGTGGTGGGAGCTAGAGGTGGTGTCGACCAAGAGGAGGGTGTCTGAGGCCGAGGATGGAGGGTGCAGGGGCTTCCTGCTTCTTTCTTGGGGCCCACAAGGATGAGATGGGCTGCGTGATCTAGGAGAGTGGGCTATATCCTATGAAGTTGGGGGGCTCATGTTGTTCTCCTAATGTATTTACTTTTTGTAATCCCCAAGACTTTAATAAGATCTGGTTCAAACACACTGGCCTCTTTCCGCTTGAGCAAAAAAGATCTCTGTGGCCATTCTTGGGGACAGCCGTGCCCCACGGGCTAGAATGTAATGCAAAGAGAAACTGCAAGAAGATGAATCTCCTGGAAGTGCAGCAAGTGGAGGCAGGAGCTCTTGACTCAGTCTTTCCTTTCTGAGTTGGGAAAGTGTCCCCCACCATGAGGATCTGGAAGCTTCAGTGCTTTAATTTTGCTCTGGTTGCAGGCATTTCCCATCAGCAGTCAGGCAGCTTGGAGGCGGGGTGGGAGGTGGGGGAAGAGTAGGAGGCCAAGAGCCCCAGGAGAGTGTACCTGTCGCTGTGGTCTGAAGTTGCTAACTGCAGCTGTTAAGTGACCAGTGTTCCATAGCAGGCTTCAGTTCTGACCACTTTCAAAATGACACCCAAACGGTTCAACTTCTTCTTCAAAGCCCCACTTCTTCAGGACAAGGTAGAAGAGGTCATATCTCAGTGGCATTCTCAGAGATGATTTTTTCACCTCCAGAACCAGTTGTTCACTAAATTGTTACTTCCTAACTAGCTCTTTCACCTACCCCCAAATCTCCATTCCTGCCACCACTGCCTGAGTTGCTCCATGATTTTATCTAGATTATTGCAATAGACTGGAAATTGGTTTCCCTGCCTCTGTTCTTAGGAAGCCTACCCCAAAACTACCAGGGTGTTTTTTTTAAACAGATTTGGCCATGTTACTCTCATATTTTAAAACTTTCATGGCTCTTCATTGATTACAAGACACAATCTAAATGTCTTGGTCTGAGATTTAAGACCCTCTAAAAGTTCTCCCCATCCACATTTCCCACTTCATCTTTTACCACTAGCCCCATGTTCTAGCTACACAAGATTACTTAAAGGTCCTTCTTTCCTTAGTTCTTTTTTTCTTTCCTTCCTTTCTTCTCTCTCTCTTCCTCCTCTTTATTTTCTTCTTCTTCTTCTCTTTTTAATTGAAGTACAGTTGATTCACAATATTAGTTTCAGGTGTACAGAATAGCGATTCAGTATTTTTACAGATTATACTTCATTAAAAGTTATTGCAAGATAGTGGTTATAATTCCCTGTGCTGTACAATATATCCCTGTTGCTTATCTATTTTATACACAGTAGCTTGTATCTCTTAATCCCGTAACCCTAATTTGCTCCTCTCCCCTTTGGTGACCACTAGCTTGTTTCTGTACCTGTCAGTCTGTTTCTGTTTTGCATATACATTCACATATACTTTCTCTTTTTTTTAATCTCTATTTCTTAAAACAACAAGAAGAACAACAAACCTCAAAAACATTGAAAATAAAAATGAAAGAAACAAAAAAATCTGCAATCTAACAACCCCAAAACATAATTAGTTTGTATCATTTGATAGTAAATTATTATTTCTTTATGTGCATACTAATTTTAAGGTATAGATGTTTTTATTACCCCCCTTTGAAGATGAAGAAGCAAAGGTTCAGAAAAATCATAACAAGTTTTCTTATTTTTTATGCTCCTTTCACAGATCTCATTTACAGTTGTTGTTGTTTTTTAAATTAATTAATTAATTTATTTATTTTTGGCTGTGTTGGGTCTTCGTTTCTGTGCGAGGGCTTTCTCTAGTTGCAGCAAGCGGGGGCCACTCTTCATCGCGGTGCGCGGGCCTCTCACTATCGCGGCCTCTCTTGTTGCGGAGCACAGGCTCCAGACGCACAGGCTCAGTAGTTGTGGCTCATGGGCCCAGTTGCTCTGCGGCACGTGGGATCTTCCCAGACCAGGGCTCGAACCTGTGTCCCCTGCATTAGCAGGCAGATTCTCAACCACTGCGCCACCAGGGAAGCCCTCATTTACAGTTTTAATCACAGGTTAGAAGGTATGAAATTTAGTCCTTAAATGCAGAAGACACATAACTTGCTTCACTTTTCTCTGACTCAATACATTAATTTCGGTTTCTAAGCCCATTCTTCTGGGTGCTATGGAAATATAACTTCAGTCAATTTGCTGTGTCTCTTCCCTTTTCCGTGGATCGTATGTATGTTCTAGGGGGCTTGCTACGAATCCTTAATGTCATCTAGCCACCTAGCATCTGCTGAGGTGTACATCACCTTGATTGTTCCTTGAGCAGCGTTTAATGCCAGCCACTGAAGAGACCTCCACTGTAACAACCCATGTGGACGTATCTGATTTCAGGGCTCCCTCTGTGCCATTTTTGGGTGTGGCAGATCATTGTTCAGCTCACGCTGTGGCAGGGGTGGGGAGCTCTGCAGGGCTCTCAGCCATTTACCGTGGCACCATTTCTTCTCTGGGGTCTTGCCTCCTTTCCAGAGCTCAGCCTGTGGAGTAAAGACACTCCCTAGCAGTGTCTCTGCTCTCTGCTTCTCCTCCCACTCTCCATTCCTAATCTTTTTCTAATCTGGGTCTTTTCTGTGCTCTGAAGGAACTAGAATCAGAAATCTGAAAAGACTCCTTTTCTCTGCCTGATGTTATCTCGACCTTTTCCTGAGATGAAGAAGGTCTCATCTGGTGTTTAAACAGAGGGAAGGCAGAAAAGGCAGAAAAGGAAATACTGGGGAAAATTGTTAATATTTCAAAAATACTCTTCTGACACAATAGCATAGATAAGATTTTGTTTTCTGCCTTTTAAATTGACCGTAAGCATACCAAATATTATCACTTAGTTTTTAAAATTATAACTTTTAATACTTGGGTAATAATATATTGCTTAAATTTCATGAGGGTGTGGGAATTTGTTGTGTTCTTTTGGTCATGAGGGACAGTTAAGTTAGCTATAATAGGGCAGGCTTCACAGAGAGGGTGACTGGAGAGAGGCTTTGTATCAAAAATGATTTTAGGACCCTCAGCAGATTCTTCCTGCTGCTAGCAATAAGACGTTAGAGATATGGACTTAAATTAGACACATTTTATTTGGGTTTCCATCCTTATTTATATTGAACAAAGAAGTTCTATAGTTGCAGGCTTCCCAAGAGCCTGACGCTTTGTGAAAGATTAATTTTGTACCCCATGTCTTAATGCAGTTTGCAGTTGCATAGACGGCATCAAAAAAAAAGCCTTTTGGATACACAGAGAACTGGAGAAAATAAGTAAAAATGTTCTGCTGTTTAAAAAAACATAGTTTTCTGGCTGCGATGCAATATCTAGTACACTAGACTTCAAATCCAATGGTTCACATTTAAATTTCCATGGCACTTTATTTTGTTTGCATGTTATAGGACATAATGCAAAGCAATGTTACTTCTAGAATTTCTATGTAGAATGACCTCAGATGTGGCAAACTGGTTGGAAGGGGGATGATGGGATTAAGCAAATTATCCTGAAGCAGGGCCTGCATAGCCAACACAAGATTTTTCTTTCTTTAGACTGTGTATTTGGGCTGATGAAGGTTGGGTGTGTGGGCCAGGACCAAAGTTCTACCCACTGCCACCTTAGGGCACAGCCACTGGTGTTAGGTACAGGCATGGAATGTACCATGGAATGTAAGCTGACAGACCTTACTTGCTACATGATCTTGAGCAATATACTTAACTTCTCTAAGTGTTTATTTTCTCATTTGAAATACTGATAACCATGCCTACCTATTGAGGTTGTCATAAGGATTACAAAGTACCTGGCACATAGTAGGCACCTCAGTAAAGGGTAGCTATTAATATTATTATTATAGCCTGTGAAAGGGTCTATGAGCATACACAGGATGATTACAGAGGAAAGATGAGGTTAAAAAAATTAACACCAGTAACAAATCACTTAGCCTGTGATGACTGTCCTTTGGGGAGTTTTAAAAGCTGATCATTGCTTGATTTCATGATATTACCCTTCCTCAGGCCCCACAAAGTATTATGTGACATGTTTATTAGTTTAAATGATTTAGCTTCTTGAGACTTTAGATTTTGTAACACCCTCTGTGCTACTGAAGGTTCTCTGGGGAGTTACAAAACCAGGATTGAGATTTCCTTTAAAATATTAACAGAAAAGTAAATAAATAAAGTATTTTTCTCTTCCTAACATAGGATCATTGTCTTCCTAACATAAGACACCATTTAATAAATGGCTGGCTTCATACCTAGGCTGACCACAGGATGCTGTTTTACCAACCTGCCCCTTCCTTCCATCATGCTTCCTCCCCTCCCTCCACAAAGAAGCACTGGAAAATAAAGGCTGCAATTCCACTTCAAAACAATGGTCCTCGTGCACAGATAGGACATTCCAAAGGGCAGAGCAGAGCATATGCTAGAAAAAAGAAAAGAAGGAAAACCAGAGAGCGGGGGCCAGTAACCATAGCATTTGAGGAGTAGCTCTGGGAGAAGAGACAGGAGGGAAACCCTGTTGTGGGTGTGGGAGGTGATGGGACACGACCAAGGGTAACTGAATATATTATTACCCAGCGCACCCTCCGGACACCCTTAGGGCAGTTGGCTTCACTCAGTCTCCTCCTCAAAACTTCTTCTCTCAAATAATCTCTCTAAAAACATAAATGCCAACTTCTATATAAATGCCAGTGATAAGCCTTGGTTGAGAATGTTCCCACTTACCCTTGGAAACCAGGATTTCTCAGGAAACCTGAGTGCTTGGCCCAGGTCTGCTATAAATGTTTTGGGAGAGCTCCAGGAAATGACCTCTTTGGACTTCAGCACCTTCATTTGTATTCTTTTGTTTAACAAATTTTTGTGTAGCATCTACCAGCCAGATATTGTGATAAATCCTGATGATAAAACAGAGAACACGAGAGACATGGTCTTTGACTTCATGATGATTGTTGTGTAGACCAAAACCAAACAAACAACTACAAATAATTACAAATGATAGTTGGTCCATCAAAGAGGTAAGGAGGGAGCATTCAGGCCAAAGCAGCGTGGAAGACAAAGACGCTGAGGCTGGTGAGATAGGTGCCCATGAGGACTGATTGCAGAGCTGGTGCTGGGGAGAGCCAGGGAGGTGAGGATGGAGAGGCTGCCCTGTGGGACAATGCTGCAGGGACACGTCGGCATGGGAGGGCCAGGCCATGGGTTTCACTTGAAGAGCAGTGGGAGGCCCCTGATGATTTTAAGCAGAGATGAGATGATCCATGTATGGTTTATGAATATTTCTATATTCCTGTCAGTTTGAAAATTGTACTTTCTGACTATCCCCTCCAAGTAGTTATGGCCCAAGTAGTCCCTTTAATATGAGAAAATTCTCCAACCTAAAGAATAGTCCTTGGATTAGAATATCCCTTTCTAGGTACCCGCTGAACTTTCCTCCCACTTCTCTTGCATTTGCCTGGAATGTTTACCCCTCTACCATTGTAACAGATCCCCATATCTGAAATTTCTCGGCATCTCCCTACAAATCCCATGTCAAGGAATATCACCTGTACCTTATTGACTTTTGATGAAGTACGTTCCAACTTGCCTTCAATTCCCTGTAACTCAAGACCGTCACCTGACTGAGGTCTCCAGCCTTAGAATTCTAAACCACAATCCGTCTTCTCTGTGAAATCGTTTACTTTCCCATACAATTTGCTTGAGAACTGTTTGATAAACTTCTTGTCAAGGAAGAGAGAAGGAAGCCAACAAATATTTGCATTGTGTCCTGTCTCCCACAGAGATAAAGATGTTCTCTCCAAATTATGGCCTCCAAAGACATCCTAAACCCTTTAGGCTTAAGTGTTTTAGGATATCCAGTGAGAACTCAGCAAACACCACATGGCGAGGAACCATAATCACAGTGTCTGCTTTTAAGCAATTTAACTCATGGGATCTGAGCAAAGAACTAGTCTTTCAAGACTCCATTTCTTACAGAAGTACATGTAATTTCTTCCTCATGCCTTAATTTAGTTTGGCAATATATTGCAGTTCTTGTGCAGCTTTTGTGTTTTACAGCTTGACATGGGAAAAGGAGAAGAGACGGCTCTAATGCCTTCGGATTTTGTATGGATTGTTGGTGCCCAAAGCCGAACTTTTCCAGCAGCTGGTAAACAGCTTTAAGATTCAGAATCTCTTCTCTTGGCTCTCATTTGCCTGGAGAGCTGTAAATGTCAGTTTTGTAACTTCCTCACAAACAAAGCCCGTTGGTAAGTCAGTGAAAGCAGGCGGGATGTGTGCTCATGACGAGCATGTTAAGACACTTCATTACCTTCTCTTCCTGACGGTGGTGCAAGAACAGAGCACGGAAAAGAGCCTGCGCAGCTTACAGATGAACTGTGTTTCTAAAGCTTAGTTGAAAGATATACTTAGCATTCAACTGAAACTTGCAAGTCAGATGAAAAGGCTATTTTCATCAGGTTTCCCTATAGGTTGAACAATTTGGAATAGTTGGATTGGACCATTTGGTCAGAAATGAGGGTAATTACAATACCTAGGCCATCTTCTAAGGATAGTTATACTTATTGAATAGGAATGAAAAAACAAAACGGCTTTTCTTACCTTTTACATTTATTCTCATCTTTTCTAAAAACTCCCACTCTGCCTTTTCCTGTCAAATTATGTCTAAGTTGAGGTTATTTTAAAATTTCAGTCTCTTCAGAATTATCTGTTAGTTTTTTGTGTTTTTTTTTTCTAGAATGTGAAGTCCTCCTGGCAAAGTCTTCCAATCTGTTTTCCTTGAACCTATAAGAACCTTGTTAACTATGTGATATGGAGTAAACCAAACGTTTGTGTAGTGTCTGTCTGCCTAGGAGATAAAGCTGTTCTTGCCATTAAAGTTCTGGAAGACATCAATAACCCCCTTTAGCTCTAGGCATTTTAGGAGTGTTGTATCACCAAAACAAAAAACAAAACAGAAAGAAAAAGAAAAGACTGTTTCACAAACTCTTTGGATGTATAGTGAGTCTCAATCTCTTGTAGTGAGATAATTAGTATACTCTTGGGCAAATAAGCGATATGAAGAAAAGATTGACACAGAAATGAACATGTTGACTATTTTTATTCTTCAGCAGTAACATAACAATAAAAATTCTTCAAAATAAGTTATTTTTGACCAGGTTTTTGAAATAAAAAGTGTTGCTTAATCTTGCTTGATCTAATGCAGCAATCTCTTGGTTTTTCTACTTTAGTGTCATGTGTTGAATTTTTCTAAAAGAATAAAAACTAATTCATTCCAGTAAATTAATAGTTAGAAAGAAATGTTAATTTATAATAATCTCCTTAGTTTTTGCCAAAGGCTATGGAAATGACCAGACCTACTTGTAGATTTTAATAGGCCATTTTTCCCAATGTCACAGATCCAAATGACCAAAATTCTATTTTAAAGGCTTCTATACATCACTGAGTTTGGTTCAAAACTTTTCTCGAGGGTTATGCCAGTTTGAAAATTGTCCTCAAAACCACAGTGACCTACTCTGAGGATTGAAATGCTTTGCTTAAGGAGCAAAGGATATATTTTGTGAAAAACCTCTTAGATTAAAGAACACCATTATTATAACAGAATGATTACAAAAAGTGACTTATCTATTGTTTGGTGAATTCTAGTTTTCTGTTATTCTAGGAATGAGTCTCAGTTTCTTCATTTTCTAAATTAGAATCTCCCATACTTATAATGTGTGGTGGTGATAGAGTTGGTGGTGGTGTGGTTTGTGTGTGTGTGTGTGTGTTTATCGGGGGAGATGGTTAGAGAGAATGTGATACGGTCAGTCAAGTTTATGCAATTTGTTTTTATTATTTGAAATGAAAAGAGCACACTACAACTCATGAGATAGTCAAAACTGGAAAAGCCAAACTACTACCCCTCTTACTTAAATGTCCAGCAAGTTGACTTGGCTGTTACAGGCATACCTTGGAGACATTGGGGGTTCAGTTCCAGACCTCCTCAATAAAGCAGATATCACAATAAAGCGAGTCACACGAATTTCTTGGTTTCCCAGTGCATATAAAAGTTATGTTTACACTATACTGTAGTCTATTAACTGTGCAATAGCATTATGTCTAAAAAAAAAATGTACGTAGCTTAATTTAAAAATTCTTTATTGCTAAAAATGCTAACCATCATCTGAGACTTCAGTATTGCTGGTAGAGGAGATTGCCTCTATGCTGATGGCTGCTGACTGATCAGGGTGAGGTTATTAATTGACCTAATTTAAATATTATTGTGTCTGCAGGGTATAGGGAGGCCCAAGGAGAGGGAGAGAGACAGGGGAACTCCTGGTGGGCGGAGCACTCAGAGCACACACATTTATGGATTAAGTTCACTGTCACATGAGTGCAGTTCCAAAACAATGACAATAGTAACATCAAAGATCACTGATCACAGATCACTGTAACACATATATAATAATAATGAGAAGGTTTGAAATATTGTGAGAATTACCAAAATGTGACCCAGACACAAAGTGAGCAAATGTTGTTGGAAAAATGGTGCCCATAGACTTGCTGGGCCCAGGGTTGCCACAAACCCTCAATTTGTATAAAACATTATATCTGCGCAGCACAGTTAAGCAAAGTGCAATAAAATGAAATATGCTTGTATTTGTAAGCATAAGATAGCATGAATCTAAAATAATGCATGTGGACTCTTTGGCACCTTAACTCACTTCTTGGGGGGTTTCCTAGGGGAGTCCTTGATTAAAGGCATTTCCCTCTTTCATTTTCCCCTCCCCTTCCTGTTCTTCTGTGATGGCCAATGGAGATGATGAGGAAGACAGTACAATGTGTGCAGCTAGTTTCTGCTGACCTGCAGCCTGCTCTTGAATATGAAATTAGATCTTCAAACTGGTGCTATCTGCATTTTACCAAAATACTTCACTGATGTGTAATAACTCATTTAATATAAACAATGAATGGCAAAAAAAAAAAAAAAAATCAATCACAATCAGAGAGGCTTAGATCCAATTTCCGAACAGAGTAAGTTGAAGGGTCCCCAGGTGTTTTCTCCTAACAACACCAAAGCCATACAGGAGTGGGCCAGAAAGTCATGCTAGTTGTTGTAAGGGTCCAGTGTTGGGATTGTGTCAGAGGGGTGTGAGCTCCTTTGTTGATAGGATTCTGTGGTTCTGAGACCCGGAAGCCTTGGAATTCCTCCGAAGCAGGCACAAGAATCTCTACATTTTTTCATAGTGTCCCAGGACAATTGAAAGGGACCAAGACTCCAATTCTTAAGGAGACATGGCTAAAGGAAAGAAGGAAGGAACAGAAGAAGAGAGAAAGAAAGGGGAGGGAGGAAGAGAAGAGGGAGGAAAAACAAGGACAACAGAAATTTGTTTAATATTTAAAGGCCAACAAATATGGTGTACTTACTTCTGAGCACTTTCTCCTGTTATATTTTATGTGCATGTGTGTGAGAGAGAGGAGAGGAGAGGAGAGGAAAGACGAAGAGAATGGGTACGATTGGCTTCTATTTTAATCTTCATTTCACCTACTTCACCAGCCATCTTTAAATTAGTTCTTCTCAACCCATCCCCAGCCCCTTACCCGTGTGCCAACCACCACCCGCGCCCACCCCCCCACCCCTGCCGCCTGCCCCAATACACTAAGATCCAGCACTCATCCTGCTTGTCCTCAGAAGCCTTCCCTGACCACCCAGCCCAGGGCAGTCTGCTCCCTTGGTCTCTCACTTACTATTTGAACTAGCCATTTGGCCCATATCAATGACAGGCTGGTGGTGCCACTTATCTCGATCCATGTGTATGTCTTATCTGTCCAATTAGATTCAGGGTTCTCAGGTGCAAGAGCTACTATCTTGTTTTTTTAATTGTATCATACCGGAGCTTAGCACAATGCTTTACACATTGTAGTAGGTGACCAACAAATATTTGTTGATTGAGCAATTAAACAGTTGAGAAAATAACATATTTTTCAAGACCACCTTGTTGGCTAAAAGAACAACAAAGGTTTAATAATCTTCATGAGCAGGAAATTTTTCTTTATGGAGAACTGAGCTCCTTCAAGTTTCAAGTTCAAGTGACTTCAGGTTGAGGCTAATTCCATTTCTGCTCTTGTAGTAATGCCTCACATTTAACAGACAAAATATCCACCCAGCTGTAGTATCCATTTCAAGTTATATATTTAAACAAAAGAGAAATTTTGAGGAGTTCTGTGTTGAACTGGTTAGAAGGAAAGAAAGGAATCAGTTGCTGGAGGAGCATTATTTGTGCTTTCACAACCCCCTCTCAATATATAAAAATTTCCTTCTTCATATTTCTCTCCAGAAGCACCATTTTTCATGGTGGCCAAAGACCTATGTAGGACTAATTTTCCTTCTTACTGTATTTTTGTCCAGATCAAACTGTTCAGCTTAGATTAGAAGTCAGGGGGGTATTTATTTATTTATTGTATCCTGGACAGGTCTGAAAATAGACTTTGTCACAACAAGCAGCAATTACAGAGCATTTAATATTTGTAAAGTGTTTTCCAATCTTTTACCAGTTTGCCTTTGAAATAGTATTGTTGATGTGGGCCACTTATCTTCTGAATTTCCAGATGGAGAAAGGGCAGAGAGGTTAAGTGGTTTGCCTGAAATTTAATAGTAAGTTAATAGTAGTGCTGCAGTATTAATGCTTCACAATTCCTGAGTGAAAAATGTTATCCACGTTTCCTTTCTAATTTTGAACGGAAATAGAACCCTAGAGCTATCCCTTAGACACTGATTTGTAGGATGGTAGAAGTATTTGTTTCCTGGTTTTTATTTGCTAAGAGATTAGAAGGAGCTTTAACAAAATAAGACTGATTAAAGAACTTTTAAGTAACTTAGTAATGAAGAAAATAATTTTGTGGTATAGAGGTGTATATAAAGCTATATAGGACTTTTTTTTTACTTTGGTAGCCAAATAGTTAAAAACTCAAGCTAAATGCTAACAGTAAAATTCTCCTTTACTAAACATTTAAAGTTTTCTTTCTATTTTATTTGAGATAATTTTATGCATTGAGAGAAGGAAGATGAGGTCAGACTGCTGTCATGGGGTGGAGGTAATTGTTGATGGTGGCTGGCTCTCCCTTGACATCAGTTTCCAGAGGCCTATACCAAGACCCCATCCTATTGACTTATCACTCCTGAATTCAGTGAGTGACCTGGAATGACCTGGTGCCTTAGATTTTTTTTCTTCTCTAGATCCATCTAGGTGAATCATAGACGCTTCTTTGCACACAACCAAAGAAAGCCATTTGGGGATGCTATTTTGTTCGGAGTAGGCCTCTTCGGTTGTGACTAGTTTTCCTCTTGGGAGATGGACTGCAAATGCAGAGGTGCAACTGTTAATAATATATATTTTTACCCAAGTTAATTGCTACGTCTGCTCATATATGCATGTTTTTCAGTTTGGTGCTCACCTGCATGTGGAGCAGGGCTATATGCTTCTAACTCAAACATCACTGATGAAGCAAAATATCAAACTTCTGTCAGTATTTAAGTACAGAGCTAAGGAATCCACCTCTTTTTAGGCCCACTAGCCAGGAATCACCTTGACCAGGCTTCGAAAGAATGCCCTCTTTGGTGGGGCTCTGGAAAATCTCAATGGAGAGTAACTCGTATCCTCCCTCTGCTTCTCTGTGTCTCAAGAAATGCTTTAGAAGGAAGAGAGATTTGCATACCTAGGAAGGTCTCCACAGCTCAGATATTCTTGGCCTCGTCTTTGAAACCGCTCATCAAATAGAGGTGAGGAACCCTGATATATTTGGAGAAAAAAAAGATCAAAGCAAGCAAACCACAAAGTCATTCAAAAGTTACTTCTAAGGAAGAGAAAAGTGTTCTTATTTGAAGTAGCCAATCTCCTTCATTCTCTAAGAGAAAACTTTTTGGCTACCTTAGTTCACAGTAATTCTTAGACTTTTCATGGAAGGAGAAGTAAAAAGAGTCAACTTCAGCCCCTCTGATAGCTACAATCGTCTTATGCCTACATAAAGCCAAGTCTTTAGAAATATGGCCTTCAGTCCCTGTTAATATATCAGTTAAAGTCTAAAAGTCTTTATAGTGTTAATATTGACTTATTTTTTGATGACCATAATTATTCTTTCCTCCCCCCCACCACCGCCCTACACATCATTAAGAGCAGGGCTTTCCTGCCCCAGGAGATTTAGAGTTAAATGAATAAGTCATTTTGGCAGTAAACACTCTGAAGCAATGTCACTATGATAATCCAAGGAGAATTTAACCATAGAATATATATCTTTTCCATTTCACTGCTGGCATGTTTATTACCAATTTATTTCATTCTATCTATCTCTGGAAAAAAGCTTGACATTAAAGACATTTTCCTTTTTTCAAAGTATGTCTTTGGACTGTGAGGAAGAAACATGGGAACTTATGGTGGAGTATTTGGGTATGTGTACCCTAATAAGAGTCAGCATTTTCACCTCCTTGTATCAGTTTTTTAAAACTCCCTTTTTATGGAGAACCCCTAGGACAAGCCTTAGTTGAGCTTCTGCATTAATAGCAGAAAATAATAATAGATGACATTTATTAGGTGCTATGTGAGAGGCAGTGAGACAACCACTTTGCATGTAACACTCTACACAACAATCCTATGATAATACTAATACAAAGCAATACTAGGGTATTATTATCCTGAGTGAGAAGATGGATGAGACTGAGCTTAGGATGGTTAAGGGAATTGCATGTGGTCACACCGCTCATGGGAAATAAAAATGGAACAAGAATCTGGGCAGTTTTATTCAGAGCCATGTCCTTGGCCCTTCCAAGAGCTACATCTAGCTGCTTTTTGTGGGTTGGCACCTGGAGAAGTAGAGGAACATCTTCCCGTAGCTAATAGGCTCTCTATTGCTCTATGTTGAGTACCAAAACGCATAAACTTAAGAAAGTATTATGTCCACACAATACTGTGGAAGGGAATGAAACTTAATTTATGATAAAGAATATGTGTATGCTGATGGGCTGAAAGGACCAAAAGAGAAGGACAGAGTTACTTTATTTTGGTGGACAAAAATTATTGTTATTTCCTCAAAGCCTTGAAATTGCTGGTTAGGGAGGAAGTGCCAGCCTGCCAATCTCTAGGATTAGTGATAAGGAAGTGTAATGGTCTCTCCCCACCCAGTACCAGTAAAATGATTTCAGGAAACCAGGAAGAGTTTTTAACAAAGGCTGCCATCTGATAGTCAGTGATTTAGGAACCTCAAGAGTAATATAATAATCTTAGGGAAGTTGGGATTGGAGAAATAATTAATGTGTTTAATGGATGAAATTACACTGAGAATCAATGGACATACATATATTGGATATATACGTGTGAAAAATGAATCTTAACCCCCTTACCTCACACCATACTAAAAAAGCAATTCCAGATGGATTATAGAACTAAATGTGAAAGGAAAAACAGTAAAGATTCTAGGAAATAACATAGGAAAATATCTTTGTGGCTTTGGAGTAGAAAAATATTTCTTTAACAAGACAGAAAATACTAACAATAAAAGAAAAGATTGGCATTTTGGACTTGGATAAAATTAAGAGCTTCTGTTATCAAAAGACACCATTAAGTGAACAAAAAGGCACACCACAAAATAGAAGAATATATTTGCAATGCATAGAACTCACAAATGACTCATAGCCAAAATATTTAAAGAACAACTATTAATCAATAAGAAATAAACCAGACAATCCAGTAGAAAAATGTGCAAAAGGCTGAAACAGAGATGTCACAAAAGAAGATACTCAAATGGCCTATAAATATTATTAACCTTCAGGGAACTACAAATGTAATTCCACTATGCCTTTACCAGAATGACTAAAATTAGAAGGACTGAAAATACTAAGAGCTGGCAAAGACATAGAGAAACACACACTGCTGGTAGGAAAGTAAGTTGGTACAATCACTCTAGACGACAGCTTGGCAGTATCTCCTAAAGTAGAAAGTATGTTTATCCTATGCCAAATTATTTCACTCCTAGGTACATACATAATATTGGGTGGGCTGAAAAGTTCGTTCGGGTTTTTCGGTACCATGTTACCAAAAAACCCAAATGAACATTTTGGCCAACCCAACAGAAATGCATTCATATATTTACACAAGACATGTTCATAGGCGCATTATTCATAATAGCCAAAAACCGAGAACAACCCAATTACTAAACAGCAAGAAACTGGAGAAATGAATTGTGTGTATATTCATATGACGGTATACTTGAGAGCAATGAAATGGAATGTACTGCCAACACATGCAGCAAAGTGGATGAATCTTGTAAATATAATGCTGATTACGAGAAACTAGACACAAAAGAATACATACAGTAAGCTTTTATTTATAAGAAGTTCAAAGACAGGCAAGACTTACTGATGGCAATGGTAATAGAACTCAAGGTAGTCATTATGCAGCATAATCTCATCTGCCCTGACTGATACACTACCTTCTCTCTGAAGCTTTACCCAATATTCTCCTTCTGCAATCCAAGAGAATATTGCTTGTGTTTCTATTTAGAATTTATATCATTCTGCCTTGCCTAATAATTAGCAATGTCTGTTTTCTTTTAATGTCTGTTTTCTTCTTCTCTCTATCACTAATCCCCATCCCATTGTATACATATATACTCACACACTACCTCATTTCAATAGGTATACTCAGATAGTGATAAAGAAGATAAGGTTGAGTTTCTTAAGGATACTCCTAATAAATTTTTTAAAATAATGTTTTTAATGAAGTATAACATACATGTAAAAAAGTGCACAAATCATAATTATAAATATCAATTAATTTTCACAGAGTGAACAATCCCATGTAATAAACACACAGATCAAGAAATAGCACTTTTTTAGCACCCCAGTTTTTACCTTTCCAAAGGTAACCAAACACCCAAATCACAGACCATTATGGCTATTTCTCAGAGGGAGGATGTACTCACACCCCACCCCCCAAATTTTATTCAGATGTCAAGATTAATAATGTTGCACATATACCAAGATGATATGAGAAAGTTTCTTACATACTGAGGCTTTCTGGGGAGAGTAGGGAACACCTCCCTAGTTGGTCTAAAACTGGCTTGAGTGATCAAGAAAAGGAGACTGGCCTGAAATTTTTATGGTAGTCAGAGGATGGGGCCAAAGAGAGTGTTCCTTCATGTGAGAAGGGGCCTGAATGGTTTGAACCTCCCACCAACGTCAAAGAAAGGAGCACACAAGGTTTTTTTTATCAGCTTGTACAGATGTGTGACAGAAGAGAAGCGGGCGGGGTGAGACTTAAAATATGTCAGTAGTCCAACATCAGAAAATGGAGTCAGGCTTTTTATTACATGAAGACAACCTACATTTATTTCTTGCTCATGCTGCTTGTCCATCATGGTTTGAGTAGGGCCTCTGGTTCATGACATGTTTACTCTAGACTGTCAGGGCAAAACTTGTCTGGAACATTGCTAATCACTTTAGTGGAAAGAAAAAAAAAAAAAGCCAATCTCACATTACTTTGTAAAGCTTCTGCTGGAAAGTGACATATGTCACTTGTACTTATATTTCATTGGTCAAAGCAAGTCATATGACTCTGCTGGATGCCAAGGGGTAAGAAGAGTGCAATCTACCATGTGTTTAACAGGAGGACAACCAGAAACACTTGATGAGCTACACTGTTGTCTGCCACAGGTGGTTCTTAAAGGATGAGTAGGGTATGGATAGGTGAAGAAAGAACAGTGTCAAAACTGAAGGAATAACATGAGCAGAGACGTGGAAGGGTGGATGGTGTGGCCCAACAAGAGAATGCCTAAAATGAACATGTGGGAGATGAGATTGGAAAGAAGTGTTCAGTTTAGTAATAGAAAGCCTTGGAAATGAAGTATTTTGGACTTTTAGCATTGGATGGAAGGAACAATTTTGAGAATATTGAACATGTATTTTCAGTAAGATAATTTACATAAATAAGAAGTCAGGAAGTTATTGTAATAGAGAAGAGTAGATCAAGGTCTGAACTAGGACAGCGGCAGTGGGGATAGAAAAGTGGAGTCTGGGGTCTTTGGAGGTCTACCTGGTTATGAGGTGAGAATAAATAGTGAAAATTATTCCATTTTCTTCTATCCTGGATGAATGGAAGAATGGTGGAGACATTTCTAGGGCACAAAGGACAACGTGGGGGTGAATTAATATACTTGCTTCTGAAAATGCCAAGTTTAATATGATGGAAGGACATTACTAGAGACTGTTTGTGTCCTCCCCCCAAAATTTATATGTTGAAATTCTAATGCCCAATGTGATAGTATTAAGAGGTGGGGCCTTTGGGAGGTGATTAGGTCATGAGGGTGGAGTCTTCATGAATGGGATTAGTACCTTTATAAAAGAGATCCCAGAGAGTTCCTTCACCCCTTCTGCCATGTGAGGACACAGAGAGAAGATGGCTGTTTATGAACCAGGAAGTGGGTCTCCACCAGACACAGAATCTGCCAGCGCCTTGATCTTGGACAGTCCATCGTCCAGAACTGTTGTTTCTAAGCCACCAAATCTATGGTATTCTGCTATAGTAGCCTGAATGGATTAAGACAGTCATCCAAATGTAGAGAAACACTCAAAAACTATTGTCTAGCACATGAAAAAAGAAAGAAGACTGGACTTATAGATTCTAAAGTCCACATCAGATAGGAGATGTTGAGGCCAGGGAACTGGATGAGGTTGCCCAAAGAGAGACTGTGAAGTTAGAAGAGAAGACTGAACTTTGGAGCACATCTACATTTAGGGAGTATGATGAATATAACAGACGTTAGTAAAGAAAGCCAAGAAGAACCTATCACACAAAGAAGAAGAGCAAGCTGCAGGAATAGAGAGAGCTGAGCAAAGGGGGAATGACTCACAGTGTCTGATGCTGCCGAGAGGACACACAGGAGGAGCACCAACAAAGATGCCATTGGATGTGGCTGTAGAGAGGTGATGAGTGACGCTGGGAAAGCCATTTTATAGAGAAGGGGCATTAGATGGCAGGAGGGTTAGGGCAAGAAGGGGGAATAAGCAAATATAGATTACACTTTGTGTAACTTTGGAATTGAAAAGAAGGTGAGTTATGTGTGGGAAAGCTTAGGAGAAAGGCAGAGTTTCTGGAAAGCTTAACTGTATATCTTGGCATGCCATCCTATATACTTTCTTTAGGGCAAAGGTTTCAGTTAAAAATAAGTTATGCTAAAAATCTAACTATAATTCTTGGTAAATTCTAAAATACATCATCAGTACTTTATAGGTGTGGCCAAGGAGAATTCCACAAGGGTGGGCATGTGACTCAAGAGGGACTAGACAGAATGAATCCAAGGACTGTGTCTGGAGTGATCCAGAAATTCTTCTGCTGGGTTTGGAAGCCGGCCGAATGTAAGCTGAGCACGGCCAACGGCCATCTTTTCCATTACATGGGTTGAGCCTGCCTGAGAAAGTGCCAACACTGAGGAAAACAGAGTGAGAGAGACAGAGAGACAGAGTCAGAGATAGAAGCCTGGCCCCGGTGTGCCCCCCTTTTAGCTGTGCCTGTTCTATGTCTGTACTTTTCTGGTATGTAAGCCACTCAACACCACTTTTTGTTAAAACTAATTTGTATCGGGTATTCTGCTGTTGCAACTGAGAAAGTCCTAATATAGTACAACATCACCAAAAGCTAGGTACACACACTCTCCACAGGTACCTTCCACATTACAGAAATTAACATCTGTTAAAATCTGTGCAGCTGTGATTATGAGAACTTCTGAATAGAACTGAATTTAACATTTGTCTTTCCTTAGATTGTTGATGAGTTTCACTGTAGGAATAGGAAGAATGTAACGAGATAAACATTAACTTTTGAGTCATCAGTGTACATAGTTTTCTTTGAGATATAGTTATGGAATGCATATGCATTAGATTACTAAGTTGTTGTTTTCCTCAAATGAAGTCTTTAAAAAAAAATGGCATTGCCAGTAACAAAAAGGTAATATCTTTGATCTTTTTTAAGGAAAAACTTTCCATCTCTATGATGCAATCTCAAGGTTCAAAAATCTAAAAAGACTCTTTCCCTACACACACTGCATGAGCTGGTCTTCCTTATTTGTTTTTGGATTAGTTCCCAAGTGACATCAGACACAGCTGCAAGACCCTTTTCTCTTTTGTGTGGCATCAGGCAGCATCAGTCTGTGAGTTGCAAATACCCAAACTCTCTCCTGAAGATTAGCCTAAACTAAATTGCCCCGGGGACAAGAGATGAGGAATTCCTCCTCCACCTGCAGAATTAAAAAAAAAAAAAAAACTAACTTTCAAAAGGAGCAGGAAGCAGCTTGTCCACAATAAATCACGAGCAAGAAAGTGTTCTGAGGAGGAAAACATTGATATTAATAGAGGCGGCATTTTTCTTTCAGCAGAAACGATCTTTCGGTGAATTTGGAACTGACAGCATTGAAGACCTAGTCACCTGAGATTTTGAATGCCATAAATTTAGGGAGAAATGTTATTGTGTTTTATATACTTGAACATGCTTCTTCCTCTAATTGGGAGGTAGTTGCATTCAAATGTCCGAATCATCTACAGCATTTGTAAGCTCCACACACTGAAGACCACAGTTTTCTTTTTGTTTATATGTCAAGGAGTTAGACTAATCCATTTCATTATCAGCGGGAATAAAGCATCAATGAGGATAAAACTATGGTATGACAAAGAGTGGTTCTTTGGACCCTGCATATAATTATACAGAAATTTTCTTAATGCATTATTATATATGAGAAAGAAAAAGGCAATGGCTGTGGGTCAGAAGACTGATTCCTAGGCCCTGCTTTACTGTTACCAATTTAGAACCATGGACAAATCCGTTAATCTCTCTGGATCTCAGTTTTCCCAGCTGTTAACAAGAGGTTATTGGGGAGGATTCTATTGAGACATTGGTTGATGTCTTAGTTACTATTGCTATGTAACAAATTATCCCAAATTGACTGGCCTAAATCAACAACCATTTTATTGTACAAACAGACTGTTTGGGTCAGATATTCAGGCAATGCTCAGGTGGGCAATTATTTTGCTTTTCAAGGCAATTACTGAGGTCACTCAAAGGTGCTAAGCTGGCAGATGAGAAAGTCTTGAAGGCTCAAGACAGCCTCACTCACATTTCTTGGTAGAGATGAACTCAATCTGTAGACTGGAACAGCTGCACATGGCTTGTCCAGCATGGTAACTTCTCTGGCCTGGTGGTCTCAGTGTGGTCAAACTTCTTACATGGTAGCTGGCTTCTCCCAGAATGAGCTTAATAAGAGAACCACGTAGTTCCAACTAGCCATGGAAATGACACACCATCATCTTCACTGCATCCTATTTGTCACAAGGCTGCCCAGATTTAAGAGCAAAGGATATAGATCCTACCTTTTGATGAGAGCAAGGTCAAAGAATTTGGCAGCTATATTTTAAAACCACCACACCTACTTATACAGTCCCAAATATTATTTTTCATTATTTTTCTCCAACAGTGTCTCCATTCCCATATTTTAAAAATTCATTCATCACATATATTAGTCCCTACTCTGGGTCAGACATATTGGGTAGCCTACAGTAAAATTGAAGAGTAAAACAGGAAGGTGATTCCTGTCCTTACAGAGCTTATAGTCCAATGAGGGGCACACACATTAATAGAAGGCAGGTAAGTATATAATTACAAACTCTGCTACGTGCTGCAAAGGTAAGATACAAGGATCTCTGTGGTTCCACAACAGAGAGACTGGTACAATCAAGGTGCTGGGAGGCTCCCCTGAGGAAAGAATGTTCACTTTGAGATCTAAAGAACGTGTTGGAGTTGGCTGTGTGACAGGTATAAATACGTCATCACACAAGACTTCCTCTTGTTGCCATGTTGCCCCTAAATCTTGGTCTCCTAACTCAGAAGACCCTTTCTTTCTACCTTACTTGATTGCTCCTTAGCAGTAGTTTATTTCTGAAGTTACATGTTTGAAATTGAATATGTACCCAACCTCTTATTTGTTCTTGTCCCCAGAAACTCTACTGGCTCCCTACTATTAGCTGGATAGAATTAGTAGATTTAATATGGCATTGGAGGCCCTCCATGTGCTGGCTCCAACCTAACTTCCTGGCCTCATCTCCCCCTGCCCTTTTTGTATCCTGTGCTGCAGCCATACCAGCCTACTTGCTATTCCCAGAGCATGCATTAATTTTCATGCCTCTGTGCTTTTGTTCTCACTGGTCTCTTTCTGAGGTGAACTTCCCCCCCTTGTCTCCACCATTAAAATACTATTCATCTTGCCAGGTCTTGCTCTAAGGCGATCTCCATTATGAAGACTTTCCTAATCTCTGGGCATAGTTACTCTATCCTCTAAGTGTTCTCTATAGCTCTTTACTGATACTTCTTTTCCATTCTGCTTTATTAGCTCTTTTCTGACTCCATTAAATTTTAAGATCCTTAAAGACAGGAACCATTCAGAAATCATGCCTCTGCCCTCCAAAGAGCCTATCACAGTACTTTCCCCAAGGCAAGCATTCAATAATTGCAGAATGAATGAATGAATATGCATCATTTTGTTCAGGTTATAGGGATACAATGTGCAGGGACCTTTGCTACCTTTTTGTATATTCAGCATTTAGCATAGAAGGTGGTACCCAATATTGATATTTCACTGTAGATAAGCTTAGAGCTTTCATATGTACATATTTTAAAAACCACTGAATCTATTAAAATGTTTTGCACACAAACCTGAATACATCTTTAAGCACTTAACACTAAATTATAAATTCTTTGAGACAGGAGTTGTGTCTTCTCTATATCTGTTATTTTATGCTCTAAGATATTGTTTTATATACAAATCACTGATATGAAATATAAGTGTTTATAAACCATTTCTTAAGTTCACAAGTTATTCAGATAGTTTCCATGTTTATTATATACACATCACTCTGCTAAGCAATGTGTGAATATGGGTGTATATATACATAGATATTAGAACTCTGGGTAAACACAGTTTGCCATGGATTTGGACATGCTATGAAGGAAGTAATCTATCCTGAAAAGTTATAACCACTTCTAGTAAGTCTTTGCTATAATAACACAATAATCCTTAACTAGGTCTCAACCTTGTCCTTCAGTATTGCCATTATACACGTTGCCACTGTACTTGCTCCCATATTGTTTTTCATTGTATTTGAAGAGGATGAAAATGATGACTATCTGTGTGGAGCTGTGAAGCCAAAAAAGCTGGAAGTAGAATTCATGGTCATAAAGTGACAGATGATTAGAGCTAGAAGGGGCTAGAAGACTAGTGAGTCCAGCTCCTTTATTCTACAGGAGAAGCAACTGAGGTTCAAGTTCACACTCTTGCCTTTGTATCCCACGATGCTCAACTTTGGGGAGTCAGAAGTTAAAGAAGGGGACTTCACAGATTAAAGGAAGCCAAAAGTTTATTGACTGTTTTTTCTCAATGGTCTCATCCAAACAGCACTGTTCCAGAACACACCTGTTGGATCCCAGTCAGAGCTTAATAAGCACACACTTATTTATACCACAAATGACATCATCCGTCCATCTTGGAAGCCATAGTGCTCACCCCCACGGCTTCTCAGCAGTTGCTAAGATGTCCCCTGATTTCATCGACCTCTGTGTGTCTCGGAGCCTTGACCTTTAAGCCTCCCTGGTGCCAGAATGTCTGCAGCTGTAGGATCAAAGACCCTCAAGGGAGAAATCCACTCTAACCGAGATGGAGATGGGATGAGTTATTAGGAAAACCAGCTATATACCCTGGAACCCTTGTTCATCTGGAAAATGCCTGAATTGTAACCCATATATAAACATCAAGCCCTAAGACCTAAACACAACACAAGCCAGAGACAGAGTCTCCTGCCTGCCAGGCCAGAGCCGCATTCCACCTGCCTCCAAAAGAACTTGATGTGCCCAGCACATAGTAAATGCTTAATAAATATCTAAAATAAATGAGTGAATGAATGAGGTGGCATGTAATGAAAGAAATGAATGTGGCAAAATTATGAACAAAAGATCAAGTGAGAAGTTAAAATTTTTTAAATAGGGGGTTAGATATTTACGTGTAAGTCCTGGAATTAAATCTAAATTTTGTTTCCAGTTTACTGACAATCAAGGCAAAATGGCAATGCAGTGGGCTTCACCTAGTTCTTATTGTGGAAAAGAATAAGTCATTCCAGAGCATCAAGTTTTCCTCACTTCTCTAACTCTTGGGAAAAATGTCGTGTGAGAAATCTTTCTACTGCACAGAAGTGTCATTTATGTCTTGAGGAAATGTGAAGATCCTTCTTTGGTTTGCAGCCAAAATGATTTTTTTTGGCAACAGTTTGGTAATCCTCCTCCCAAGTGGTGGTCATCCAAAGTCTCTGCTTAAAGAGAGTAACTCCATTTTGGTTACATCCCCTGGCTGCCTGTAACTGCTGGTTCTTCACAATCCTCAGCCAGGACCTACTGTTTGAAGCTGAACCTCAGAGCATTCTTAAAATACTTTCTAAGCCCTCTCTACTTACAGATGCCCTTCCTACACTAGTCTTGTGGACCTGGATGCTAGGGTATTTTCGCAGTACTATGCTTAGCACGGCTTATAATCCTTGACCATGTTATCTCAGGCGCCCCCTTAAGAATCCCTTAACAAATAAAGTAACCTGAGCAGAATAAAATCCTTGTTGATTGATTGATCTGAGACTTGCAGTGCACTCAGCCCAGTTTTGCTTTACAGCTCTCTGCTCCCTCCCACTCAGTCTGTCCATTCCACTTAGATATTTTCTCCTGTTTACAGCCAAGCTCCATATTTTGCCTCGTGTTGTTCACTATCTCCATAATAGCGTCCATCTCGCTATCTGCAGTCATAATTCACCTTTGAGCTTATCTTCTTTACGATATTTGCCAAACAAAGCATGTGAGGGTTTGCAACTTTAAATTCATTTTTAGCCCTGGCAGATATTTCTTTTAGTCCCAGAATTTAGGGGCTAAATGGACCTTACAATTAATTTTGCCTCCTTGGTCTTATAGATGAGAAAACTTAGGAGACCCCAAAAGATGAAGTGATTTTCTTTTCAGTCCTTAGCCTGGTAAGTATTGAACCCATTAAAACTTCTTTGTGGTGTTTATTTTCTGTATGCTCTCTGTTTTGTGGACTAGGAGATTTCATTTTCCAATTCTTTGCACCTTGTCCTCTGGCCAGTACCCTGCATATTCTTAATCGATAATAAATTCATGAACTAAGTGAAATGATATCATCATCATTTATTTATATTTTACTTCAACCTGAAAAGAATTAATGCATTAATAAATAAATTAGGGTCACTTTAAAGTAAAAATAAAATACGTAAAAACTTTGTCATTTGGTTATTTCAAGGCAGAACTGATAACAGGTGAGTTTTTTCACTGTTCTACATCAGTCTCATCATTATAGCATATTGATTACGAACACCTTTTTTCACCTATCAATTCTGACAACACTTTGTACTAAAAATATCTGTTTTAATACTATGAATTTAAAAAGCCATCATTATTAGGTAAACAACCTATCCGATGGGTAAATTCCCTTTTTGAGGATGCCAAATGGGCAATGAGGGTCTTGTTTATGATAAGTAGATTTAGAGAAAAGAAAAACAATTCAGCCTGTGCATAAGCTTCTACAAATAGGAGATGTGAGACGTGTTCAGAACAAAGAAGGGGTCATCCTTAAAAAACACAGGAAGCTTTGATCTTTTTCCCTGCCTAGAGCAAGGTGAAAGGGTAGAGTCTTAAACAAGTCTGATCTGTGTATTTAAGTTAAATGATAGTTTCAACATGTATGGGCAAGCAAGCAGAAGGGTTACTCAAATGGCAAAAAGTACCGGCTCTAGACCTGGTGACTATACAAATTCACCAAATGTAAAATAAATTCCTTTTTATTCCTCATAGGTTTACTACAGGAAATAGTGAGTCCTCAAAAGGGAGTGATTAGATAGTATAAGACTGCAAATTTGGCAGAGTAATAAAACCCCAGTAATTTCAGACATTTTACATTATTGCCCACGATTTAAAGTTCTGTACTTTTTTCTAGGCTTGTTATGCTTCCTAGGCTTGTGACCACTGATACTTTTGACAGACCTTGGAAACAGTGACTCATTTATGAAGACCCACACATTTGAGAGAACACCCACAGGATAATGAAAGAAAGGTGTGACAACTATGCTTGTTTTGACTCATCCTGGGGAAATGTATAAGCCCTTCAGATATTTGCACATTTTTCCAGAGATAGCATATTTGTCACTACAAGGTCCATCCAGTTACTATGTAATGACTTATAGATGTAAATGCTGTGTAAACTGTGTCTCAGAGCATCTCTGACATCTACCCACTCAACTGCTGTAGAGAGCTTAAATCTGTTTGGCAAACCCAGCATAATCCCTAGAAACATTGCTTCTAATGTAGAAATCCATCCTGCTTCTAGGACTTTTCGTTTCTGAGATGATAAGTGTTTGATTTTTGGGGAGTAGAAACTTGTCACTCCTGATCTCTCTCCCCCACTGACATACAAGTGAGTTAGTATAAATTCTGTTTTGAAATGGACAAAAGAAGCATCAGGAAGCTGTTTTTTTCTGTCATATCTGCAGTCTTGGCTTGGTAGATTCCACTACCTCCCAGGAGGATCCAGAAGGAAGATAAAGAGAAGAAAAATGACAGAAGATGATAAGGCTGGACCCCTCCCTTCGTTGTTTACGAGCACACCTGTGGTTTCCAGAAGGGGCATGGAAACGATAAGTTGAGGGAATAGACACTTGTTCCCAGGCAGTACTCACCAGCTACTCAGCCACTGGATCCCGTGTCCAAGGCAGAAACCCAATTATTGAACCAAGTCACAAGGCCACACATGGACAAGCAAGGGCGATTTGGTGTGGAGTCCCAGGGGGTTGGCCCCAGCTCTTACATAATTCTTGCCTCAGTCGTGTCCCTAAATTGGTCTGAAGGACTGGAGCAGGTCTGTCTGCATGTGGAGTCCAGAGCAGGGTCTACCATCTGGGGAACAGTAGGGCCACTATAGTTATGCGATTTGCGCACGAGAGCACCTGGCCAGGCTGAAACCTAGCCCAGAGCTCGCACTCGCCAAGCTAGGCGCCTCACACCCCCTGTGTTGGCATATTGGAGGCACCTGTTCATAAATCCCCAAAGGACTCCCTGTTGCTGAGGTGACCCAGCCAGGAGGCAGATTTGGCCCAGAACTCACAATTAGGCAGGTCCTCGAATTCGTACTTCTAGAGATATGCCCCAAGATGTTATGCCTACAGTTACAGAGACACCCAGGATTGAAAGGAGAAGACTGGTTCATCATTCACCTTCAAACTGTGTCCCATTGCAAGACCATCTGTCACTGGTTGTGAGACGTCTGTGTGAATCCGAAAAAGGCAGATCTAGTCCTGAACCAGCAACCATGGTTTGATAATCGGAGAGTGAGCTAGCTTTGAATCCCGCTCTGCCTTTGGCCAACCTGCACAATCACCCCTGGTGGCTCTGCCTATGTATCAGTTTTAAAAATAATCTGGGGGCTTCCCTGGTGGCGCAGTGGTTGAGAATCTGCCTGCCAATGCAGGGGACACGGGTTCGAGCCCTGGTCTGGGAAGATCCCACATGCCGCGGAGCAACTAGGCCCGTGAGCCACAACTACTGAGCCTGCGCGTCTGGAGCCTGTGCTCCGCAACAAGAGAGGCCGCGATAGTGAGAGGCCCGCGCGCTGCGTTGAAGAGTGGCCCCCCCTTGCCACAACTAGAGAAAGCCCTCGCACAGAAACGAAGACCCAACACAGCCATAAATAAAAATAAATAAATAAATAAATTTAAAGGAAGGGTGTTTTAAAAAAATAAAAAAATAATCTGGAAATCACTTTGCAAGTGGCAAAATTATATATATATTTTTTGTCTAAAGTACTAAATGCTCTAATAACTAAAAAATTCCACAATTTTTGTAACAATGTTTTAGCACATCTTTATCTTAAATATATCAGGACTGTCACTAAATAGAAGTGGACTGGGTCTCTTTCACTCTCTCTCACTGACCCCTGGGAAGCCCCAGCCAAGGAACAGCAGGGAGGGTGGCAGGAGCTGGAACGAGGCAGGCCTGACAACTTCCATGGCAAACGCTGCAGCTAACTATGGCAGTTTGTCAGCTCTAATCATTTTTCCTGCAGGAAATGTCATTGCTTCATTGCATTGCAAGAAAATGATGTCATAGCGTGGGGTCCTGATCCATTTCCTGACTTTTAACCTGAGTCTTATAACCTTTTTCAGCTGCACTATACCCAGAAAAAATGAAACACATTGAATGTAAAGGCCAGTGTGTCTCATTAAGGCCTCTGAGGCCCCAGGATGGGGGTATCTTCTGCATATATATTAATGATCAAAGTACAGTTTTGTTTGGGGGTCACGTCCTGGATATGGCACGGGCCCAGGACCCAGGAAAGTAAATAGTCTTCAGGATGTGTCTGTAATTTCTTGGCAGAAACCTTTCCTATATTGTGTTTAATTAGTGGGGACAATGTTAAATTTAATTAGGAAGGCTTGCTTAGTTTTTGCTTTGTGTTGGTGGTCTTTGCTGTTAAGCTCTGTGTGAAAATAAGTAATGGTCCCCGAACTGATATTTAAAATTTTACACTGCATTTGTGTCTCCATGTCTTAGGACTGGTTACAACCCCAGACTAAATGACATTATTAAGCTATTTCCTGGAATGTCAAGGGTTGAAATTGCCCTGTCAAGAACGACTCTGTTCTTTCAGGGTTTCAGAGAGCAAGGGCTCGGATTGCATTCTTGCTCTGTTATTATAAGTTTTTCCCTGGCAGGAAACCGCTGGATCTCAGAAAATTTGCATATATCCAACGAGAGTGATCCGCTGTATAGAGGTTTTCAAGATTCCATGACAACACTGTGGAAGAATCTCATATGGGGAAAGGGGATTTTTTTTTGCTTTCCCTAAGCCCCATTTTAAATAGTTTCCTTCCCACAAGCTGATGTGTCCACATTCAAAGAATTATAAGTAACCCAGCCTATTTTCCCGCCTTGGCATCTGTCATTAGCCCAGTAGTATCAACAGCCCCACAAAACTGAGAACAGGCTGTTTAAAGTAAAAGTGCCTTATTCCTTCCAGTCGGTAAATCGGACTTTTTCTGGGCGTGTGATGGTGAGCATTAACCATTTAGTTTCCCCAGGCAAGGGCATAGCAAAATGTCTGCCCATGTCTTTGTACATGCGAGACCAAGAAAGAACCACACATATTCCTTGATATCTGATTAACAATTTATACTAGGGATTCCAGTTAACCTAAAGCACTTGGTAGTGGTCTACTTCTCTTATGTATCCATTTGGGAATCCTCAGAATTGTGCACATTTTGCTGAGAGCCTCTTGCAAAAGTTCCAGGAAGCAACTATTGGAATTCACTGGTTTAACAGTTAGTGTTATAGTGGCTGGAACTCCAACCGTTGATAAAATGCCCAAGAGTCACCTTAAATCCTTTCGGAACAGAATAGGATATAAATAAGAAAGCAAAATGTAAGTAAATAAGTAACCATGGTGTCCAATTCTAGCTGGGAATGCTCAATTAATATTCAAATTAATTCAGACAGTATACTGATAAATTCGAAGTCCATACTTGTGTAATCACCAGGCCTGGGAATACATATCTTATTGCTGTATTAAGTGACAGATAAACATGTGTTGATTGAAGGGCTGAGCACTGGGAGGCACCTAAAGGGCTTCCATACACCAGCAATTGAGCTGTGTGTCCTTGAACATGTCACTTCGCCTCTCTGAATGTTATGCTTTCCATTTGTAAAATGAAGGTATTAAATACTATTATGTCTAAGGTGTCATGTCTAAAATTTTCTGTACTTCTCCATTTTCAAAAGAAAGGGCTTTATATAGACTCATATCAAAGGTATCTAATAAATGTGTTGAATGAACCAATATCACTAGACACTAATTTTGAGTGCTAAGGGTGTGTTAGACTTTCTGCTGTGTGCTTGACCCATATAGTATCTTTGAATTCTCTCAGCAACTCTGGGAATTAGCTATGACCATCAGCTCCATTTGATCAGAGAGGAAACGGAGGCTATTGCCTAAAATGACAGAGGGCCAGGATCTGAATCCAGGTATTTTTCATTCCAAAATTGCACCCACTTTCTGCTACACTACACCAGTGCGTCTGAATCCAGGTACTTTTCATTCCAAAGTTGCACCCACTTTGTGCTACGCTACACCAGTGCATCTCAAACTTTAGCCCTCACCTGGAGGAGGGTTTCCGAAAGCAGATTGGTGGACCCAACCCCAGAGTGTCTAGTTCTTACAAGTTCCCAGATGATACTGATGCTGCTGACCTTGGAACCACATTTGAGAACCACTGTACTGTACTCTCTGGGGCTACAGATGCAGGACCAAGACACAGAGACACAGAGGCTATAAGAAGCAGGTCTCTAGCCAAGACAAGAGAGACATTTTACATTTAGAACCACTCAACAGCTGACTGGAGTTGCCACTTAGGAATGGCTGAGCTGTCAGGGGCATATGAATCTTGGGACATTTGATGAAAAATTATTCTAAAGTGCCTCTAATAAGGTCTCTTCCAATTAATTAAGTAGTTTGTCTTAAGTGCCAAAGACAAGCTATAGAGAGGTCAGGAGGGAGGACCACAGTCCCACTGCAGGAGAGCCTTCTCATTATCCCCACAATTCAAAGTTTTAATTGTATTTTGAAGATTTAGAGTCACTTTGGTAATGGCAATGAAGAAAGGGTGTGAAAGCGTTTCCTTAATTTGGGTAATATGAAATTACAGTTCAATGAAACATCACACAGGGAACAAGAGGAATTTAAGGAAAACATTCATTCACTTCCAACTTATATTTCAGATTTTAAAATTCTATGACAACAATGACATAATTTCAATTTTTGTATCATAGCATGTAAATCAGAAAAAACAAGGTTAACCATCAAAAAGGGCTAAAGTGTACAACTACTTCAATTTTTTATTTTATAAGAACATAGAGGAAACATGTTTAAAGATCAAAATTATTTTAGAAATATTTCAAAATAATGATCACAAAGATGACAAATTTAAGAGGAACATTGCTTCAAATTTATTGTCCATTCTTTTGACCCTAGGAAGAAAAAAAATACAATAGTGTTTATTTCTACAATTTATCAAAGAAAATAGAGTGTCATTTCTGACATTTAATTTAGCCTTTTTTATGTCACAGGAGCCCAGTGAAGAATGACTCAAGTAACAGCATCATGGTACCTCTTAAGGATTTAAGAGGAATCACCAGAGAGAACAAAATTGGTGATACTGGTGGAGGGGGATGGCAGAGAGATATAAAAAAAGAAATATATGTGTAATAAGATATCTGGCATAAGCATGAAACGGTCCAGAAGAACCATTACTTTTGTGGACAGGGGCTGCCTAAAGAGTAGGGAGTCTCTCTGTTGACTATCTCTTTTGGTGGTTTGCTGTTTGTTTTGTCTGGTTTGGACTGGTTTGGGGTTTTTCAAAACTTACAGAAGGCTAAAGGGCACTTTCTGAAATCTTTGACTCAGTCAAGAATTTAAATTTGATTAGCAGTGAGGGGAAGATAGCAAACATTTCTTGAGGCCTATCAAGTACGATGCTCAGTGTAAAGGCTCTTAATAGTAATTATATCATTTCATTTTACAACATGTGAGGTAGGTGTTATCTCCATTTGACCAACAAGGACCTTAGGCTCAGAGAGATTCAGTATTCATTTGCTCAAGGCTACTCAGATAGTACGTGACAGAAGAAGCAATCACCCCTCAAACTGTCTGATTTCAAAAGTACCATATCAGGTTCTCTATGTTTCATAATGCTGAACGCAATTCTTCAATAAACCACTGCTCCTTGGTATGGAAATTCAAATCTACTTTTTCTTTTTTTTTTTTTTTTTTTTTCTACTTTTTCTATGTATTCCTTTCTGGAGATTCTTTTTGGATTCCATGACCATAGTAAATTTCCCCATGACATGTGAATTGCCTTTAAATTTAAAACATTCCTGATGTAGGTTTAGGTAAGATTTTAGCTATGGCTAGGAAGACATAAAAATGACATCCAGTATCGCAACCTGCTTCTCTTTTCCTCTTTTGACTCTCACACTCTCAGTCCCACCTTTCTTGCTCACCTTAGACAGTCCCTGTCCTCGAGGAACTCACGTGCTCAGAGAGGAGCTGAGTACACATGATGTCATGCAAAGGAGCTTGGCTGTATCCTGAGAGTGAAGGGGAGCCGCAGAAGGATTTAAAGCAGGGGAATGATAAGCACAGATTTGAACCTGAGAGCTCCTTCTAGAGCCTGTGTGGAGGATACTTTTTAAGAAAGACAGACTGGAAGCAAAGCAGTCTGAGTGAGAGAATATGGGAGCCAAACCAGGGTCGTCACCGTTGGTACAGAGAACGGAGGACACATTAGAGAAATACTTGAGAGGTACAGTTGTCAGGATACGGTGATGGACTCAGGTGTAAGGAGTCAAGGATGACTCCAGGTCTCAGGCTTGTCCTGAGTATCATGAGTGTTGGCAACTGAGCTGCAGATACAGGAAGAGGAGCAGGTGTTGAGGACGAAGAGATGATGCACTCCACGATGAACACCTGGAGTTTGATGTGTCTGAGGGACACCAAAAGAGTGTCTAGAAAACAGTCAGATGTAGAGCTCATTAGAGCAGGAGAGGGGACTGGGCTACAGATGTGGATGTGTGAGGCGCCAGCCCAAAAGTGGTGAGGGTACCAGTCTTTAAGTGGTGAGCAGAGCAGAGGACCTTTAGGAGGAGACTGAGGAGGAAAAGCCATGGAGAAGGAAGAGAACCAAAGAGAATGGTGCGTGGAAGTCAAGGGAGATAATTTCATGAAGAAAGCAGTCAAGGAAGATGTGGATTGAAAAGAGACCATTGGGCTTGGCTATCTATAGGTCATTCATGGCCAATCTTTGCCATGGGAGATTCAGTAGAAGAAAAGAAGAGATACATTGTTAAATTAATTCAGCCTACATTGAAACTGTCTTATAGCCCATGCCCTTCTGCACTAGGTTCATTATAAACTCAAAGCAAGGCATCATTGATTTTTGGTATGCAAACAACTTGATGGAGTGTCCAATGGCAAATTTTAGTACCTCATTGGCTAGAATCCCAGGTAGAAGTCATCTGATTTCTTCTATTAAGCTCTTACAATGATTTTTTTTTTAATGATGAGATGTGAAACTGAATATTTACCTTAAGTGACAAGAGTGGGACTCACACAGTAAATCCAATCACTCTGTCTTGCCTCTCATGGTCCAGAACCCCTTTGTATCTTCCTGGACTCCTCCTTTGTCCCACATGCTACCTCTTATGAAGTCCATTGATTCTACTTCCTAAGTATCTCTCAAATGTATCACCTCTTCTCATGCCCACTATCACTACCTAACTCAGGTCCTGTTATTCCTCATCTGGACTCTTGATCCTCCTGGCCCAAGTCTCATTTCCCCTCAGTCCTTACAAGTCAATGGAGCACCAGAATGTGTTTTGCTCATTTTTCTGTACTTTAGCATGATATCTGGCTCATAGTACATGCTCAATAAATGTTGAGGAGCAAGGATAAATAATGAATGTTATATTTAGGGCTTTAGGTTCATAATTCTTGATATGTGACAAGAGAGAAGTCATTTCTGGTGAACAGAAGATACTCCTCTTGTCAAATAGGTACTAATTACTGTCCAGAACCGAGTAATTCTATTGCTTTAACAAGGAACTTTCTGTTTCATCCAGGACTCTAGGTTAATTATATGATGTAAGAGAATAAATACATTTAAGAACAATCTTTTTGCAAATAAAATAAAGTGGAGTCATAAGCGTCTTACTTATTCAATTATATACTGCTAAGTTTGGGGGGTTTTTTTTTCTAATTTTTTAAATTGAAGTGTAGTTGACTTACAATATTGTGTTAGTTTTAGGTGTACAGAAAAGTGATTCAGTTATATATATATATATTTTTTCAGATTATTTTCCATTATAGGTTATTACAAGATATGCAATATTGTTCCCTGTGTTAGACAGTAAATCCTTGTTGCTTATCTATTTTATGTGTAGTAGTTTGTATCTATTAATCCCATACTCCTAATTTACCCCTCCCTCACCTTTCCTCTTTGGTAACCATAAGTTTGTTTTCTATGTCTGTGAGTCTGTTTCTGTTTTGTATATAGATTCATTTGTATTATTGTTTAGATCCCACATATAAGTGATCTCCTTTTCGTCTTTCTTTTTCTGACTTACTTCACTTAGTATGATAATCTCTAGGTCCATCCATGTTGCCGCAAATGGGAATATTTCATTCTTTTTTATGGCTGAGCAATATATAATGCTAAGTTTTTAAAAAGACAAGCAACAGGATAATTCTGGTTGGTTTGATATGACAGATTGAACATGGAGCAAAGAAAGGTGCTTTACTCAAGTGTTTACAGTGCGCTGTGGATCTGTGACAACTCTCAAGGCTCGCTCGAGCACCGTTGCTGGTGTCTATCACTTCTTGAGCTGGCATAGCAAGGCCATGTGGTGCACCCCAGTGACACATCAGTGTGGCTTAGGACAGCTAGAGAGCCACCCATTGCTGCTGATAGCCCTCCCTTCTGAATGGTAATCTTCTCAAATGAAATAAAGTTTTCTTTCAAAATCACAGACTGAGAAAGATCTGGCAAGGTCTTTGGAGGTTGGCTGCCAAGCCCTGTGGTCTCAGAGATGAGGAAGCTCAGGTGCACGACTACTGATGTGTGCAGGGTGCACTGCTGCCTCGTCCACCGTCCTCTCTGGTTCCTAGGCTCGGTCTGAGAGGGGAAGTGTCGTCGTGTCATTCCTCACCCCCCATGGCTCCCATTGTGTTTCACCCTCATTATTTCCTCTATTTCTCTCCCTTTTTTCATCTGAGGTGGGAACTCAGGCATCCAATAGTAGCTGTCACGTATTCTCCTCTTTAATTAATAAAATTTAAAGTATCCAACCAACATTGTTGCACTCCTAAATGGTTTTGTACTCACAGATTAGCACCATTACAGTCATTCTGAAATATTCACTAGTATAAATTCAGTTTTCTTTGTTGAAAACTGACTTTAACTGATTGTAGAGAATGGAGGCTTCTGATTTCTACTCAAATTTCTGCCCCGTTATGAAACAAAAATTTCTTCTTTCTTTTAAATCTATTTCTAATTTTTAAAAATATGACATTTAAAACATTTAAAATTTGTTAAAAATTATATTCATAGTAAGAACATTTTAGATTAAGAGTAAGGGGCGGGCTTCCCTGGTGGCACAGTGGTTAAGAATCTGCCTGCCCATGCAGGGGACACGGGTTCGACCCCTGGTCCGGGAAGATCCCACATGCTGCGGAGCAACTAAGCCCGTGAGCCACAACTACTGAGCCTGCGCTCTAGAGCCCTTGAGCCACAACTACTGAGCCCTCGAGCCACAACTACTGAAGCCCGCGCACCTAGAGCCCGTGCTCCACAATGAGAAGCCCGCGCACCGCAACGAAGAGTAGCCCCCACTCGCCGCAACTAGAGAAAGCCCGCGCGCAGCAACGAAGACCCAATGCAGCCAAAAATAAATAAATAAACTTATTAAAAAAAAAAAAAGAGTAAGGGGCAAGGAAAAAAGTCAACTAGGATATTTTATATTAAAAGATAATGTCAAAAGGAAAATATGTTGAGGCTCACAATAATTTATAAAGTAAAAATGGACAAAAAGCAGTTCTCTGGTTACTAACCCCTCCCCACCTATTGCTCCCTCTTTGACAAAATATCAAGCTTTCTTTAATACATTACAATGGACACTTTTCCTCTCTTAGTAACTTGCTATCACCCTTGGCATGGTCCCACTGATTTAATAGAATGAAAATATCCTGGAGAAAATAGCTTCCATTTCTAAAATATGAGTTAATTTTTGTCTGTGAGAAACATAAGAAAAATTGTCCATGAAAATCGTGACTATGCCAAGTCACCTGGAGTACGTAAGACTGGAGATGCACCACCTAAGAGGTGTGGTCCAGTAGCGAGGAGCCTGGTCTCTAGGCCCTTCAAGACCTGGGAGAGAACCCTGACCCTACATGGCCACCTTGACATCCTCATCTGTGAAATGGGGTCAGTGAGCTTTGGAGTGCTGTCAGGAATAAAGTAGGCAAATAGTAACTGTCCAATAAATAACACCTACAATTATTCTTCTATCACCCAGTTTTATGTCACCATTATTATTATTCCAGAGAAAATTATGAGATAGAAGGAATAGTAATGCCCTGAATTGCAACTATTTTTCTAGATTCTGATTTTTCGACTGACCACTTTGAGGTGACCACATAATAGAATTTGTGAGGAAGAAATACAGTGGATTCTTACAGTTGCATGGTACTGCTTGAGTTTTACTGGATCTACCCAAGGGGGTTATTTCCCAGAAGCACCAGAAACACCTTGCTATAGCCCAATGTGGGACCTCAGAACTTTAGGATAAGAGTCATGGAAGAATTTCTTTCAAAACACATTTCTATTGCTAATGATGCAGAGTACGTCTGCTGAAAGATTTGGAACCCGTATATTGCTGTTAATTTGCCTTTTGTTTGTCCTCCACTGATAAATAATCTGTCCCCATGTTTTAAACTGCATTTAGAGGGTTTACCTACATCTTTTATGGCAAATATTTCTCAGTTCATTGAAAAAAAAATAAAACCATTGTATCACATGAGAAGGAGAAAATATTTTCTTTCCCCCTTTCATTAAAAAAAAAACAACCCCAAACATAACAATGAATAATGAAAGGAAAACAAACGAAGCCATTCCATTCCATGGAGGAGGGGCAGAGTAGCTGCAGGGGACAGCTGCAGCGCGTCTGGCGTCCCAATTCTTTCCTTTCTCATCACTTTATTACTTACTGGACCAAGAATGTAGACAATTTCAGCTACGGTTGTTATGCATTTTAGTTTTTCAACTTAATTCTGTGTGGTGCTCATTTGCCCTCTGCACTGAGTCCTAAGCCTACAGCGTCACTTCAGGGTGTTGCAAGGAACCACACAAACAGGGGTCTCTTAGTCCTCTCCCAGCTCCACCCCTTCCCACGAGGCCCTTGAAATTTGGAAGGACTCACTGCCTTAGTCAGCCTGGGCTGCTATAACACACTACCATAGACTGGATGGCTTAAACAACAGACATTTCTCACAGTTCTGGAGGCTGGAAGTCCAAGATCAAGGTGTCAGAAGATTCAGTGTCTGGTGGGAGCCCACTTCCTAGTTTGTAAACAGTCCCCTTCTTGCTCTATACTATCACGGTGGAGAGAGACAGAGCACGCTGGTCTCTTCATTTTCTTATAAGGGCACTAACCCCATCAGGGGGGCTCTGCCCTCATGACCTCATCCAAATCTAATTACCACCATCACAGTGGGGGTTAGTGCTTCAATGTAGATTTTGGGGGTGACACAAACATTCAGTCTGTATCAGTCACACCATGCTTTTGTGAGTGTTTGTCAAAATCATCAAACCCTTCATGCCTCTTTCAAGCATTAGACCTCTGGTTTTAGTTGGGTACCAGTTGACTGCATGCTCATACACTGTCACTGTGTTACCTTCAATAAGATGCTATCAACTGTGTATGTCCCCTCCTAAATCCATATGTTGAAATCCCAATCCCCACTGTGATAGTATTTGGAAGTAAGTCATTTGGGAGGTAATTAAGTTTAGATGAGGTCATAAGTGTGGGGTCCCCATGATGAGATTAGTGTCTGTAAAAAATAGAGACAGAGAGATTGCTCCTCTCTCTAGGAGCAAGCCCAGGAAAGGCCTTGAGAGCACACAGTGAGAAGGCAGCCATCCACAAGCCAGGAAGAAAGGCCTCACCAAAAACCAACCATGTTGGCACTTTGATCTTGGACTTCAAGTCTCTGGAACTGTGAGAAATAAATGTGTGTTGATTGAGCCACCCAGTCTACGGCATTTTTTAATAGCAGCTTGAGCTGACTGGGACACAAGATGACTTCAATTCTACTAAACTGAAAAGGCACAGGAAGGAAGAAATAATGAATGTGGTGATTCCTAAAGGGACGCTTGATTCATTTTTGAAAACATGTTTTTAAACTTGCAGAAACAAACCCGTATGAGGGAATATTTTTCATCATAATATTGACTGTTACATATAGATCTGAAAAAAATTGATTTTGTTTTACAGTACAACCACAATTTCCCCCAACTCCTCCTTCAAACCATCACTTTTTTCTTTTTTACAAATTTTCATAGCTCTTGAGTTTCCTGCTATGTACTATATTTACATAAAAGAATTTTACTTTTCAGGCAGACACTTAAAAGTGGGCAGGTTTTAAAAGCACTTTCAGTGTTCTGTTTATATGAAAAATGTGTGAATCAGCAGCATATTTCACAGTGTTTATTAATAGTTTTAAATAAAAATTTAAAAATATTACTTATCCCTTTCAGCACTGTAGAGAATCTAACAACATAACTACACAGAGGTTCATTAAAAGTAGAATCACTACGTAGAATTCTGTATCCCAGCAAACGATCCACCTTTCTTTCTAAGAAAGTTATGTGTTTTCTAGAATTTTGATAAACAATGCATTTATTTCACTGCTAGAAATTGTGCCTAATGTAGCTGAGATTTCTGCATGGTAACAAAGGTTTGTTCAGGCTTCATGAGCTCCTTTTGGTCTCGGGGCAACAGTGGTGTATTTATTAATACAGGACATCATATCGCATTATGTCAGCCACTCATCCTCGCTAACGAAACGTGATCTGCCACCCCTATGGATTAAGTGGTGTCAAGTCATCCAAGAATGTTCACCAAAGACATGCTTATTAAATTTATCTAGAACTCTCACCCAAACTAGTGCTGTATTTTATGCAAATGGGAAAACTGAGATTCTGTCCAGAATTGATACTTAGTGCATTGTGTGCTAGGAAGAGAATTTTCATCAGGATCTCTTGGGGGCATGTGTTAAAAACGCACATTCCCTGCCTCCAACCCCAGAATTTCTGACATAGTGGGAATGGACCTGGAAGGGATGCAGAAATCTAGTTTCGTAAAAAACCTGGGTGCTTCTGATGTCATTGATTCCCTTTGAGGAACGTGTTGTAGTTGCATTGGGTCCTATACCTAGATCAGAAACCACACAGCAAGAAACTGTTCTGAGCAAGATGGGCAAAGGCAAAACCCTGAAGTCACAGAACTTTGCTCTGCTTTCAATTAATTTTCTCTCTCTCCAGGCACTTTAGGTGGTCTGACTGTTGGGTTTCCATGGTAAGGCGCTGTTGGCTTACCAAGCTCGGCATATATTTTTTCCATTCTTTTCTCCCTATCCTCCACCCTACATTAAACCTCAATGTTGTGAGGGTCATGCTTAAAATGACAGCCAGACGTCTGATTAGCTATGCATGCTAAGGGGTTATGACTGTCAACTTTTAATGTGTGGTTCTCCTACGCGTATGTTCCTTAGTAAATAGTCTAGAAAGTTCGGACATTGGTCACAAGGGAGAATTCTCAAATACTAAACTTCTACATGCCGTGGCAGTACAGTGGGGGTGGTGATTTTGGTCTGCTTGCCTTGTTTCTCGGCAAGTTCCTTGTAAAATCAACTCTGTTCCTAAGAATGTACAGGATTTCCTTTGCAGATTTATGAAGAAGTTGAAGAGGACAAGACTGACCACAAAAAGCATTGAGAGTGCCAAATTCTTGTCTTCCAGCTTTACTGGTTGGTGCTGATAGGATGAAACTGGAAAAAAATTGGCTAACATAACCCAAATTCACTTGACCCTGACATAATCCTAACTGGAATCATAAAGCCAGTATAAGAGTTTGCAGTGAGAAATACCTCTTTTCAGAGGGAGGTTGCTCAACCCACAAAGGAGGGACCCAGTATCAACTGTAGGAATTTGGAATCAGAAATCACTTGTGCTGTTTTCCCAGTGACCCCGCTCTAACCCTCCTGGAGGCCAGAGCCTTGCATCTTAATGGTCTGGCAGAGGAGCAGAGGAGGCAAGGAGGGGGATGAGGGAGCCCAGGACAAATCTGGCCTGATGAAGAGAAATAGCTCTGGGTTCTGAATCTGGTCCTACTCGTCATTAAGCTGTGTGACCTTGGGCAAGTTATACAAACTCTTTAGCCTCTGTTTACTATCTGTGAAATGGGAAGTACACCGACACATGCTAAATATTCAGTTCATAATTCTATTATTATCATATTAAAATTATTATCAGCCCTTTTGGAAAAAGTTAGAAAGCTAAATCTGATGTTGATGTACTATATATCAGCCTCTTAGCTGGAGTAGAAGTAGAAAGAGTGGGAGAATTTTGGTTATACAAGATACAGGGGTAAAAAAGAGAGACAGATTAAGTATTAATATACCAAACTTTCCATGTTAGCATTTAGGATGGAACAGGAACTGGTTGCCCCTTTCTGGAAACTTACATTTATGTGTCCATTCCGGATAAGTCTTGCAGAAAGTGTGATGAACGCTGTCAGGGACACACAGAGCATGGCAAAGCTCAGGCACAGGTCTAAAACTTGAAGTGTCAGGTGGTACTCTTCATAGTGTGGTGGGTCTACACAAACTGATGGGAATTTTGCATATGGAAAAGGAAAGGCAACTGCATAACCAAGGTAATTGGTCCCTGCAATCCCCCAAAACGAGTAGAAGCAATATGGGCCAAGGAGAGCAGATGCCAAGGCTACAGTAAAATGAAGCGGACATCCCAGGATGCTCAGAATCACAAAGGTGAAACTAGCTTCCCACTGAAAATAAAGCAGAAACAAATTGTTACTTTGAGAACTGGATTTTTCAGAAGCTTCTTAGCAATATGTGGAAAGAAAGAGATGCTGGCTATTAATCTTTCCTACTGGGAAATGAAGGAGAAATGGGTTACAACCATCTCTTTAGGCCCTTTTGCCTTCCTCTTGAACCTGCACTATGGGAGAATAACATATCAACCCACTGGAGCAAAAATGAAATCAACTCCACTCAACACATTTATTTACTTACCTCCTATCATGTGTTGAGAACCAGTCTGGGTGGGAAAACAAATATGAGTGAACAGAATCCCTGCCTTACCCTAGGACCTTGTTATTCAGAGTGTGGTCTATGGTCCAGGAGCACTAATATCCCCTGGGAACTTATTAGAGATGTAGAATCTCAGGCCTCACTCAGATCTACTGAATCAAAATCTGCATTTTAACCAGATCCCCAGGTGATTCACACGTATATTAAAGTTTGAGAAGCCCTGCTGTAGCCATGGGAAGAGGAGCTATAATCAAATCAAGGTAGTCTTTCTGTACCTTGGGATTTACTTGGCTCTATACTGTTGAAATGCAAGATATCACAGACTTTTCATCCTTTTTTAGGGGAAGAAGTAACAGGGAGATTGGAAGGAGATACCAAATTGAGGAATTGAGACTTGAAAATACATTATTAAAAACAGAGGATCCTATAGATCCACTTTTTCAGAATGAAATTCAGGAAGACTAACACTGATTCTGTCCTCCCCAAACTACACTACCTAAATACAATAATCACAGGAACTGGTAGAAAATGTTTGGAGCAGGTATCAGATAAAAATTATGCATTTAAAACATCATTTATTACTGAAATTCAACATAGTAAGGCATCTATTAGATAGGATTCAATTATAATCAGAAATCATTCTCTGTGTTCCATCCTGAACTAGTAGAGATTTGACCTTCAAACTTTCTCTGCCAACCTACTCGATGTCTATACATTTACCAGGTGTCTCTGAGTCCACTCTTTGTGAGCCAACAGTAGGAGTATACCAGTCATAATGGCCTGTGAAAGGAAAATGGAAAAACAACATCCCGTGAGAGAAGGTACCTCTGGAAAGAGTTCAGTTTGCTTCACGGTTTGACAACTTTATCATAAACCAGAAGGAATAGCAAATGGCTAAATGGATTTATGGCTCTGATCACCTCCTCATCCGTGATGACAATGAGGAAAAGAAGCCATCGGTGTCACAGAGACATGATTCACACAAGCTCATTTTTTTGATTTTCTATGTTACCGTTGCCATCACAATTATAACCTTTACTACTGTAAGATGTCACTGCAATGAAAGCTTGGCTTTAAAACCCTTGCCGTATGTTTTATTTTGATTAATTGTCTATTGTTCATCTTTTTCCAAATTGCTAAATTTACAAATGGGAGGAACTGAAAAGGAAACGTGTCACAGAACCGCACCCACCCCCCAAACCCTCCCGGCAGCGGTATATCTTTTACTCTTTGCTTTCTTTTGAGATTCTGCGGCCTCAGCCTGGGGGTGATCCCTGTCTCTCAAATAACAAAGATTATCATTAGAATGAATGCATGATGGGGCATTTATTGTTCTGGGGGCAGTGGTGTCCAGCTTTCCAAAAGAGAGTTCTTCATAGTTTCCGTTGAAGAAAAAGCCCCCAAATGCAGAATGAAAATAGTTCCACAAAGGAGGGAATGGTGTCACCAGAACTGAGCAATAGATAATGAAAAAAAAATTCTGGGCTCATCTTCGCTTCGGCACCGGGTCTGATGGAGACCTTTGTAATCAGAGTCTGGAAATTGCTTATTCCCAACCCATAAATCATTTGTTCCTGGTCAAGGAATGTTTAGAGGTTGGGAGAGAAAACCAGGAAGAGATGTGCCTGAAATAAGATATAGAATGAGGACAGGTTTAAAAAGAGTTACAATTTAGGGTTTTGACAGAGAAGTAAACATGACTGTATGTATAGTATCAACAGGGGAAAAAAATCAGAGCTTTTACCAATATGGTTTTGTGGGATGTTGCTTTTTGTAGCTCCAGGTCTGGCATATTTATTGTTTTGAGACCTAGCTTTTCATTTTCCTGGCATATTCTATTTTTAATATTGGATTTAGAGAATCTGAGAGTGAGGGAAAAAAGCACGCACATGTACACTCACACAAAACTTCTCATGTAGCTAAGCCTGACATTCCAGACTTTGGCATCGCCATACCATAAAACTCCCATGGATAAAAACAGAACCATCTGCGATCAAAAGAGGTTGGCTTGATTCTGCAAGAGGAAAGTTTCCAAGGGACCCTATGGAGGTTGAGCCAGCATAAACAGTACAACAAAACAGGAGAATTATTAAGAGCAACTGTAGCACTGATGCTAAGCCTGGGGCTAGTCTCTGCTTTCAGAGGCAAAGCGCTCAACTGACACGTCACTCCTCTGTGTGAGAGAAACACTGAAGCAAACGAGATAAAAAGCAAAGGAGATGTCTCTGCTGATTGAAGTCCAAGTAGATAGCTGACATTATCAGATGCTTAGATTCCAGGTTGCCTTAACTACTTTGGCACAAACTGTTTCTTTCCTTTCAAAAGTTGAAAAATCCTGCAGAATTGCAGTTGCCTGTTATTTCTGTTGTAGCTGCCAGCTTCAATTTTGCTTTGTTTACACAAAACTTTGAAAAAGATCTTTCATGGGGGAAGCTGGTGTATGAATGCCGTTCAGTAACTTGTTAAATCCACCCTGAGGACTGTGGCTCAGGAGCCAAGCACACCCATCTTTCCTGGTGCCCGGCCGTGTGTGGGAGATGGAGTGCGGGTATTCCCCCAAGAGTCACAGGCTTTCCTTTTTCTTCCTTTCATTTTTGTAAAAAATTTATTTTTAGACAGGGAAGGGGAATAGAATAAAAAAGGAAGAGATTTGGGACTTGTCTGGTGGTCCAGTGGTTAAGGCTCTACGCTTCCAGTGCAGGGGGCACGGGTTTGATCCCTGGTCGGGGAACTAAGATCCCACATGCTGTGCCACGCAGCCAAAAATTTTTTTAAAAAAGGAAGAGAGCTGAGGGAAGAGAAGTCAAGTGGGAAAAGGAAATGTGGGAGGGTCTGGGAGGTGAAGAGTTGGGTAGAGCGGGGCGGTCAGGTTGTGAGGAAGGGCGGAAAGGAAGCCATGTCTGGGGAGGGTGGGAGTGCAGCTGGAGGCCCAGCCCTGCACTCTCCACCCTCAGCTCTCCTTGACAGGCTGTGGACTTGCTCTGTGGGGACAGTTCCAAGGACATTACTTGGGTTTTGCAAAAGTTGCTGCTAACGTTTTGCATGCTAATTGTGACCCCTCCCACTAAATCTTTAAATGGCCCCAGTAAGGATGCAGTTCCCAGAAGCAGATGAATTGAAGGAAGCAGAGAGCTTCACAACAGAAATAGAAACTTTTAGAGGAATCATTATAACATGGGCTAATTTATTCACTTACGGACATCTATTTTGGGTCTACTGGGAACAAGGGATGTGACAGGCACTATGCCGATGGAATAATGATAATAACGTTTAACATTTATTGAGCACTTATTCTATGCCGGGCACTCTACCGAATGCTTTACATGTGTTAATTCATTTAATTTTCATAATGAATGACCCTAGGATGTAGATAGTCTCCTATTTTTAAAATGAGGCACAGAGAAGCTGAATATGATAAGCAAGCTCACCAAGCAATAATTATACAAATAATGGCTCCAACTCTCAACGGAATCTATAGTCCAGGTGTGAAAGGAATGAAGGCACTGTGGGGGAAATATGACTCAAAGCAGGTTTGAAGGATGGACTTGACGTCAGTGGGAGATGCAGAGGGAAGGGCAGTCCAGGCAGCCAGGGTAGCAGCTGGTGGGAGGGTCGGTTCCTGGCAGAGAGGAGTAGGAAATCAGGCTTGAAAGCCACGTGAGGTCAGGGCGTGGAGGGCCTCAAAATCCAGGCTAATATATCTGAACTTGGTTTGGACAATGAAGCAACACTAAAGATTTTCGAAGACAGGGCTAGACCAGCACAGCAGAGGTTTAGAAAGATGGGCCTGTCATTGCATGCTTGCTGCGTTGGCCTAGAGGTCTCTGTAGGACCTTGGTCTTCAAGCTTTTTTTTTTTTAACCTTTACCCATAGTAAGAAATATATTTTATAACATGGTCAAGTTACAAATATTTTTACATCTAACCAAAATAACAATAACTTTATTATGTGTGATACACTGTAGTATTCTCTATTATATTCCATTCCATTCTGTCCCATCCTATTCTATTCTATTCATATTCTATATGTTTAAATGCTAGCTACCCAACAGGTTAATTTTATAACCCATTAATGTATAGATTCCCACAGGTTGGTTATCAAAGTTTCAAGGCATAAAACCTGAGTGGGGCAGGAAGTGGTAAGGAGGTGGGCGGGGGGTGCATAGTGAGAACGAAGAAGAAAAAAATGCATAGGGATTTGCCTCATAGGAAAAATAAAAGTTGGCAATGGATTGGATGTGGTGGGGCGGGAGTGGGGCTGAAATGGGCTGGTTTTGGGCATTGCTGCCCTAAGCACTGTCCTAAGGACCAGTAGCATCTCCTCCCTTGGGAACCTGTCAGACATGCAGAATCTCAGCTTCACCCTAGACTCACTGAATCAGAGCCTGCATTTTAAGATCCCTAGGTGATTTATATGCACATTTCAGTTTGAGAAACACTAGTTTAGAGGAAAGGATTGAGTCAAAAGTCACTCCGGGGTTTGAAATTGTGTTCAAAGACTGGGAAGTCAGGAGAAGGCATAATTGCTTTCGGTGGTAAGATGATTACATTTTTGGACCAGTTAAGCTTCAAGAAGCTTAGGATATCTAAGTGGAAAATGGACCTTCAGCTGATTGGAAATCACAGGACTGTTGATGCTACAAGAGACTTGAGCATTGGTGCAATCAAGTCCCTTCTCTAATGAACGAGGAAACTGGAGCTTGCATGGGTGAGTCCAGCCCTACCTTTCTCCGAAGTTCCTGTCTCCAAGCAGGGTTCTGGGTGCAGCGCTGCTGCTCATGGTTGGCCAAGTCCCTGGACCCTACAGACTTTAGGTCCTGTTTTTAAACTCAGTGCACTTCAGTCTGTTCATCAGAGCTTGATCTACAGGCCAGGTTTTCCAGGATTAAAGTAGAGCTCAGTCCTTACGGCTCAATGATCTCCTTGCTACATACTTTCTAGCAGCTGATGACTTTCAATAACCTGGTTCAGAAATCCTAGGAAAACTGCTTATCGTGTGGCTGTCAGAATTGAGCTAGGAGAGTCTGAGGAGGAATATTTGTGAAGAATTTAGAAAAAGCTTTGAAAGAAAGGCACCGAACAAACACAAAGCATGGGTCACTTCTAAAATCTATCTCTTCCAATCTCAAAAGAGATATGGAGTCATTTTCAAAAGGAAATATGTTTGAAATGTACAAATTATCTTTCTACCAGAGGAAGATACACTTTGCAGGCAAGTTGAGAAGTGACTGGCAGGGAAGGTTGTGGGATGAGTCAGAGACCTTTGAAGTTGACCCTGATCAGACAGAGCTGTGGTTCACTACCAAACTCACTAGGAAAAAAATCATGTTGTTCCAAATTTAGACATTATTGAAAGAGTGAGCATTCTTATTGCTTTCCTTCTGGTGAGGATTTTTTCCTGCTTTAGTGTAAATACCAGCTTGACCTTTATTCTTTGCCACCTAATTAGAGCTCAACTGTATAAGGAATTCTGTACTGTCAGAATGGAGAGCATGGCATTCACCACTCATTCGACAATATGTATCAAGCAATATTTAGCATGAATACCTAGCATGTCACTTACTCCCTTTCAAGTGCTGGAGATATAGCAATGAACAAAATAGGAAAAAAAAAAAAAATCCTGCCTTTGTACGATGTACATTTGGGGGGAAAAGACAAACAAACAGACAATAAGTCAGTCAATCATGTTGTATATTAGATGGTGTTATGGGGGGAAAAGTAGAGCAGGGGATGAGAGATTGAGAATGCCATTTGTGGGGGAGGTCTGCAATTTTAAATAGGGTAATGAGGGAAGGCATCAGTGACAAAGTGACATTTGATCCAAGAATTGAAGAAAGTTAGGGAACAAGCTGTATGTGAGAAAAGGCTTCAGTCAGAGAACTGGCAGTGCAAAGGCCCTGAGACAGAAACATACCTTGCCATGTTTGAAAACAAGAAGCCAGTGTGATGGGAAAGAAAAGAGCTAAGGGAAGAGTGGTTGGAGATGAGGTCAGGAGGTAACATGATAGGGAACTCAGCAGGTCGTCAGGGAACAGAATGGGAGAGTGAGGCAGGTGGCAAGGGATTAGGAACAAAGAGTTTGGACAGAGAGTAGGGCATAAATGAAAGGCATCGTATTAACTAGCATTTGTGTAGGGCTTTAAAATTGGCAAAGCTCTTTATTATGCAGTCTCTGAGCAAATTGTGTTCATTCTCTTTGAGCCTCTTAGGTTAGACAGTTTCACATGGGCTCTCTTTATCTGTGAAATTCCCCATTCTACAGGTAAAGGCAATGAGGGACTGGTTGAATGAGGGCACTACTCTTGACTACATACCAAGAATGTTGAAGTCAGGATTTGAACAGAGGCCCACCTCCCCAAATCCTAACTCTCTGACTCTACTTCCCCATGCTGTCACTCTCAAAAAATCAAAAAGCCACCAATTAGCTATGTGCTAGAGATTTGTCATGTCATTTCTCTGGGTCTGATTGGTCAAACAGATGTTTGGTGTAGAATAAGCATATATTCAGTAATCTGTGAACTTAATCAAATCACCAATATCTGTTGACTATATTATGATAGACCCTGCAGGGATAGGCAAAGAATTATAAGAAAGAGACACAGGATTGAGCTATAACCATGGTTTTGTTAAATTTTGGGCCAGTTGTAAAGTCAGAATTTTTACAAAGTTAACTAGAATAGAAAGTATCAGAATTTACTTCACATAGAAGGTTAAGTATTGTTTTGTGAAACATTATGTTATATAAATCTAGTTATATGTATATTTCAGTATCTCTCTTTTTACCTTGAGAGAAATATATAGATGTATTTATGTACATTCTAGGTCCTGATGTAAAATATTTTTCTTACTCTGGGTCACCAACAAAAAAGTTTGGTAGTCATTTATATAAATGCCATCACTGCATTCTAGTAGATGTTTAATAAACATTTCCTTGAATGTGTGGTTTGGGGTAGTTGTTGGGGGAAAGAGGAAAAGTTCAAGACTTGGGTGGTGGTGTGAAAGAATACATAAATCAAAAAAAGAAAAATACCATCAAATCGTTTCCATGTTCATTTCCACGCTCTCACCATCCCTCTTTCCTCCATCTGCACACCATCAGTAAACCCCACTAGACCAGATTCCTTTAATATTGAGATCTTGTTTTATTCTCCATTGTAACTCAAGCATGTAGTAGGTTACCAATACATATTTATTTATTAAGTAAACTAAAATTATATTTCCTAGGGTCTTGCTTTTAGATGATATCTCTGTTAAGTTTGATTTTTTTAAAAACGTAAAATATTGCCCCTCCTGAGAGTGGCTACATTTTAAGAGAAAACTCCGTACGATCAAAAAGCTTCAAAATCAAATTGTCTAGTCTCCAATAGTGAATGTCAGGCATCCCAGGAAACAACGAGAGAAGGATTTGTTGGATGTTTGGGCCTTTGTAACCCCTCTTCGATCATGCCTCCATGGCAGCCACCTACTCCCAAGACTACATGTGTTGGTTTCTTTGACCCAGGGAGCTGAGGTTCCAGTGTCATCATTCACCTGTGTGACCATTCAACGGGCAGACATTGAGCAGTTACTTAGTACCCACGTGTATTTGACACATGCAAAGTTGGCAACATGTGAAGTTAGTAAAGCCCATCACTCAACTTCTTCAATTATTTTCAGTTTAGGCAGTTGTGTTCAAAGAAAAAGATGGGAGAACTAAGATTTGGGGCTTGTAAACCTTTCGGTCACATAAACACACCTCGGTGTTTCTAATAAGAGCATTAGTCTGAAAATTATTTTACTTTGTTCTTCATTTAAAAATTATTTTTCATGGTTCATATTTTTTTCTACATTCAAATTTTGAAAGATAGATTCCGATTTCTCAGAATGTCCAGGTAAAGAAGATAAAAATAAAATAATTTTTGAAGAATTTCTCAAACAGCATTTCACTATAGTATACCTGATATGCTGTAGATATGATTAAATGATATTAAGAAAACCTTACATTTAAAAGATAACTAATAGAAATCAATGTTCTAAGGTAAAATCTGATTTTCTGTAGAATTTTGATGTCTTCATATTGTTGGAAAACTTTAAAGGGACATGTTATTCTGGTCCCTCCTTCCCTCCTTCTTTCCTTTATTCTCTCAACATATGTAATAAAAATATTTTCTTACCAAAGCTCCATTCCAGATGGGACAAGCAATCCAGACACTCCATCCTGTGAACCAAAGCTTGTAGGAGAAGACTGGGAAGAAAGCAATAACTCCAGAGAATACACTGAGAGCCCCCAGAGTAATGAGAATCCGGCCAGCAGTCTTGTATAAGCCCTGCATTTTCCTCTGTGACTTGGGTCCTAGGTCTCAAAGATGTTTTGTTACCAAAACATGAGAGTATGTCAAGCCTCAATAAACAGAAGTTTCTTAGAGACAGTAGCCATGACACATGTGGACTGTTGATCTACTTGGAAACAAGATCATATTTGTTTTCAGTGAAATAATAATAAAATGTAGTGATATAATCCTTGACATAAATTTGACACAATAAATTCTAATACTAGTTTTTCTGAGAGAGAGAAATCATTCCTCGTGTTGGGCTACCGCCTTCATTCCCTTCATTCTGCTCTGTCTTGGGGAGTGACCACTTCCTGGCTTAATCAGATTCAAAGGCTTGCTGACTGAGCTAATTGTTTCTCAACTCAACCTGCCTGGTGGTTCCAGCATAAAGCCAACATCCTTTGTGCACAATAGACCCACATCCCCAGCACAATTTCCCACAAAACAAAGTAAAAATAAGCACTCTGATCACTTTTCATTACATTTAATTTCAATGATTTAAAGCAAAAACAAGATCTCTCCCCCGCTTCAGAGTTCATTTCTACTACAATTATTTTTTAATTTTTGATACAGATTTATCCCCAAATAGGCACAAGCTTCATTATGGACTTCTGCATTGTTTTCATTAAACCAGCTTCAGCTCAGTTAATTTGTTATTAATTCAATTATCGAGTAAAGGGCAAAGATGGAAATGTATGCAGTTGTAAAATAAACTTTGGGGAATAATTCATTAGTCGACTAAAATACTGATCTCCATTCTAGAATCGTAATTCAAAATTTAGATGCGGGCTCATGTACATTGAAGCAATCGCAAAAGTTCCTCTCTTAGTTTCTCACGCATTTGAGAAAGTGGTGTGTATTTGCTTTTGACTCAGAGGACATGTTTGACTGTCCTTCCAAGATAACATCTGGAAAACACAGACAACTTTCTGAAGCGATCTGATTAAATTTTCTATGCAATATTAATATCTTTTTTTCCCCTTAAATAAAATTAAGAAAAATAATTTTATGGATGGATAGGTAGTGGTTTAGAACATGGATTTTGGAGTCAGACACAGCTAGGATCCTGTTCTGGTTCCACTCTCTACCAGGTATGTGTCCTTGGGCAAAGGCAAGTTGCTTAGCTTTTCTAGGGCTGTTTCCTCATATGGGAAATGGGAATAAAGTTAGTGTTTATGTCACCAGGTGGTGATTGTTAGCATTGAATGAGCCAATACATGTAAAATCCTTAGCCCTGAGCTCCGAATAGCAAAGATGCTTGGGAAGCTACCTGTTATTTCGTTGGGACATTGCATCTTTGGAGTTCTTTCAGTATGGGACAAAGGCACAGTCTTCACTGTTTCTCTTATCTGTCGTCTTATAGACATTAGGTTTGACTCTTCTTGATCAGTCTGGTAAAAGCCCCCAAAGGACCCTCCCATGTACAGTGAGGAGTGAAGCTTCTCTCTGACTCTCTGCCATTTTCTCTCTGTCTTACTGTCTTTAATCACCGTTCCACAGTGTGACCCAGATTTTGAAGAAGTTGCATTCCTGGATATACAGAATTCAGGAAACCAGCTCAGGCTTTCTGCTATAGTTGTTATTTTCCATCTCCTCTTAACATTGTGGGAGTGTAGTCTCTGATATTTTTTTTTCCCCAATGCCACTAGGTAAGTTCCTCAAGAGTAGAGGGCTTGTACGTCTTATAAATCCCCTTGATGTACGACATCTCCAACACCTAGAAACATGTCTAGCCCAAAGTAGATACTTAGGACACACTTGTCAAATTAATTAATGAATACATTCGACTTCCCAGCTTCGCATTTGGGGCCCCATGGGTTAGCCATCTGGATCTGTGTGTGGGCACCACGGTCAGTGTGTACTAATGTCAGTGTGTTCCCTTGTTACAGAGGCAAGCCTTCTGGACTGAAGAAAGATGTGTTTGTGTTAGTATTTGGTTTGAGCTGTTTTGACTTTTTCCTTTACTTTTTATCTCAAGGTTATAGCTACATGGTATGTCAATATACTGCGGGTCAGATCACTCTCTCCCGTTTGCATGTTTGGAAAATAAAGACTGTTGAAATACTCATGTTAAACAGTACAAAGATGTCAAACAAAGGGAATATGTTTTGTTTTAATCTGGGGGGGCTTTTTCGGTGTTTGTAACACTGTAACACTAACCCTGACTCTGTCACGGTGACCTGTAAACCTGAATTTATTAGTGATTAGGAAAGTCGTCGCCACTTATTATAACAAAAGAAGGGACAGAGGGAGAACTAGAGATTTCTCTGTGTGTTTTCCCTGCTGTAGGAAATCTTTCCACACTGATTTCATTAACGCAAGAAGACTTTCAGGAAGGGCAGCTACCGGCAAAGAAGAGAAAATGTAATTCTGCTCCTGGCCCGGGCTTCCTCTCAGCTCGGCCACGTCTCCTGTTCCCAGTGTCTGGCAGCCAGGGAGGCTCACAGGGTCCCTGCCCCTCCAGGGCCCCTCCCTCCCATTTGGCACTAACTTACTGGAAGGCCGGTCTGTAATCCCCGGTGGAGGGGGTGTTTGTCAAGGTCTTTGCAGGCTGCTTTGCAGATCCTTCCTTCCCCCTCACCATCTTGGCACAGGGAAGAATGGTAGAAGTTCTACCAAACTCTTCAATCCAGCTTTGCCACTGGAAAAAAAAAAAAAGTCCCAAACAGACTGACATTTTGATTCCAACACTCACCCACCCACCCCCTGCAAAAAAAGAAAGAAAAGGAAATGTAACCTGGACCCCCAAAGAGGTGGGATAATGTCATGATGCTGGGAGGGAGAAGCTGTTTTGGACATTCTCCACCTCTCTAGATACACTCCTTCACATGTGAGCCCTAGAAATAACAGCTCTGTGTGTGCTCAAGTCTTAGGGTTTTTTTAAAGTAAGTTTCAAAGCCACAGAAGGGGTTCCATTTTGCCAAGATAAAAGAAAATGGAGCTCTAAACAAGAGATGGAAAGAAAACGCTTTATTTCCCCAGGAGCTTCAGGTGACTACCTTCATTTGTTTACACATTAGAGAGGTAGCTCCTCTAGCAGAAATAGCATGGGCTTTGGCATCAGAGAGACCTGGGTTCCAGCCTCTTACACTGCTGGTGGGAATGTAAACTGGTGCAGCCACTTTGGAAAACAGTGTGGAGGTTCCTCAAAAAACTAAAAATAGAGTTGCCATATGATCCAGCAATCCCACTCCTGGACATATACCCAGGCAAAACTATAATTCAAAAAGATACATGCACCCCTATGTTCATAGCAGCACTATTTACAATAGCCAAGACTTGGAAACAACCTAAGTGTCCATTGACAGAGGAATGGATAAAGAAGATGTGGTACATATATACAATGAAATATTACTCAACTATAAAAAAAAGAATAAAATAATGCCATTTGCAGCAACATAGATGGACCTAGAGATTATCATACTAAACGAAGTAAGCCAGAAAGAGAAAGACAAATACCATATGATATCACTTATATGTGGAATCTAAAATACAACACAAATGAACATATGGATGAAACAGAAACGGACACACAGACATAGAGAACAGACTTGTAGTTTCCAAGGGCGAGAGGAGGTGGGGGAGGGATGGATTGGGAGTTTGGGATTAGCAGATGCAAACTGTTATATATAGGATGGATAAACAACAAGGTCCTACTATATAGCACAGGGAACTATATTCAGTATCCTGTGATAAACCATAATAGAAAAGAATATCTATCTATCTATCTATCTGAATCACTTTGCTGTACAGCAGAAATTAACACAACATTGTAAATCAACTATACTTCAATTAAAAAAAAAAAGACCTGGGTTCTGTACTGAGGATTCCATCTGATATATACAAAAAGGAATGAAAAAATTAGAAAATTAATACCCTGCTAACCTCAGTGCAGCAACTGATTCAAGCACAATGGATACCTTTACAATGGAAAATATCTTAACCAGGATAAAGGTTAAGTCACCATCTTAACCAAGTGATCAAACTTTAAATCACCAACACTAGGGCAAACCGACCTCACTGCCTCCTGATGTGATGCATTGCCTCCTGATATGATACCATTACCTGTGTAGCACTTTTGGTAAAAATGTATAGCTTGAATCTAATCACAAAGATACAGTCAAACTCAGATTACTGGGACATTTTACAAAGCACTAGCCTGGACTCTTCAAAATTGTCCATGTCATGAAAGATAATAAAAAGGTTACTGGGACAACTGGGGAAATATAAACCTGGAGTTTCTAGTAGATAACACTAGTGCATCAATATTAAGTGTCTTGGGAGTAAGACTGGCATTACAGTTACATAAGAGAATGTCCAATTGGTGACTAGGTACGTTAGTGTTCTTTATGCTTTCTTCCAGCTTTTCTGTAGGTTCGAAAATTTCAAATTAAAAGGTGGGAGAACAAAAGGGAAAAAAAAGAAGATCTATGGCTTTAGTAATGTGCAAAAAATGAAAGGCCTAACTTTTACTCAGACATCCAGCCATGCTGCTCAATAATCCTTGAGAATATTGACGAATGTAGATCACAGTGTAAGGAATGCCCCTTCAACACCAAGATGAACCTGTCTTCCTAGCATAGGAACGATGGACAGATGTGTTTGATTATACCATGAAGACACAGCACTCATGTAGACACACTAATGGGTATCTTTCATATACTTTTTTGTCTTTTCAAATATTCCAGGTTCTTAACTGGATTAAAAACATTTCCAATGCTCACTCATAATGTACACTTCCCTCTGCTTTTTACTAGCTGTTCGGCTTCAACTTTGAGTGAACCCTCCCTTCTCATAATGGCTTGGGGTTTAAGGAGAGCAAAGTTCAATTTTTATCATCCCTAACTGGGAATTGTCAAATTTAAAGGCTTTCAATCTGCAAGATGTTTGGACATAGAGATTTGTGCCTCAACGTGTTCTTACCTAATTCAGATTTTATCTGCCTTTTTGTATATCTGACCCTTAGATGTGTTTTGAAATCATCTGGAATTTATCAGAATTTTCTTCTGTTTTCGCAAAGAAAAACAACTCAAGCGTGTCACCGGCAAACTTGTGCAGCTTGCTGTCGGTTGGCTCTCCCAAGCCCTGCAGCTGGAAGGAAGTGGTCTTATTGGCAGACTTGACGGGCCAGGCAGCCTCCCACAGGCTACTGTGGAGATGTCTGTCTTTTAGAAAGGTCGCTCCTATCTTGTTTTATCATGGAGATAGAGGAGCCACAGATAGAATCGATTGTGACAGCGGCACTGATTGATTGGTGCTTTGGCCACCAAGGAGAGGGGAAGAAACTAAGAAAACAGGAAGACAGAACACAGTGGAGGTGTCTGGGGAAGAGAGGTGGGGAAAAGACGGAGAGGAGAGAAGGACAACAAGAAAGAAGTCAGAACACAGAGGAAAACATTCCCGAGGCCAAAACCAGCTTCTTGCGTCACTCTCAGTTCCAAAGCCTGGGTTTGGACAGAGTTGATTCCGGGACAGAGGAGTGATGGGAGCCATGGGCTGTCCGTGTACATTTTACAAAAGTTGTTTGTAGGGAGGACAAAAGGGAAATAAATAGAGGGAAAGGGCAAAAAAAGCAGAAGGAGAAAGAAGCTGCTCTAAGTATCCTGAAGTGTTCTCAGATTATGCTTGTTTTTAAAGTTGCTTTTAGGGACAAACTTTTAAGTCCTCTTAAATGGAAAATGTATATTCATTTAGATCCTTCTCTTGGCATTTTTGAAAGAGGAAAGGACCAAATTGTTCAGTGAGAAGCGAAACACACTTTTTGATACAATTATACCCACGTGAAAGGCAAAAGGGAGGGAGGAACAGTGAGGATGTGTTCACTAAAGCCCTCTATGGTTGTCTTCATTATTCCCATTTTACAGATGGCAAAACTGAGGTTCTTGGGTGTTAAACAACAAAAGTGACCCAGCTAATTAGTGTCAAATCCTGGTTTGGAACTTAGGAATACTTGACTCTGACGTTTGTAATTTTTGTTTTTCTCTAGTAGATCAGTATACAGGTGTACTACATCTTTTAAAGCACATATGTAGAACTGAAAATGGAACCATGAAGTACCAAAGCATATAGGGCTGTACTCAAGCCAAGGACATAATAGGAATGGAGATGATGCTGCATATGCACAAAGGAGACATTATTAGAACTGCTGATTCTACTCGCAGTTACAAAAAACTGAACAAAGAGACTCCTTGCTATTTCTTTTTTAAAAATTAGAACAAAGAGGGAACTAAAACCAAAGTTTCATTTCTGTGTATTGATGTAAAAATCCCAGAATTCCTATCTAGAGCATTGCTGTGGCTAGTTTTCCATTCTGCAGTGCTTCATGTCAGGGCTCTTGCCCTTGATGTGGAGATGGACTGGGATGGTTGCTGTATGGAATGTTCCTGAACATCTGCTTGAGGGGGTGGGGGCTAAAACAAATGAATATGATGAGGAGCAGCCTGGTGTAGTAGACAGAGACCAGGGCTGTGTGACCTTCAGTAAATCAAAACCTCATAATCTTGGTGTCCTTCTCAGTAACATGTGGAGCTTAGACTAGATAATTTCTAAGACTCCTTCCATAGCCAAGATTCCATGGCTTAAAATAAATCCCAAAGAAGCAAAAGTACCTAAGTGGCCAAAATGCCTGTCCTTAAGAAGTCTGTATCACTAAGAATGTTATCTCCTTGAGGACTGGGAACTTCCAACTAGGTCCCCCTCTATCTGGTACAAACAATGGGCATGTAATAAACACTGCATGCTGTGTACTGGCTAATTGGATTCTTGCTGGACAGATTTCCCCCAGAATTCCTCCAAGGAGGCCTCACTTTGACCCTCGTGGCACACAAATAACCAGTAACTGGGAGCCAACATCCACCAGCTGGATAATTAAAAGACTCCAAGTAACAAACTGGTGATCTCAGCCCAGCTCTGGTGACTGTGTCATAAAATAACGAAAACTTGTCAACAAACACAGCAGAGGCTAAGGAGGGCAAGGATTGAAGGAACATAAAACCTAATCACTCTTCTTTCCCAGCTTCTTGAAAAGGGATGAAAAGCTGGGAGGGAACTGGTAACAAACATCTCAGGCATGGAGTTCCTGGTGGAAGAGATGAGAATTTAACGAGGATCTGGATGTGGCAGAAAACTCAAAGGCAAATCCCCATTCACTGGCCAAGAGTGACTAGATAGGGTGAGCCTCTCTCAACTAGTTTCTGATTGGTCAGGAAACAAAGTCCCTACACTGTTTTCCAAGCAACAGTTAAAATATCAGGAGCCTCAATTTTCTAGATATTTTAAAATATAGGAAAGCAACATGAGCTAAGCATGGTACAAACAACTGATTCACTCCTTCACTTCATCAAGGTCTCTGCTCAAAGGGCCCCTCATCACAGACCATCCCTCACCAATCTGTTTCTCCATCTCTTTTCTGAGCTTACTTATGACTACCTGATTTAGTCTCCCTAGCTTCCTGGCTGACTTGTTTACTGTGTATCTTCCCAACTAGAATGAAAGCTCCATGAAGCCAGTACTTTGTTTTGTTCACTGCTACATCCCAGAGCCAAGAGCAATGCCTGGCCCACAGTAGGTGTTTAGAAAGTATTGATGAATGAATGAATGAATGAATTTATGAAGTCACTGCTTATCACAATCGCTAGTTTATCCAGACCATTTTGCTGTGAAAGCTAGCTCCTGAGGCCTTCACTTAAAAAGATTTAATTTCTTGGTACCTTCAATCTCTCCACCTGCTCTCCATGAAAATCCACACAGAAACACAAGGAAAATCTTCTGGGTTAGCTCACCCAGCTGTGAGACTGCACTGTGACACTTCTGCATTGTATGTAGGTATATGGGAGAGGCACCCTGAAGTCACCCACCCTGGGATTCTTTTGGCCTGGCTGAACCAGCACATGACATACTGCCCATGACCCTGTGTTAAACAGAGGAAGACACAAGGTCACAGACTAACGGCCTGAGTCCAGAAAGAACTTCCGCCTCTGAGAGAAAGCTCTCGTGTGTACTTTTTTAATCCACTGATGATGCCAACTTTTAAATTGGTTCATGTTCATGGCGATCTATCTAACCTAATGGTTTTTATGGATCTCTGCATATTCAAAGGCTTTATCTATTTCTTTATCTGACCACTTTCCATAGATAAAAAGTATTTTCTCCTAATCTGTAGAAAAATGAAATAACAAAGACATATAAAACTTTCACTTGGGAGAATTTGGCTACGCAAACTTATGCTTCTATTGTATTTTCATACAGATGATATTGTGATCTTTTCTGAGATAGGATAACTAATAAACTAAGTGCATCCTTATGACATAAGGAGTTGCGTCGTATAGTAGAAACATCACCTACTATTAGCAGATGATGGTATCATTTTTGTATACAAAGGCCCACACTTTCCTTTTTCAACAATGCAGGTATCCTGCCCTAGTTTTTTATTTATTTATTTTTTAAAGAGGAGAAAGGCAATTTCTTGGAACTTCCGCATAATATTGTCCCAGTACATAAACCCTTCTAGTTCTTCCTCACTATCCACAGAAAGCTAATAGACATAAAAGATAAAAGCTAGGCTTAAGCAAGGCTCCTTTATCTAATGGACAAGTTCACTAAGAAGAATGTGGGGCAATGAGAATGAAAAGTACATGGTAATAACCCAACTGGAGGATCACAGAGTCTAAAAGAACCTTAGAGATCCGTTGGTCCATGCCTGTCATTTCACAGAATAATTCCATGGTTAAAATAGCAAGAAAAAGAGCCATCCAAATGCAACATTAACCTTAAATTTAATAAGCCAGTTGTGACCGATGATCTTTCTGCTATATCTGCGTTTAGCACTAGGTGTTGCTCTACTGCTATTTATAGATCAGCTTTTCTTTGATATGCAGCAGGAATTGAACCTCCTAATTTGAGTTCCATTCTGCAAATGCTGTTTCTAAGATTATACTCTGCTACTATATGTTATGTTGAACAAGCTTCATTTAAATGACGTAGGTATAGCATACTGAATCTACTGAAACAGCCACTCTCGAAAAAAGTGATCAATACATGCCAGGGAAAGGCTATTCCAAAGCTAACTTTTTCAAATTGTCCTAATTCAAATATTTACTTAAACTCTGTTTTTATATTGTGTGCAATACAAGGGGAATGACATTGTTAGCTGTGTGTTTCCTGGAACTGACCATCTGCTACAAGGCCACAGATAAAGTTTGTTTATAGAAAAACAAAATATGAAAAAAAAAGTTTAGCACTGTTCTATTTGAGGTTTAATACTCCCACACATACTAAGTGGGAGAAAGGACAACTTTCTAGAATATTTCTTTCTCCGTGACAACAGAGGACAGAAATACTTTAACCCCCTCTAGTGACAGATGAATCATTACATAGATTAGTTCAGTTGTTGAGCTTTGAATGATAATACCACAAGGAGAGACAGGTCATGCTTCAAGACGTTTATAGTTTAGGAGGAGGGCAAATTTTCAATTCACCTGTAAGTTTTAAAAGGTATAAAATTCAGCTGTTAAGTGTGACTCTTCAACATCATTACTTAGTTCTTTCAACTTGGGTCAGTTTGGTATAAACCTCAGCATAAATGTTCCAAGTTCTACAAGTTACATATGTTATACTTATCTAATCTGAATTTTAAATCTTCGGGATATATGTAACAAAACAATGTCTAGTATATTGTTGCTAAATGTTATTTCTCAGTTTTGATATTTACCAATAACTATTTGTAAGACCAATAATCAGGCAACGATGCTAATAACAGCCCTAGGTTTTTATCTCAAAGGAAAGTGGCAGCCTGAAGCCCAGAGTGGGAGAATCGTAATCACGTTACAGAGCTTAGAGCAAAGGGAGAGAAACAGTTCATGCAAAGCTAGCTGCTGGGATCCATAATATAAATCCTTCAATCTAGTCCTAAAGAGAGGATTTCTTCTAATTTTTATAGTTTGGGCTTCAGGCTGAAAAAACTGAGTCCTTGGGTGAAATTTGACTTTCTTACAAAATATACTTTTCAGCTCTCTCCCTAGCACAAACGCAGCTCTTCTTTTCTGAGGATTCTATTTTCTTTACATCCTTTGAGCATAAAACTATACTTTGTGGTTTTTATACCATATTCACTTAGGATATTTAAAAACAGAGTAAACTGCTTTTTCTCCCAATTCTCTCTTCACAGAGGTTCTCCTTTCCCCACTCCTTACAGCCTCAGTGATAATGTAAAATAGTTTCCACTATTATTTTTGCACTTCTTTTGTCAGCCTCCATATTAAAGATGGGCAATTTTTCAAAAGTGATAGGTCAAACTCCTGATCCATGTTCTTGTAAACCTGGGGTAAGAAGATGTTTACGTGTTAAGAGAATTGTCTATTTTCTCCAAAGGGGAGAGGGGGAAGAATGTTTGAAAGAATCCATTGTGGAAATCAATGTTTAGTGAATGGCAGGACGGAGAGGCCAGTAGGTGCCGAGGAAGTTTCTGCCATCTCTAGTCAGACCCACGTCTATATGGACCATTTATAGGTAAGTCTATGGGTGTGTGTGTAGTGGATAAGAACAGTAAGAGCTATGAAAATAGGCTTACCATTTACACACACACACAAATTACAAAGTGCTTACCCTTCATTTTTCTTAAGGCTAAATTAACCAAAGCTTAAAAAAAAAATTCTGCTGTATGAGCTCTTCTAACGTCACCTACTAATCTCTTCCATCCCTTTCAATCCTCCAAGCAGGTTCCATCTGCATGATTCCAAAGAGGTGAACATGGGTCCTGTTCTTGCTTAAAAATTGTTTCCAGCCTAGCTTAACCACCTCTAATGTTCAAGTTCATTCCAAGATTGAGACAAAATCTCTCTATCTAAAGCAAAATACAAGCTAAATTCCTACCTTTTTGCCTCATTTCATGTTTTATTATTCTATGTTTCCTAATAATACCTTTTGTAAATATTGAAATGGGCACACATTCTGTGTACCAGAGGCAAGGCTATGCACAGTTAATGCAAGTTGCAATTCTCAGAAGAGGTCCATTTCAGGCCATATGCAATTTACATTTTTTCCTCCTTTCTTAATATAGGGAAAAGAAAAAAAATCTAGAAAACATTATAGAATCCAACCATATGCATTTTTAGGCCAATGATAAAGCATAGGCTTTTAATGCTCACAGTAGGGACAGAGCTGGCCTGAGCTGCAGCCTGGGGATGTGTAAGCTGACGTACAGCTGTGATATTCACAAATCAGAAAATGTGGGCAGACCACATTATTACAAGGTGCTACTAAAAAGCTTATTAAAGTCTAGCATTATTAAAGTTTAGAGATGTTTGCTTAATGCCAGCTAGGCTCACACACACTGTGAAGAATTCATTTTATGTGTTTTAATAATAATAATAGAAATAAAAATTTCCCCCCCCCAATCTGCTTACTTTTTTCTTGTTAATTCTTGGTTAGAGAAGACAGTAATTATAAGAAAGACATTTCAAAGAACACGTACACTTTCATCAAATAAACGAAGTATTTACAACATAGATTTAATTATGCTTTTTAAAATGTAATTAGTTCAGTTAGACAAACCTTGTGCTCTATTTCCTTAAAGGAGAGGTTTGCAACATGTTGGGGGTGCACTCTGAGTGAGCAAAAGCCTTCCTTTTGAATACCCACATCAGAGTAACTTTGGAATGAGCAATCAGTAGTTTCTCCCTAATGTGGTAAATGTGGTGTTTGTAAACAGAGGACACTCTATAGCACAGGTGAGTTACCTTTTATCAGCATTTCCTCATAATGAATGATAAAGAAAGATGCTCTTTGAAGTGCATCAGTTTCCTCTTCAGATGTTTTTCAGTATACTTCGAAACACTGAATCCCTGGGCAACACTATTTTCCTGTGACTTCACTCCTGCCTGTAGAATTGTAGGACTCTGCCCCAATTCTGCAGGAGAAGGCTTCCTGTCTCCCTCCGGGAGTCTGCTCTTGCAGCAGAGGCTCCTACATTCATTTTCTCCAGCTGCCTCTAGGCGGCCCTGTGCCCTGTGCCTTCATCCAGCAGCTGAGGTGATGCTCCAGCTGCCGCATGTCCTTGGCAGATAGCTGCAGTATGATCTAGTCCATTATCTTTGGACCAGGCCTCTGGCCTTGACTCTCCTTCCTTGTGAGTCTTCTTCCCCAGGGGAATCCACAGCCTCATACACATACAGCTGGCCCTGGAACCTCCCTAGGTTTGTCTGAATTTGCAACAGTTTAGGCTGGCCTGGGGGCCCTCAGTTATATAAAGATTGGGGCTATCACTGTCAGTCACCAACTGCTTGGTGCTTAGCACTATTTGACACTATGGAAAGACAGGAGGAAAGGGATGGAGGGAGGGTGGGAAGAGGAAGGAAGGAAGGAAGTGGGGGGAGGGAGGGAGGAGGAAAGAAGGAAAAGAAGAAAGAAAGAAAGAAATTTTAAAAGGATGAAAGAAAAGGACTGGAAATGAAAATTCTAAAAGGTACATGTTTCCTGTCTGTAAGAAGTTTATTATCTACTTGGTTATAATTATTCATAGCTAAATACACTGCAAATTTCATAACAAGCTGACTAAATCAGGGCATATCTAGATGCCAGCATAAAGATTATTTGCAAACAGACAATCGATATCAATCAAGCCAACCAATAAGCTCCTCTTATAGGAGATGTCATTGCAAAAAACACCTTCTCTGCCTAGGACCAAATCTGAGTTTATGGTTTTAGTAAATGAAAGGAGGAAAACTTCTTCTATCCATCAATCTTTTTTTTTTTTAATGTGGACCATTTTTAAACTCTTTATTGAATTTGTTACAATATTGCTTCTGTTTTATGTTTTGGTTTTTCAGCCCTGAGGCATGTGGGATCTTAGCACCCTGACCAGGGATTGAACCTGCACCCCCTGCATTGGAAGGTGAAGTCTTGACCACTGGACCGCCAGGGAAATCCCTATCCATCAATCTTAAATTCAACTGTGGCCTGGACTTCAGAAATAAGCTTAGTGCTAACGATTTTTGAAAGTCCTTATGCAATATTTTTTCACCAATACTCTCATAGAGGAGGAAATTGCAAGTTAGGGAAATTGCATAAAGTATTTAGTCTTTAGCTGATCTAAGTATTGGGTCTGAAGAAGTGTGTGAACTTCAAAGACACCAGCCGTCATAGCATTGCTCACCTGGCACTGAAGAATGTCTCCCAAATTCTCTGGGATGAGGAACATCTCTTCTTCCCCCACCCTCCCCCATTCAATGGAACTGGGCCAATTAGGGCACAAATATACAAGTAATAAGGGTTGTCATCTAATTAGAGAATGAGGGAATATTGTCTACCTGTTCCACATGTGACATTTTTATTAACACTGCCTAACATCATGGTAGCTTTGGGCCAGGCAGGCAGCACTCTTAGTTCTTACTGAGCTTGCAGTCAGCTGAAGCTCTCAGGTGTGTTACTGTACCAACTCTTCAGGCATCGCCCATGCCATATATACAGCACTGATTTGTCAAACTGGACACTTATCGCTCCTTAATTTCTTGGTAATGTTCACCCACTCTCCTATTCTATTGAAATCAGTGTGAATCCTTTTTTTTTAAAATTAATTTCACCTGTTTCTTTTTAATGTAAATTTTATTTTTTAATTTTATTTTCTTTATTTTATTTTTTAAAAATTTTTATTTATTTATTTATGGCTGTGTTGGGGCTTCGTTTCTGTGCGAGGGCTTTCTCTAGTTGCGGCGAGCGGGGGCCACTCTTCATCGCGGTGCGCGGGCCTCTCACTGCCGCGGCCTCTCTTGTTGCGGAGCACAGGCTCCAGATGCGCAGGCTCAGTAATTGTGGCTCACGGGCCTAGTTGCTCTGCGGCATGTGGGATCTTCCCAGACCAGGGCTCGAACCCGTGTCCCCTGCATTGGCAGGCAGATTCTCAACCACTGCGCTACCAGGGAAGCCCAGTGTGAATCTTGATTCTGATATTTTCCCTCAGTTTCCAGCTGCAAACTTAATAAAGACAAATTTGCTACTGCCATCTACTTTATTAGATGAAGCTACCTGGAATCCTGTGGCAATCTGCTAAAGGCCTTGTTCCAGGCTGGTAATCACACATTATTAGAAACACTTTTGGGGAGTGATTATTCAGTCAGTTTTGGTTCCACATAATAAAATAATCAGAAATACCATGTATATGTATTCTCCTAATTTACCAGTAGCTCTAGCCAAATATTACATCAGGCTTGTTTATGATAACTAATTCCTAGGAAACCCTTGCTGGCTCATCTGAGCTTCCTCATCTGAGCAAAATAATATTCATGAGTAGTTTTCTGTTTATAAAAGTAATAAGAGGCTCTTTGTAAACAGCGTTTTAAAATAAATGCATAAAGAAGAAAACAAAGCCATATGAAATCTCACCACCTACCACTGTAAAGTTTGGTAACTTCCTGTCAGCTTGCTCCTTCCGTCTCCACTCCTCTCTCTCCCTCCTCTCCATGCACACACCTTATTCAATCCCCTCTGACGTTCACTCTGTGCCTTCCCATCCCCCAGATCAAGTAACTGGATAATAGTCACTTGGCACTTTAAGAGTATATGGGTACAACAAAACCTGGAAAAAAAGGGTAAGAGAATTTTGACCTTTAAGATCAAACGCTGCAAGACTAACTCTAAAACAGAAATGTCTGCGTACATACTTGTAGAGTGATTATTCTTGAAACAGGTCAGAGGCAGTCAAGGAAGACTGAGGTGTAGACTTGGACTTATCATAGTCAGGAGCAGCCAGAGTTCAAGAGAACACGGCCCCAGCCGGTCATCTGCACCAGGGAGCCACCTGGGTGCCAAGTCAGTGCCCAGGTGTTTTCGCCGATGCCCAGTGGAAGCCACCAGTCAGTAGTGGCCAGTCAATTGTCTTGCAAGTTATACCCCTCTGTGGCCAAGGCTTTTTCACACGTGACACAGCCCTCTCTTCAATGGCCCAAATGATATTGGAGGAACAGGTAACTCAGCTTTCATCAGCTCAAAGCCCTATCTGTGTTGAATGAATTTGAGGCCCAAGTAAAACCGTTGCCAACTGCCCTCCAAAAAAACCCCCTTCAACATGTATACATATATCATCATACAAGTGTATTTATCTATAGCTGTACTATACACTTACACCTATATACCTCTGGGTACTTGTCAACCCAAGGCTCTGCCATTGCAGCTACCTGGTCTCTGCCAAACTGAGGTGCTGCTACCATCCCCACAGCTAGAAATCTACTGAAGTCCTTCTCACCCACCTTTCCAAGACTCCACCCCTGAAGGCCAACCTCCCTACCGTTCTGAGTCCCGATGCCCTCAGCCCTCCCATCACTTGGCAGCCCAACATCTGCTCAAACAACATCGAGTTAGAGCGCTGTTTTGTTCCATACAGTTTTTCCTCCTCAGGTGCACACAAGCTCCGATATCTTACTGTGCTTGATTTTTATATTTTAAAACGTCCAGCGAGGTTAAATACTTTTTCATTTATTTATTTGCCATCTTTAAGTTTCTTTTGCAAACTGACTATTTGTGTAGCTCAGTTTTCTGTTTGTCATCTTTTATGTGCCCCCCAATTACAAGTAAACCCTTTTCTCAAATATTGGGAAATCATCTCTTTAGAGGTCCATTGCCCTGAAGTCACTGAAGAGTCTTATTAATTCCTGCATGGAGTAAAAACATATATGTAGGTCTAACTATGTCTTCCCCTTCAGTACCTCTGGAATTCCCACTTCAGTAACCTTTTCATCAAAATTATGAAACCCTAATAAATCTTAGGGTTCTATGTAGCTCAGTTCACACAGTCATTGTTAAAGAATTACAGTCCAACAACAACAAAGAGTAATTTTAGAAGATTTCTGATATTTATATATCACAAAGACCATAAAAAGGGTTCCAATTCATACCCCCAGCAACACAGAGCTCAGGCCCTTTCGTGCAGCCACACCAGATCCTCTTGGCTCCATGCTCTGACACTTTCCCTCTACTCCATTTCCCACACAAATTTTCTTCCTCTCTCTTCCCCACTGTCTCCTAGATCTTTATTTTGTAGATAGCTTAGCCTCTCTGCCTGAGTCCTCTCTTCCTTTATATCTACCTCTCCTGCCTAGTTCCTTCCTACTCATTCTCCTAATTACAAGTCACAAAGGTAAGGAAGTTGACTAGGCACATTCACACCTTGATCAATTTTGTTCTTGTAACGTTTGAAACATTTGACAAAGTCCACTACCATCTGCTAGCACCCACAGGCCTAAGATACCACCAGGAGCAACAGTTTGCACCTGCATGGAAATAACTCTACACAAGAGAGCTATTAACACCTCAAGCCAATTAACTCCAACCCTGCCTATATTTCCTGTACCCTTGGCCAGCTCCCCAGCTGCAAATGTACTGGTCATTCATACTCTCGTGTGCTGTGTTTTATCCTTTTTGCCTCATTAGCTCCAACACTAAACCTACCTCTGGGGCCTTCTTATGGTGCTCTGTTGCCCTCTAAACAAACTTCTCATCCTGAAATACTCACAGAACAATACCATGTGTCTTGCACTCCTGTAATGCTACTCTATTCAGTGCAGCCTGCTGGAAGGAGGCCACTGTGGGATTGGGGAACCATCTTCAGATAATAAAAACTTATCCCTCTTTTTGACAACAACTCTTTGAAATGATTTCATCTGCAGTTTAAAAATGTTTGTGGCCCTCCTGTTTATGAGTATGGATTACATGCAAAAGTTACAAGGTTAAAAATAAAAGGCAACCCTTAATAAATATTTGTTAAACTAGTAGAAATATTATTTGTATGGACCAGTTGCAGATATTCTAAAATGGTTAAGAGGAAGTAGTGGACTTAGATGGGACCCAAATCTATAATATCAAGTACAATCAGTATGCCAAGGCACACTTTCTTTGCTGAGTTACATTTTCTTTCTTGCTGAAAACTTGGATATCAGTTTTTGTTTTCCTGTGTTCTGGTGATTTTCATCTTCTCCATGACTCTGCAAATGTTACCAAGCACAGATTCTGCAATTGCATCTACAGTGTTTTTAGTGAACTGGAATGTCAAGCATCTGTGTTTAGAAACCAAAACTTAAGAGGAGCTAAGAGTTCTCTCCCTATCTGATTCTTCACTTATCTTAGCCTTAACCCTTGTGGTTGTTCTCAATTTTTTAGCTTCAAAGTTACTCCATTTGATAAAGACAGGCTAAAATGGAAATTAAATACTTCTGCTTTCTTTTTGCATCTCTAATGGCTTCATCTCTTCTTCCTCCTATTTCTTATTCCAACCATTGCTTTATAAAATAGTCTTTTCTTTTTTTTTTTTTTGGCTGCATTGGGTCTGCTGTGCATTGCTGTGCACAGGCTTTCTCTAGTTGCAGCGAGCGGGGGCTACCCTTTGTTGCAGTGTGCTCGGGCTTCTCATTGCGGTGGCTTCCCTTGTTGTGGAGCATAAGCTCTAGGCACGCGAGCTTCAGTAGTTGCAGCGTGCAGGGTCAGTAGTTGCGGAGCGTGGGCTCAGTGGTTGTGGCTCGCAGGCTCTAGAGTGCAGGCTCAGTAGTTGTGGCGCACGGACTTTGTTGTTCCACAGCATGTGGGATCTTCCGGGACCAGGGATCGACCCTGTGTCCCCTGCATTGGCAGGAGGGTTCTTAACCACTATGCCACCAGGGAAGTCCCTATAAAATAGTCTTTTAAAGTTGAACTTAGTATTTGTCATGAGTCTCCACTTAATCAAAGCTTGAGCCCTTTTAACAAAATTCTTACTCTTGATTTTGGTTCCCTCTTTCTATCTTTTCTGTGCTTTAGAGGGCTAGGAAACTCCAGGAACATTCCTTGAGGAGTCTCTTGCTATGCAATCATGTCAAAATTTCTCTAAATATTTTTTGAAATCTGCTTTTCTAATGTTTAGAGTTTGTGTGTGAGTAGGCTCAGGGTTCTCATTTTTGGCTACTGTAAATGCTAAGAAAAAAATAGACAATTTCTGATCTCAAATCAACAACATAACTTTAAAATCTAAGGAAATAGTAAATAACAAAATAAACCAAAGTCAGCAGGAGGGAAATAAAGATTAGAGCAGAGATAAGTGAAGTAGAGAATAAAAGAACAATAGATAAAATCAATGAAACTAATTGTTGCTTCTTTGAAAAGATCAACAAAATTGACAAAACTTTAGCTGGATAAAGAAAAAAAGAGGAAGACTCAAATTACCTAATTAGAGATGAAAGTGAGGACATTACTATTGATTCTACAGAGATAAGAGAGCACTAAGAACAATTGCATGTCAAAAAATTGGATAACCTAGATGAAATGGACAAATTCCTAGAAACACAAAACCTACCAAGACTAAATCACGAAGAAATAGAAAATCTGAATAGACCCAAGACTAACAAGGAGATTGAATCAGTAATCAAAAATCTCCCCAAAAAGTCCTGGACCTGATGGCTTCACTGGTGAATTCTACCAAACATTTAAAGAGCTAATACCAGTCCTTACCAAACTTTTCCAGAAAACTGAAGAAGAGGAAACACTTCCTAACTCATTCTATGAGGCCAGCATAAATCTGATACCAAAGCCAGACAAAGGCATTACAAGAAAAGAAAACTACAGACCAATATCCCATATGAACATTTATGCAAAAATCTTTAACAAAATACTAACAAACAGAATTCAACAGCATATTAAAAAGATTATACACCATGACCAAGTGGGATTTATTCTTGGAATGCAAGGATTGTTCAACATATAAAAATCGATCAATGTAATACACTACATCAATAAAATAAGGGAAAAACCCAACTTAACCATCTCAACTGATGCAGAAAAACATTTGACATAATTCGACACCCTTTCATCATAAAAACACAACAACATAGGAATAGAAGGAAAGTACCTCAACAAAAAAAAACTATACACTTGACTCTTGAACAGCAAGGGGGTTAGGGGCACCAACCCCCTGCACAGTTGAAAATCTGTGCATAACTTTACAGTCGACCCTCTGCATCCACAGTTCTGCACACATGGATTCAACCAACTGTGAATCGTGTAGTATCATAGTATGTATTTATTGGAAAAAAATGTGTGTATAGGTGGACCCACACAGTTGAAGCCCATGTTGTTCAAGTGTCAGCTGTATATGAAAAGCTACGTTTCATATATGAAACAGCAAACATCATACACAATGGTGAAAGACTGAAAGCTTTTCCTCTAAGATTAGGAACAAGGCAAGGATGCCCACTTTCACCAATTCTATTTAACATAGTACTGGAAATTTTAGCCAGAGCAATTGAGTAAGAAAAAGAAATAAAAGGCATACAAGTTGGAAAGGAAGAAGTAAAATTACCTCTGTTTGCAGATGATATAATCTTATGTGTAGAAAACCCTAAAGACTCCACAAAATAGTTGTTAGAACTAATAAGTGTATTTACCAAAGTTATAGGGTACAAAGTCAACACACAAAAATAAGTTGCATTTCCCATCTGCAGCAACATGGGTTGACCTGGAGATTATCATACTAAGAAGTAAGTCAGACAGAGAAAGATAAATATCATATGACATCACTTATATGACGAATCTAAAAAAAATGATACAAATGAACTAATTTCCAAAACAGAAACAGACTCACAGACATAGAAAACAAACTTATGGTTCCCAAAGGGGAAAGGCAGGGTGGGAGGAGGGATAAATTGGGAATTTGGGATTGACGTATACATACTACTATATTTAAAATAGATAACCAACAAGGACCTGCTGTATAGGTCCTTTTGCTCAATATTCTGTAATAACAATGGGAAAAGAGTTTGAAAAAGAATAGACATATGTGTATGTATAATTGAATCACTTTGCTGTACATCTGAAACTAACACAACATTTTAAATCAACTATAGCCCAATATAAAATAAAAATTAAAAAAAATAAAATGTACCTTTTTGGCATAAAAAAATAAGCTGCATTTCTATACATGAACAATGTCAAAAGAAAATTATTTCTTTTGGGAGAAATTATTTGAAAATTATATATTTGATCAGGGAATAATATCCAGACTATAGAGAGGACTTCTAAAACTCCACAACAACAACAACAAAAACAACAAACCCAATTCAAACATAAACAAAGAACTTCAACAAACATTTCTCCAAAGAAGATATGCAAATGGCCAATAAGCATATGGAAAGATGCTCAACATCACTAATCATTAGGGAAATGCAAAACAAAACTACAACCAGATAGCAACCCACAACCATTAGGATGGCTATTTTTGAAAAAACAGAAAATAACAAGTGTTGGTGAGGATGTGGAGAGACTGAAACCCTGTGCACTGTTGGTGGGAATGTAAAATAGTATAGCCACTGTGGAAAACATTATGATTTCCTCAAAAAATTAAAAACAGAATTATCATACGATCTAGAAATTCCACTTCTGAGTATATACCCAAGAGAATTGGAAAAAGGGTCTCAAAGAGATATTTGTACAGCCATGTTCACAGCAGCATTATTCACAATAGCTAAAATGTGGAGCAATCCAAGGGTCCATTGACTAATGAATGGATAAGCAAAATGTGGTATATACATACAGTGGAATATTATTCCGTCTTAAATAGGAAGGAAATTCTGCAATATACTACAATATGGATGAACCTAAAGAACATTATGCTAAGTGAAATAAGCCAAACACAAAAAGACAAAATGCTGTGTGATTCCACTTATATAAAGTACGTAGAGCAGTCAAAAATCATGAAGTCAGAAAATGAAATGGTGGTTGCCAGAGGCTGGGGGAAGGAAAGAAAGGAGAGTTATTGTTTAATAGGTGTAGATTTTCAGGTTTGCAAGATGAAAAGAGTTATTTGTATGGATGGCGGTGGTGGTTGCACAACCACATGAATGTATTTAATGCCACTGAACTGTACACTTAAAAATAGTTAAGATGGTAAATTTGATGTTACATGTATTTCATAATTTTAAAAATTGAAAAAAATAGACACTAGACATTTTCTGTCAAGATTTTCCTCATTCCTATGTTACCAACCAGTTCTTCCTGTGGGTCAAAATTAAATCCTGAAGAGCAGATTTCTTTTATTGCAAAGAAATTGTGAAAGTTTGTTTTCCTGTCACAGCTGACTGAACTGTGGCCCACAAGCAAGGCAGAATGGCGACATCCTTTTACCAGAACGAGAACTGCAGAGATGTCGCCATTCTGTCTTGCCTGTGGGCCACAGTTCCGTCATCTGTGACAGGAAAACCCTATGCCATCTATATGCTTTATTCCTAAAACAATTGTCACTTTTTAAATCTTTGTCTTCTTTTTTCCTCATCCCCTCCTTTTGGCTTATCTACTTCCTACAAGTGTATGATTTCTCAATTTAGAAAACTCAAGATTTAACCCTTCTATTCCTCTATTTCTTTGAACAGATTTTAACTCGTTCATTTTGTCTTCAATGTGTATATACAAAATTTTGGTGATACACATGTAATTTGTGTAAAACTATAAAATTACATTGCTTACTATTCATATGCGGCAATTGGTCTACAGTTAGCTAAATTGCATGAAAACAAAATCCAAAGGGGATAAAAAAGAAAGTAACATATTCCTCATTTACAGCTATTGAACCTCAACTTCGTTTCAATATTCATTACAAAAGTCAGTCTTTCTTGGGACTTCCCTGGTGGTCCAGTGGGTGAGACTCTGCTCTCCCAATGCAGGTGGCCTGGGTTCGATCCATGGTCAGAGAACTAGATCCCGCATGCATGCCGCAGCTAAGAGTCTGCATCCTGCAACTAAGAAGCCCGCATGGTGCAACTAAGAAGTCCGCAAAAAAAGATCCCACATGCTGCAACGAAGATCCCGCATGCTGCAACTAAGACCCGGAGCAGCCAAAATACATAAATAAATAAGTATTAAAAAAACAAAAAAAAAGTCAATCTTTCTTAAGTGCTAGCCTAACAGATTTGTTAAGTTCTGGATTTGTGAATAAAGTTATGAGAAGAGATTCCTTAGTTTGTGTATGTCATATATATGTATGTTTAAATATTTATTTATTTATTTGGCTGTGTTGGGTCTTAGCTGTGGCACGCAGGATCTTTCCTTGCAGCATGTGGGCTTCTCTCTAGTTGTGGCGCACGGGCTCTAGAACCCACGGGCTTAGTTGTCCCCCCCCACCCCTCATGTGGGATCTTAGCTCCCTGACCAGGGATCGAACCCGTGTCCCCTGCATTGGAAGGTGGATTCTTAACCACCGGACCACCAGGGAAGTTCCTGTATATGTTATATATAAATCAATATATTTTCATAGGGTTCAAGTCTGTAGAAATCATTTTATAGTGACCAACCAAAAGAATAATGTAAGACACACCCTGATTAGGATTTATTTGTTTAGTGCCTACAAATCAGAATTTCTACGGGCAAATTTTTTTTGGCTAAATATATTTATATTTTTAATTTAATTTTTAAAAATTTTTATTGAAATATAATTGATTTACTCTAAGAGCAAATATTAAACTGTACAACTCAGAGGAAATAACTACTCTTACAATTCCCTGCAGAGCAGGGAGAAAATATTACATTTTTATTTATTTTTATTTTTAAAAATAAGAAGGGAATTAAGTCTTAATAAAATATTTTGGTAGACACAGGCATCCTTCCTCAAGCTTTTCTTCAAGTAAAAATAATTAAAATAATGTGAGGAAAACAATATGGCAACCAAACATCAGCAAATAATTGTGGAAGATGCATAAATCATATTGTGGAAGAATTTAAGAAACAAGTGTTAGAACAAGTTTTTCAGCATGGGAGCCTTTCTATACAGTTGGAGGAAAGAATGACTATTTCTACAGTGTCTGGGCTTATGTTGGATTCTGCTTTAATTAAATACCAGAAGTAATTTTTCTGTTTCACTTAAGCAGCGGCAATCAGCAGAGGTTATACTGTCCCACTGGAACATTTTGGAAATGAGGTGTATTTTTGACCAACACAGTGACTCGGGGGCACTTAAGGGCATTTAGTAAGTGGAGGCCAGCAATGCTTGAGATCTGTTACTCATGGAACGGTCTTGTACACTGAACAATTGTCCCTGATCCCCCACAACCTCCAAAGGTCTTATTGGACACTCATGTTAAGTAAAAAACTCTGCTGAGTATCTGAGCCTAGAACCAACTCTGTTTTACGTATAAGTTCATAATATTGTTTGTATACTTTTCATATAGACTGCATTTTTGGAGAATGTAACTAGTGTACATTGAGGGAAAATTGTTCCTTGGAACTTTGTTAAGAGTTGTTCACAAACAACTCTTGTTCATTCAACAATCACGAACAGATTGTTCCTAACTCACTTGGCAGCAAAACCTGACCTGAATTGATTTGAAGGTATTTGGAAGATTAAGTCACCCGTGGCAACACCTTTATCAGCTGACAATTGAACTGTCACATTCAAATATCAATATAAAGAAATGTGTTGACCCTCTCTACTCAAAGTGTCCAGCTTTAGGTAGACCAGCAGCTTCAGAATCACAAGCTTGCTAGAAATGCCCACTCCAGACATGCGAAATCAGAATCCACATTTTAACACAAGCCACAGGTGACTTGTATGCACACTGAAATTTGAGAAACAATGATGTAGACAATGATTAGGCGGAAATTTGTCTTAAAAGACATATATTCATTATAGGGAATAAAAACATCTCTCTCTCTTATTATGTCTTCCAGTGTGGTTTGTTTGAGAATTTCACATGTGGAGAGATATTCTACTTTTTTATCATTTACTTTCTCTTATTTCTCCTTTATTTTCAATACATATTTGTATTTTCTGAAATTATGAATTAATTCCACTTCAAGATAATAAAGAGGATGTTACAACAATAAAAAGGATGTGTTGCTCTTATAGGGCTGAAAGCTACCAAATAAAGGAAAGATGTACTGAAGGACAAAATATATTATCAGCATATATGAATTCCATAACAAAAACCATGTTTTATGGAAAAATTGTGACAATGTCACCACTGATGGAAGAGTTGCTTTGGCTGGAATAAAATTTGGATTCTGGGATAAAAATGCAGACAGCTTTAAAATAAATTTATTCATTGCATCATTCAGAGGCAAGAAGTTCTTGCAGCAAATAAGATGAAGCTAAAAGTGTACAGATTGATATAGATATAGATACTATATCTACTGACATAGATAATGGTATAAAAATCAGACCTTTAGACTACAGCAAACTATTCACTGTTCTTGGTAGAGATGATGAGTAATGATGTAAACATTTTGTATCGCAGACAAGGTTGCTGGTTTTATCATGGCTGAGTACGTTAAAGGAATGACACACTTTATTTTCCAAAAACAATAGTGTTCCACATTGTCTTTTCTGTGATAACAAGTGTCTATCAATTCTGTGACAGTAAAACAGAATTTAAAATTAATACTGTCTTCATAATAGAAGTGTCACTTTAATAACAAGTGGGAGAGTTTCTGCTTTTGAAGGAAACTTGGGCCATGGCGAAGGGCATAATGACAGCAGACCTTTGGAAGTGCTTCCTTCGTAACTGATTGACTTTGGAAAACATGTGTCATCTATAAAAATTCTCATTATCTGCCCACCTTAAAAAGCTTGGAAATAGAGATTTTTTATTCAATTGAACAATCTTCCCCCAAATGACTTTCAAATGGGTTTTGAATCTACTTGCTAAATACAGTTGTTAAAAATATAAAAACACAATGCGTCTGATTAGTTGGCAAAAAAATATTGTGCTCTAAGATATTGAATGAATTGGGAGGGGGTAGGGAAAAGGGTTTTAAAGTGTTCTTCCTTGTCTCCAGGGTCTACTCCATTTTGTTTTAGTTCAGGTCTGTGATGCCCTATCCAAAATTCTAAAATCCAAAAAGTTCTGAAAACCAAGTTTTCTTCCTAACTCACTGCACAGGAAAATCTGACCTGAATTGATTCGAGGCTATTTACAGTTTTTATTTTCCCATACAGTGTGTCTATTCATGTCTTTTGCTGCAGAAATATGAGGGTATTTAATTATGGGGTGCTGCCCCAAGCCTCACTGGGGGTATTATATATGATTATAATATAACATAATTATATCATATATAATTTTCCAAAATTCATAAAATTCTGAATATCCTAAATTCATCTGGTCCTAAGGGTTTTGGAGCTTGTGGACATGTGCAGTGGTGAATATAAGGTGAGTAAAGAATTGAAAAGTATTTTTGATGATATGTCGGGGTCTTTTTCATTGTAAGGTTAAGGATTGATAATTCTGAAATTTGTTCCCTGAATTTTTGTTGTTAAAGGATAGTGAAGTCACATCTTTGGGCAGAGGGTCTATAATTCAAAGTGAGCATGTAAGTCAAATAGATTGTCCCACTAAAGAAATAATATATGTGTGTATATATGTGTGTATATATGTGTGTGTGTGTAAAATATATATTTTTTCTTTTTTTCCACCTTGTTCTTGCAGAGGGTTCTGCATCCTGGAAACACCCAGAGCTCAACTGAGCTGACAGCTGAGAGGTTTCTGAGAGGTGCTTTTGCTATATCTGGGTGTGAGGGTAGGGCAGTCTCTACAGGCTTACAAACTAGACTAAGGCATGAATTTGAAAGTGCACCTTTAGTGCGACAGATTATACAAGTGTGAAAACCTACATCAGCAACAATTTAGTGTGAGTGTCCATATGATTACATTTCTACTGGAAAATGAAAAGTGATGCAGGCAAATGATAATGTTTTCCAAACCCCTTAGCTGTTAGCAAATGTTTGCCAAGAAAACACTTCCATAATTCTCTGGAGGTTCTAAAAGATTAGAAGGCACACAGGCAGGGACCCAAGTGGCTCTCATCCTGGGAAGTTTTGCCACTCTATTATCATTAAAGAAACCTTTTATAATATGTCCTTCTATTTCTATTCTTTTACTCTAAGTAAAAACATTTGCTGGTATAACAAACATAACTTTCTAAATCTAAACTGAACTAAGAAAGTGTAAAACCAAACAAATGTTTGTAGAAACATTTACTTGGAAAATGCAAAGAATGCTAATGTGTTATAGAGTCTGAAGCTAGATGCTTTTGAGACTATAGGTATAATATCTGATTTCAACCAGCACTGAACTTATGATGTGAAAAGCTGGATTTGTTGTATGTTTATTTGGGCAAAGGCTGAGTCAAAACTTGATGGGAAAGAAATTTGTCTTTAATTTTGAAATGGGAATATGTATGGTGGAACTGGTCTAAAGGGTGGTAGAACTGAGTTCTACAGGGCAAAACTGCAGTAAATCAAACTTACATTTCATAAACAAATAGGGCATTTGCCCAAGTGAAGATAAAAAATGCAACAGTAAAGAGAACTCTACTCAATATTCTGTAATAACCTGTATGGGTAAAGAATATGAAAAAGAATGAATATATTAATAACTGAATCATTTTTCTGTACACCTGACACTAACACAACATTGGAAATCAACTATACTCTAATAAAATTTTGTAAAAAATAAAATAAACTGAAAAAAATGCAGCAATAATGCTACTAATTGGACGCCACTGATGCCTTCACTAATTCATCTCCCCAGGAATTTTGTATGGTCAGGGAATAACTAATGCCCTTGTCGAGTAAGGCTCCTCCTTAATATTTGGTTTTCCTTCCTTGGTTTTCCTGAATATTGGTTTCTTTCCTATCTACACCAAGATGCAGAATCTGATCCCTTCCAACACCTCCATGACTCTCACTCCAGTCCATCCTTCCTTGGACTGTTCCTTGGTCTTCATGCTTCTATCCTCACCCCCATGCAGTCTAGTCTCCAGATAGCAGTAGGTGTGCTCCTTCTAAAACAAAAGTCGCATTGTGTCACTCTTCTGCCTCAAGATTTTCATACCAACATTAAACTCAACATATACACACTACTATATATAAAATAGATAACCAACAAGGACCTACTGTATAGCACAGGGAACTCTACTTAGTACTCTGTAATGGCCTATATGAGAAAAGAATCTGAAAAAGAATATATATATATATATATATATATATCTGAATATACATAGAATATATATATATATCTGAATATACATAGAATATATATATATATATATGAATCACTATGCTGTACACCTGAAACTAACATGACATTGTAAATCAACTATACTTCAATAAAATAAAACACAAAACATTCAATTCAAACCCCTTCCTCTTAGGAACTTGCTCCCTGCCACCCCTCTGACTCCATTTTCTATCATTTTTCTCCCTGCTCATGCCACTCAATTCACCTTTGCCTCCTTACTCTTCACTGGAAAATACCAAATATATTTCTACTTCATGGACTTTGTACAACCATGAGGTTGATGCTCTTCCTCCAGACATCTGCAAGACTTGCTTCTTTTCTTCTGCTCCGGTGTCACCTTATCAGAGAAGCCTGATAAGGCTTTTCTCTGTCAGCTTCCCTCAGCCTCATTCTGGAAGCCCTTGTCTTTTCCTTTACCCTGGTTTATATTTCTTCACAGTACCTTTCATCTCTTACATATTTCAGTCTGTCCTCCTACAGAAAAGCAGAGGCTTCATTTGTCTTATTCATGTAGTATCTTCTTTTAAACTTAACATTATAAAAACCCACTATGTTGCAGCTACTAAAACAGTACCTGCAACATAGTGGGTTTTTATAATGTACGAATGAATGAAAACTTATACTTGATGTTAAGTTTAAAAGTTAAAAATACATAGATATGTTTGTATAAAACATGTTAGCTTTGAAAAAAATGTTTTTCTATATTATGGGGTCACAGAGCAATACTTCCTTGATATCATTTTTTTACTGTATAATTTATGGATTTGGGGGGAACTGATTACAGTTGCTTTTATAGTTACTTGAATACAATTGTAGCAACCAACTGACATACAACTGTATCATGCTAAACAAATATTCACTCTTTTAAATGATTTTTCATGTTTCCTCATTTAATAATCATGCTTTGTATAAATGTACAAATCCATGAAAATGAATACAATTTTAAAAGATACATACACATTGAAGATATAAAGATATTTTAAACAAGGTTTTAGACTTACCTACTGACAGTTAGGGCAGTTGGATCCTTTTGGGTCTTTGGATATGAAAACACTTCAAAGGGACTGGCTAAGGGTAACTGAGATTACCTCTGATGTTTCAGCTCGGGTTGTAGGCATCAGTGCGGCCCCTTTTTAAAGAGTCACGTGGTAGACAGCCCACAAACTGAGTGTTGTCGGGAGAAATCATGAAATGAATGAATGGTCCGCAGGAAGCTAAAATGAAGATCTAGAGTTACAATGCTTCTGTACACCTTAGCAATATCCACTCTGTTCCTCGGTCTCTCTTGAGAGTTCTGGTCCTAACCACTGTCTTTTTTTTTTTTTTTTTAAGCCTTGATAATCACATTATTCTCATCTTTCATCCCATCACTGTTATGATGGCTAAAATGATTTATGTCAGCAGGTGACCGAGGATAAAATATCCTGCTTCATACTCTGAGTTTCCAGAGTAGCATGTGTACTGTGATTAGTTAATTAGGATTCATAACGAATAAATGAAGTGCTAATCAGGGGACTGTTAGGTGGGTGGAATGATACAGAAGTCACACAGGTTATGTTAGTGAGGGCTATCGAGAGACAGGCAATGGATGCAGACTCTTGCTATCTGAAGGAAAAGGGCCCCAGGGACTCAAAGACTCAAGGCAAGGCTGGGAGACAAGACTGGAACCAACAGTTCCAAAGGAAGTGCCAGAAGGTTAAAAACAAACAAATCAGGAAGTGGGGAATTGTCTCTGACTGGGCCTCCCTGGTCAGGGCAAAGCTGCTGCTGAAGCCGCTACTGCCTCTGCTCAGCGAGCCCAACCCCAGACACTACCCACTCTCTCATTCCTTGGGATTCAGCCCACCTGACCTACAGGATAAATGAAGTGGTGGTGGGAATAGAGAGGAAGGATCTGCCTTTTGTCTTGGAGATTGCTGCCTCAAATTACCCTTTTGCTGAGACTATACACATTTGGGTAGAGATAATTCTCTATAAGAAAATGGAATTATTAGAAAAGATGATGGATGCTGGGTATCCAAAAATGACCTAGATGATCTGGACAGCAGCGTACATATAAAATATACCACAAGATAAAATCTGGGGGAGCACACTGGTATGTAAATTTTATTTATTCTATAGATAATACATATATAAATAATGTTTCTATTAAAAGCATTAATGCAAATTAACAAGAGCAGCAATAATATCACATAGAAAAAAACAGGCAATAGACATGAATAGATCATTCTCAGTAAATTGTACGAACAATAAACATGAAAAAAGTTTTCATCGTTATTGATTATTGAAGAAATGCTGATTAAAACAAGATATAATTTTGGTCCATCACATTTCCAAATTATAAGCAAGATTATACTTAATATTGGAAGGTATTTTTGCAGCATCTCACAGAGTTTCAAAAATGTTTATAAATATTGATCCAGTAGTTCCATTCTTAGGTCCCTATTCTCAGCAAAGATGGGTATTCACAGTGTTCATTCCTGAATGACTTAAAACTTCCAAAAAGTCTGGAAACATTCTAAAAGCCACCAATAGATGAGGAGATAAGTAAATAATTAGAATCTTCTTCAACCACTAAATATTTTTTTTAAATTTAGCGATGGTAAAAAAAATACTCAATTTATAAATATTCAGTGAGATAAACAGGATTCAAAATTGTTTGTATAGGTGGTGTTAATTTTGTAACAAATCTTTATGTATAGAAAACAAAAAGGAAATACAACAAAATGTTAATAATGGGTGTGTGTGGAGAGGGAGACTACAGGTAATTTTAATTTAAAAAATTCTTTTCTGTAGTCTCCAAAACCTTGTATTTTTGTAAATTATAAATGTAAAAATTATAAAATGGGCATATATTACTCTTATACTGAGAAGAAAAGATAAAAATTGAAGAGGATTTAGAATACCACTTGTGTGATAAAAATGTCAAATATGTATCCAGATGGATATATAACAGGATTCCATAGTCGTTTTTTTCTTGACATCTCTGAAGATATGCAAGATTTGGAAAAACAACAACCAACCATCAGCAAATCTCTCAGGACAATAGAAATAATCACATACAGAATCATACTATATATAAAACTTATATTTGACAGTCCATAGCTTAAGTTTATCTCTAAACAACATATGGCCTTTTTCTATTTTATTCCTCTAGCTCAGGGAAGCAGAAATTCATTTACTGTGAGGGCACTTAAATAATTTTATTTCTTATTATAGTTAATAGAAAAACCTACTGCCAAATGTTTTAATGATGACACTTCGAATTTGGGATGCAATTTTATAGCCTGCTGGTTCTCAATCAAAAGTGTTATAATTTCTAAAAACAAGCTTGTAAGAGTGCATTACTTGCGTGTATAATACTTATCAAATCATCTGTGACTAATAAAACTTGAGAAATAAGGGGAGGAAAGGGTATTCAGCCTTTTGGTAACATGCTTGTCTTACACTTGCCAAAGTCCTCTTAGGCAATACTCTGCTTGCTCAGAGGGCCATGTGTTTAACTGTAAAATTCTGTATCATAGGATTCAAAAGACATCAATCATTTCTGTCAACAAGGCAAGAGTGAAGGCAGTGTGACTCTTCTATCATTAGGAAAACATGTGCTCAAGAGGGAAAAATGTAGTCCAGGGAGAGCTGAGCAACTATAGGTTACAGGAAAACAGAGTTCCAGACTACAGTATAATTTCACTTCTCCTCCCCTACTTTGGACTGGAATATTATATTTTTCACTTCATGAAGTTCCACGTGTGCAGTAAGACATTATGTAACTCAGCCAGTCTCGGCCGCGCAGTATCCACTAAATGCTTTAAAGAAGCCATCATTATTAACAGTTTGGGGTATGTGGAGGCAATAGCTTCCTTTGGCTTTGGCAGAAAGCAACACTGTGTAATGAGGTTAGGGTAGCCTATATTCAAAGCTATATTCCAAAATGGCTGCTAGTCAAGCCACATGACAACTGGTTCTTTTTTTTTTCTTAAGACTTTGTTCTAAGTGGACATCAAAATCGCTGTATTTGGACAGTTCCGTGGGTGGAATGGGAAATTTTCCATGTTTTACTCCTGGTTTATTATTTTATACCAAGATTCCTGAATTATACCCAGCTTGAGTTTCAAAGACATCAAGACACAAATTCTAGTCTCCTTCGTTCTTGACTGGGTGACCTTAGGCTGGTTACTTCACTTTTCTGAGTCTCAGTTTCCTTTGCTTGTAAATTAGTGATAACACTTACCGCCAGGGAGTTGGAAGAAGCCTTATGGATGACATCAACGAAGCTCCTACTTCTTAATTGCGTCACCCCAGGCACGTTATTACACTTTTTGGCTCTTCTCCACTACTTGTAAAATAGACCAATTCTGGCTACCAGCTGCGATAGAGAAGGATAAGATAATCTAGGCAAAGCTCCTACAACAGTGTCTGGGCCCTTGGCGGCTCAAGAGTACCTGAAAATAATAATAAAAATGCTAGTGAACGTTCCCTAGGTTAATGCGGTTGAGTTCTGAAACTCTGGGAGAAGAGAGAATCAGAAACAGGGACCAGGAGAGAGGCCCAGTGGCCGGAGACCTCCTGCCCAGCGATGGCGGCCAGCTTGCGCCGCGACGCACCCGGACCAACACCACCTCGCCCCACCCCTCCCGGGCCAGCGCGAATCCCGGTGCCGAGTTCCGGGCGACGGCGCGGTCCCCACTCAGGCCCTCCTTCCTTCCCCCCTCCCCTGCCTCCAGCGGTGCCAGCTGCGCCCGAGCCCCGAGAATCCGCCGCCAGCGCGCAGGTTCCCGCAGTCGGCCGCCCTCGCCCCACAGGTAGGAGCCGCGCCGCGGCTGGGGCGCGCAGAGCTCCCGCGGGAGCCGGTTTCCGGTGCTCTCGCGCTCCGTCCCTCCTCCCGCCAGCCCCGGGCAGCTGGCCGCTCCCCGCCCAACTTGGACGGAACCTTGGCAGTGGCGTCGGCGGCGGGCGCCAGCTCCGTGCGGCCTCGCGGGAGCGGCCTCCCTGGCAGCCTCCGGGGTCCTCCTGTGCACGCCTTCGTCCCGGGTTCCTGCAGAGTCGACGCTGACAACTTCGGCGCTCACTTTTGCCGGGGCGGGCGGCTGTCTGGCGCGCGGAGCCGCGTTGGCTCCGGGCCGAAGTTGGGGGCGTCCTCTGCAGGATGTGCCCATCTCCCTCGCCGCGGGGGCCCCCAGTACAGTGTGTCCGGTGACCCCAGGTCATTTTGCGCGGCCGAGGGTTCGCGTGCGCTATGGGATGACCGGGATGGCGGGCGCGATGGGACCGGCATCCCGGACCAACCAGGAAGTGCTGCGTTCCGAGGCTTGGAGCCCAGCCCGCCAGATGCACGGTCCCGGGCGTGTGGCCACACAGCTGCCCGCTGCGGCGCCCACGAAGTGATGACGCCGGGGTCGGGCAGGGCAAGGTGGGGGGCAAGGAGCTGGGCGTGTGTGAAGGGACTTGTTTTTCTCGCTCCAGCTCCAGGTATGTGGGACTTAGGTCTCAGATCCAAGAGCGTGGTGCTCCAAGCCTTGAATAGGATTTCGTTAAGCCCTTCAGAACTACCCTTGTAGAATCAGTCCAGAGCTACCGCCACGCCTATATTTGCTCCTTCTCCTAGTCTCCGATTATTGCCTTCTTTACTTCCTCTGTGAAGTACTAAACGCAAGTAGATTCTTCCTGACCATAAGGGTTTCTGCATTTGATTATCGCTAGGTTTTTCCCCAGAATGAGGAGTTCCTTAACTTTATCTGCCAGGCCTGCCTGTTGCAGTTTAGATCGCCCTTTGAGTGCTTTCTCAGGGCTTTGGGGAGACCAGGTATCCAGAGACCTCTGTGCTGTGTTAAATGGCCAGTTAAGGTGGTGCAGTGAAAGTGTAAAGAATGGAAAGAATCTGCAGCTTGAACTATTAACAGGCTCCACAATTACACACTGCCTATTTGAATAAGAATTTCTTAAATTCTTATTAAATTTTTAATAGTATTAAATGTTTTGTGATAACATACATACAAGTGAATTGTACACAGGCTTTTAGCTTGAATTTGTACACAGCCTTTAAATGTTGTTTGAGGATCTTTTCACTAATTGTCTGAGCTCCCAGCCTGTCTTCTCAGGATCTAGTATTATTCACAATCCATATAAAAAGTGTGAGTAGTTAAGGCTTTGAGGAAAGTGTGTCTTTACCATGTTTGTCCCTGATGTCAGAATATTTGTGAACCATGGCGAGAAGTGCTGTCTAACACTCATTTAGGCTTGTTGACGCACTTACAACTAGGTCGTGGGGGACCCTGCTCCTTAGAAGTTGTCTGTTTACTAAATGTGTGTTTCTTAATTGAAAATCATTTGTTATAAATTTCATTTACCTTTAAGTCTTACAGGGTTTTTTTTAGTTATTTTATTTCACTTTATTTTTATTGTGCTAAGATACACATAACATAAAATTTGTCATTTTAACTTTTTTTTTAAAATAAATTTATTTATTTATTCTTGGTTGCATTGGGTCTTCATTGCTGCGCATGGGCCCTCTCAGTTGTGGAGAGCGGGGTCCACTCTTCACTGCGGTGGCTTCTCCTGTTGCGGAGCACGGGCTCTAGGCACACGGGCTCAGCAGTTGTGGCTCGCGGGCACCAGAGTGCAGTCTCAGCAGTTGTGACGCAGGGGCCCAGCTGCTCCACGACATGTGGGATCTTCCTAGACCAGGGCTCGAACCCGTGTCCCCTGCATTGGCAGGCGGATTCCTAACCACTGCGCCACCAGGGAAGTCCTCATTTTAACTATTTTTTGGTATACTGTTCAGTGTCATTAAGTACTTTTATATTATTGTGTTACCATCACCACTATCCCTCCACAAAACTCTTTTCATTTTTTTTAGGGTTTTAATAACATTTTAATGATAATGATTGTAATGCAAGCTTTAGTTTTCTCACTAAGCAAAGTTTGAGTTCCTTCTCATAGCTTTAGAGAAATTCACTTTTAAAGAAGAAAATTGAAAAGCTGTAGCCAGACTGTGTTTAGTAAATCTTACCTCCATCAGGAAAGGTCTAATACATTACTCTATGAGGATAAACTCGTGAGCTATTTAAATTTGTGTGTAAAGGTACTGTAAGGTTTAGCTATTAAGTGGGAGAAACAGGTAAGGGAGTTTTTTGGTTTTGTTTTGATTTTGGGTTTTTTTGGCCACACCAGGCAGCTTGTGGGATCTTAGTTTCCGGACCAGGGATTGAACCCGCACCCTGGGCAGTGAGAGCTCTGAGTCTTAACCACTGGACCATCAGGGAATTCCCTGGAGTTATTGTTGATAGTTTCCTCTCCTTAATCTCTGACAGAAAAATGAAATACTTTTGTCTCCTTACAGTGCAGTAGCATGTTTCTGAATTATGCTTGAGCTCAGGTTGTGGCAGCCTTTTAGTAACTAAAAGGAGTTTGCTTTTTTTTTTAATGTTCTTTTTTTAATATAAATTTATTTATTTATTTAATTTTGGCTGAGTTGGGTCTTCGTTGCTGCGCTCGGGCTTTCTCTAGTTGTGGCGAGCGGGGGCTACTCTTCGTTGAGGTGCTCGGGCTTCTCATTGCTGTGGCTTCTCTTGTTTTGGAGCTCGGGCTCTAGGCGTGCTTGCTTCAGTAGTTGTGGCATGCAGGCTCAGTAGTTGTGGCTCGCGAACTCAGTAGTTGTGACTCGTGGGCTCTAGAGCGCAGGCTCAGTAGATGTGGCGCACGGGCTTAGTTGCTCTGCGGCATGTGGGATCTTCCCAGACCAGGGATCAAACCTGTGTCCCCTGCATTGGCAGGTGGCTTCTTAACCACTGCGCCACCAGGGAAGTCCCCTAAAAGGAGTTTTGATCAAGCTAGCTGCTAGGTGTAGCAGTTTCTTTTCCACTCTAGGTGTTTTTAAAGATTGATGCCAGAGGACCCAGCACATAAGATATGGCCCTTTAAACTCTTAGTTTGAGTCATTGTGTCCGCGAGAGAAGCTGTAGCTGTGCGAGGCCTGGTTTTATGTTTATAATCCTTTAAGTCTTAGCACCACAAAATAAAATGTATTCTCCCACCAGGGTGTGGGTAAATGTTTTTGCAGGGTTAAAATGAGAAACTTGTAACCTGAATTTCCCATAAGCCTGTGACATTGCTGATTAGAAAAGGAGTGGTACAAATCATATCTCATGCTGCAGTGGAAATGCCTTCCAATGTGTTAGTTTCCCTAAATTCACAGTGCAGTGTAAAATCTGGATCTCAGATGTTTTAGTGCTGGGTTTTTAAACAACAGTATATGGATATGTAAGTGTTTCATACTGTCACAGTTATTTTTTTCCTTTGTGTTGTGAAAGTTGCTTAATTTTTGAATTTATTGAACAAACATTCTGGGACAGAATAACATGATTTGCTTATTTAATCAACACTTAAAGGTGCTTACTGTGCGCTAGGTACTATTCTAAGCGTTTTACAAACATGAGTACATTTTATTCTCAAAACAACCCTGTGAAGTAGGTAATAGTCCTACCATCCCCATTTTATAGATGAGATAATTTGAGGCACAGCGAGATTATACAACTAGCCCATGGCAGAGCTGGGGTTCCATCCCAGGCATCCTGAACCCAGGGTTTTGGCACTGCTGTCTCATCAGAAAAATATAACCCGAGATTCCACCCTCCTAACAGATGAACTTTTTTCATATTGTTATATTCCTATCTTGTCCTAGTCCTCAGAGATAAATAATTTGACATAATTGCAATCAAAGTACAACTCAGAGAATCAGTTCAATGCCCTTATTTTTCAGTAGAGGAAATTAAAGTGGAGTGTGGTTATGTCCAGCTCTGTGAGCACTGGGGCAGGGTCCTGGAGACTTTCTACAGGTCTCCTTGCCTCTTGATTGTAAGGAGTTTGGGACAGGGATCCTGAGAGGGCCTGGGGCGGCCAAGGTGTGTATTTTGGTGGGGGGCAGTATTTGCCAGTCGGGGGGAAACGCTTCAACATTTTAATAATCATTATGACCATTCCAGAGCTAATCTGCTAAATAAAGTCCTGGGCTATGTTCCGGGCAGATGGGGCAGAAGCTTGTGGCCGACTGTGGGTCCTGGAAAGTCTTGCTGCTCAGGGCTTCAGAACCCCGGATTCTTTCCCCAGCTGCTGGTGATGCCTACCTATGACCTCAGGCTCCCCTCTGGATGAGAGGAATCTTTTATCCTGTACTCAATCATTTTTTAAGCTTTTTGGATCTAGAGTTGGGAACCTTTTGAAAGCCTCTGACGCACAAAAGAAAATGAGCCAAGAGCAACATGGAAATAAAAATAACTTTGTTTGGTGGGCTCTTTTGTTGAGAGAGGGAGAGACTTCTAAGGGCATAAACTGACAAACTTTATATTAAGGACAGGAAAATCAAAGTTCAATATTCAACAGTGATTTTTTTCAAAGTAGTCTTTTGCAGAGAGTAAGTACATTTGGATAAAGGAGAATAAAGAATAAACATGGGAAAGGGAAGGTGGTGGAGAGGGAGAGAGGAGTCAGCACCGGGGAAGACAGGGTGCTGAAACCTTTGCCAGCTCTTTACACAAGCCCGGGCTTCCATGTGGTTCCTCTTAACAGTGCCCTTTGAAATGTCAAATGTAGTTGAGAATTATCTTTCCTTTGGTGTATCTTGAAGTGATTATTTATTTATTATTATTTTTTTGAGGTTACATAGATTTATAACATTATGTAAGTTTCATGTGTACAACAGTATATTTCTACTTCTGTATACACTACAGCCACCAAAATTTCGTTTCCATCTGTCTCCATAGAGTTGACCCCCTTTACCCATTTCACCCTCCCCCACCAAAGCCTGGCCCTTCTCCTCTGGCAACCACTGCTCTGTTCTCTGTATCTACGTGTTTGGTTTGCTTTGGTAGGTTTGTTCTTTTTTTTGCTCTTTTGTTTGTTTTTTTTATATTCCACAAATGAGTGATATCATATAGTATTTGTTTTTCTCCGACTTATTTCACTTAGCATAATACCCTCAAGGTCCATTTATATTGTGCAAATGGTGAGATTTCATCTTTTTTATGGCTGAGTTATATTCCATTGTATATACCACATCTTTTTTATCCATTCATTCATTGATGGGCACTTTGGTTGTTTTCATATCTTGGCTATTATAAATAATGCTGCAATGAACATAGGGTGCATATATCTTTTTTAATTAGTGTTTTGTATTCTTCGGATAAATGCCATAAATGGGAGAGCTGGATCATATGGTAGTTAGTTCTAGTCTTAATTTTTTGAGGAACCTCCACACTGTTTTCCAAAGTGGCTGCACCAATTTACAGTCCCACCAAAAGTGCACTGAGGGTTCCCTTTTCTCCACATCTTCACCAACACTTGTTATTTCTTGCCTTTTTGATAATAGCCATTCTAACAGGCATGAGGTGATATCTCATTGTGGTTTTGATTTGGATTTCCCTAATATTAGTGATGTTGAACATCTTTTCATGTGCCTGTTGGCCATCTGTATGTCTTCTTGGAAAAATGTTTATTCATCTCCTCTGCTCATTTTTAAACTGGGTCGTTTGTTTTTTTGTTGTTGAGTTATATGTGTTCTTTATATATTTTGAATATTAACCCCATATTGAATATATGATTTGCAAATATCTTCTCCCATTTAGTAGGTTGTCTTTTTGTTTTGTTGATGGCTTCCTTTGCTGTTCAGAAGCTTTTTGGTTTGAAGTAGTCCCACTTGTTTATTTTTGCTTTTGTTGCCCTTGCCTGAGGAGACATATCCTGAAAGATATTGCTAAGACCATTGTCAAAGAGCATACTGCCTATGTTTTTTTTCTAGGAGTTTTACAGTTTCAGGTCTTACATTCAGGTCTTTATCTTGAAGTGATCTTAGTGTTGCTTAAAACTATTGCTAATCAAGAAAGCATGTGGACAAGGAGATACCAGGGAACTTTTAGCCCCTGCTTAGGATCTTCATACCAACCTAGTCTGTTTTTGTTTACACTAGTTTTATATGAATGAATTTTACATATAGCATGATATTAGAATCACTGGGTTTGCAATTATTTTATCACCCATCTTCCTTGTGAGAGGTCACAGACTGTGTTTTTGCCACTGTCCATTGTAGTGTTCAATAAGTGTGAGCAGAATCAAAGGGTGCATTTAGAGGATAAAGCAAGATGGTGTGATTCATTATTCAAAATATGTAAATATTTCCCGAAAAGAAGGTTTTTATAGTGAATGTTTTACTTATTTATTTGTTCTGCTGTGCCATTTAACTATTTTTAGAAATAAATTTATAGATGTGGAGTGGACAGTCTGTGGCATTTTGAATTAGCAGCTGTACTCATTTTATTGTCCTTTTCCTGCAGTGTTTTCTACCTAAATTCTGATGAAAGAGTCCTTTGAAATAAGTATATTGGGGAGGTAGCAGTGGACTGAGATGCAGGTTCCAGAATCCTATTATCCTAAGGAAAAAAAAAAAAATCACCTGATAGGATATTGTAGATGCTAAATATTTCAAAGCTAGGAACACAGAGCAAAGATTTTTAACCCTAACCCTCACCTCACCACAGTCCCAACCCCAAGCTGCCAGTGTGTTGGCTGGAAATGCAGGGTGATGAGACAGTGACAAAGCAAAGCGGGTCTTGTAAAGCAAGTAAGGTTAATAACAGTAAGACACAGTTGAGCCCCACAGGTTCCTCACTAGAAGGAATAATGACCACAGGCCTTGTCCTAGGAGCCAGAGAGCTAGGATTCAGATCCTGAGGACTCTAGCACCATGTAGCCTGAGCCAAGTAACTTAAAAATCCCCTATACCTATCTGTAGAATTGGGATAAAAATAGTACCTGGGCTTCCCTGGTGGCGCAGTGGTTGAGAATCTGCCTGCTAATGCAGGGGACACGAGTTCGAGCCCCGGTCTGGGAGGGTCCCGCATGCCGCGGAGCAACTAGGCCCGTGAGCCACAACTACTGAGCCTGCGCGTCTGGAGCCTGTGCTCCGCAACGAGAGAGGCCACGATAGTGAGAGGCCCGCGCACCGCGATGAAGAGTGGCCCCCACTCGCCGCAACTAGAGAAAGCCCTCGCACAGAAACGAAGACCCAACACAGACAAAAAAAAAAAAAAAATTTAATTAATTAATTAATTTAAAAAAAATAGTACCTATCTCACAGGATTATTGTGAGGACTACAGGAAACGATGCCTGTAAAGCATTTAGCGTAGAGCCTGGAACATAGAAATGATGCAATAAATGTTAGGTTCCCCTCTTTCACATCGCCCTCCCTGCTCCACCCCAAATCCAGCAGGAGTGACATCCATAAATAACCAAGCAAACTGGAATCACTGCTGGAGGAGACATGGAGGTGGGACCCTATGGGAATGTGGACGAGGGAGAAATTAATTTTGCCCAGGAGGAATTTTGAGTGAGAATGGCATTCCATGAGACCCCAGTGATGAGAAGTAGAAGGAAGACTTCTGGCAGCAGAGCTGGTTACAACTTGGGAGAATGGACTGTATGCCGTTGACAATCATACTTTTTGGGTATGTGTTTTGACATTAGGTAGAAAATTTGATTTTTCTTAATTTATAAGCATAGCATGGCATTTAGTAGGTGAAGCAGGATTCATCGCTCTTTACCAAGGAGTGTCTGTATAGAGGTGTATTTTTTTTTTTTTTTTAAAGAGATGCTTCCCATTTAGTTTTTTGTTTTTGTTTCTTTTTTTAACTTATTTATTTATTTATTTATTTATTTATTTATTTATTTTTGGCTGTGTTGGGTCTTCGTCTCTGTGCGAGGGCTCTCTCTAGTTGTGGCAAGCGGGGGCCACTCCTCATCGCGGTGCGCAGGCCTCTCACCATCACGGCCTCTCCTGTTGCGGAGCACAGGCTCCAGACGCGCAGGCTCAGCAGTTGTGGCCCACGGGCCCAGTCGCTCCGCGGCATGCGGGATCCTCCCAGACCAGGGCTCGAACCCGTGTCCCCTGCATTAGCAGGCAGACTCTCAACCACTGTGCCACCAGGGAAGCTCCGAGGTGTATTTTTAAAATGTATTTAGAATTAAGAATAGAGTGTACTCTCAAGGTAAGAGTGAACTAGCTTGTGCTGTGTTGGAAAAATATCCCTCCCATCACGTTCTTTAGCTTCACATTAGATTGGAGGAGGGCATCGCTGGCACCACCAGCTTTATTGGGTTGTGGGTAACACATATCTGCACGATCATGGATGGATGTGTAGACTGTGTGTCAATAACCTAGACCAGCACTTTTCACACTTGAAGAAAAACATTGTCGTTACTGTTCCCCGCCCTGCCCCCAAGAGCTGCTTTTCTGAATGAGCTCTTGTGTGAAATCCCAGTATGTAAAACATCCCAAGCACAGCCATTCTTGATGATTCCTAGATGGGGCCAGTGAGCCAGCTGCTTCCTCCCATCCCCCTCCCTGCCCACCTCCTGGCACCAGCTGCCCCTCAGCAGCTGGAACCGTGGGGCTCCTAGGAGCAGATGTGAAGGCTGTACATTGATTGTAGGGAAGAGAAGACTAAGACCTGAAGAGGGAAAGGAAAGGAAAGGCAGTGGACTGTTTTTTTTAAAAGCTTTTGCCAGTGGTACGCTGGAACTGGCTCATGCTGAGAGCTGGTTTTAAATTTTCAGGAATTTCATGAGCCAGTGTTAAACATGACATTATGAAACATCATATAGCCTAAGTTTAGATTTTAAACTTACACTGAATACATTATATTGAAAACAAAGGTAATGTCTCCTGAATTTGGAGATGTGGTTGGAGGGAAAGGAATACACCTAGTTACACAATGTTCTTAACTGTATTTTCCTATTAGCTGGTACAGTTTTGGTTTCATATATATATTTTTTAATTTCAACTGCATTCACTTTATTTTTTTCTTCCCAACTTGTATAAGATTTTTTTCTTTTTCTTGTTTAATTGCATTAAATATGACATCTATAATGGCATTGAATATAAGTGGTAATAGCTGACAATCTTGTTTCATTCCTATTCCTAGGAGAATACTTTCAAATTCTCCATAAATGATATAAGCTATACATTTTTAAGATAATCTTTATTAGACTATAAAATTTTACTTCCCTTTTTCTTTTTAAATAATTTTTAAAATTATGAATGGACACTGAGTTATACCAAATGCTTTTACTGCATTCACTTCAATCCTTGATTCTATTCGTTTGTAGACATAGGATTCTTCAGACTCAACTTTGCCCTCCAGGACAAGCTTGCCCTCTCTTCACTCCCAATCACAGTCATTCTAAGGTCTGGCTAAACAGAATCACCTGGGAACTTATTTAAATTCAGATTCCCAGGTTCTGTCACATACCTACTAAATTGGGATTCTTGGGCTGGGGGAGACTTGGTGCAGTATATAGTTAAGTTCCCTTGGAATTTTGACGATCCTCCCGTGCACCTGCTTGGCCCTTGTGGGCCCTTGCTGCCCAGCCCTGGGGCCTCATGTGCCCTGTATAGTATCAAGTCATTTGGGCTGCTGGGCCCTGGCCACATTGCACAGGAGTCTTGATTTTTATGTTTGGCCTCAAATTCTCTTCCTGTGAAACAGCTTTCAGAGGCTGCCTCTTTGCCCCATGAACCTCTTTCTCAGATGAGGGCCTGATTCCCCGCACTCAGTTCTTTTGGGGCCTAGCTTCCCAGCTAAGGACACAGCTCTGCGTGGTGCTTGGAGACTAGCAGGGCAGTCGGCTGTGCTGGGTTTATTTCCACGTTGGCCTCGGATTTCACCTTTCTGAACTACAGTTGCCCATCTCTGGGGATTGTCAGGAGGTTTTTATTTCTGGAACACACCAACCTGGTTCCATTTTAGGGCCTTTGCATTGTGCCGTTCCCTCTGCCAGGAACACCCTTCTCCCAAGTCTTTGCATGGCTTGCATCTCTTTGACATTTCGGTCAGTGACAAAAAGTTCAAACGTTACCTGTCTGGCAAGTCTTTCCCGACCATCAGATCTGCCTCCCCGATCCGTCCGTATTACCTCGCCCACAGCCTCATCATCCTAGCATTTTACCGTGGGTGATTTTCACCCCAGCGCTTATCACTATGAATTTTTCTTCATGTCTTGTTTTCTTAAATATTGAGTTTCCTACATAAGAACATAAGCTCCATGAGAGCTGGGATTTGCCTGGCATGTAGTGGGTGCTCACTAATTACTTGTAAGATGAATGCCTCTCCAAACTGCTACATAAGTATGTGATGTTAGTGTGAACCCTGGGTTCCCAAGTGATTCATCTGTTTTCGTAATAGTTCTTTCCTGACTCCACAGATGTTACTTTCATGACAGTGATTCATTGCTGCGATACTACTGCCATTTGGAACAATGGCCACTCTCAACTGATGGGAAACAAAATCTGTAGCTCTCTGTGTGAATGTTAACTTTCATTTGCAGAGAGCATGTAAGGGCTTGATTCAGCTGTACCCATTTGTCCTGTGGGTGATTAATCTGTGATAAAATGGATCAGTTAAACATGAAAGCAGTATAAAATAAACCTGATCGATTTTCGGAATCTCCTGTTTCCCTCCTTTTTTGAGTTCTACCGGAGGTGGTGTTTGGGTGGGGTGATGGGGGTGAGGGGGAGTGTGCATCACTCTGTAAGACTCCAGGAGGCCAGAAGGGCATGTTGGAGAGGTTTGTCCTGTCTGATCTCACAGGGAACAGACTTGACTAATGGGGAAGTAATTTTTGCAGATCTGTGGCCAGGTAAGGCCTGTAGGGCTGGCAGTGAAAGCCATCACCTTGTGTTTGCAATGGCGCTGCTCATGCTGGTGCCGGTGAGTTTGTCAGCAGAGTGTTTTGATGCCAACAGGGTGCTCAGCATGGGCTTGTGTGGCTAAGATGTGGTTCCCACATAGAGCTTGTGGTCTAATACAGTCAGCTGAAGTCATGCAGCTCAGTGCTGCTAGGCTGCCTGAAATGGGCTGGTGTTTTGTAATGGTAACTTGTCCCAGTTTTTCGTGATAGTGATTTCAAACTGCTCTGGGTTTCAGAGGGGCAAGCTAGGATTGGAGCAGCGGGTGGGGTCAGAGATATTTATTTTTTTAAGATTTTTTAAAAAATATTTATTTATTTATTTATTTGGCTGCTCCGGGTCTCATTTGTGGCACTCGAGATCTTCAGTTGCGGCATGAGGGATCTTTTAGTTGCGGTATGCATGCGGGCTCTAGTTCCCTGACTAGGGATCGAACCAGGACCGGCTGCATTGGGAGTGTGGAGTCTTAACCACTGGACCACCAGGGAAGTCCCTAGGGTCAGAGATATAGAGAGCAGGGCTCTGGAGCTTCTCTGAACTCCACTTTTAATAAAAGCATCTCATTAAAAAAACATGATTTTGTATATTTACCTTTTTAAAAATAAACTTTTTGTTTAAGGTTTATAGAAAAGTTGCAAAGATGGTATACAGGGTAAACTATGGTTTCCTATCTTACTAACAACTTACACTGGGATGGCACATTTGTTGTAATTAAAGAACCAATACTAATGCATTATTATTAAAGTCCATACTTTATTCAGATTTCCTCAGTTTTCTCTAATGTCCTTTTTCTATTCCAGGATCCCATCCAGGATACCATGTTACATTTAGTTGTCATGTGTCCTTAGGCTCCTCTGGGCTATGACACTTTCTCAGATTTTCCATGTTTTTGATGACCTTGACTGTTTAAAGGGGTACTGGTTAGGTACCCCATAGGTATCACGTGCAATGTCCCTCAATTAGAATTTTCATGATGTTTTTCTCATGAATAGACTGGGGTTATGAGTTTTGAGAGGAAGACCACAGAGATGGTCTCATCACATCATGTCAAGAGTACACACCAACAACATGACTTATCACTAGTGATGTTGACTTTGATCACCTGGCTGAGGGAGTGTTTGGAAGGTTCCTCCACTGTGAAGTTACCCTTTCCCCCACTCTCAATACTGTACTCTTTGGAAGGAGGTCACTCCGCACAGCCCACGCTATTGAGATGGTGAGTTCTGCTCAACTTCTTCGGTAGGGACAAGCAGCTGCATAAATGATTTGGAATTCTTCTGCATGGCAGATTTGTCTTTTCATCCCCACTTGTTTAGTTATTCAATTATATATATATATCGTATGGACTCGTGGATATTTATCTTAAACTGTGGGTTATAATCCAGTACCATGTTATTTACTTATATTTGGCTTTTTAAAGGTTGTATTCAAACAAAAACATTCTGCTGTTTTAAAATGTTAAAAAATATTGTTCATATATATATATAGTTATATATATAGTTTTCTATATAATGTTATTATATGTAATAATTATTTATATAAAAATAAATATACATATATTTATCTTTCCCTCTATTTTTCTTTTAAATATCCTATTTATGCATTTATTTATCTGGGGCAATAAAAAGCAAATTACCACTTAGGACTTAATCATTTTTTTTTCATTATTTTTTGCAGCAGTGAAATTAAGATATAAATATTTATGTTTTTTGGGGGGTGGTAGAGGTCAAAGGTATTTCTTCCCCCCATTGTGTACTGAGTTTGCACTCAGTACTTTGAATTATTGCTGAGATCACCTATATGGCGATTTACACTCATCTGTCTTCCTAAAACTCCTTAGGAAGTATAATAACATACAGGGATTTAGGAATAATTTTTGTCCTTTTCTTCTTCAGATTTTTCTTAAATAGAAACTTTGAAAAAGCTACTCAAGGTACTATTCTTCTCGCTGCTGGAAAAATGGTAGATTTGTTACAGAAATCCCCCCCGTCAGTCTTCTACGCCTTCTGTTTTCTACAACCAATCTCCTATGTGCAGTTTTTTTCTCTACTAAAGCATATAATTTAATAAACTGTATGTAAACTTGTATCTCACCTTTTTTTTTTTTGGAATTTTTGAATTTTATTTATTTTTTTATACAGCAGGTTCTTATTAGTTATCCATTCTATACATATTAGTGTATACATGTCAATCCCAATCTCCCAATTCAGCACACCACCATCCCCACCCCGCCGCCACTTTCCCCCCTTGGTGTCCATACGTTTGTTCTCTACATCTGTGTCTCAATTTCTGCCCTGCAATCTGGTTCATCTGTACCATTTTTCTAGGTTCCACATATATGCGTTAATATATGATATTTTTCTCTTTTTGACTTACTTCACTCTGTATGACAGTCTCTAGATTCATCCACATCTCTACAAATGACCCAATTTCGTTCCTTTTTATGGCTGACTAATATTCCATTGTATGTATGTACCACATCGTCTTTATCCATTCGTCTGTCGATGGGCATTTAGGTTGCTTCCACATCCTGGGTATTGTAAATAGTGCTGCAATGAACATTGGGGTGCGTGTGTCTTTTTGAATTACGGTTTTCTCTGGGTATATGCCCAGTAGTAGCATAGCTGGATCATATGGTAATTCTATTTTTAGTTTTTTAAGGAACCTCCATACTGTTCTCCATAGTGGCTGTATCAATTTACATTCCCACCAACAGTGCAAGAGGGTTCCCTTTTCTCCACACCCTCTCCAGCATTTGTTGTTTGTAGATTTTCTGATGATGCCCATTCTAACTGGTGTGAAGTGATACCTCATTGTAGTTTTGATTTGCATTTCTCTAATAATTAGTGACGTTGAGCAGCTTTTCATGTGCTTCTTGGCCATCTGTATGTCTTCTTTGGAGAAATATCTATTTAGGTCTTCTGCCCATTTTTGGATTGGGTTGTTTGTTTTTTTAATATTGAGCTGCATGAGCTGTTTATATATTTTGGAGATTAATCTTTTGTCCGTTGATTCGTTTGCAAATATTTTCTCCCATTCTCAGGGTTGTCTTTTCATCTTGTTTGTAGTTTCCTTTGCTTTGCAAAAACTTTTAAGTTTCATTAGGTCCCATTTGTTTATTTTTGTTTTTATTTCCATTACTCTAGGAGGTGGATCAAAAAAGATCTTGCTGTGATTTATGTCAAGGAGTGTTCTTCCTATGTTTTCCTCTAAGGGTTTTATAGTGTCTGGTCTTCATTTAGGTCTCTAATCCATTTTGAGTTTATTTTTGTGTATGGTGTTAGGGAGTGTTCTCATTTCATTCTTTTACAAGTAGCTGTCCAGTTTTCCCAGCACCACTTATTGAAGAGACTCTTTTCTCCATTGTATATCCTTGCCTTCTTTGTCATGGATTAGTTGACCATTGGTGCGTGGGTTTATCTCTGGGCTTTCTATCCTGTTCCATTGATCTATATTTCTGTTTCTGTGCCAGTACCATATTGTCTTGACTACTGTAGCTTTGTAGTATAGTCTGAAGTCAGGGAGTCTGATTCCTCCAGCTCCGTTTTTTTTCCTCAAGACTGCTTTGGTTATTCGGGGTCTTTTGTGTCTCCATACAAATTTTAAGATTTTTTGTTCTAGTTCCGTAAAAAATGCCATTAGCAATTTGATAGGGATTGCATTGAATCTATAGATTGCTTTGGGTACTATAGTCATTTTCACAATATTGATTCTTCCAATCCAAGAACATGTTATATCACTCCATCTGTTGGTATCATCTTTAATTTCTTTCATCAGTGTCTTATAGTTTTCTGCATACAGGTCTTTTGTTTCCCTAGGTAGGTTTATTCCTAGGTATTTTATTCTTTTTGTTGTACTGGTAAATGGGAGTGTTTCCTTAATTTCTCGTTCAGATTTTTCATCATTAGTGTATAGGAATGCAAGAGATTTCTGTGCATTAATTTTGTATCCTGCAACTTTACCAAATTCATTGATTAGCTCTAGTAGATTTCTGGTGGCATCTTTAGGATTCTGTATGTATAGTATCATGTCATCTGCAAACAGTGACACTTTTACTTCCTCTTTTCCAATTTGTATTCCTTTTATTTCTTTTTCTTCTCAGATTGCCGTGGTTAAGACTTCCAAAACTATGTTGAATAATAGTGGTGAGAGTGGACATCCTTGTCTTATTCCTGATCTTAGAGGAAATGCTTTCAGTTTTTCACCATTGACAATGATGTTTGCTGTGGGTTTGTCATATATGACCTTTATTATGTTGAGGTAGGTTCCCTCTACGCCCACTTTCTGGAGAGTTTTTATCATAAATGGGTGTTGAATTTTGTCAAAAGCTTTTTCTGCATCTATTGAGATGATCATATGGTTTTTCTTCTTCAATTTGTTAATATGGTGTATCACATTTATTGATTTGCATATATTGAAGAATCCTTGCATCCCTGGGATAAATCCCACTTGATCATGGTGTATGATGCTTTTAATGTGTTGTTGGATTCTGTTTGCTAGTATTTTGTTGAGGATTTTTGCATCTTTATTCATCAGTGATATTGGTCGATAATTTTCTTTTTTTGTAGTATCTTTGTCTGGTTTTGGTGTCAGGGTGATGGTGGCCTCATAGAATGAGTTTGGGAGTGTTTCTTCCTCTGCAATTTTTTGGAAGTGTTTGAGAAGGATGGGTGTTAGCTCTTCTCTAAATGTTTGATAGAAATCACCTGTGAAGACATCTGGTCCTGGAGTTTTGTTTGTTGGAAGATTTTTAATCACAGTTTCAATTTCATTACTTGTGATTAGTCTGTTCATATTTTCTATTTCTTCCTGGTTCAGTCTTGGAAGGTCATACCTTTCTAAGAATTTGTCCATTTCTTCCAGGTTGTCCATTTTATTGGCATAGAGCTCCTTGTAGTAGCCTCTTAGGATGCTTTGTATTTCTGTGGTGTCTGTTGTAACTTCTCCGTTTTCATTTCTAATATTATTGATTTGAGTCCTCTCCCTCTTTTTCTTGATGAGTCTGACTAATGGTTTATCAATTTTGTATATCTTCTCAAAGAACCAGCTTTTAGTTTTATTGATCTTTGCTATTGTTTTCTTTGTTTCTATTTCATTTATTTCTGCTCTGATCTTTATGATTTCTTTCCTTCTGCTAACTTCGGGTTTTGTTTGTTCTTCTTTCTCTAGTTCCTTTAGGTGTAAGGTTAGATTGCTTATTTGAGATGTTTGTTGTTTCTTGAGGTAGGAGTGTATCTCTATAAACTTCCCTCTTGGAACTGCTTTTGCTGCATCCCTTAGGTTTTGGATCGTCATGTTTTCATTGTCATTTGTCTCTAGGCATTTTTTGATTTCCTCTTTGATTTCTTCAGTGATCTCTTGGTTATTTAGTAACGTATTGTTTAGCCTCCATGTGTTTGTGTTTTTTACGTTTTTTCCCTGTAATTCATTTCTAATCTCATAGCGTTGTGGTCAGAAAAGATGCTTGATAGGATTTCAATTTTCTTAAATTTGCTGAGGCTTGATTTGTGACCAAAGATGCGATCTATCCTGGAGAATGTTCCATGCGCACTTGAGAAGAAAGTGTTATCTGCTGTTTTTGGATGGAATGTCCTATAAATATCAATTAAATCTATCTGGTCTATTGTGTCATTTAAAGCTTGTGTTTCCTTATTAATTTTCTGTTTGGATGATCTGTCCATTGGTGTAAGTGAGGTGTTAAAGTCCCCCACTATTATGGTGTTACTGTCGATTTCCTCTTTTATAGCTGTTAGCAGTTGCCTTATGTATTGAGGTGCTCCTATGTTGGGTGCATATATATTTATAATTGTTATATCTTCTTCTTGGATTGATCCCTTGGTCATTATGTAGTGTCCTTCCTTGTCTCTTGTAACATTCTTTATTTTAAAGTCTATTTGATCTGATATGAGTATTGCTACTCCAGCTTTCTTTTGATTTCCATTTGCATGGAATATCTTTTTCCATCCCCTCACTTTCAGTCTCTATGTGTCCCTCCCTAGTTCTCAAGTGGGTCTCTTGCAGACAGCGTATATATGGGTCTTGTTTTTGTATCCATTCAGTGAACCTGTGCCTTTTGGTTGGAGCATTTAATCCAGTCACGTTTAACATAATTATCGATATGTATTACCATTTTCTTAATTGTTTTGGGTTTGTTTTTGTAGGTCCTTTGCTTCTCTTGTGTTTCCTACTTAGAGAAGTTCCTTTAGCATTTGTTGTAGGGCTGGTTTGGTGGTGCTGAATTCTCTTAGCTTTTGCTTGTCTGTAAAGCTTTTGATTTCTCCATCGAATCTGAATGAGATCCTTGCCAGGTAGAGTAATCTTGGTTGTAGGTTCTTCCCTTTCATCACTTTAAATATGTCATGCCACTCTTCTGGCTTGTAGAGTTTCTGCTGAGAAATCAGCTGTTAACCTTATGGGAGTTCCCTCGTACGTTGTCGTTTTTCCCTTGGTGCTTTCAGTAATTTTCTTTGTCTTTAATTTTTGCCAATTTGATTACTGTGTGTCTCAGCATGTTTCTCCTTGGGTTTATCCTGTATAGGACTCTCTGTGCTTCGTGGACTTGGGTGGCTATTTCCTTTCCCACGTTAAGGAAGTTTTTGACCATAATCTCTTCAAATATTTTATCGGGTCCTTTCTCTCTCTCTTCTCCTTCTGGGACCCCTATAATCGGAATGTTGTTGCGTTTAGTGTTGTCCCAGAGGTCTCTTAGGCTGTCTTCATTTCTTTTCATTCTTTTTTCTTTATTCTGTTCCGTGGCAGTGAATTCCACCTTTCTGTCTTCCAGGTCACTTATCTGTTCTTCTGCCTCAGTTATTCTGCTACTGATGCCTTCTAGTGTATTTTTCATTTCAGTTATTGTATTGTTCATCTCTGTTTGTCTGTTCTGTAATTCTTCTAGGTCTTTGTTAAACATTTCTTGCATCTTCTCGATCTTTGCCTCCATTCTTTTTCCGAGGTCCTGGATCATCTTTACTATCATTATTCTGAATTCTTTTTCTGGAAGGTTTCCTATCTCCACTTCATTTAGTTGTTTTTCTGGGGTTTTATCTTGTTCCTTCATCTGGTACATAGCCCTCTGCCTTTGCATCTTGTCTATCTTTCTGTGAATGTGGTTTTCCTTCCACAGGCTGCAGAACTGTAGTTCTTCTTGCTTCTGGTGTCTGCCCTCTGGTGGATGAGGCTATCTAAGTGGCTTGTGCAAGTTTTCTGATGGGAGGGACTGGTGGTGGGTAGAGCTGGGTGTTGCTCTGGTGGGCAGAGCTCAGTAAAACTTTAATCCGCTTGCCTGCTGATGGGTGGGGCTGGGTTCCCTCCCTGTTAGTTGTTTGGTCTGAGGTGACCCAACCCTGGAGCCTACCCCGGCTATTTGGTGGGGCTAATGGTGGACTCTGGGAGGGCTCACGCCAAGGAGTGCTTCCCAGAGCTTCTGCTGCCAGCTTCCTTGTCCTCACGGTGAGACACAGCCAACCCCAACTCTGCAGGAGACCCTCCAACACTAGCAGGTAGGTCTGGTTCAGTCTCCTATGGGGTCACTGCTCCTTCCCCTGGGTCCCGATGCACACACTACGTTGTGTGTGCCCTCCAAGAGTGGAGTCTCTGTTTCCCCCAGTCCTGTCGAAATCCTGCAATCAAATCCCACTAGCCTTCAAAGTCTGATTCTCTAGGAATTCCTCCTCCCCTTGCCGGACCCCCAGGTTGGGAAGCCTGATGTGGGGAACCTTCACTCCAGTGGGTGGACTTCTGTGGTATAAGTGTTCTACAGTTTGTGAGTCACCCACCTAGCAGTTATGGGATTTGATTTTATTGTGATTGTGCCCCTCCTACCGTCTCATTGTGGCTTCTCCTTTGTCTTTGGATGTGGGGTATCTTTTTTGGCGAGCTCCAGTGTCTTCCTGTCGATGATTGTTTAGCAGTTAGTTGTGATTCTGGTGCTCTCGCAAGAGGGAGTATCACCTCTTTTTAAAGCACTTAAAAGTCTAACGTATAGCTGACCCAAACATGCTCATTGAACTGACTTAAAGTAGAGGAAAGAAAGATCCTAAAAATATTTCATTCCCTTTACTTCTCTTAATGTTTTAGATTTTCTCTTGTATTTCATTAGTCAATTTTGTTCTAAAGTCCAGTGCTTTTCAGTGTTCTTGTTTCTGTGCCAGTTCATACACACAGAAATACTTTAGGGAGTGTTTTTAGTCACAGGCAAGTGCCTCTTTTTTTTTTTTTTTTTTTAATTGAAGTTGTGGGTAGACAATTATACTTGGAGACCATTTGGGCCAGGAAGATGCTTCTGAGTCAGGTGTTGGTTGGTGGCTTAGAGTGTGGTGGATTCCCCAAGCAGCGCTACTTTTCTGATGCCCCACTGAGGACTCAGTACTTCTATATGGAGTGTGATACCCATCCCAGTGAAACTGCAGAAATGCATCTCAGAGGGTGGGGGGCTAGGAGGAGCTCCGGTTCTTTATGTCTCAGGGCAGAAAGAATTCAGCGAGAGGCAAAGTGATAGATAAGAAGTGATTTATTAGAATAGGATGCTTGTGAGGCCTACAAGCGGGTGGGCAAGGGAATGCTGAGGCCCAGATCTTAGTGGGCTACAGTTTTATAATCAAAGGAAAAGTGGGGAGGGGGAGAAGACCACCTTCTTCCTCTTTCTTGAGTAGACGTCAAGCTTCTGTCATCAGCTCCTTCTCCGCATCGGGCAGGGGAGTTTTCTTGTCCCTACATGGTCAAACTGGGACTGTCATGGCACAATGGAAATGAGCAAAAAGGCGGTAACATATACTAAAATATGGTAAATCATTTCAGGTTTTAGTATAATATAATGTCACCTTTTCCTTATATTTTTGTTTTTAGTGTGTGCAGAGGAGCATGTCCTAGGAATCATTAACTTACTGACCTCACTGGGCAGGATGTGGGTCTCTTTCCACCATTGTTTTATTGTTTTGGGGCATGTCTCATGCTTCTGTTGCATGGTTTTGTTGCTAAGTAAGTCTGCTTGGTTTTGTGGTTAAGCAAACCTGCTTTCTTGAGTGATCATTAACTTACAGGGGTCTCCCATTCTTATTTCTCTACTTACAATCCCCTAATGGGATTAACTATTTAATCACCTACTTTGTCCCTTTACTCTGCCTCTATCACCAGCATGACTGACTCCGTCAATGGCAAAGTAAACTCTAGCCTATGGGTCAGTTCCCAGGAAGATCAGGTAATATGCCTAGAGCTGGACCTTGAGATCTGGCTAGATAGGTGTGAAGAATTTTCTGTTACAATCAAATAAAGGATACAGTATTAATTTAGAACATGTTGAGAAGTCATTATTATACTGCATGGTAATTAAGCACAAGTTAAGCATAAAGGATAAGCACCTCACTTAATTGGCTGTAATTAGAATTATTTTAACACAACCAGAGCACACATTTCATTTTCATCCTTCCCCATCAAACCAGTGCCTATGTTGACACCTACTCCTGATTCCATCCAGGATTTTTTTCTCAATTTATTTGTTGATTCACTGAGTCATAGACCTTTAATCTGATGACTTCTATATAGTAAAAGTTTTCTTACACCCTGATTTCCTAGGGCCAGTGGCTCAGGAAGGCTATGAAATTTATCCATAACTTAAAATGACCATATGTTCCTTGAGCAGGAATGACTAGAAATGATGAATGTAATTTCTCTTCTTTGTTGTGGCTCACAACCACTCTGGGTCTGGGGCAGGGAGGGAGGGGCATGGCTTCAGATAAGGCCTGGGCTTCTTTGCCTTTGGGGTCCTCTTCACCATAGCCCCCAGAGCTGGTGCAGGGCAAGAGAGACAGCACACAGCTCTGGGGCAGAGAGGATGGTGACCCCCTCAGCTGGAAGCAGGTCCTGAATTGGTCTCTGGGCTCACCAGCCACCCTGGAGCCTCTTCTCCTCAGAGGGTAGGCCTGAAGGACATTGTTGCCCGAAATAGAGTCTTGATTTTTTTCAAAGTGTAGATCCATTGCTTAATGCTGCCAAAATGGGTTCAGAGTTATATTAGTAAAGGATGTTTAAGTGATCCGGATTCCCTGAAAGCACCCTCATCATTTAGTTCTGCATCACACCCCTCAGCATTTTAATCAGTCCACTTTGATCTCAATCCAGCTCACTTTCCTACTATTGTATTGCTGATTGTCGACTGGAAAAAATACACAACCGAAAAGTTGAGAATTCTGTTTCATTTGGCGGACAAAACTGAGGACTTATGCCCCAAAGACAGCCTCTCAGCTAGCTCTGAGGGACTACTCTGAAGAGGTAAGGGAGGAGCCAGGATATATAGGAGTGTTTGCAACAAAAACCGGGTAGTCGGAACATCAAAAGATTACTGTTAATTAAAGAAAACCAGACATCTCAAGTTAATGAATTTAGCGCTTTTCTATGTATGGGAAGATGCAAAAGTCTGGGCTCATTGATATTATTCCTTTGATATACATCTTCACTATCTAGGGCCAGTATCCTGCTTTTCTCCATCCTGAATCCCCTCAGGGTGCACAGTTGGGGGCAGCTGCAGTGGCTGCTGGTTCGATGGTTGCCACATCCTTTGTTTACTGATATGGCAGGCAGTATTTTTCATCCACGTGATTATACAACAGTAGGACAATCTTACAATGCAAGCGTGGGTATTACCTGGATTCAGTGGCCTGAGTGCTTTTTCCTTCCCTTTAAAGTTTCTTTAGGTTTCACATTTTAAGAGTCAATGATATTTACATTTATCTATTATTGATCATTTTACAAATAAGTCATGAAAAAATGGAGAGCGGGTTTTACTATTCTCACATGACAGCCATCGCAAAACTCATAAGAAAGAACAGCACTTAAGGAGTAATAAGCCTCTAAAAACTCCAAAGATTGAGAGAAAAGGAATGAACTCTCAAAAATTTAGCCAACTTTAGTCAATAGGAGGCTCAAAATAAATGAGAAATATAAAAACATTCACACCGGTACATGTCAGTTTTTTCATATTATTAGGATATTTGCATATGTTTTGGTCAAAAGCTGCTTACTTAAAAAATATGCATTCAAAAGGAAGATATCCACAATATAGTATAATGTGTTTTTAAAAAGACAAGCTTCTGAGTTTGCCTCTAAAAATCATTCTGTGTGCATAATTTACTTGTTAATAGTGAGTCCCGTAAGAAGTTTGAAGAACATGCATTCAGTGACTGCTTATTCTTCAGTTCCTGTAGGATTTCTCACTTCATGCAGACAGGGCGTCTCTAAGTAAACCTTCTCGGCCAGATCAACTAATTCATCATTTTGAAGATGACAGATTGAAAATGACCTGATTTGTTTATTGTACAATCCGTCATTATTAGGTAATGTAAGTGCATTTCCTATTCCATGTAGCTTTTTATGCGTGGATTTAAGCAGTCTAAATTCCGTATCACAAACTGTGGACGTGCTGCAAAGAACTCTGGTCTGATATTCAGGATAACCTGAGTTCTGGTTTTGTCTCAGCTGCTAACTTAGTGTGACCCTGGGAAATTTATTTTGGGAAATTCCACTGGTGCTCTTATCTGTTTTAGGCCAGGCCTCTGGAGCTGGGATGAATTAATCTTAGTCCTCGCCATTGCCCTCGGGGGATTTACTGTCTAGTGCAGTGGTTCTCAGACTCCAGTGTGCCTCAGAATCCCCTGGAGGGCTCATCAAAACAGAGTACTGGGCTTCACCCTAGAGTTTCTGATTCAGTAGGTTGACTGAGCGGAGAATCTGCATTTCTAACAAGTTCCCAGATGCTGCTGATGCTGCTGGTTTGGGGACCACGATCTGAGAACCACTGATCTAATGGTTTAGCTGACACATCTGTAACCACAATTCAAAGATTAAATACTGTGAAATAAGTACAAGTAATGTGCAGTGGGAAACGGAGTGTGGAGAGGTGGGTCAAAAGATTAATGACCAGCTGGAGATCTGAGAAGCCTTAATGGAAGAGGGAGAGGTTAAGCAGGATCTTGACAGGTGGATAAAGCCTGAACAGGTAGGGCATTTTGGGGGCTGGCACCACACCAAGCTCCTGATGGGAGGGACAGTGCAGAGTGTATGTGCAAGTAGGGGTAGCATCCAGCCTAGGTGGGCTGGAGCGTTGGTATGGGGCAAGGAACAACCAGAAACAGATGGAATTGAGAATGAGAGAGTTGGAAATGTAGACTAAACATGCTTTTGGTTTTTGGATTTTGGCGGCAAGGGAACAGCATGATCACAGCCATGCTTAAAAAGGGCAGCTCCGGCATTGTGATTTCAGGAATGACTGGTGTTTAGGCCGCTTAGGAATTCCAGGCAAGAAGAGCATGAAGGTGGGAAGCATGTCGTTGTGGGATGGATTTGTGCAGAAGCTACAGATTTGCTAGTTGATTGGTTCCTGGGGATGAAGGAGATGGAAAGGTCAAGAGAGATTGAGGATTCAAGTCTGAGTTGTTGGGGAGGAAGGAGGGTGGCTGGATCTCTCGGGGGAGGTAGGTTGGATAAGAAAATGAACCTAGTGGGACCTTGGTTTCTTTAGGAGGGGACTGGATCAGATGCCCTTAAAGGTCTCTTTTTAGTATGACTGTAATCGATGTTTTGAGGGTTGTTGATTGTCTGAAATAGTACAGAAGATATTTGTACAAAAAATAAATGGCTTATATATAACAGGTACTCATACATTTGTTGATCGGTTTGTCTGGGTTAATCATTAGCTCTAAAATATTTACATCTGTAAATAGACTTCTTTTTGAGCTTTTCTTCATTTTGCTTATAGTTTTCTTAGTGTGTCGACCTGCTCTTCCTCCATTTTATGTACTGTACATGTAAACATCTTGTGGATATGTGTTCTACACATATATATATATTTTAAATGAGTATAGCAAATATTTTAAACCTTCTGGACTCATTCTTCCATTATAATAATCACACCATATATTGGTATATTTGTGCACAACCCTGTCTTTCCCACTGGATTACAAACTCCTTTGAGTAAGAACACGTCTTATTCATTTTTGTCTTCCCCACTGCACTCCTCATAAGTGCTTGTATAAAAGTGGCCAACAAAAGTTTGAGGGATTGGATTGAATCATTGAGTAAAAGTCAATTACTATCTGCTTCCTTAGGAAGAGACAAAATGGTTCAGGCAATAAAAAGTAGTAGTTTAAAGGGAAATGGAAATCCATGTATCTTGGGAGGCTGAAAGAGGAAACATTTAATTCAGTAGATTTTCAGGGCTAGAATAGAGATATTCATGGACATTTTCGGAACCAGAAGCAGAAGCCCATAAAAACGAGGAGAGTTTTCAGCTCTGTCTTAAATTAGCCCTTGAAAACATTGTGCCAGACATTCTACTCTGGACCTCAGTCTTTTTCATTTGTAAGGTTGTGATTGTAGTAAATTACAGACTTTTATACCTCTCTGCATATCCTGTGGGGAGAATTCTAAGCAGAGGGAACAGCATGAACAAAGCATCAGAGATGGGAAAGAGTATGTGTATTCTTTGTGACCCAGTGTGACATGCTAGGAAATGAAGCAGGAGAGGGAGGGAGAGGTCCGGGTTCAGAGAGCCATTACTGCTAAGATAAGGAGCTTGGAGTCTATCCAATGGGAGAGTCTTGTGCCAGGTAGTTTACTTGGGAATGCCATCTGGGGAGCAGGAGTGAAGGAACAGAAAGAGTCACACAGGGAAGGAGACAAAGCCAATACAAGGAGGAGTTTACTGAGTTGGCTGTTGCTATAAGCAATTGGTTGCTTGTTTCCAAGGGATCTTCTTAGGAGAAATCTTATGAAATGTGTCTCAGCATAGTTCAGCTAGAGAAAAAAAAGGGAGTACCTTTTATTCATCTTTCTCGTCTCCCATTGATTAAAGGCAGCCCCACTTTTTCAGACTGGGCATGTCTAACTGCCAGGTGGGTTCCCATGGGCACCTCATGAAACAGCATCAAAGGAGCTTGGGATGGAGAGGCCCTGCCAGGCTACACTTGTGTGAAGCTGGCGGGATTCTTCATGGAACTGGCTGCCATTGCAATGGCGGGAATACAAGGTGTGTTTGAGAGGATTTGAAGTCATGCATAAAAGGTGGCCGATACAGGGAGCTACTGAGGGATTTTTAACAAAGGAACCAGCTGATCGGATTTATACAATGGTGTGCTTGTAAATGGTTAACAACTGTTTAACCAGCTCTCCAGAAAAATATGTGTGTGTGTGTGTGTGTGTGTGCGTGTGTAGCAGTAATAAATTTTACTGATATAAAAGATGTGTAGTACCCAATTTACAAATACTGATAAAATAGACAGTACTCTTTATTGTAAAGTCCATATGGCTAATTGATTCTGACAGTTTTCTGTTGGCAGTTTTCACTGATCTCTTGTACCCGTAGCCAACCTATGGTTAAAACTGACGAGAGACGACAGTTGATGCTTTCCTATTACAGTATGAAGTAAGATGAAAGTGAAACAATGAAGGCATATCCCAGAAATTCCCGTGCTAATTAAGCATCTTCTTTATGAATTGGATAGTACTAGAAGAATATTACCTCAACTTTTTGTTTTATTCACAATAGAACTACAACAGGCACCACACATTAACATTTTCTCCATCACTTGCTGAAGCCTAGACAATCAACAAAACAAAAATCAAGCTATGATTCATAGAGTTTGTCAATTTCCATATAAAAATATTCCCATTCTGGCCGATTTCAAGTTACAGGGAACTGGGAAGAGACATACAGTAGACAACATTATACAGCATTTCAGTATACAGACAGTATACATTATACAGACAGTAAAACAGACCTAAGTAACCCAAGAGCATAGATATTACTGACATGTACTAAAGCAATAAAGAAGTGATGAACTTCAAGTGTTTATTACCTTTGGGGTTAATATAATTTATTTCATTGTAAATTTATATAATTTAATTGTTAATAATTGTTAATGTTTAACAACTGATTCATAAAATTTCTGAAAATTTACCAGTCAGTTCTCAGGATCTGGGATGAGCCAGCCCAGCACACTCCTGGAGTTATATTTTCAGAAGATCACTTTGGTAGCAATCTGTAGAAACGTTTTGAAGGGGAGTGGTCTGGAGTCACCACTGAAAAACATACCTGAGCTACGTTAGGGGTGAAAAGTAGGAGACAGACTTAGGAAGTGTCCTCAGATCCCACTAGCATGAGCCTTCAAATGAGGTCAGATTAGTACAGATAGTGCAGATTTCACTGGTTCCTGTCCAAACATGGTTATGTAGGACCTTTAATAAAAGTCTCCTCCAGATATTCCTGGAGTCTCTGAGATATCTTACGTGTGCTTGCAGAGGCCCTTGTTCTTCGGGTTTCTTGTTGATGACTATGGGCCAAAGGGGTTTGAGGGTGAGGCCCCACCCCTACCATAGCTGAGAATGGGATCCATGCCAAGGAAGCCATGTGTCAGGCCTTGCTTTCCCGAGTTTGCAAATCTGGGGGAGGGGGCTTTCAAAGGATGCTGGTACCTGGCGTGTACCCCACAGAAATTTATCTCCAGGAACATGAAGTTGCTGGGTTTGTTTTTCTGTGACTCACAGAGGCAGGGGGAAGACAGCCTTCTCCGTTTCTTCCTGTAACTGCTCACTGCGGCAGCCCCGGCCAGTCTGGAGCTGGGCAGGGAAACAGCCCCTCTTTCCTCTCCTGGTTTGGCCCCTGGAAGTCACAGAGGTGTCTCTGTCTGAGGGGCCCCTCTCCCCTTGCAGAGCAGCTGGTGCAGATGAGTTCCTGATGGCCAGGAGCCCCTCTGACCCATCCAAACTCGCAGAGCATATGACTTTCATCTGGGGGTTGTGTAGCCACCACTGCTCTTAGTAGAAAAATGAGGTGGAGTAGATAAAAGGGTGGAAGTGGCCCCTGGGCGCATGGTGGGGCTGGTAACTGAGGCATGGAATATGGAGGGTGGTGCATGTGTGGCTGGGCTGTGGGAAGGGGAAGAGGATGGAACTGGGGTTTGAAGTAGAGAAGTTTAATCATGCTCAGTTTTGAATTTGATGAATTAGGTGCCTGTGGGACAGCTCAGTGGGTACTGGGCATTCAGGAGAAAGAGAGGAAAGGAATGGTGGTGTTGAGAGTAGTAAAGCTGGTGAAACCGGGGATGACTATAAGACCCCCTCCCCATGAGGGCGTAGAATGAGAGAGTCGGCAGGTAGACCAGCAAGGGCTCAGAACCTCAAGGAACACTAGTGGTTAAGGGATGGTGTGGGGTTAGGAGCCCAAGAACCACACAGAGAGGAATGTCCAGGGAACTCTGAAGGGAACGAATGGCAGGAACAAAGGAGCGGAGGCAGGATTGTGGCTTCTCCTGGGAACAGTTTGGGCCATTGTGTTTATGCTTATAGTTTCCTATAAGTTTATCTATTCAGAGTTATGATGGTGTTAACCTTGCCTCCCTTCCTCCCTCTAAAAAAAGAAGTCAAAGACTCTGCAGTATCATAAATGACCCAGGGATAGGAAGACATCTGACACTTTTGTACCATGGTAATTCTTTGATCCAGGCTTTGATAGTCAGGGTGAGAAGAAAACAAACTTACTTTAAGCTAAAGGTTTTTAAGCTAAAGGAAATGTCAACTGTTTCCTGTTTGATGTTTCTTGCTGTGTTTTCCACATTAATCACTTCATTTTTCCCTTGGTCACTGACCTGATGTTTCGGGTTTTTTTTTCCTCTCACAGTTGTCAGCTGCCTGGTGTGTCAGACAGTTTCTCACCATGATATAGGGACACATTAAGAGCTTGAGCTGGCAAGGCTACCGCCCAAAGTGTGTTGCCACTCTCAGTGGTTATGTGCACGAACATCCCGAAAGCCCAGTGCTACTGAAGTGAATTATAGGCTTTGAAATGACCAGGTGGTTTGCATTTAGCAAGAAAAAATATACCCCAGACGTGTTCAAGGGTTGCTGGTTTGGGAGAAATTAGATGACTCTGACATGAAAAGACAGACCCTATCTAAAGAGACAGGAGTGTGAATTTTCTACAGCACAAATCTGTCGAATAAGTGGATTTGGATGTGACCACAGGCCTGCCATATGAAATTCTATTCCATGGGAATTAAAGTTAGCGGCTTTTTGAAGGCATTTATCGCAGACTGTGTAAACTTTTCTTGTTTTCTTTTGCCAAAGCATAGAAGCGTGGAGAAATAAAGGTGGGCTTTTACTGTGATTGTTTATCTGCTCTAATCCTCTTAAACACTTAATGTGTCCCCATGCACATAGCAGTGAAAGTAAATATAGCTATTTCTTATAACATAGCAACTTAGATGTGTTAGTTTACGGCTAAGGGAGTAGGAAAACTAGAGAAAACAGTCCTTATATAGGTTAGGTATTAGGTGTTTAGCTACAAGTATCAGAGACCCCAGATAGTGGCTTTATTTCCCGGGTAAAAGCAGTCTGCAAGCAGGCAGTTGAGAGCTGGCATGATAGCAGGAATCATTAGGCTCTCTTTAGCTCTCCAATCTCCCATCTCCAGTATGTGGCCCATGTCCAAGAGGGCTGCTGGAGCTCCAACCATCATACAGGCTGTCCTCCGTTACCTGCGGGTTCCGCATCCAAGCCGGATTGAAAATATTCGGAAAAAAAAGGCAACGTTTTCCAAAAAGCAAAACATGAATTTGTCACACACTGGCAACTATTTGCATAGCATTCACATTGTATTACAATTATTTGGATAGCACTTCCTTACATTGTATTAGGTATTGTAAGTAATCTAGAGATGATTTAAATAAATGGGAGAATGGGCATAGCTTATATGCAAATACTATGCCATTTTATATAAGGGAATTTAGCTTTAGCAGATACCCACGGGTGAGGGGTGGTTCTGGAATCAATCCCCCAAAGATACTAGGGGTGACTGTATTTGAATTACAGGCAGAGAATGAAGAGGGAAGAAGGGCATGCCATCTCCCTTTTCGAATATCCGTCTCAGATTTCCAATATTCCTAACTTACCTCTCATTGGCCAGAGCTTAGGCCCATAGCCCTGACTAGCTGCCAGCATTGTGTTTAATTCACTCCATATCTCTAAATTATTATAAATCTCATTTTTGAAGAATTAATTAACCCGTAACCTTCTGTTCTCCTGGCCGTTATTACAAGAGATTGGGAGAGAGCTTGTGCAAGAGTGAGATTCTTTAGGGTCTTTCTGGATGACTCCATACCAAGAGGTCTTCCTCTCAACAGTAATAACTGTAACATCATGAATCAGCCAGCATTTACCCTAAAGGCAGAGCTGGTAGGTTATATAGATTAAGGGATTAATCTATTAAGGAGTTGGCTTACTCAGTTGAGGGGCCTGGCTTAGAATGCTTGAAAGGGCAAGCAGTCAAGAAGAGAATATTATTGGAGGGCTGGAGCAGGCGCTCTTGGAGTCTCTGCATTCAGGGAGGGCCTAACCCCTCTTTTTAAGGGCTTTTAACTAATTTCATCAGTTCTGTCTAGTAAAATCATACTTTTGACTAACTAAAGTCAGCTGATTCGCTCTCTTAATCACATCTGCAAAATCCCTCCACAGCAGTGCTAGATTAGTCTTTGATTGACTACCTGGGGACAGGTGTGTGTACCTGCAGCCTGGCCGCTGCCTCCATTTACTGCAGCTCTCAGGAGTCCACACCCCTCGCAGTTAACCCCAACTGGGGACATGTATGAGAGGGAACTCTGGGGAATGTAGCGCGGCTCAGGCAAGTTGACACATCACAAAGCCATCGTATCCTATTAGTTGTCAACCAGAGTCAGAGGGGCGGGGCAAAAACAAATCAGTGTTTCTTCGTTTCTGATATTCTGGCAGAAGGTGGACTGATGCTCTGATTGGTCATTAAAACCAGGGCCTGGCATTAATTGTGCATCTTAATTATATTTCTGCTTTGTTTTCCTCCTCTGTTTCTCATAGATAGTTAAGACTTTATCGTTGATGTTTTGGTTAGGCAAGTAAAGAGCTTTTAGGCTCATCAGTCATTGCGAACTCATCAAAGTTAACAGAACTTAAGATCTGCTTTTAAAATTAATGGTAAGATGTCCAGTTTTTTCCTTGCAGTTTTATTGAGATATAATTGACATACAGCACTGTGTAAGTTCAAGGTGTACAGCATGATGATTTGGCTTACATACGTCATGAAGGGATGATCACAATAGTTTAATGAACATCTATCATCTCATATAGATACACAATTAAAGAAATAGAAAAAAATTTGTGATAAGAACTCCTAGGATTTACTCTCTTTAACTTTCATATATTACAGCGGTGTTCATTATATTTATCACGTAGTACATTATACCCCTAAGATGTCCAATTTTCTAATAGCACAAATATTTTTTCTCACTTATGCCTTTTTTGGGGTCTTCTTTATACGGAGATACTAATGGACCCTTTCATTCTTTATTCAAACCAATAATCGCTTTTGTAATTTAAGTAGCACTGCTAATCTGTTTTTACTGATGAGACTCAGATGCTCATTAGTCTTTTGTTGAAAGAGTCCTGTATTCTTTTTTTTTTTCAAATAACAGCTTTATTGAGACATAATTCACATACCAAGAAGTTCACCCTTTTAGAGTGTACAATTCAGTGAATTTTAGTATATTCACAAAGTTGTGCGTTGATCATCACTAATTCCAGAACCTCTGTATTCTTTTATATTAAATATAGATGTGAATGTTTTAAGACAAATGAAGAATTTGAAAAACTCAGTTCTATTGTCTGATTTAAATTCATGTGAAAACAGAAATTGGTGACTTTTGCTCAGGGCAGAGCTGCAAACATTTGGTCTTAATTTTGTGAGAAGAATACACATGAGGCCTTCATTATGGGATTTTTTACCAATTTATGTATATTATTCCCTCAGATGTAGTTCAGAATTGGGGCTTTCATTCATTTATTTAGCCGGTATTTATGGAACCTTTACTTTGTGCCAAACTCAGTGCTAGGCACTGGCAGTCCCAAGTTAAATGAGACTTGCTTAGAAAGCTTGTGGTCAGGTGGGTGGAGAGGTTGGTAAAGTCATTCTTTTGGCCTTTATGATGTCACCTTGACTGCGAGCTCCAAAGGCACGAAGCCACTTGTGCTAACATACACGTGTGCGGGCATCCACAGTTATCGGAGGGAGAGAGGTGACCGTGTCTGTAAAGAAGGCTTTGAGAACATATCTGAACATTCCTTGAGAGACCCAGGTCTTCTTAGGGGCTGGTTTCACAGCAGCTATGGGGGAAATCACTAAGATCTTCTAAGACTGGACACAGATTCTGAGAAGTGCAGTGAATGTCGCTGCAGTTAGTGAGAAATGAAGGGTTCCCACTGCAGTGGGGTTTGCATCCTCACTCCCTCCAGAGCTCTACTTACATAGCACCTATCAGAGAGGTCTTCCCTCACTGTCTCTCTAAAATAGAGCTCTCTCCAGCTCTACCACTTTGCTCTGCTTTCTATCTCTTCTGAGCTTTCATATCTGATACATTTATTTTTTTATTGCATACCCCCCAACCCTGCCCCTGGCCCCATGAGAGCAGATATTTTGTTTTATTTGCAGCACTCTCTCCAGTACAATGTCTAGTGCTGTGTCCGGCACATAGTGCTAATAAGGATTTGTGGTGTGCGTGAAGGATCTTAAAAAAGATGCAAATTATAAAATTCTGTTTATATGGTTCCTTATGCAAGCAGAAATTAATTTTCTTTTCCTTTTTTGGTCTTTCAGAATTCAAAGTTCTTTTTTTTAACTGAAGTATAGTTGATTTACAATGTTAGTTTCTGGTGTACAGCAAAGTGATTCAGTTATATATATATATTCCTTTTAGAAATTAATTTTCTTAATAAATATGACAGATCTTTGGGTGTGTGTTTATTTGTGGATGATAAATGGATGAGGCTATTTCTCATTGCAAAATAACAGTCTGAAATTTGAATCCATCTTACCTTTTCTGTTCCTAGACCTCAGTATGAAGGTGAAAACAGCTGGGACTTTGCTATTGGTCCAATTTAAAGAAGCATGCTTTCCAACCTCGGTTGGGTCCTCTCTTAGAATGTAAGCTTACTGGGAGCAGGAGGTTTGTCTGTTCTCTTTTGTATTCACAGAGCCTAGAACAATGCCTGGCAAACATTAGGCAGCAAATAAACTTCCACCCCTCTCTCAGTAACTGACCTTGTGTCTTTCTTCTCCAAGAAAACAGGCCATAGGAATGAACTCCCTCAGAATGCCCTTAGGCTCCAAACATTTCCATCCTCCCTTCCCTCTTTCTTATCTGTGTCAAACTGCTTGGAAGTTCTTCTCTGTGTGTTTTTCGTTCCTTTAGGAGACTTCCTGTGGACATGCCCCCTCTCAGATATGAAACCATTTAACACTATTAAATCTTTCCCTTCAATTTACGGAGTGCCCGAGTCTCCCCCATATTTCCGGACCTTGTCTGGGCCCTCCTTCTCTCTTCCCTTTACTGCAGCCTCCTAACGTATGTCAGTGCTCTCCTGCTCCCCACCTCGTCTCCTGAAACTGCCCAGGAAGGTCACCATGATGCTGAACTGCCTAACCCAGTGGCCTCGGCTGGTCCATAATTGGCGCCTGTTTGAGCCTGCTGACTTACCCCCCAGTCCTCTTGAAGCTGGTGCCATGACTCTCCGCTTTCCCTCCACCCTCTCTTTTGGCTTTGCACATCTCTGGCAATGGCGTTGCCCACACCTCCTCGTTTAAGTAAGAAATGTGGTCATCTTTGACCTCCTGCCTCCCTGCCTCCCAACTCAGCTCATTACTAAATTCTTGGGCAGTGTGGCCACTGCCCAAGTGGGCTCTTGGCGCCTGGAATCTATTGGAATACTGCTAATTCTCTGCCTCCAGCTTTACAGAGTGCTCTTTCTAAAAACACAGATGGCTTAAAGCCTTCTATGCTCCCCATCTCCAAAGACTGGATCTAAAACTCCTTAGCATGGCATTCAAGATCTGTCTCAGTCCATTCACGCTGCTGTAACAAAATACCACCGACTGAGTAGCTTATAACCAACAGACATTTATTGCTTATGTTTCTGGAAGCTGGAAGTCCAAGATCAAGGTGCCAGCATGGGCACTTTCTGGTGAGAGCCCTCTTCCTGGTTCATAACCAGCGCCTTCTTACTGTGTCCTCACGTTGTTGAAGAGGGCTAGGGATCTCTCTGAATCTCTTTCTTACAGTACTAATCCCGTTCATTAGGACTCTACCCTCATGATTTGAGGACCTCCCAAAGCCCTCACATCCTAATACCATCACCTTTGGGGGTTCGGATTTCAACATGTGAATTTGGCAGGGGTAGGGGGGCACAAACATTCAGACTCTGGGCAAGACTCTTCTCAATGTGACTGTCATGTGGCTTTTCAGCTTCGTTTCCAGCTTCCCCAATATATATACGCGCATCCTCTCTCCCGCTCCCTCCGTCTCTCCCTGGCTGTCTCTGTCTCTGTGTCTCTCTCTGCAGGGATTCTCAGTGTCAGAGCATGCTGTGTGCTCTCCGGCCTTTGGGCTCTTTGAGTCGGATGCCTTTCCTCTCTTGTCCACTTCCAGATAGAAATCCTAACCCTTCCTTGGCCACCCACTTTCCCTGCATGCTGACTCCCGTCTGCCCCCTTCCGTGTTTGCACGGCATTTTCAGGCACAGCTCTGTACACATCTACTGGGCCACGTAGGCTGCCTTCTCCATGAGTTTGCCAGCTTTCTGAGACCATGTCTGTCTTAGTCATCCTTGAATCCTCAGTGCCTAGCGGAGTGCTTAGCAGATTGAAGGTATTCTATAGATATTGGAATGAAGGAATAAAATTCAAATAAGACATCTCAGTAGTAGATGCAAACCAACCTCTGTAATGGCAGCAGAGAATATAAGTGCAAATGGATGATTGGACTTGGCAATTGAAGTATATCTGAACTGTAACAAGAGCTCTTCTTTGCCTTCTGAAGCTATCTTCAGCAGTGATTTGTTTTTATAAATGTGGAGAACCACAGATCAGCATATGTGTCAAAGCTCTTCTGTCCAGGACAGAACTGAGTTTCATTGTCATCTTTTTTTTTTTTTCCAAAGATTTATTGATTGATTGATTAATTGATTGATTGATTGCTATGTTGGATCTTCGTTTCTGTGCTAGGGCTTTCTCTAGTTTGCGGCAAGCGGGGGCCACTCTTCATCGCGGTGCGCGGGCCTCTCACTGTCGCGGCCTCTCTTGTTGCGGAGCACAGGCTCCAGACGCGCAGGCTCAGTAGTTGTGGCTCACGGGCCTAGTTGCTCCGCGGCATGTGGGATCCTCCCAGACCAGGGCTCGAACCTGTGTCCCCTGCATTAGCAGGCAGACTCTCAACCACTGCGCCACCAGAGAAGCCCCTCATTGTCATCTTAACAGTACTTTCCTGGATCAGTGTTCAGGAGATGTGAAAAGTTTTTAGAACAATTCAAGGAATGTGTAGTAAAGTTTTGTTATTTTGTTTCCTTTGTTGTTGTATTGTTTTTGTCTGTGGGTTCTGGTTTTTATTTGGGAAACTAATGAGAGACAGGCTGTTAGAAAACCAGAGGCAAGCTGTTTGGCTTATTGACAAACTAGCTGACTGAAGTCAGTAGTATGGGTGATCCAGGCATCTATGCATTAAGGAAAAGCTCATCTCTACGACCTCCCTGGTGTTGGCAGCTTGTGAACTTGGCCTGGTTTTCTCTGCAGTTAGTAAACTGATCATCCTGTTTCTCTCTCTCTATCAACCATCTCATCAGTTTACAGGTCAACATATCCTCTGTTCAGTTCTTACAAAGTGAAAATGCAGGTGCACTCACAAACACAAAGGTTCATTTTGTCCTGGAGGCTGACAATCATAATACTTTTTTAAAAGAATACTTTTCTTCCTTTTTTAAAAAATCAAGTTCTCATATTATCTGAATTTCATTAGATTATTAGAGAAAAGAGATTTCCTTTTCCCTAATGAGAATGCAGGTACTATGGACTTGCTGCTTCATACGAGGCATCGCCCTTAACTTGCACCAACCTGCCTTGTATATACCTGCTCCCCAGCCCCCAGTACACACCGCACCATGCACATTAAACGCCATGAACATGAACACCACGCCAAGAACATTAAAAAGGGGGAAAATGTCCTTAATTTTATTTTCTGGGCCTGTTGATATCTGAGTTGTTACATATGCAAATATACTTTTGATTCTTTTCCTGGTGCATAAATCCATAAGATTTTCTCTAGGGTTAATGTTATGGTCCTGAGGTTTCTCTTGGGTGCTGCATTTTGTACAGCCAGCTCTTGCAGTGTAAGAGAAGCATCAGCTACTTGGGGGCACCCAGGTATTTATTTAATGAAGGAATTGCCAAGGGAAAGTAATTTGATCCTAAGAAAGAAGGGGAAAAATACTCAGTGCAGATAGACCATTTCAAAATAACTAATCCAGAAAGTAGGTCTGTGTTGAACACTGATGACCATATCCTAAGGAAGGAAATTTACCAGACAGCCTAATTTACTGTACAGAGTCAATAAAACCCCAGAGAGGTTCCTGTTTCTTAACGGGACTTCTGCATAGGCACATAGCCTTGGGGAGTCAGAGGGAGGCTGGTAGTGGAAACACAGAATGAACAGTGATTGGTGAGAGAATTCAACTGTAAGCTTCCCCAGGGCCAAGACTATGCTTTCTCATTCTCTGTTGTTGTGTGCTGGGTGCCCAGCACTCTGCTGGAGATGCGTATCCAATAAATATTTGTTTACTGCATGACATCATGGATGAATTGAGTGAATGTACAAGGAATCTAACAAAGAATGGGTGGACAAAGGCTGGAAGGTTTGAAATAGTGATGACCTAGTAATGAAGGGAGCTAATTAGCATGAAATATAACTACAAGGCATTGCAGGTATTATTAGAAATATTTGCTTGGCTCGAACATTTGCACATGTAGGGAAAATCCCACATGGCCTATTCTAGTTGAAATTTTGTCAAGTTGAGATATTGTGTTATATATATTATATATATAATATGTATAATAGACTTGTTCATTTGCATTTTGAGTATGTAATCAAACAACACAGAAGCTCAAATGACATGGATGCTCAATTTACAATTTTTATGATACCATCCAGTGCAAATTTATGATTATAATGTTGTTGTTTGAGGCATAAGAGATTCTGAAATGCCTTTTGAATCCTCAGATAATATTCAACTATGTTAAAATGTATTTTTAGTGTTCTTAATTTTTTTATCCTCTTCTAGTTCCTTGAGAACTGGAGACCCAAGCAACTGCATAGGCAACTCAGTTGCTTTGTTAACCCTGACTCGGTAGATAGGACTCTGGGATGGAGCATCCGTCTGACCAGCTATTTTCAGATGGGTTCAGGGCTGGCCGCTCCTTGGTTCTAGCTTCCTGAGTCTTTTCCTCAGCTTTGTAGCTTCAGAAATTCACTTTCATTAAGTCAGCTAGGGGTGAATGAACCCTTCACATTTGCTAGAAATCAAACTCACTAGGGACTGAAGAAGACAGGATACTCTTTTATTTGTTCTGAGAAATTATTATTTCCAGATAGTCCAGGATATGTTATTCATTGGTGGGTAAAATATTCTCCTATCAGGAAAATCTGCCATGAAACCACAGTAAGTTCACAAGGCTCCTTGGAGAGAACAGAGCAGAATAAAGGCTCTCTTCCAGCCTCATGATGGGCATTTAAATTGGGATAAACTTTTTGAAGGGTAATTTGGCAATATCACATGAGATTAAAGTCTGGATGTCTATGCTAGTTACCTTAGTATTAAACACAGAATGCTGAGCTTAAAATAGACACTCCTACCATTGTGTTTAACTTTCCCTTATGAGTGTCTCTAAAGTATATCTTTGTACTGGCAACAGCTATTTGTTGATTAGCTATTATGCCAGGCACTATGTGAGGCATTCTGAGTTCAACACAAAGGTAAAGAATGGAGAGTTCCAGATTAGAATGATCCTCTCTAAGGGGGCAGGTTCTATAGGTCCCCAATAGCTATGATACCAGACACAACTTGATAGACATTTTAAGAGGTGTAGATGCAGAGCTTTGGCGGTTCCAGAGGAGTGTGGTCCCTGTTTGGCTTGAAGTGTGTGCTTGGGCTGGAGCCTGAAGGATAATAGGATGTGTGTGCCCAGAGATTGGGCAGGTGGAAGGGATGTCCAGGTGAAGGGAACAGCAAGAGCAAAGGCTCAGAGGTGAAGCAGGAGGGGTCTTGCAGGAGGAAGGAGAGTTCACTTGCCTGGGACATGATGTGTGTGCAGGGGAGTAGGAAGGAATTGGACTTTAATAGTGGAAGGCCAGGCTGGGGAATCTGGACTGTTTCCTGTAGTACTTAAATGCCGGTGAGAGTGTGGTGCCTTAAAATGGTTTCTTAAATACACAATTATCAGTCTTTCTCAAATTCTGAATGCCTGAAAGAGTGCTAGCATCTTTTTTTTTTTTGATAATGAGATGACTTAATGCTTCAATGTTTTAAAAATAAATTCTGTTGAAATAATTACTGTGAGTCTAGTTTTTTTCAGACCCTCCTGATGTGGTATTTGTTTTGTTCCAAGTAGCAACGTGTTCTTTTTAGGAGTGGGAAATATAAGGCATAAAGGGATGTGCTGAGAGACAAGAGAATAATTTTTTCCTTTGTAGCCAATTTGTTGAGATGAAAAATCACACCAACTCTTTATCTTATATTTCCCAATTTCATGAAAATAAAAACATCTTCTATAAAAATTATTTTTAAGGACATGAGGGCAAATAGTGTCCTTGAGTCTTGGAAAGATCAAATTGGTACACAGATTGTCCAAACACAGAGAATGATAGAGGCCAGGAGTGCTGAAAACGCTAAGGAGCGTTACAGTTAGGAGGGTGGACTTAGGAATCAGACATCTGAGTTCAAATCCCAGCTCCACCACCCACCAATTTCTCTGCTCACTTCTAATATCCTAGATCAATAATTTTATCGCTGATCCTTTGACTCTGCCACTTTTGTTTTCCATCAATGACCTGTGTATTCCCCCTCTACTCACCTTACATCCCCTGGTCTGCTGTTGTGTCACCTCTCTCCTCCCTCTTTCTCACTCTTCTGCAAAACCCAACCCTGGTTAAAATCAGGTTTGTCCAGGAAAAACTGCACATGCTGCCCCCAGACACACACACACACACACACACACACACACACACACACACACAGTTCTGATGATACTAAACTGATTAATCTACCCGCTGCACTGACACTCAGCACTCTCTGGCAAGCCTACCATGTTCCCTAGTAAATTTGTTCTCTCACTTTCCTGGGTGATTATTTCACACCTTTGCCTCTTTGCTCAAACCTCCAAAGTCCCCTCCTGTCTCTCTCTCTCAGCCAATGATCTTGCTGCTTATTTCAGTGGGAAACTACAAGTAGTTGGAACAGAAGCCTCTCATTCCCCTACCACCAAATACTCCTGCGCTGGCCCGTAATTCTACTCCTCCAACCCCCGGTCTTTGCTGTGGATGAGCTGTGTGTGCTCCTGGCTGAGGCCCATCTCACTCCCAACCCACCAGATCCTCTGCTCTTGCCTATTTGGAACTTTGCTTCTACACTATCCTCCCACTAGCTTCATCGAAGTTCCTCTTTTTACTGGATCATTCTTATTATTCAGACATTCTACAACATCTCCATTCTTTTAAAATACCCTCCTTAATACTTTGTCTCCCAGCAGCTTTGCCACACCTCACTGTTCGTCTTTAAAGCAAAACTCTTTGAATAAGTTGTCTGTTCTCTGTGTCTCCAATAACTTACCGCATACTTCCCACCCTCCCCTGCCTAACATGTTACTATGAACATTTTCAAACAGACAGAAAAGTTGAAAGAATTTTAAAGTGAACACCCATATAACCACCACCTAGACTCTACAATTAATGTTTTGTTTTATTTGCTTTAACACATATCTTGTCATCTCTTCATCCCGTGATCCTTTCATCAATCCATCTTAGGTTTGGGGTGCATTTTAAACCAAGTTGGAGGCATCAGTACACGCTCTCTTAAACGCTTCAGTATGCATGTTATGAATTAGAGTTCAGTATTTGTTCCTAGTGCTGCTGTCTTTGGAGGTGAAATTTATATACACTGAAACGCACCAATCTTAAGTGAATCATCAGGGTTCTGACAAATACGTACACCACCTCTGCAATCCAAACCCTTACAAAGTGTGAAACACGACCAATCACCACAAAAAGTTCCCTCATGCTCCTTCGCAATCAATCTTCAGTCCACCCTCCCATCTCCTGCCGGAGGCAACCTCTGTTTTGATTTTCCCCCACCATATGTAATAATTTGAATTATACAGTACGTACTCTTTTGTGTATGTTCTTTCACTCAGCATAGTGTTTTTGAGATTCATCCATAACCTGTGTATTAGTTATTCATGCCTTTCTACTGCTAAGTATTATTCCACTGTTTGACTATACAACAGTTTGTTTATTCATTATCCTATTGATGGATACCTAGGATGTTTTCAGTTTGGGGCTGTTATGAATAAACTTGCCACAAACACACACGAAAGTCTTTTTGTGGATATAGGTTTTCTTTTCTTTTGGCTAAATACTTAGGAGTGAAATTATCAGGTCATAGGGTAGGTGTATATTTAGTTCTATAAGAAACTGCTAGAACTTAAAAAAAAATGGTAGTATTGTTTTACACTCTGACCAATGGTATATGAGAGTTCGGATTGCTCTGTGTCCTTGTCAGCATTTGGTTTTGTCAGTCTTTTTCATGTTTATCCATTCTGGCGGGTATGTAGTGATATCTCATTGTGCTTTTTATATAAATTTCTTTGATGAATATTAACATTCAGTACTTTTCATGTGCTTATTGATCATTAGTTTATCTTCTTCTGTGAAGTTCTTGTCAAATCTTTTGCTCTCTTTTTATGAAATTGTAAGCCTTCATGACATGTCTTAGATATCAGTTCTTTGTCAGATATATGATTTGCATACATTTTCTCCCAGACTGTGATTTACCTATTCATTTTCCTTTTTTTTTTTTTTTTTTTGGCCACACTGCACAGCTTGTGGCATTTTAGTTCCCTGACTAGGGATCAAACCTGGGCCCTCGGCAGTGAGAGTGTGGAGTCCTAACCACTGGATCACCAGGGAATTCCCTTCATTTTCTTAATGGTGTCTTTGACGAGCAGAAAATTTTAACTTTGATTAAGTCTAATTTGCTTCCTTTTAAGTTTATTGCTTTCTGTGTCATATCTAAAAGCTTTATAGTTTTAGCTTTTACATTTAGGTCTCTGATCCATTTCAAATTAATTTTTGTGTGTGATGTGATTTGGGTCAAGATTTATTTATTTTCCCATATAGATATTTAGTTGTCTTAGCACCATTTGTTATAAAGCCTTGTCTTTCTCTATTGGATTTCTCTGTCAACTTGTGAAAATTCAAATGATCGTATAAGTGTGGGTCTGTTTCTAAGCTCTCTGTTGTCTCATTGATCTCTTTGTGGATCCCATGCCAGTATCAGACTGTTTCATTACGGTAGACTTACTAGTCAAAGTCTTAAAGTCAGGTGGTGTAAGTCCTCCAACTTTGGTCTTATTTTTTATAATTGGTTTGGCTATTCTAGGCCATTTGCATTTCTATACACATTTTAGAATTAGCTTGTCAATTTCTACAAAAAGCCCAGTGAAATCATGATTGGGTTTATTGAACTTATAGATCAGTTTGTGGAGAACTACATCTTAATATTTAGTATTTTAATCCATGAACATGGTATGTCCACTTATTAGATCTTTAATTTCTCTCAGCAATGTCTTGTAGTCACAGTCTCATTTGAACCCATTCCATTTAGGTTTTGTGCCCAAATTCCCCTGAAACCACTCTTGTCTAGGTCACCAGTGACCTCCATGCTGCTGTATCCAATGGTCAGTTCAGTCTTCCTCTATCTTCATCTTTCAACTGCCTTGACATAATTGATCACTGTATCCTTGAAGCATTTTGTTCACCTGGCTCTGTCTCACTGTGCTCTCCTGGTTTTCCTCCCATCTCACTGGCAGCTCTTTTTTTGGCCTCCTTTGCTGGATCCTTCTCTTCCTAACATTTAGATGTTAGAGGACCCCGACCCTCAGTCCTCAGACTTCTGTCCTTTATCCATTCTCAGTCAGTCTCATGGTGTGAATATGTTACTTAAAGCCAATCACAATGTCTAAAGCCATCAGACTCCCAATTTTATATCTCAGTCCTGAATCCCGGACTTACATATCCAAACTCCAGACTTATATATTCAACTTCTTACCGATCTTCATTTGGATATCTAAAACGTATCTCAAACTTAACCCTTCCAGAATGGAACTCTTGATTTGCCTCTGAAATGTTTTGCACCTTCTCACTCCCCACCACCCACCATGTTCCCCAGCTCAGTAATTGGACTTTTTTCCTTGTTGCTTACATATCAGTCTTAGAGTCTTCCCTGGCACCTTTCTTTCTTTTACACTCTGCATCTCCCTACATCAGAAAACCCTCTTGGCTCTGTCTTAGATCTATCTACTTCTTAGCCATCACTCTATTCCAAGACACCATCATCTCCACCTGGTTTACTGCAATATTCTTCTAAGTAATCTGCTTTCTCTCAGTCTATTCTTTATACAACTTGAGTCACCTTTTAAAATGTTACAGCATTTCACTTCCCTGATTAAAACCTTCTAGAGCCTTTCCATTATATTTAGGGGGAAGAAAACCTGCAATGGTTTACAAAGCCTCACATGATCAGACTTCCCTGTTCACTCTCTGACCTCATCCCCTTCTATTTCTCCTTCTTTCACAATACTCTGACTACATTGGCCTTTTTGTTGTTCTTGCACATTCCCAGATTCTTTTGGCCTCAGGGCCTTTGTAATTTCTGTTTCTTCTGCCTGGAACCTTTTCCCCAGATAGTTACATGGCTTGTTACCTTACTTCATTCAGGTCTCTACTTAAGTGTCGTCTCCTCAGAGAGGCCTTTTCTGACCACCCTATGTAAGGAGGGTGCCCCCCCACCCCATTACTCTCCATTCCCTTACTCTGCTTTGGTTTTCTTCTTACCCTTTAGCATTATTTGGTTTGATATTTATTTGTTGATAGTCTATTTCCCCTAGTAGAATACGTACAAGCTCCCTGAGGACAGGGACTTTCTGCTTTGAATCATTAATGCTGTTAACAATGCTTGTCACATAGTAGGTGCTCGAAAAATATATGTTGAATGAATGTGGGCAAGTGAACCTTGCAGGCTTCATTTTCTTCATCTGAGAAGTGGGGGAAATCATGGTATCTACCTCATAGTGCAGATGTGAATGTCAAATAACATACTGGGTATAATAAGACATTTGTGGCAATGGTGTTGGCTGTTATTGTAATTACTGTTCAATAATACAAATGATTTAAACCTCTTATAATCAATCAACAAATAGCTAATTAAGGTGGGCTTTGCCTGTTATATGCTTTTTACAGTGGTTGATTTCAGAGGTGTAACTTGTGATCCAGTTATTCGTAACTTAGTTGGAGGAAACAGATATAAGTATATGAAAAGTTAAATGCCATAGACTATTTAAATAACCAATCGAGACAACAGTAGAAATGTTATCAGGCTTAACTAGTTGCCTAATGCATTTGCTGCTGCTGATTGTTCTAGGTATGAGAAATAAAAGCGTTTTTTTTTTTTTAAACCAGGGTAGTATGAGGAGGCCTTGTGGAGCGCATGGATTTGGGCTGCCCCTTGAAACACTGGGGACGATTTTAATCCTTTATTGGCCATGAGGTGGAAGGGCATCAAAGGTGGGACAGTGGCATAAAGCCAAAGTGGGGGAAGAACTAGGGGAGTTGAAAAATGGAATGAATCAGTTTGGCTGGAGGGAGAGGTCTTGTGAGGAAGTTTGAGAGCAACGCAAAGAAAACAAGGTAAGAACGAAAGCAAGTGGCTTCAGGTGACAGGAAGCCCTTCCTTACTAGGAATGGGCAAGCAAGAAGGAAGTGCTTATGGGTAATTAGGAAAGAAGGGAACACATCACAGGCTTCTTGCTGCCAGGTTCACTCCCTTCTCCCGCACAGTGCAGGTGGCTCAGGGCATTACTCTCTGAGGCACAGATAGTGGGCAGGCATGCTGAGTCCATGTGTCCATGTGTCCAAGGAGAAGCAGACACAGGAGGGCACTGCTCTTCTGTTCCCAGGGCCTGGAAGCCAATTCTGAACTCTTTTTATCCACAAGAATTCTCACTCTAGGTGGCTGTGACTAGAAGGCAAGGGACAATTTTCACTATGGCTTCTTATTTTAAAAAAAAGAAGGAAGAGGATAGAGAAGCTTAGAAATGAAAGGCCAACCAATAAACATAATAATTTACATTTTAATATGCATATTAAGAAATACTCAACTTTTTTTCAGAAGAACATGAAAGAAAGCAGAATATGTCACCCTAAAATATGCTACTTTGGCATACTGATTATTTTGAATTAAAGTTACTTAAGAAACAGCCAGTGCAAGAAGGATACTCTAATCCCCTTTGTCTCCTTGAGAGCAGGAAATAAATCTCCCATGTGAAAGGGATCCACCCTGTACCAGGAGGGTAGAAGGCATCCTTATTGCCAGAGACAGGGAATTCAGGGCCAAGAAGGCTATATAAACAAATCTTGTTACTTCTTCATTAATTTGCTACCCCAAGCCCAAACCCGTATGTTTTGTCAATTTTTCACAAATTTATTGTTTCTTTTGTCTAAAAGGTATAAAAGCTGCCTGCTTTGGTCACCTCTTTGAATCTCATATTTTTACTGGTATAAAAGCTGCCTGCTTCGGTCACTTCTTTGAATCTCATATTTTCACCAGCTCTCGTATGTACAAAATTAAATTTATATTTCTCCTGTTAATCTGTCTATGTCAATTTAATTATTAGACCAGCCAAAGAACCTAAATGGAAGAAGGGAAAAGTTTTCCTCCCCCACAAGGATATTAGGTGAGTCATGTAGAGCCACATTCTCATTATCATGTAAAAGGAAGCACACATTATATGAGAAGAGGCCAGAGTAACCTGTGAACAGATCAGATTTTTGAAAAAAAAAAAAAAGGTTATCTAGCCAACCACGAGATAAAACTTGCTTTAATGATATAGTTTTGTGTAAATTTGCAGCAATCTAAAAGAGTGTCCTTGTGTCCCTTAAGTTCTTTGTTATCAAGAAGTTAAAAAATAAATGTTAACCTTTTGCTGCGTTAGAATAGATGTCAGAGCAATTTGTAGTAGTTAAGAAAATGACCCTGTAAGAGAATCAAAATAAAACAAAAAAGATAAAATATAGATATGAGCCATGACAGATGTGGCAGAACAGGGAATGGATGTGAAGACAATAAGCCACGTTGTCGTTAACAGAGCCCTAGCAACACGGCTCTGACACAGATTAAATAATGAACGCCCATCGGTGGGCACAGCCCGGAGAGAACAGAGAGCGCATTGTTTCAGCCTGTTTATCTAATTTCAAACTAATTGCTTAAGTATAGGCTTGTGTTCTGATTATAGCCAAAGGAAAATCAAACAGTTGAAATACTGTTAAGTCCTGTAATTCACCCCGTTCAAGAATCAGAACTAAATAAAAGAATTTTGAGCAAAACATCCAAATAAATTGTTAGTCCTCCCTGCAAACGGAAGCCTGAAGAGAAGCAGGATCTACTCGTCAGGCTCTGCACTCACTCTTCTGTCCTCTCCTGATCAGGTTCTAGCTAATGTGATATGAGGGCTCGGCTCGTCGTCGCCTCTTCTGTGCCCAGGACTACGGCTCGGCTCCGTAGGGGGGCGCGGCAGATGCCAGGTTCCACGCCTGGGACTGGCCCGGGGAGTGGTGTCTTCTTGGACAGCGGCTTCTCTGAGGTTTCAGGCAGGCTGGTGTCGCCTGCCTTTTCCTACCCTGGGTATTTGTGATGAGCTAGTGAGCTGATACCTATGAAAGCACTTTGTGGACACAAATGAAGGGGTTCTATGGTTGGTGGAGGAAAGAACACAAATCAGAAGTCCTGGGTTTGAATCCAGGTCATCTCATACTCGGTCTCCCCTTTTCTGTATTCCTTTTTTTAAGTGTCTTCCTGTGTTCTTCTCCCCCCCCCCTTAAATCAGACGTTCTTTGGTTTTTTGTGTGTGTGCATGGACCCCCCTTTGGCATTCTAGTGACGCTAATGAGTCCCGTTTCAGAATAATGCTTAATGCATTAAGTTAAATGCATACATTTAAACGAATAAAATTAGAGGTTCTAGGTATTTTCGCCGTAAACATCTTTGCCGTAAAGCAGTCTCATTGCACAACTAATTGGCCGAAAGGCAATTTTGCCGTCAAAGATAAAATAACTAGGGGACAGGTTGGTTTCGACTACGTTATAGCAACTTGATAGAAAATACGGTGAAAAGAAAACTTACTGAAGTGTGAAATAAGAGAGTGTAAAGCCAGACTGCATACTATACCAGAAAATAGCATAACAGTTTGCAGATCCTTCGGTGAGTACAGTCATCCCTCTACCCGTCAGAAGCAAGTTTACCAAACTATGGCAAATATAAAAGAGGCAGCTAGTAATAAACGGCAGTCTAAGCATTCATTATCAATTCTTTAGCTCATTTAGATACAACAGCTTGTTTTGTAATGCCGTCTTTACCAAGTTTATCATGCAGTATTAGAAGTTGGAGGCAAAGGAAGAATCAAGCTTCTCATCTCCCAGAAAGAAATGGTTACATGATTCTTGATAAGTTTTATGAAAATGGTGAAATTTTTTTGCTATTTGATAGTGGAGAACATGATGTAGACAAAATTTTCGTATTTGGCATAGAAACTGGCTTAGATGATTTGGTGAAATATAAGGACTGTCATGGAACATATAAATGTAGTCCAGATATGTACTACTTTACATATATGTTTATATACGTTACATATAGATAAATAGCAGCATCCCTTGTCTGTTTGGTTTACTTCCAGGGAAATCTGAAGAGCCTTACAGCAGATTTTTTTTTTATACCATGAAGAACTTATGTCCAACATGAGATCCTGAATCCTTAATGACTGACTTTGAGAAAAGAAGTATCATTGCTTTCACTAAGAAAATATTTAAAAAATTTTGTTATTAGTTTTTCATGTTTTGTTATGCCCTTTTTAATGTCCCTATTTTATTTTAGTTTCATTATTTCATCTTTTACTGCAAAATTGTCTTATGGCCAATTAGCTGTGCAGCAGAACTGCTTGCAGTAAAGATTCTTACAGCGAAAATATCAGACATGAAAATTAGTATGCATAGGGTTACCAGGGAAACCAATTAGACCGATATACAGTTATCAGTATACCAAAAAAGTAATAATATAATAATATCCACCCTTTATTAATGCACTACCTACCAAGAGCTAGTGGCAGATTTAGTAACTACTGTAATTTTGGGGTAGTAATGAGTGGAAACGATACCTTGAGATACTTGCAATACGGTACTGTGATATGAAGATATCTTTGATTTCTACTTGTGACAAGTCACAGTTATGCCTAATTTTACTGTGAATTATTGCCTACATTTGTAATTGAAAGGAATGCTAAATTTCAGTTAAAGGTGAGTAAAAATTAAAACAAAAATTTCCCTACCCATGTCCTGAATTCTCTCTGAAATCCTCAGATACTGCTTGCCTTAAAACTTCACCTTTTCCTCTTACGCTGTGTGCCCCGCTGCTGCCCTCCAGCTGCTGTCACCCTAGATGTGTACCTCCCGTCCATGCAGGGGACAGGAGCACCAGACCTGTATCTCCTGCAGCCCACTGCACATCCACCCTGGACGACCCACAGGACCTCACACTCGGCCTTGGCCTCCAAAAGCCAACTCCTTGGCTTGTGCATCCCACCCGTGCTCCTCCCGCCAGCCTGCCCTTCCTACTGTGTTCCCTGTTCTGTTGGTAGCATTAACAACCTCCACACGGCTCAGGCCCCAAACCTAGCTTGAGCAAGTAAGTGAGCGCTGCTGTGGCCAGGATTACCGCCCTAGCCTCCTTGATAATGTTTATGGAAGTGTAGACTTGTACATTTTAAAGCACTGGTCTGCCCTTTTCTTTACCTGCAACGTCTTCTAAATTTCTGCTTACCCTACAGGGCTTAGTTCCTTCTTAACTTCTCTTTCCAACATGTACACACTGTGGTTTAAAATGTCTTCGTGATGTCTCTTTACCTCCATGATGTGACATCGGAGGACTCCTGCCTCCCTCGCAAAGTTTTCTTCTGTCCGTCCCCCAGCCTCACCAAGCTCCCTATGGTCCCTCCAGTGGCCCACTCCCCACTTCCCACTTTTCCTTGGCAGACAGAGTGAGTGCCTTCTGCCTGGGGATCCCTTACCTGCCTCGTGGCCTCCAGGTCTCAGTTCTGCGGCTGCTTGGCTGGGCAGCCTTTCCCAGCCTGTGCCGTCATGAGGACTGCCATAGAGCGGTTCTCGTCCAGCCAACTCCTGCTCCCTTGCATTTGAGCAGAGTCTGGCAGGGTTTCACCAGTGGTGTGCACTCAGGAGGACAGCATTATCAAAGTATGTGGTTAGCAGCGCTGACTTCAGAGCCCAATGACCTGGGTTCTAATCCCAGCTCCGCCACTAGCTGTTTGATCTTGGCAAGATACTTACCCTTTAGATGCCTCAGTTTTCTCATCTGTGACTTGGCATAATAATGGATTTGTCTGATATAAATGAGTTAATCTCCTGAAGCCCTTTAGAACCATGCCTAGCCTATACTGAGAGCTTAAATATCAGCTATTATTATTAGTTTTAGTTTCAGTAATGTGGCTTGGGCTCGTTTAAAAGCCACATCCTACTATACTTTTATTTTTGCTGGAGTTTTATTAAAGACTGTTGTGTAATTCGAAACCCAATATTTAACTGTTCTTCATCTCCATTGAGGTTGATATCAGAACGTTGATTTTAGCAGAAATAATTTATGTGAGACAAAAGGAAATACTTTTTGAAAGAAAGGTAGGAAGACTCCTGGGGATACAGCCTCTTAACAGAATGATGGAGACACCGTACCACCAGCAGTTAGCTAGTTGAGTTGGGGATTTATCCATGGTTCTTCCATTTCAGAGATTATGTTGATCTCACAGGAATTTTTCTTGCAGCCCTTTGGGTAGAAGAGAGATCAATATTATTTATCAGAGGATCTCTCTGGGAATGCATATCATCATATGGTCCACATAAAAAGATGGTTTTGAATGTAATTACTTTTTTTTTGCATGAGTGTTTTCATATCCTCTATAAATATTGTGCTCTGTGGGAAGAAACTTTTCATGATTCCTACTGCACATTGTTTGTGGCATTAATGTGCTCTTATAACTGATCCTTTTCTTCCCTTTTTCTTTCAACGTTGAAGCAATATTTCCCCTGAGGTTTAACTGTTTCAGCCTTTTCTAGGTTTTGCCACCAGGTGGGGCACTGGCTCCTTTATAAGGCATGGGCGGGGGCTTGAGGCTGGTTTTCTCACTGAGGTGGCTGTCTTGCCCCGTCATTCTGAAGTGACCCCTGGAGAAACTGTTCAGCCCTGACCCTGGGAGTGGGTAGAAGAGGCCAGCAGGGTGAGTGTTAGATCTGAGGGAGTTTCAGGGCTTTTCATTCCTGATCTTGTTGATCTAATATGCTAATGACTTCTGTTTCATAGGTTTTGAGTAACTTGAATTTTACCGGAAATACATGTAAATCTACTTGGCAACAAGTGAATCAAGTTTTCCTCGGAATATTTGGTCCCATCTTTATGGCTCAGAAGAAACATTAAATTTGGTAACCTTGACCATTATGTTAAATAGGTCTTATTTAAATAAGATAGAAATCATGGAAACAAGAATTAAAACTGCTCTTGGCGTTGAAAATTAGGGGAAAATTGTGTATAACTGTGAACACTTCATGTTAAAAAGCAGCGCATGGGTTTTTATTCTTAAGCGATGTACTGGAACATTATTTTTTTAAGATATAAATGCCTTAAATTATCAATTACATTTTTCTAGAATGAAAAATAAATTTCTTACTTTGAAACCATTGTGAGTCATATTAAGTCCCAGTTTAAACTATAAAAAACTACAAAACCACCAAAAAACTTTTTTATTTTATAATATAACCTAACTGTAGATGGTGAAATTGAATTATGAGTGATTTTCACAGTTACAGACACTAAGTCAGAATCAGAAGTTAGAAGATTCTTTCATAAGCTTTCCTCTTGAACTTAATTCTTAGACTTTAGTGATTAATGAGGTTTTATGCTTATTTAATGTATTTTAAAAATCTAGAAATAGTGATAGTATGTGCCTTTGATTCTCAGAAGCAATAACTTCATGTGGTCCCTCTTAGGCAACGTGAAATTATAGTGCTATATGTTCCATCACCAGCACCACCAATTTGGGCAACAATATAAAACTCATTTCATGGCCCTAGTGGAGGGCAGACTGTATTCCTCTTGTTTAAAATGAGTGAGTCACTTTAATACAGCATCTGAGGGGCAAGAAGGGAGTGAGAGCGCTCTTTGTTTCAGCTGGTGTGTTACAGTTTTCTTGGGTAGCAAGTACAAAAATGAAGCCTGAAGCCTTAGCTCATTCTGTATGTGAGTTTTATTTCTCACAGCAGCCCAGTGTCTATTTAACATATAGGAGTGGTTTCAAGTTCATTACTAAAGCTTATAGGCTAAAGTGCTTTGTGGGCTTGGCTATGACTTAAGTGGCCTTTGGGGAGTTGGCCAAAAACGGGGCTTGGGAACAGACTGCTTTCCCCGTGTCTGTGGATTCTCGGGGTAGTCAGTTTTCTTTTCCCCTGTCGGCTATCAGCTGCTTTGGAGATTAGTTTCATAGTAAGGATTCTTTCTTTAAAGCAATATGAAGCGACTACTTTCACAGGGGCACCAGGTTAGTAAATGAGGTTTTGAACTTTCTGCTGCATGTGTCAGATTTTCTTTCTGTCCTCACGGGGCGATGACATGCCAGTCAGCATAGCATTTGTGCTGTTGCTGCGTTCTTTTAGAAAATAATGTGAGTTCGTCGATCCTACGGAGGTCTGGGGGTTATGGTTCTCCTTGTAATATATGCATTGCTGGACAATATTAAATGCAGGTGGAAGCCAAGAAGAAATGACATTTATGTGTTGGATGTGCAGTCTAGAGATTTGTACCTGTTCATGTGCATTTTCAATTCCTTTTTCAGAATTCCTTTCTTTGTGTCTTCCCATTATATCTTCTAGGGATAACTGTGATTTTATACATGGTTGATGCTACTTTATGGAACACGAGACAGCAGTGTGTAGAGCCCCAGCCAGTGGTGTCGTCCCTCACACCCTGTGTGTGCTTCCCTGATGCATGGTTTTCTCTGGGGCCTACTGCTTATAGTTGCAAGGAACCAGAATATGATTTTAATTTTCTTTTTGAAAAGTCTGACCTTTTCCTAGAATGCCTCAGAAAATACCTGCATAACAGTTGACGTGGGCAGAGTGTACAGGTGGATCAAGCTGGACTGAATTCCTTCCTTAGTCATCACTGTTTTTATTCTTTTTTTTTTTTTTAAACCCCACATTTGTTTATTTATTTATTTATGGCTGTGTTGGGTCTTCGTTTCTGTGCGAGGGCTTTCTCTAGTTGCGGCGAGCGGGAGCCACTCTTCATCGCGGTGCGCGGGCCTCTCACTATCGCGGCCTCTCTCGTTGCGGAGCACAGGCTCCAGACGCGCAGGCTCAGTAATTGTGGCTCATGGGCCCAGCCGCTCCGCGGCATGTGGGATCTTCCCAGACCAGGGCTCGAACCCGTGTCCCCTGCATTAGCAGGCAGACTCTCAACCACTGCGCCACCAGGGAAGCCCCCTGTTTTTATTCTTAAGTGATTCCTCTAGGAATAAATATGACTGTCGAAACGGAGTGTGCCTTGTAAGACAATGAAAGGATCGCTAACAGTATTGAAATGAAATTAAGTAAATAGAGCGAAGTATCAAGAGAATATCTTCCTTAACTTCATTAACTTAGACATCTAGAGAGCGATTTTACCTTTGTTTACTTGTCACCAAAGCAATCCAGCATGAAATTGTTTCACAAGAGTATGTAGTTCGATTTGATGATGTTTTCAAGTTTGCAACACTTTATGAAATATATTGGCTTTTATGTTACTTTATGTATGCTTTAGTTCAAGGTAAGCGCTGGTGTTTTTTTTTTTTTTTATAGATTTATTTATTTGTTTTTGGCTGCACTGGGTCTTTGTTGCTGTGCGTGGGCCTTCTCTAGTTGTGGTGGGTGGGCTTCTCATTGCGGTGGCTTCTCTTGTTGTGGATCACGGGCTCTAGGTGCGTGGGCTTCAGTAGTTGTGGCTCGCGGGCTCAGTAGTTGTGGTTCACGGGCTCTAGAGCGTAGGCTCAGTAGTTGTGGCGCACAGGCTTAGTTGCTCCACAGCATGTGGGATCTTCCCGGACCAGAGCTCGAACCTGTGTCCCCTGCACTGCCAGGCGGACTCTTTTTTTTTTTATTTTTATTTATTTATTTATTTATTTTGGGCTGTGTTGGGTCTTCGTTTCTGTGCGAGGGCTTTCTCTAGTTGTGGCAAGCGGGGGCCACTCTTCATCGCGGTGCGCGGGTCTCTCACTATCGCGGTCTTTCTTGTTGCGGAGCACAGGCTCCAGACGCGCAGGCTCAGTAGTTGTGGCTCACGGGCCCAGTTGCTCTGCGGCATGTGGGATCTTCCCAGACCAGGGCTTGAACCCGTGTCCCCTGCATTAGCAGGCAGATTCTCAACCAGTGCGCCACCAGGGAAGCCCCAGGCAGATTCTTAACCACTGTGCCACCAGGGAAGTCCCAGTATGGGTGTTTTAAAATATGCTAATATGCTTCTGTTATTGCCATTTTAGTCTCCTCTTTTTTCCCCCGCTGGGAAATACAGTGTTTCAGAAAGGGTCTCTTCTCTCAGGTTCTCCTGTATTTAAAAATATAAAATTGAGGGAGAAGGGAGACAGAAATGGGTACTTAAAGAAATCTTTGAGGTTATTTGCTAAAGTTTAAAGATCCCAGTCCTATCTCTGCTGAGGCTGAAGTTGCAAAGTTATGGCTGCATGCTATCTCAGGATTGCAAAATTGACTGTACTTTATCCCCCTCAAGACACAATTGTACAGCTGTATTATTACCCCTGCCTCTGCAGATATTTTCTTCAACAGTAAATCCAAAAAAAAAAGAGCAGAGATTGCTGTGACTTGCTTAATATATGCTAGTACTGCATACGTGCTATTATTAATTATTAAATGCTATTAACTTAAAATTTTAAAGGAGACTTCTGTCAATCTGATTGTAGCTCCTCAGTGATTTTAAGGACTGTGTTAAGACATTTTACTTGTTGATTACTTGTTTGCGCTTAGCTGGCATGGATAAAAGTCTTAAAAAGCTCACCTAAAGCTCATTTAGGTCTGGTAGGTCTCAGTTTCTGTGTTCCCAAGTGCTTCGCAGCCTTTTCTTCTACAGATGATAACAGAACAGTACTGATTAGAAACAGAAATAAACAATGTGGCAAAGGATAGAGTAAGAGGGGAAACTCCTTAAAAACCAGATTTTTGGGTTTTCCCAAAGGATATTCATTACAATAAGCTTCCTCCAAACATGAGGGGGAAAAAAAAGACTGTGCAATAAAGTGCTCAAAATCTGTAATTTGGGATGGAAGCAAATCTTATTCCTGATTCCAGGCTTGGCACACACATTGCAGTTTTGTTCTCATCTTGCCAGACTGGTTTAGTTTTGTGACAGCTCTGCTTTTTGGCTAAAATCAAGTAGAGACGGACATTTTTCCCATTCCATATCAGGTTAAGCTTTGAGCCGATTAATTTTTATCCAACATGCTTTCTTGTTAACAGTCAAAAGTACCCTTGATGCCTCATAAATCTCAGATGGTTATGAACATAGTTGATGATCCATTATTTCAACATGAATTGGCCCACCCTCGAAACATCAGGAAGGTTAAATGTCAGTAGAAGGTAAGGACTTAGAGGAAAGAAATGAATAACCAGGAGGAATCATGATGTCAGGAGTGGGTTTTCTGACTGCTGAACCTTTATGATAAATGTTCACCTATTGTCTGGTTCCATTCACACCCCAGATCACTCTCATTTCCTGCCCACAGTCTTCATCTTTGAGGTGCCTGTTTGGGGAGCTGTCGGTTCTTGATTTGCAGTTTCTGGCCTTGTCAGATTCATCATGTACAGCCACCCCTGCCTTTTTCATGCCTAACCCGCTGAGTTCTTGCTCCTAACCCTGCTCACTGAAGGTGCCGATGTGCAAGGGTCTTGTGTTTACATATCAGAAAGTGGGGCAGAAAGCAAGGGAGACTGTGATGCCGCCCACCAGAGAAATGAACTATTTTAATAATGACAGTGCATACTAACTTCCCAGAGGGATTGCAAAGGCTGAGGACAGATTCTACTCCCAGGGCTGATCTGACCGTAGACTTCACCAGTTCCTTGGTTCCTTCTGAAGAAGCCAATTGAAGTTTGACCTTCTGGCATTTCTGGGGTTGAAGATATTAGTACCTGTGGCAGGAGTAGTAGAGGGAGTGGTAATAGTAATAATAACAACTAACACTCAAAAAGCATTTCCTAAAGGCAGTCCCTGTTCTAAGCCTCTCATTTAATCCTCACAACAACCCTAAGGGGTCAGTTGTCTTTATTATCTCCATTTTACAGTTGATGAAACTGTCCCAGGGAAGTTACATAATTTGTCCCAAGTCACAGCAGCTGGTCAGCAGTAACAGTATTGTGCCTCAGAGGGGTGCTGTGGTGGGGAGAAAATGGTATGAGGGGTTGATGTCTTTGGGAAATACAATCCAGTCTTTATTATTAATGTGAAGCAACCATGTAAATACTGATATCTGTGCTGCTCTGCCTACTCAAAGATGCTTCTGTTGACCCACTGTCAACCAGTAAGGCATGTCCTTTGTGTCCTTTTCCTACTGGGTGTTTGTGCGGGTGAGCTTGTACTCTGCTTTCTCACGTGTTCTGCTGGGGACCAGTGGCAAGACCCAGTGACCAGTGGCAGGATGTAGAGCTTACTCGTGGTCAGTAAATGAGATCAGTGGTGACCAGTCCACGTGGCGAATACGCCCACAGTTGAAAACTGTCTTTTAACTACACAAGCTAATCTTGGAACTTTTGAGACTTTTTAAGGCTAAAATGATAAAACCACTAAGGCTCGAACTTGGACCTTTTGATTGTTTAGCTTTAATTTGGCCTGTATGAGTGTCCTCTTCATTCCTGCCCAGTATGATTTCCTGCTGATAATCAAAGCTCTGGTTATTTTGTCAGTCCTGAAGGCTTTCTGAGGCTTAGTGGAGAGCCAGGAATATGAGACATGTATTTCCTTTAAAAACATAAATGTGCATTTGAAAATGTGGGGCAAATAACTTACTCTAGATTTGGCCAAAACTTAAACATGTGACAAATAAGGTTGGAATCTTTAAAAATATGTAAAAATACAGTCCATAGGTTAAGGAGTTATATTTTGAAAAAAAGAAAGAAGAAAAGAAATCAAACGATTTTATTATTTGGATGGGGAAGCACTTTCTCTTCCTAAAACCAATAGAGGAAATCACAAAAGGAATAGGCCAATAGATTGGAATTTTCCAGGTAGGAGTGCAAAAGCTTTAACTACAGAAATACTCATTGAAGTGTTATTTATTGTCATGAAAAGTTGGAAATAATCAAAATATACACTAGAAGAAAACTGCATAATGGATACATTATGCAACTACTACAGTTTTACTTAAGAAAAACTATAATCGGAGGAAATGGTGATGATAGATATTTAAGATAAAACACTGGATATTAAACTATTTGTGCATCACGTACTTGGTTATGTTTAAAATATTCCTGTCCTGGGGCTTCCCTGGTGGTGCAGTGGTTAAAAATCCTCCTGCCAATGCAGGGGACACGGGTTCAAACCTTGGTCCGGGAAGATCCCGCATGCCGTGGAGCAACAAAGCCCGTGTGCCACAACTACTGAGCCTGAGAGCCACAACTACTGAGCCCATGTGCCACAGCTACCCAAGCCCATGTGCCTAGAGCCCGTGCTCCGCAACAAGAGAAGCCACCACAATGAGAAGCCTGCGCACCGTGTAGAAGAGTGGCCCCCGCTCACCGCAACTAGAGAAAGCCCGTGCACAGCAACAAAGACCCAACGCAGCCAAAAATAAATAAATCAAAAAAATAAATAAATCAAAATAAAATAAAATATACCTGTCTCTATATGTGTTATGCTTAGGGAGAGAACAGAATGGATGATCACCTTAAGTTAATTGGGGTTTAGGGATTATTTTAAAGGTGGGAATTTCTGGCAGTTTTAATTTTCTCCTTATACTTTTCTGCATATTAATATTTAAAAATATGATTCCCTTATATTTGAAAACATAAAAACTATTCATGGAGAGAGAAAAATGAAAACAAGATATACAAAAATTTAATAGTAAGTTAACATCACCCATAATCTATTTAAGGTGGTAACTCTATGAATGCTTTTAATTTCCTCAGATAGTTTGTAAATTTAAGGTTTCCTTTAAGAAGAATTTATTATTTTTATAATAAAAATTAAAACAGATTCGGAGTGACAGGTTAGAGTTGAGGCAGATCAGTCTTTATAAAGGAGAGGATATTTTTACTTTGGAGAGCAATTATTTTGCTGCATTTATGCATTATTTTAGGAAAGTGCCTTTTGATTTTTAGGCACCAGGTTTAAAATCTTAATCAGACATTATAGCTGATTAAATTATAAGATATATAGTTTATTTAATAAGGGATGTGGGAAGATGCTCACTTAAATACTTGAAACAACAGTCCAGGAAAGACACTTTCATGGATTTCCAGTGTGTCCAGATGTTTTGATAACTCTTCGTTGGTCCAAGGGCAGTTGCTGATGTTTAGAATGGGACAAGTCAACATACTGAGACAGTCCTTAGAAGACATGATTTGACTGGAATAATGAAGGTGGAAGAGAACCTTGGAGTAGTTGACTTCATTCTTCCTCCTCCTTCTTTTACAGATGAGGTCCCCAAAGCCCCGAATGATTGAGTCCCCAAGGTCACAAGGTTCTAGTCGACTTGACTGGAGTCTTTTGGGGCCTTTTGAGGTCTTTTGATTCCCCTATTGCTGCTGTTTTTAATATTTCATTCTGTCCACTTACAAACACTTTAGTAATGAATGAAATTATATTTCCATTTTTCCTGGGTTGGTAAAAATCAGAAGCTAATACCATTCAGCACTTACCTGATGGCATTGGAGAAAGAAGCTGAAGGCTCATTATGGCTTCCAAGGAAAACTTACCAGCTTTACAGGCGTGGTCTTTATTCTCATCATTGTTGTTCGAACATTTTGTTCTTGGGTAAAGGCTTACTTAACGCACATCTGGTTTCCATGTTTGTTCTGGAAGACAGCAGCCACAAGGAGTGACTAGAGATCACTGGATACTGAGCCCTGGGAATTATTTTTTAACAACTTTATTGTTATTGTATAATTTGCACATCACAAAGTTAACCCCTTCAAAGCGTACAATTCTGTATTCTTTAGCATATTTACAGAGTTGTGTAACCATCACCATAATCTAATTTTAGAACATTTTGGCACCCCCTAAAGGAAACCTTGTACCCACTCTCCCTACTCCCCTCTCTTCCTTACCCAGCCCTAGGCAACCACTGTTCTAACTTCCTGCCTCTAGATTTGCCCATTCTGAACATTGAATGAAATCATACACTGGATGAGAAAGCTAGAAATTTTAATTTGATGCTCAAAGACCGCTTAGGTGAACATGACCTGGTTACTCTGTGGGCCCTTTCTTCTCAATAGTGTCTTGAACTGTGAGATTGAGACCAGATGAACTCAGTGTTGTCACCTATTTACTAGATTAAGGGGCTTATTTTTGTTTTCTGGAATCCCTGTATTCAAGATTCAAATAAAAAATATTCAGTATTCAAATTTTAAAAATATATGGGAGTACATATCCATTAATATGAGATTGTAGGCCGTGCTGCAAAATTGTTAGGTTAGACCACAGCTTATTAGATGGGACCTTGAGTGACTTACTTGACTTCTCTAAGACTCAATTTCCTTATCTGTAGAATGAGGATCATAATACTAGTACTTACCTTTTAGGGTTCTGATGAGTATTAAATGAAATAATGTGTATATAGTGCCTCCCACAGTGCCTGATGCATGAGTGTTAAGTGAATGTTACCTATTGTTATTAGTGTCATTTATAATAAACTGTAGGAGTTATTTTATTTCATTCTTTCTGACTTCATCTATGTACTACTGAGGATTTGAGCTGGCTTGCAAGAATATTTACATACCATTAAACACACACACACACACACACACACACACGCACACACAGGAATAAAATGAGAGCTAACATTTATATAGCGGGTTATGAATGGACATTTCTCCAGTGTCCTTCCTAGTGAGCTGAGGGAATATTGCCAGATCAGAAATGGGCAGAGACACTGAAATGAAGCCCCAGGCTGGGACCTGGGAGGGACCTTGATGGTCTCTGGTCCACCTTCATACCCCGTGCATGAGACAGAGCCAGAGATGACAGCTTGGTGTTGGAACTCACAGTGTGAAGGTGAGTTCACCACCTCACAATATGGATAGTCACTATTTATTAAGCACTTACCATGAGCTAAGCTAGAATTAGAACCCAAAGTGACTCCAAAACTATATAATTATGAAGTAAACTTGTCTACTCCAGGCAACCAGTTTCTTTATAAATAGTTCTTTTTTAAAGAATGGCCTTATATACATTAAACTGAAGTGTACACTCTCGTAGGCACCCCCCTTTCCCATTCACATAGTACCTTCTACATAGAGAAGCAAACACCTAATCAGATAGTCCCCCAGATATCTGAAAACAATTATTATGGCCCTCGCCCTGCCCCACTCTCTTGCTCAAACATGCGAGGATAATTTTATTGGACTTTAGGTTAGGTACTCCAACACACTGTAACTGTTTCTTTTTCTTGGTATGTGCTTTCCCTTCAAGTATGCGCGGTGAACTCCTACCCAGTCTTCAAGACTCGTTTCCAGCATGCCTTTCCAGCAGCAACCTTCCCCAAACCCCAGGTTGAGCACTTCCTCCTCCAGGCTCCTACTGCAGTTCTGGACACACTGTGGCAGGTAGCTGTCAAAAGCCTGTCTCCTTCCCTGGGCTGCGAGAGCTGTTGACCTTTGTGCTCCTAAACTCCATTCTAGCACCTGGCATGTGGTAATTGTGGAAGAGAGAATTTTGATCTTATGTCATATGGATTCCTAACTATATCTGGTTTTACAGAGGTATCAATCATAAGAAACGTCTTTGACAAAAGATGTGTAGGTAAGCCTTGACTACCCAAGGGCTGAGCCATAGCCTATGGTTTCTCTTGGACCAAAAGTAGCATCATCTGGGGAATAAGACAAGGTCCTTCAGTTAGTTACTGAGCCATTCATTTTTACCTGGTAAAAGTATCCACTAATCGCCTGATGTAAACAAGGTACTTGTTCGTTGGGAAAGGTTGATACCCACCACCTTTGCTCAGAGAGATTTAGATAACATTTGCAACATTGACAATGTAGTTGAATCACAAAGTTCATAGTAAACGTAATACCAGTATTCATAAATGTTGATAAGAAGACACAGTCCAAAGTTATGCTTCTGTTTTAATCTGGCATCTTAGCAGTTTTTCATAGAGTATGGATAAAGGTTATTCCCTAAAGCATGGATAGAGGGTTAATTTAAGAAGAAGTATGTAACTGGGGCAAGAAGGGAGCTGGCCTACATCTGAAGGAAAAAATGTGGATCTCACCAAGGCTTTGCTGTCATTTGTAAAACTGGTCTGCCCCTTAAATGGATTCATTTAGGGCCGAACAAGAACATTCTACATGGAGTAGGTACTCAGGCGCTGGTACTGCCTCTTGCCGCCTGAGTTCGAATCTGTCAGTCTTCATCCAAACTGCATCTTTACCTCCCATGTGAATTGCTACAATACTAGACACCCCAGTGAATCCGTCCTCTCCTCCCTTCACTTTCTGCCAGTGTCATGGTTTTGTGCTAGCTTTTCCCTAGACGGTGGAGCCCTAGCTCGTGGCGGCCAAGGGGGCCACCTCTGCTCAGAGTGGTCCCCTGAGGTCTGGCCTGGGTTTGGAGGAGGAAGACGCAGGTGTGGCATTCTAAAGCTGAAGTGGACACAGGGTGCAGCCTCTGAGACCAAGAAGGAGACTCTTCTGGCACGTGCTGACGCGGCGCCATCCGGGCGCTGACGGAGCACTTCCTGTTTTAGGAAGCTCTCCATTCACCAGGGCTCTTTCGCTCCTAGAGAGCTCAAAGTGTTAGAAAGTTCTCCTCTATGCTGATGTGCCATGGGCCTGTCTAGAATATCCATCCCTGTGTTCCAGCTCTGTCCGCTGGAACCACAGAGGAAACATCTACTTACACCCACAGGTCTTGATATGTTCAAAAGCCTTCTCATTTTTGTGCAGCCTAAAAATTCCAGCTTATTTCACCCATTCCTCATAATATCATGTTTTTCAGACTTCTCCAGCCTGGTCCCTGTTCTCTGAGTATCCATGGTTTGCCTTTGTTTTTCTGTGGCCCTCAGACTGAATACAGTTCTCCAAGTGTAGTCTGACCAGCAGCTGGGATTATTGGCTGCTTTCCTGGGTACTGCTCTTCTGATAATGTATCCTAAGAGTGCATCGGTTCTTAAAAAATAATGTTAACGTGCCATTTTGGGGGGACAGTCACTATTTTCAAGGCAATGTGCCAAAGTGCCTTATATATGTGATGTTATTTAATCTTCACAGCAGTACTGAGGTCAGTATTACTACTGTATTTCCTTGATTCTAAGACACTGTTAATGGCAAGATACACCATCAATTAAATTTCAGCTTTTCAGGGAGAAGTAGAGGAAGGAAAATGCCATCACATTAAACGGAGACATAAAATGCAATAGTCCTGCCCGTTTCAGAAAAGTTAAAATGCATGTTGGGGGAAGGGGGACAGAAAGCACATCTTAGAATCAAGGAAATATATCTTCATTCTGCAGATGAGGAGCCCAAGCTTAAGGATTTGAGTGACTTGCTACAGTCTGTAGAAGGGAGAACCGATTCAGACCCAGCTCTGCTGACTTCGGTGTATGCTCCCACCATTCTCGCTACTCCCTCCTAAGGAGCCCTAAAGTGAAGTTGGTTCATCCCAAATCCCTGGGGCTTTTTCACAAAACAGCTGCCAATCCGGGCAATCCCAGCCTGTACTTGTGAGTGTTTAAACCTAAATGCAGATGTCTGCATTTGTCCTTGGCAGTGAACTGCTTTCCATACATCCGTATTTTTAGAGTGTGGTTACCAGATCAAAGACTATAAGTATTTTGTGACTCTACAAACATATTACTAAATTATTCCCAAAAGTGGTGTATTCATTAACAATGCCACCAGCTATGAGGTTGGTTTAGCACAGTTGTAGCTGGTTTTCAATATAGTCCATCACTGGCCTCATTGAGAATGGGAATTTGGGTCTGTTGTGGGAAACTTATGTATATTTGATTCTCTCGTGGGACTCCTCAGGCCCCTGAGCCCCCATCGTAGGCTGACTCAGGCCCCTTCAGTGCTTCTTTGTAGTTAATATGTGCCTTCCTGTTTCCATGGCCTCTGGACTCAACTCTGAGTCAGAATCCTTGGGGGCCGCACAGCCCTAAACTTGGCTCGTCTTCCCACTTGCCCTCTGGCTCTGAGCATACCCAAGTCCTCCCCTTGCCTTTATTGTAATACCCTGGGTTATTTAATGCAGCCTGTAGAAAATCTCTGAATCCCAAGGACGATTTATGATGGTAACAGAATTAATGGGTTGAGAATTAAAAACAGTTCTTGTTTTAGATGCATTGTGGTGAAAGCAAGCCTTCTAGGAGATATCTGGATGATTAATTAGCAAGAAATCCATTCTAATTGTTCTGGTTCCCCCTAGATGAAGACCGAGAGGACATAGAAAGTGTCAAGAATATATAGTTGAAGGCTTTAAGGAGAAGAACCTGCCTAGTAGATTTCAAATGACTAAAAGGATAGAAATGAAGAAGAGAACGGATTTCCACCTGTGTACAGTGCAGTCTCTTAGCTCTGGGAAGCACAGAATTGCGACTGGAAAAGAATGTAATTTATTTTTTATTTTAAAAGTGGGAATAAAGAAAAAGGTCAACTGTACATCTCACTTCCCACTAAGATAACTTTTACTTATATGCATGGCTTTTATATGTGGAGTTATTGGGGTTTTATAACTCTGTTTAAATGGGTAAGAAATAGTGAGCAAAAATTAAGTCCTTCAGATGCTTCTTTAGATTCTGATTCATAGCACAACATAACTCATATCTCTTGTGAGAGGACAGTTGCTGTCCTGCACTTCTTGGCTAAAAATATAGGCCACTTTCTGACTAGAAATGTAGGTAGGTATGTGATTTAAAAAGAAAACCATAAACCATATTGAAATAGCTCAAAGTTAAATCAAGTTTAAACTCAAATTTAAGTTGACTTTGGTGTTGGGCTCAAAAAATGTGTTAACATTCAAAAGGATAAAGTTGCCTTGTTAAGAAGTGACTCCTGGATCGTGAACGAAGGTGGTGATATCATACAAGTCTTGAGCTTATCAGTCCATAGCGCAGCTCTCCCCTTCACCTCATGAGAGATTCAGTATTTGCCGAAGACTTAATGTATTTTTATTTGCTACGTGATACGTGCTTCTAAAGACACAGGTTTGCAGATTTTAGAAGGCGTGGAACTATAGTTATACTCCCTATAGATTCAGCCATTGTCTCTATCATCAACTCCCTAGGGATCTTTATAGGTCCTTTATAAATATCTGTGTGCCATTATCTAGGTGAATTAAGGTCCTGACACAGCCATAGCAAGCTGGTTTTGTTCTCACTGACTATAACATTTCTGTTGTATTTTCCTTCTCAGAGCTTCTTTCCTCCTGTCATAACGTGTGTCATGTTGGAGCTAGTCTAAACCAGTGCCTTTCAAACTGAGATGTCTCTGAATCACCCAGGTATCTTGTTAAAACACAGATTCTGTTTCTGCGATACGGCTAAGATTCTGCATTCCCAGCAAGTTTCAGGGTGATGTCTATGCTCAATGGACCACGTTTTGAATAACAAGGATCCCAAGGTTTTTACAGTCAATACTCCCAGGAAGACAGGTGGTGGGGAAAAGCAAGCAATAAAACAAACATTAAATTGGAGGAGCCTCATATGTTCATTGATGACTACGATTACTTTGGCCGGTGCCCCGTTGAGTTCAGAAGGGCAGTAGTGCATAAGTGCACATTGATTAAGAACCCTGGGCCCTGCAGTCCTCTCTCTGCCACTCAGCAGTTGAGTCACATGGGCACATTACTAACCTCTCTAAACCGCAGTTTCTGAATTTGTGACATGCAGATAATATGAAAATCTACTTCATTGGGTTATTGTGATGATTAAATGATATAATGCATATGAAGTACTTACTTAATAAGTGCTTGCTAAATGTTAGCTATTCGTAGTGATAATTCAGAAAGCATTTCTTGAACATCTACTATATGCCTGGCATGTAGGTGTGTAAAAATTCAAAGACAATTCTTTAATTTCAACAGAGATTGAATTGGGTTTTTTGGAAGTCCCCAAAGTTGAGATTACATCTAAAACTGGCTCTGAGGCCAGTACTCTTCCTGCCTAATTCTGTGCCTAATTCATTGGCTGTTTCTTATGTCGGCTAACCATGTTAAAGCTAACCTGGTTTCAGACAACTTTAAGTAAGTGAAACCCTGAGTGTGCTGAGTCACAGTGGATTCAACATGTTTTAACTTAAAACCAGAAGTGAGTTATGTTTGGTTCCTTGGGTTTGAGCGAGTTATCTCTGAGGATAAAAACTGAAG